>NC_134141.1:109000000-109635000 GCF_033958435.1 Carettochelys insculpta
TAATCATATAGGATCCTAATAACTTTTGTGATCCCTTCTATTTCCCCCACTACAGGTTGAACCTCTCCAGTCCAGCAGTCTCGTGACTTCACTGGTGCTGAACAAGAGAATTTGCCAGACCATGGGAGGTCAATATTTTCTAGCATATTGCAAACACTTTCACTGCCTACTAGGCTCTTAGAAGACACTTAGGGGTAAATTAGCCCTAAGTACAAGGTACAGAACGTGGAGAGCCTGGACTGTAAACAAACTTTATGAGAACACAGGAAACATGGCCACATCCATCATAAGTGGACACCTGGCTAACTAAAATTATGCTGGACAACGGATTTTGCTGGACAAGAGAGGTTCAACATGTAGTTAACACAGATGCCAAATCATTTACAGATATGCATATCTGAGGTTCAAGAAAAGCTGACAGGACATTAAAAAACACTCAGCTTCTTACCATAAGTCCCTGCCTTCAAATGTTGTAACACCATTAAGAAAAACCTATAATTTAATATCAGAATTAATCAACAGCTATTAATAAATGCACCACCAATGAAGCCAGTATCCCTGAGACTCAACTGACATCTATAAACAAGGGGAAGAACTGAACATTATAGTCACAAGATACCAATCAGTAGGAATTTTCAAATTGCTAACCTACAAGGGTACTTCCTCACTTCAAGATCTCTACAAATGTTTGTCAGGCCAGATGTCATGCCACTGAATAAGCTGGTCTTTCGAGGGGACTACCTCAACTTCAATTTCAGCAGCTAACCTGGAAAGCCAGAGGCACCATTGTTTCCTTCTGTTAATTTCCCCCAAACCTCTTCCAGTTCTAGTATGTGTCAGATTCTGCCTTTCAATGAGGGCATAGAACTCCAGTTCACAGGTGAGAGTTATGGGAAGTGTCATATGCACACAAATTATGAAGAGGAATAGTAAGACGAGATCTAGGTTGTATGACTGTCAAGCTCAGTAAAAGTAAAAGTCTGACTGCCTTCATAAAACATGAATTGTGAGAGGAGAGCTGGGTTAAAACAAAAACATTCCTCTTTTTGACCAAATGGAAAACAAACCACCATCCTGAAGCAGCAAAACTAACTTACAGCCAACTTTGTTCAGTTATGCCTAGGGAGTCTGTGGAATTTCCATCACTGGAGATGTTTAACAGCAGGTTAGACAAATACCTATCAGGAACGGTCTAGATAATGTTTAGTCCTACCACAAGCGCAGGGGATTAGAACAGATCAACTCCCACAGTCCCTTTTAGTCCCAACATTCTATAATTAATTCTGTTTTAGAGAAAACATATATGTGGAGGGATCAACTAGATTCACCCTCTGACTTCTGTGTAGGTACCGGGACCTGACTGAGGTGACTTCATGACCTGTTCAGCTACTTTATTCGTAATAATCTCTTCACTATGTGCTCAGTCCCACTGACTACTCTTAACTGCCATGAAAGCCAATAAGACTTAAGGCATTTAGAAACATAGAGAAGACACTTTGCACCTTGTAGAACTTATTCCTCTGGGTTTGATTCAGTATCTACTATATAGTCACTGGGGAAAAAAATCCATTGACTTTAGTGAATTCTGGATTGGGCCCTATGTGTTTAAGGAATCACCTCATTTAAAATGTGTCTATTACATACAGAAAATTCTCCTTTTTCTTCCCCAGACCCCATGTCCTTGTAATAATGAACACCTGCTGAAGTGTTTACGATTTTGTATATGCACAGATTGCTTTTTATCAAAATTTTGATTAACTACACATTTCTCTAAAATAACAAAATAGTATAGATATTGTTCCATTAGCTGCACTCAAGTTTTTTAAAAAGAAAATCCCACTTTTTGAAGGGGTAGAATTTTGTCTCCAAGTGACTGACCTTAGCTTTAATTCTCAACTATTAAACACAACTCTGAAAACACAAACCAAACCACCAGTACACTCAGACCAGATTATAATCCCAGAAATTTTTCACAGTTAACATCAATTTTACAACTAATCTGTCAGTGCAATGAACAGCACATGTACATACTTCATAAAAGTTTGCAAGTCTTCCACTAAAATTAATTCATTCTACTGCCTGCGATAGCTATTGTGTATGAATAATTGAAAGAACTGCCATCCTTACTTCATAATCTTGCATGTACCAGTAATTTACTGAACTGCCCCAACACTTACATTAAACTTGGTCGGTGCCACTGAGTTGTCCTGTTGTTATGATTAACATAGTAAGTGCGACCCAGATTGTCCACTTTTTCTTCCCATCCAGGAGGCAGTGGAGGAGGTGGTAACTCTTCTTGATGATGAGATGTAGCGTCATTGGAATCAACCACCTCCCACGCATGCTTAGGGATAAAAAAGAATTATAAATTGATGTTACACAAAAAGTTAAATCCCTCAGAGTTGTGGGTTTTTCTTATATTTAAAAGTTTCTCAAGTGTTGGATTAAGAATTAAAATTAAGAATTAAATTCAAAATGAATAAAACAGAACCTGTCCCACTGTTATACAGCGTATCTTGGCAAAAGATAAGTCAGCAAAAGCTTTTTAGATCGTAGGATTTATTTAAACTATCAATAAAATTTTTAAATTAATATTATACAAAATATGTGCTAGCAGTCACCATGTTATAGTATGTTCACTTCTCAACAGAAATTAGCCCAGTTATTTATCCAATCAGAGGACAAGACGGGAGGCTAACACGGTTCTTTTGCCAACTCCATAGTAAGTTTTCTTAAGATTCCATCCTAGAATAATGTCTCCGAGCACAGAGCCCTGCACTTGTGTCACTTCAGGGTCTTTCTAGATCATGCTTCATTCTCAGTACAAGAGAATGCAGATTGGGGCTAGGGCCACAAAAGGATTTAGGTACCGAACTGTCACCTCAAACATCTAAGTCCACCTTCTTACCATCACAGATAGCCTCAAAGCCCAAACTCAGCTGCCTCTATTCTGTAGGTGCCTAACATTCTCAGGTATCTGAGTTTCCAGTACTAAAGTCTCCGAGATGCCTAAGTTTTTACTACTGCACATATATCAGCTGCCTCCCTCTAGGCACCCAAGTGCCAAATCTTGCATGTAAGGTACAACAGCATCCTCCAACCAGGCATTCCTTGGCCCATCTTGGTTTGAGCATGCCTAACTCACGCAAAATGGTATGGGGAAGAAAAAAGGGACTTGAACCTGGGTTTCCCACTTCTCCCTTGTGTTCCTTAAGCAATGAACTATGGGAGGGATATCCTGACGTGAGGCGCTCTCAGCCAACTGTATATGGATAATCAAATGTGCACTGGGCCAAAAAGAGTGAGGATGACTTTGAAGTCAAGTCACCATTAGGGCACTCACCTGAGAGAAGGGAGATCCAATTTTTAATCTCTTCTCCTGACACTGCATAGGGGGAGACTTAACTCAGGACACCCACATCCCAGACAAGTTCTCTAAAGGGCAGATTAAAAACAGGTGGGGCCCTGGGACAGTCTCAATCCCCCTGGTCCCCAATATATTAAATGTAATTATTTATGCTTTAAAAACCTATTCACATTTATCATTACTCATGACACACAACACAATTAGAATGAGAAGGACCTGATATTTCTTTTGTTCCATAGAAGTGAGTTGTTTAAACAAAATGGAGTTATGAAGCCTTGGGGCCCCTCATGCCTGGGGACCTTGGGGCAACTGACCATTTTCCCCTTGCTACTCCGCCACTGCTCTAACCCATGGGATGAAAAAGTTTTATGGTGGACCTGTTCCTGCCTCTCCCCCAGCTCCCAGTGCATTTATTACAAAAAATGGCTTAAGGTGTCTAATTGCACAGCAGGTTCAAGGCTGTGAATCCTAAGCAGAGATAGGCCCCTTTGAAGGCCCTGGCTAGGGATAGACCCCTCTCCTTAGAATTTTCAACCAGCTGGCTAAGACGGCTCCCTGATGGCTTGTCTGAATCCAAACACTTGTCATGTGTGGTTAAAGAGTACCTGAGGCTATGTCTACACTATCCCAAAACTTTGAAATGACCATTTTGAAGTTTTGGGATAGTGTAGACACGGCCCAGATGTTTAACTGAGGCCTGTGGGTTCTACTGGATGGAAAAGCACCTTAAAGTTAGATGTTGCCACACTAAGTACTGCAATGTGGATTTAGTCCAGAATGAATCAAGAAGCCAACAGCCATAGAGATTTTTGACTGAAATGGTGAAAAGTTACTGAGCAATCCATCTATCCAACTTGTTTTATAACTACAGTGTACTTAGCCTTGTAAGTAATTCATTAACCACACAGTTACCACTGCCTTTTGTAATTTATCATCTCAGGCTTGTCTGCAAATTCTAGTTGAGGTAAATAATTAAAGTACTTCACCAATTTGCCTTTCAAGACACATTTTTGGTTTTCCAGTGATTGTTTATGACAGCTGCAGTACAGTAACTGTAAATTCAGCAATAAATATTTCACCCATACAATTATTTTTTTAAAAAGTTAATTGTTTAAAATGGGTGCTGTGTTAAAGTCCAATAAATGCAGATTTGCTTTAGAGGTTTTTCACTTTGAGAGAGACAGAGATACTTTAAGATGAGGTACCAGCAAAAAATTTACATTTTAGTCTGAGGCGACAGATTATTGTCACAATAAGGACGTACGGCAACTGCAGAATTATGGGCAAGGAGAGCAAACGCAGGGCTCTAACTAGCATCCACTGTGCAAACTAACTGAAATTACCACCAATAAAACAAGTGTTGAGAATGCTATATAAGTGTATTGCAAGGCAACTGCTGTAATTGAATGAGTTTTATACTCTGCCAAAGTCAGTTCTACCAAGCCAAGTAACAAAACAAAAACAAGACAGCTAATTCAGAGTGGTCCATCTAAAGAAATACATTGGATCAGTCTTCAACATGGTTATGCCAAATGCAAAATACTTTCTCAATGCTTGCATCCACTTAGTAACCTACAATAGTGGGAAAGTATTCAAAGGGAAATGAAAAAAACCCTAACTGAACAAGGTACAATTTCAGAATCACTTGCAAGAACAACGTGTGTGTTTGCAAAGGTACAAAGCATCAGTGCCTACATCAGAAGTAATGGGGAGATTAACCTGTTACCAAAACTTAAACATTATCATAATCACCACCACCACATGTCCCTTTTGCTAGGTTGGACAGACACTTATGAGGGTGGAGATCTGACTGGACACCACACTCATGATTATAAACTGTGATAGCTTCATGAAAAAAATTGACTGTGAAACCCATATCAGATATCACATTCATCATAACCTCTCTGCTGCTGAGGACTGCCATAGCGTCCCTGAAATCCAGCTACCAGATAGCGATGAACAGTGATGACTATGTTAACAAGGCTAAATGGCATCTGACACCATTTACTATGTAGAACTCAAAGACAACTCCACGTCATAATTTACTTAGGAACTTAATCATCAAGTCATCCATAAACAAGAGAAATAGTACAAATGCATCCCCTACAAACCTGCCCCACAGATCTTCTACGTTCTTCCCATGATACACAAGTGAACCAGGCAGATCCGTCATATAGGGGCACAGCATCCCCAACGAAGGGTACTGGTACTCACACAGACCATCCTCATACCACTCAATCACCAGTCAGCTTCTTTCAGGATACAAATGGCTTCCTCTGTGAACTCCCCAATATTAACAACCTGCCTCAGAGTGCCATCCTATCTTGCATGGATGTCACTTCCACATACACCAACATTCCTCATAATAATGGCATAGCTGCCTGCCTCAAATATTTACAAGACAACAGATAACTCTTAGATATACAGTCAAAAACCACATTACCAAACATCTATTTCATCCTCACCCATAACAATTTTAAATTCAACAATAAACACTGCTGGAACCATAAGAAAAGCCATGGGTACTAAGATGGCTCACTAATATACCAACATCTTCGTGAGCCAACTTGAATAATCTCTGGACAAGTGCACCACAAAAACCCAACACACACAGAGTTTAAGCCTTTGGACAGAGAGTTCCCATGGCTTAAACTCCCGCATACATTTTCCACCACAACCCATCCATTAAACTTTGTGTGGCTCAAAAAGCATTGCTCTTTCACTGACTGTCTACATGGCCAAGTTATCTCCAAAATAGCAGTTATTTCTAAATAACTTTGGCAGCATCTAAATGAAGCACATGCTATTTTGAAATAACGGGTGCATTATTTCAGTTCTGGTAAACCTTATTTCCTGAGGAATAATGCTTATTTCGAAACAGATCATAATGGGTTCCAATGGCACTATTTGGAAATAGCGCTATGGACCTGGAAATACGATTTTGAAATGCATTTTGTATGTGATTGTGTTATTTCAAAATAAGATATTTCAAAATAGGGCTGTCATGTAGAGGTAGCCACCTCGCCCATGTCTGTAAGTACACTACTGCAGCTGTGGCAAAGACGCTGAATGCCAACAGAAGAGAGTTCTCCCGCTGACACACTGCTATGCACAGAAGTGACTTATGAGCTTATGACTTATTCACACCCCTGAGCAACATAAATCATGTCAGCGTAAGCTCTAGTGCAGCCATAAAGCATTTCCAATAAAAGACACCACCTTATGCACCTTATCTTGCTATGAAGGTGGACAGACAGGGGAGTCTAACACCAGATCTACACTACATGCTTACACCAATATAACTACATTGATTGGAGATGGGAAAAATCTACATCTCTGGGCGAGGCAGTTATACTGACCTAATCCCCAGTCCAAACACCACTATGTCAACTGGAAAGCTTCTCCTGTGGTCATAATCCATCTCCATGAGAGACAGTAGCTAACTATGCCAACGAAAGATTTTAGCATCTTCACTGGAGTGCTAGGGCAGCCCTGACATTACAGCTTAAGTGTAGATCTGCTTTGAGGGTACGCTTCAGCTAGCACACTGAAAAGATCAGCATAACTGGGGGTAGAGCAAAACAAGCCAGCAGCCATATAGCATTTTAACAACTAACAAAATAATTTATCAGGTGATGAGCTTTTGTGGGGCAGACCCACTTCTTCAGATCAGGAGAGACAGCATTCCAGTACAGGGGATAGAGCAGACAGCCACTCGGGTTAACCACATGAGTACACACCCACCTAGTCCTTGTTGGCATAGACTTGTGCAGCTAAGCTAAACTACCACCTGCACTACTCTCCACCCCCTGCGTCTCTCTCTCTCTCTTGTGCGCACATGCGCACGCGCACACCCACACCCAGGACAGAAGAAGTCAGACCTTTCACTGAAGAGGAGACAGAACATGTGCATGTCAGAGGATAAGTGCGCACGCATAGGCAAAGAATATAAATATCAGAAAGAGAACACAGGGAAACACCATATTGCATCACACCCATGAGCCATTCAGTCTAGTGTCCCATCCACAACAATGGCCAGAACCAGATGCTTTGAAAAACCCCTGCAGTAATCAGGTTAGGAATAATTTATCTCACAGTATAGGTCTCATCCTCTTCTCTGACAAACAGAGGTAGGAGATTGGTTTAAACTCTGAAGCACAAGGGTCTAATATTCCTTCCAAAATATCTGTTGCCACTGAGTATAATGCTGGATATTCTTGATAGCCATATAATATCCAGCCCCTTTTAGAATCTTGGTAAATTCTTAGACTCAATGACTTCCGGTGGCATATAATTCCAAAGATTAGTCATGTGCTGTGTGAAAAAGTATTTCTTTTTATTGTTTTTAATTTTCCACCTGTTAACTCATATGAATGTCCCCTTGTTTTTGCACTATGTAATAGGGAGAACAGAAGTTTCTAATCAACCCCTCTCGATTACCTGCAATTTACATACTTTCATCATTATCATATCCACATTTTTCACCTCTTTTCTTATGTTAACATTCCCAGTTTTCCCAGTTCTTCTTCACTCTTTTCATATGGGAGTTTTTCCAACCTTTTGCTCATTTTGTACTCTTCTCAGAGCTCTCTAATTCTGCATTATCCTTTTGTGACTCCAGGTTTGTCTCCGCTACATGGTGGATCAATGCTGCAGTGACTAATACATTGCTGATATATCACATCTAAGCAATAAATGTTTTCATCAATGGTTAAATCAATTGTTATTGAGACCAATGTTCAGTAAGTTTCTTATGGATGGTTTATACAGCACTTACTTCTGATATCCTTTAACCACGCATATGCGCAGACATAACTCACACAATGGATGTTAATCGTTTATCCATCCTTTTGAAATTACTCATGAAGGCAACTAATATTAAAAAGTGACCTCAAATTAAAGCTAGGGAATAAACAGCCTAGCAAAGACAGGTAAAGATACTCTCTTAAAAAAGAAAGACAAGACTGAAGGAAGAATGAAAAGCCATAAAAATCAAAAGGTAACATTAAGTTCATTTAAAAATTATTTGTAAAAGAAAGCTTAACTCTAAAATAATACAAACTAGGGACGTAAAATCCCATTTAATTAGTTAACCAGTTAAATATTAAGTTTAACACTTAACTGATTAAATGGGAGGTGGCTGAGCAAGGGGTTGGGGGGGGGGGTATCACTCCAGCCCCATTGATTAACCAGAATCAGTAAGCTTCACCTGGTTAGGGTGAGGCCTACCAGTTAACTATAAACATCACTTACACATACAAAAAGAAAAAAAAATGCTTGCTTTCAGAATGAAAAACTGGCTACAGAATAACGTTCCTTTTTGGTGGAAAAAAAGCGAAAAATTGAATGGGCTGACATAACTTGACCTGTCAAAAACAAACACAGGTCTCAATGAAAATTCAGTGCAGAAGAGTTCTCCCCCACCCCAAGTGGGGCCGGAAGGATTTAGGGGTTTCTAGCTAGTGCATCTAGTCACTATAGGAAAACTAACCATGTGAGTAACACCTGCATAGACCTTCTGTATATAAACCTGGCAGCTGGCCCAAACCATCACCTGTGCTATGCTCCCCCTCCCACACACACTGGACAGAGGGAGTCAGACCTTTCCCTGATAAGGAGACAGAATACGTGCATCCTAGGGAAGGCTCCTGCACGTTATGATCACTGAAGAAAGAAACTGTCAGGTTCAAAAAGATGCAAATATAAGATGACACCGGCTTTATTTGTTTAGTCAGGATAAAATCTTATACTTAAGTAACGGCAACAAAGGGTCCTGTGGCACCTTATAGGCTAACATTAGTCTATAATGTTAGCCTATAAGGTGCCACAGGACCCTTCGTAGCTGTTACAGATCCAGACTAACACGGCTACCCCTCCGATACTTATACTTAAGTAGGTTTGTCACAGGAAAGAGTCTTAAATTAAATATATTTTCTGGTGTCAGCAAAATTTACAATAATGGCCTGGACTTGAAATGACTCTTGACAAAGGCAGATGAAGCTAAATAAACCCATACACAACAATAATTCCTCGAGTCAATTTCTTTGAGAATCATCATGTGCTCTTCCTTCATATACTACTAGGATGGCATTCAGCCATAAGATTGAGCCCTGGTCTTTAAAGAGCTCAAAACCTTCAACTTGATTATAGTATAGGACTGGGAGGGAAATAAATGAAATTTCTTACCTCAGATTCCTCTCTTTGATCACTACTCTCTTCCTCTTGTCCTCCATTCTTTGGCATATATGCCATTTTCAGTCTCAAGAAACCCTTCACCCTAGATTTGTGGCTAAAGAATAAGGCAGCATTAACTCAGGAGCTTAATCAGGCAGCATTCTTTTAAAAATAAAATATCATTTCTTTATTAAACAGTTTTATTTGAATACCAAACCCCTCACCTTCTTGGTCTGAGAAGGAAATCCTTAAATGTGTACGGCCGTTCCATGGTCGGGTCTTCTGTCTAAAGTCATTAAAAATATATACATTGAAGTGCTGAATGTCAAGAATACACAAATACCCACTACATTTGTTCTAAGGGTTTACTAGAAATGCTTCGTAAAAATGGTTGAATAAAATGACATCAAAAGGAAGTGCTTTTCTAACTGTATGAGAGGTTACTTGTGTTGCATATTATTGAATAATAGGTCCACTAGATGTCACTATGAACACCAGTCTATTGCACAAATGCTCATTTATGAACACTATTGCAATATTTGCAAATCAGTGAAAGGAGGAAGGGAAAAAAACCTGCCTAACGACAGTCATTGTAACTTGTTCCAGACACCTAACAGTTAATCCAGAAGGAGTTTCATGAAGGTATGAATAATATTTGTTATGCCATTGAAGAAGGTTAATAAAATACTATTCAGCTATAAAATTAGCTTTCATTTCAGGATTTTGCTGCATGTCTCAAAAAAAGCTACATCTCCCAACACCTCCCCAAGGTAGGTAGGTAGGTAACATTATCATCAGGAACACAGTTTACATCTTCTGATGTGCAATATAACCAAACTCTCCTAATTTTTTCATGAGTGTCATATCTGGTTGTTTCTTAAATCTGTAAAAAACTCCAAGAGCTACCTACATGAGAACCGCATCTTTCACTTAACCCTTCCTCGAACCCCCAAGATTCTAGCCTTTAAGCTGAGGAACATGAACCATGAGGTTCAAAAACCAGAAGTCAGAGGAGATCCAAAAACTCACTGGGCATTCCACATGACTGGATGCTTCTGAAAACTTGGGCTCAACTGACTTATCCATGGTTTTATAGAACCATAAGGCTGGAAAGGAGACCGAGACACAAAGACTCCCATTCCAAACTTGAAACACTAGACCAGTAGCCTTTTCAAATTACTGTGAATGCAACATTGTGTGTGTTGTACTTGCAAAAGGGGCAAAAATCTGCTCCAGTTAAAAACAACTCCACATTAATTATAAACATGGGGAATGAAGTTTTTTCAGCTGAATAGTCCTTTTTTTTTTTTTCCCTGCAGGTAATTTCCCACATTCCATTTCCACTGAATTCCTACAAAAATCACACGTCCTTCTTTTAAGAAAGAGTTAATAAGAAGAGGAGTTCATAAAATGTGTATAGGGATGAGATTCCACACTCCTCACTTCCATTATGTTTTATCCTGAGAGTGCTGTACAGAACAAACAAAAAGTCCTGAACTCTGCTTTGTTCACTACATCTTGTAAATCAAAAAGCTGAAGTTCAGAAAAGTTGAGACACTTGCCACAAAGATCAATGGAACATACAGTATGAAAATTAAATCAAAGAACTCAAACCTAACTATGATGCTTTTCATTGATTGAAGACTTAACGAGAAACATTTGAATCACCTTTTTATCTGCCAAAAATGAATTTTCTATTTGGTTCCCTTACCCTCAAATTACTATCGTCATCTAATTATGAGGCACGTGGGTAACTCACAATTACAGAGTCTGGACTCCTCGCCATACACAGGAATACTGTGTTGAGACATCTTACTGAGAACAGAGAAAGAACTGGAGTAGTTAATGCCTCCTCAAACTAACTTACCCAATGTCAGTTCTTGCTTGTTATTTTTCATTTTAATTTTGGCTAATGTTACTAAAAATATATTTAGAAAACCAAGTGATTATCCACACTGCATGTGCTGTCTAATATCTTATATGACACCATACTACATATCATAGCAACAGGGTGTAGCACATGTAAATTGTCAATTATCCTGCAAAAAACAAGGATCTCAAGGGTGGGAAGGTCTAGGCTGCACATTACGGGGGAAGAGTATTTCACTAGAAAGGAGGTGAAGCGCTGGAATGGGTTACCTAGAAGATGGTGGAATCTTCCTTAAAAACACCTGGAAGCAAATGTGTCTCGCTGGAAGGAGGGTACAAGGGCAAGAGTTTTCAAAACTTTACAACCTGCAACCTCGAAACCCTGCCCCCCCCCCCCCCCCAAAAAAAAAAAAAAGAAAACATGCTATTATCATGCCACACCTCACATGGGTTGCTTTAGTTACTGTTTAGCACCACTATCCCAAATACTTGAGTTAAGGTTTTTGTTTTGTTTTTTTTTAAATAAATCCGCAATGTTCTCATTCATTGAGCCACAAAACAACAAAAATTAGGCAACTATAACAACTACAGAAAAGTAGTAATTACCAATTACAAGATATTGAAATTTATAGGTTATTTATTGACAATATTTTAGACCACACAGCTAGTATACACTTGGAATTATTCACAATTTATGAAACAATCACAGCAATCAGAAATATAGGACTGAAATGGTCCTCAACATAAGTCATCTAGTCCAATTGCTCTGTGGCAAGACTTAAGTATTATCTACCTTCACCACCTTTGACATGTACTGTTTTTCCCTATTCTTAAAATTCTCCAAAGATGAAGACTGCACAGCCTCTCTAGATAATTTCTTCTGAACTATGATTACAGATAGCAAGTTTCTCCTAATAAGTAAGTCAATTCCACTCCTATATCTTTGAGCGTCGGTCATTGACGACCATTTACCAGAGAGTCTCCTATCTTTGGCAATCTTTTCCAGTTCTGACCAGGTTTATCCCATCTTTATAGAGTCTGCCTTCAGGTCTCCATGCCAGGTGTTTCTTGGGTGCCCTCTTCTCCTTTTTTCTTGCTGGTTCCAACTTAAGGCTTGTCTTGTGATGATGGTGGTTGGTTTTCTAAGGTTGTGTCTAATCCATTGCCATCTTCTCTTCCCGATTTCTTCTTTGGTAGGAAGTTGGTGAGTCAGTTGCCATAGGTCTTGATCATTGATGGTGTATGGCCAGTGGATCTAGGTAATTTTACAGAGGCAGTTACTGATAAACATCTGGATATTTGGGCAGTCCCCTTTGTTGTTCTCTAGGTTTCTGCACCATAAAGTAGGACTGATTGGCACTGAAGTTCAATAATTGATCTTAGTCTGAGTTCTGATCTGCTTAGAATTCCAGATGTTTTTCATGAGGAGAAAAGCTGTTATTGCTATCCCAACTCCTCACTGTCACATCAGCATTGGTGTTCCCCTCTTTATAGATGATGCAGCCCGGGTATGCAAGTACCTCACCTTTGTATAGCACCCTGCCGCCAAGTATAACAGGCTTTCTACCGCTGATGTTGATTTTCAAGGTCTCAGTTTTTACTTGTGGACGTTCAAGCCAACTGTAGCTGAGATTTGGCAAGGTATGACTTCTCTTTCATCTGTCAGTGGCTGTGGGACAGAAGTGCCAGATCATCAGCGATGTCCAGGTCATCCAGCTGGGCCCCTGGGTCCCATTTCTTTTTCTGTTGTCATCTTCACGACCCACTCTATTACCAGGAAAAAGAAGAATGGTGACAACAAGTAACCTTGTCGGACTCCAGTCAGGACTTTGATGCTCCTTGTGAACTGCCTCCTATAGAAAACTTTGCGGGTCATTCCTTCTTAAGAGTTCTTAATGAGGCTGACTAGCTTGGTTGCTATGCCATAATGCCAAAGCAGCTGATGACAGAGGGTTTCCCTGTGTACACAGTTTGGAGCTCTCTCACAGATAATGAAGTTGATGTAAAGTGTTGAATTCCATTCTATAGATTGCTACCATATGATTTGTAATGTTGTGATCTAACTTCATTCTCCCTTGATGGAATTTAAGCCCATTACTTTTCGTCCTGTTCTAGGAGGTTAAGGAGAAAAATTTATCACCATCCTCTTTATAACAAACCTTATTCATACTTAAAAGACTATGTTCTCATTCAGTCCCCTCCTCTGCAGACCAAACAAATGCATTTTTTCAACCTTTTCTCACAGGCCATGTTTTCTAGACCTTTTACTCATTTTTCTGCTCTCCTCTTGACTTTTTCTTACTTGTCCACATCTTTCCTAAAGTGTGGTACCTAGACTTGGACACATTACCCTATGCTGAGGTCTTATCAATGCAGAATAGAATGGAAGAATTATTTCTGGTGTCTTGCTTTCAACAGTTCTGCTAATATTATTATTGTATAGCTAACAATATATTGCATATTAGCTATTAAATGATACTGAGTGTTAATGAATTTGCACTATTACTTCAGCTGCATTTGGATAGGAATTTCCTTCAGTATTTTGAAAAAGTAGAATTTATTTTAGTCACATATTTCAAGTAGAATTGTCATTAACTTAACTGCCTTATTTATTCCTTTCTGAACCAAATGTCAGTAGCAGAATCACTCTGAGCTTCTGGGGAGTTCTTCTGTAACAGGAAACAGTTGCAAAAGGACCCAAAAGAATCCTAGGCTAGATGACAGGGAGCTTCTTAAAACCCCTCCAGCTACTGTTCAGTAGCTTCTCACGCACTACTGTGCCACAGGTGTTCCATGTCTGGTTTGAAGACTCAAATATGCCTATCCCCACCACCAACAAAAAAGGACAGAAAGATACATATGGTGCTAAGTACTTTTATAAAGTGAACTTCCCACCCTTCTTTGAAGCTATCTAATTGATTAGCTCCTCTGAGGCTATTTGCCTTGTGTCCTAGTGCTCCATTGAAATAACAGCCAGATCACTTAATCTTTTCTTTCCCATGAACATTCTTAGAAAGGACTTGATTTTAGTTTGCTTTTATTAGCAGTCATGGTTACAGGAAAACAGAAAAAAATATATGCCAAGGATGGGAAACCTGCTGCCTGGTATTCTGAGGCTCAGGGCTCTTGGCTCCCCTCCTCAGCATCTGGCCCATGATGGGTGGAATGTAGTCTGGCAAGATGGGATCAGATACTACCTATGGGCTCTGTCTGGTGGGTGGGCTGCTGCTAAAGCTTCATCTCCTCTGGTAGGGAACAGCAATGTAGCGCTGCTTGGAGGGAGGCTTCCCCTGCCACTCTGACCAGCAGGAATTCTGGTCAACCACAGAAGTTGGGGGCGGACAGTGCCTGAGAGCACCAGGAGAAAAACCTCTCCAAGAAGTTTCTCTCCATGCTGCAGTTCCCCATTATGACATACACAGAACCATTTCCGTATTTGGGAAACTCACATCTAAAGGCCATTCACATACATAGCTAAGTAGACCAACAGACACCTTTATTTCCAAGACACCCTTACAGATTTGCTTGCAAAAACTGGCAAAAAGCTCAGTCTTGTTTTCAAAACTTGAAGAGTTTACCTCTCCTGCTGCTTACTAAGTTCCAAATCCTCAGGTTTTCACTGCTGGAGACTTGATTTCCTCCCCATCAAAAAAGGTACTCTCTGTATTCATCCTAGTTTTGATTTTTTTTTCCAGGATGTGATATTTTTTACCCTTTGCAAGGTCACCTGCATTATTTTCCTCCTTTTTGATCATTTCTCTTTGAGCAGCATGGACATTCATAACATTTCGGTCTCTGAAGCAGGAGCTTTCTTCCATGCAATGGACCCAGAATTCAGATTAAGTATCTCAAAAAGGCAACCAAGTAAATGACATGCCATTTGAATGGCAATATTCTGACTAATTTTTTGCTCACAATGTTAATTTTTTTCCCCATAAGATAGTATATGGTATCTCTGCTAAAGCTACCAATGAAAGCTAGAGTTTGCCATCTATCAGCCTTCAATTTAAGTTCTAGATTAAGATTGTGTGAAAACATGATCATGTCTAAGCACCAAAGAACACCCTCCACCTGATTTTTTATGAGACAGTCCTTCTGCCTTTGCTGATCTTTTTGTAATACTCTGGCATTTTCATGACAGCATACCTTCGACATTTCCCAATAATAGCAGAAGTGGAAAATGGGGTATACAATCTTTGAACAACTAAAAAAATAGAACAACTAACGGAACAATCATCAAAAGCAGCTTCTCCCACTCTCCACCAGTTTCAATGAATGTGAAGCACATGGGACAAGCAACAATGCTGATTTACTCACTGAATTTGATTTTGAATACCTTTAATGTTAACTCTGTTGTCACAGCTGTATTTTTTTTTTTTTGGTTACTTCTCTAACATCCACACCAGAACATGGGAGGGTATATAAAAGCTCTCAACAAACTTCACTCTATTTTTCAAAACCTCAGCATACCTTAATACTGGAGAGATTTGTTCCAGTCAGCAAAAGTCCAGAGTACAAACATACAAGAGGCTTATCTGGCTATCCTGAACTCACAAAACAGTCTGTCATACCTTTCTTGCAATCCTACCCAAAAATTCACTTTGAATTGGGTGTGAATTATCTCCTCTTTGTAGTACTGGCTTTAGCAGCTTTCACATGATTGCAGAACACCCTATCATAGGTTGCAAGAATTTCAAGTAAACCCCAACAGTTACCACTAGGATGACTGTTAAATCTCTCATCTGAACTTCTGAAGCCTAAGTAAAGCAAAACATACAAAAGATGACCTAACATACTGCACCACATACCCTGCAATTGAGAAAAACTTTTCCAATTGTTCTGCAAATTCCATCCAGCGGATGATTGTCCCCAATATTCTTTGAACATTTGTGGTGGCAAACTTGTACACAAAAGTGCAGAAAATTTGCGAATGTAGTTTTACTGTTGACAAAGGAAGACAATGAATTTGGCGAGAAAAAGGAAGGAAGCAGAACAGCAAGGTGGCAGGACTCTAACTCAACATGGACCAAGACCATTAGCATAATTCCCTGCTAGGCATTTGAAAGAACAACGATTTTAATACTTGCGTAGCTTTACATTCAGTAGGCAAAAAGGCATTCTAAATTAAACAATGGGACAGTTATCTGCCAAAACTGAGCTAACAAACATCTATCCACTGGGAGCAAAGTAGCTGGATCCATCTTGTCAAAATTCCCCGCTCTCCATGTTTTCAATAATGAAGCCACTTTTATTGTCCATACCCACAATACTCACACTAGCTGGCAACTTTCTGTGCTGCAATCAGATATTCTGGCACTCAACTAACCTGACCAGCCAAATGAACATCCTCATTAGCTAAGGAAGGCTCAGAAGTAAGAGAAGCAGAATCATCCACAGAGCCTTTATCTTAAATGTGGCTGAACTGTGCATAGTTCATACAACTTTGCAGACTTATTTTGTACATATTCCTGCCAGAAATCCATAAGAAATCACCCATCATGCTCTTCAAAAACTGCTAGGTTAGGGCTGACTATAGTAGCTGTTTAAAGATCTAACTAATATCTCTGTGAAACTCGGAGCTACTCCCTCTAACCTTTCCATCAATGTGCTGATTTTTTTTCACCCATATGTGGAATAACTTATGTGCACAGAGGCATGTGCAAATGTGCACCACCAAGAGAAATTCAAAACCTATCAGTGGGCGCTCTGCTAATCAGTTATGCAGCACTGGACTTTCTCCTGAGCAGCTGTGCAAGCGCACAGCTTACAGGGAACACTGGATGTAACTTGTACTTCAAGCGGGGAGGGAAGCAAAAGGACAACCCAACTTTTCTGAACCTTGAGATGGGTCACTGAGGCCAGCACAGAGCTTCTTCCAGAGCTGCGGCCTCATACAGCTCCCTGACTCCATTCCACGCTGTCATGGACAGGGTACTGCCCACTTATTGTCCTACCCATCAGCAAGCATGGAGTGGGGAATCCCTGCATCCATGGGGAAGCAGAGCAGAGCCTGGAAATGGGAGCAGCAAAGGTAGCAGCTCTGAGCAGGTACGGTGCCACCTAGAAGTTGACGAAGGGTGAGAAGATGCCACGAGGGCATGGATTCTCCCACACTGGCAACCCAGCATCTTACAGGGACAGATTTGAGCTGGGCTCAGCAGAGATGGAATGGGGTGGTGCAGGGAGCAGCAGGAACAGAAGGGCAGAGACAGCAGACCTGGAAGATACCCAAGGATTAAGAACCCCTTCCCCACCTTCCTATCGTCACTGTACCCCCAGCTACAGAGACTCCAGGCCCTTCCAATCTCACCATACCCCCAGCTACAGAGATGGGACCCCTTCTGAAACTGACTGCGTCTCCAGCCTTGTGTCCCCACAGAGCCTTCCCAAATCCTTGAGGATCCAATCCCACTGAGCTTCACTGCACCCCCCAGTTCCCTATCCACAGGCCGACCTTCCCATATCTGTGAGGCGCCCAATCCTACTGAATTTTACAATGCATTCCCAAAGTGACACCCACTACCAGCGAATCTCACTGCAACCCCACCTCTAGAAAGCTCCTCCTCTGTTATGATATAGATCTCAGTGACATCTATGAAGCATTAAATGTTCCCTCCTCCTTTTAGAGCCCCAGATGGTATATTGGGGAAGGCTAGAGCCCAACGATGGAAGAAAAGGGTAACATAAAAACAAAACAACCAAAAAATAACCTAGTCCCTTTATAGGCTAAGTTGTGCTGGAACCATTTTAACCCCCCACTTCACACAGCTACTGCTATTATCAAGCCTGAAGTAGTGTTCAAAACACGCTAGGCATTTTCCAGGCATAGAGAAACACAGCTCATGCCCCAAATAGAGTGTGATCTTAGACAGACAATGCACACAATTATAGGATTAAACTCAGGCCTAAGCAGTAGAGTTGGAGTGGGTCAGCAACAGTAAGCAAAGTTAAAATAGGGATTTTTAAGGAAAGACTTGGAGGAGCCCGAGTTGGCTTGTCTCACAGGAAGACAAACCCTTCTACACAGTGGAGTGGCAGTGTGAAGAGAGGCCAGACGACAAATAAGACAGTCATTACATCAGTTAAAAGAGGCGATGTCTGTACTAAACTAAGAAAGCCAACCACAGATGTGCAACTGGCACAGTTGGAATAGCCTATCTCCACTTGGCTAACTTGTCTGTCTAGACAAGGGAAGGTTGACGGGGAAGTTTCTCCCATTGATCTCCCTTACTCCTCGCATCTCACAAAGATCACAAGGATTGACCACAACCTGAGAGCTCAATTTCGTGCATTCATACTAGACGTGAGAAATCGAACCCCAGAAGATTGACCCTGAGTGGTAGCGTAGATGGAGCCACAGAAATGATCGAACTATGGGCTAGCCACCATTTGACATAGAACAGTCAGGACAGATCTAAGGAAGAATGAAAAGAAATGCATGACAGCCTGCAGAGACTCCAGCTAGCATGTCTACAGGCCCACAACACTCGGGGGGCTGGGCAGGGGGGAGAAAGCCTTTTCCAAGCTGCTTGTGACTTATAGGGCCACTGAACTTTTCCTTAGTTTGTTGTGCTTCACTCTCTCATAATAGCTACTAATGTTGCTGCTGCTGCAATGGAGACTAGAAAGAGATGGGATTACCCCTGCAGAGAGAAAAGCATGTTACATTTACATGAGGGGGTTGAAAGCTGTCAGCCTCCCACCAAACCCTGGTTTGCCTCCAGCATTTACCATTATGTTACATATATAAAGAAGTGTTTTTAATGTTGGTTCAGGGGAAGTCCTGAGGGGAGTGAAACTGCGCTCTGACTTTTGTGAAAGGGGCACTGATGTAAAAGTTTGAGAACCCTGGTCTAGTTCATTCTCCCAAGCTGAGACAAGACCAAGTAAACCTAGACCATTCCTAATAGGTGTTTGTTCAATTTGTTCCTAGAAACCTCCAGTGATGGGGTTCTACAACCTCCCTCAATTGTAACATTTTCCAATATTTAACTATCCTTATTGTTAGAAAGCTTAAATTAACCTAACTTAAATTTCCCTTGCTGCACTTTAAGCCCATTGTTTATTGTTTTACTTTCAGTGGACACAGAGAACAATTGACCACAACCAACTCTAGCGTTTTGAAGATGTATCAGCTCTCTCAGCCCCAGTCTTCTTTCCCCAGTCTTTTTTTTTTTTTTTTTTTAAACCCTTCCTTATAGGTCAGGTTTTCTGAGACTGGCCCTCCTCTGGACTCCCATTTGTCAAAAACTTTCTTAAAACGTGGCCACCAGCACCGCACTCCACCTGAGGCCTTAGCAGTGTCGAGCAGTACAGAACGATTAGCTCCCATGTCTCACACAATACTCCTGGTAATACACCCCAGAATAAGATGAGCCTTTTTCACAGCTGCACTGCATTGTTGGCTCGTATTCAATCTAAGATCCATTACGTACGAGCACATAAACATCTCTTACCGGTAGATGATTAAGTGGCACGTCTACTTGACCCAGGAAGTCGTCTCTAGTCTGTAAATAAAATAAAAAAATATTGTTTTTATTAGCTCATTTATTAGCTTCCACTAGGAAGCAGAACAATGGCAAACCGAAGTTACATCAGGGACAGCAATGAACTAATGTTTTACTAAATCTGGATTCTAGCCCGCCACGCCAAACATCCCTACTTGGTGGGTATGGTTAAGGTCAACAACATATTTACCACATTTCTACTACGTACCTCCAAAAGGGTCTGCAAAGCCACCTTATGCATCTGCAGTATTAACAAAATTTTAGCTTATGTTTCCTCTAACAAGCTGCTGTCAGTGCAACATTTCAAAAACTCTTACAAGTAAAATCCAAGGTATTCTACTGGGACTCCTGGCACCATGTACACTGCAGAGAGCACGGACATTTAAAAGCTAAAATAAAGTTACTACCCAGGCACGTTCACTTCAAAATTTCACAGCTTCTTATTTTACACTGAAGAGCTTCTCCAACTCAGCCAGCCAACCAATCATTCTGGGTAGATGTGGATGAAATGTAAGCAATTCACTCCCACATTAGGATCTTGCATATTAATAGGTCACGAAAAGAAAATTAAAATATCACTGCCTTGCATGTTGACAAGTTTCAGAGGGGTACGTTTAAAGCACATGAATGCAGCATCACTAATCTAGAGGTATTAATATCAGCACAGCTTATTTTTGTGGTATATAAAAAGACAAGGGCATTGTATAGCTTTCACTATAAAGGTTAAAGCCATATAAACATTGTGCATAAACAATCTCGTACACAGAGCTTCACAAGTAAAGTCTGTCCTTCCCAAGGATAACTAAGCTGCAGTTAGCAGGTCTTGTGAAAACAGCATCATTCTACAACAGAGACAGAAGCCCTATGGAATGCATTTTATTTATGGTGCCTACAGCCTCTGGCTTGGAATTTACTTTTCAGATCATCCTGAGCTCTATGCAGGCTCAAAGTTGAGTAGAACACACAGAATAGGAGTAATCTTGGATTTATATTCTGTTCAAGCCCCTCTTTCAGGGCAGGTTTTCCCTCTACTTGGTGTGAATGATTTATTGTGCATCCCTTATAGTCTCCAACAAGAATCCTGCAAATCTATACAGCTATATTGAGTAAACAGCATATTTGTTTTTATTATATACACAAAGACAGACACATGCACTTTGTATAGAACACTTAAAAGAATACTTTCACCCCAGCCTTTGACGTACTGAATTCTTTGGTCATGTGTTATTTCCATTATTACAAATAAAAACAGTATTTTTGGAGTCAAACACATTTAATATCCTAAAACCATTGTCACTTGTCCACTCCACTGCCTTAAATTGACAGGTTACATCTAAAATGAAACAGTAAACTCTTTGGCAATTGTGCAGCAAAGCATTTAGGACTATGAGAACTGAAAAACCAAGCATCTCAGTATTTTCCTGGGCATAATGACAACATATGGTCAATAAAACACTATTATTCAATAGCAACCTTCTAGGACAAAGGCTTTCTTAAATGGTCAGTGGAGCTGTTTGGAATCCTTTACTGGGGGGACACTTGCAATTGATGGCTCAACAAGTACAAATCACCTATATACTCCTTATCGCACCAATAGACTGGAAGGTGTTTTCCAGCAAAAGTTGTCCCATCACTTTGTGTTCATAATAACTATAACGTTAGACGATGTGCCCTGCAATATGAATGTAATTCATTTTTGGATTGTAACTACTATTAAAATGTAAAACATTACAATAAGCATAAGAAAAGTCTTTCATTTTCTGCCTCTTTAAAAAAGAAAAATTAAGGCAGTTATTACATCATGTTTCATGATTCTAATATTAGAGATCTGTTGTGCATTCAGAACAGAGAACATACAGAACAAAATATATTTTCACATAAAAATATTAGTGTCAGCAGAAAATTAAGAATTTCATGACTAACTGGAGAGCAAAGAGAATTAGGTTCAGAAATAAGCTGAACAGCCTTGGTAGGCTCACTACTTTGACAGATAAAAATTGAATTCATAACCTAGATGAAAAGATATTTTACTGTCCTATTACAAATTCCCAGAGCCAATTCATCCTCTAATATACAGTAAACTCTTTATATCTGGCATTCATAAGACCAGGAGTTTGCTGGATAATCAAATATTCTGGATAATAGAGAGTAGCTCACACGGGGCAGGAATGCAGAGAAGCCTGCTGGCTGCACTCTCAGTATGGAGGGAGACTGGGTATTGTGCACAGAGCGTGAGAGCAATACCCCCCGCCCGGGGGGGGTTGGGAGTTATTGCTTTCATGCTCTGCACACAAACAACAGCCCTGACATCACTTTTCCGCACTCCTAACCAGTGTCCACTGACCAAAACTACTCGGCTAGGAGTTATGTTGGTTACTCAAATACTTGTTAAACAAGAGCGTTTACTGCACAAGCATTTAGCTTTATTATGGTACTGTTCAAAAAATGGCATCTCTAAATTCAGATTATTGAAACCTGCTACTACCCAAGTCACTGTACTTTTTAAACAGCCAACAGAGTCATCTATATATTTTCTGGACTCTTACATGAAGCAAGCTTCCAACACCAAGCTTACTGCACAGTATTTAAATATTCATGTTCCACATATAATTTCTAACAAAGATGATAATAGAACAGCTCTGAGCTCAACTTAAAACCATAAAGCTCCCTGTTTTGGTTTACGCTGTGCATGTCAAGGTCAATTCTTGCATAGTTAAAGTAAAGGTGATTATAAAAATGAACTGGAAAACCCCAGTTCACGAGAACATCAATATTTGGTGAAATATAAAACAAGAACTGAGTAAAATCAACTATCCCAAACAGGTGCTCTACAAGTGATTAATGGATGCGTTGGTTTAGCACAGCAAGATTTCAAAAACATGGCAACGCTGCCAAAACCAATGAAACCATGTGAAATGAATGTGCAATTACAACAAACCAGAATAACCCTAACACATTTTAAATGTAGTACAGCAGCAAGAGAGTCGCAATCAGCGGGTAAGACACAAGATGACTAAATCAGGAGATTTGGCTTTTATTTCTGGCTCTGCTACTGACTCATCATGTAACTTTGGACAAATTTTAGTATTTCTATGTCAGTTTCTCAGCATTTCCCTCTGCTTTTTGTAAGTCATTTTGAGTTCCACAGATATGATGCACCATTAAATATTTATTTCACTCATGTGAACAGAATAAAACTTTCACTTATATTAAACTATTCTTGTGCAATATCAGTGAAACTTAATAGAAATTAAATTGATCTTCAAATCCTTTGATGCAATCTTTAGAAACCTTCATTTTAGAGCCCATTCTACTTAACAGAGCAAGCTCAAATAGTTATCTGAACTTACACTACTGCACCTTGTGCATAACACAGCAGATTAGACCACATTAACCTATCTGAAAGCATTTCTACAGTGCAGTTCATCAAAAGATCATCAAATATTAACCAACTGACCCTCTGACACTCAAAAGTGAAGAAGCATTATGCCTCTTTTCACTAGGGAAAGAGGCAGGCTGAATTACATGCAAGGAGTGTCAGGGATAGAAAAGTGATTACTTCAAGTAATCTCCTAGTTCTGTGCCTTAATCTCAAGAAAAACATTTCCCTTCTAGGTGCAACAGAGAATGTAATGAAAATATAAAAAATAGAGAGGGCTATCAACCCAACTCAAAAGTGACACTTGTTATGACTCTACACAATCAACATAACCTCTCTCTCTAAAAAGTGGCACTTAGTTTATCCTTAGATTGGCAAAATGCTGCCAGTTTCTTCTCAGTTATTGCCTATTATGTCATCTTCTATGTTAAAAATTACACACAAACATTCCCACATTCCCTCCCAATTCCAAAACGTTGCATTCATATCTTTAAGTCTCTCAACCCTGAGATACCACAAGCTTTTTCATCTTGAAGACACGCATACATGGGTGATGGGGGTGGGAGAGAGAAAGATCCATAATGCGGTTACATTTGATGCTGAAGTAAAACGTATAGAATGGAACGAGAAATTAGATAGCTCAAAGCAGTATAAATGAACCCATTAATAATTACTGTCATACATGCTGTACTACTAAGAAATCTGAAGGATAAACAAACCCTTTTGAGAATCTTTGCTATACTAAGTTATGATTTCAAGATTAAAAAAAATCAAAGGATGCACAATCATTAATAGCACTCAGATCACACAATATGCTTTATGGTCATCAGGTCAAACAAACTATTAATCTGTGTTTAAAGAGTAAATTATAGTTTACACAATGGCTTCAAAGTTCTCTTCTGCTAATCAGTTTACAGATGCATGGTTTGGCTACAGCACCATTTAGTTCCTAGCAAGCTGAGCTTTGAATCTATCACATGGGACCCCACAAATGAACACCATCTATTCTTGTTTCCAAGTTGCTAAAAGTAATAATAAATTGTTAGTGTAGGATAGATTAACCTTCAGTTCATGGCAAGCAGAGATGTAAGACAATACCACAGTATTTTGGGAGTTAGAGAGAGCAAAGCAAACAAAAAGTTAACCATGTTAGAGCAAATGAGAGGAGCTGGCCTTAAGAATCTAAAGGAAATACGTTCCAAACCAGCCCACGGGAATCTAGCTAAAAGATTAGCACACTGCAGCGAGCTCTGACTAAATCAATTCTTAAAACAAAAATGCATGACTAAGGCTATGTCTACACTACAAAAATAGCTTTGAAGTTGAGCACCTACACACATCCTACTTCAAAGTTAAACCTTGAAGTAGAGCACCACTCCATTACTGAGAATGGAATAAGGACTTCAAAGTTGGGCTCCCTACTTCCAAGTTAACTTCAAAGTTAGGGAAAACATGTGTAGACTCTACTGGCTGCTTCAAAGTAGTGCCTAACTTCAAAGTCAGTTCCTAGTATGGACTCACCCTAATTCTTTCATTTTTATCAGGCAGGACAAGAGAATTTCCAGCTATATTTGCACACTGGATGCAATGGGACTTGTTTAAGCCATTTATATATCCAAAAACTATCTGGAAAAGCATGTCACTAAACATTAAAGCAATTAGTAGCTTTAGTAACTTTTTTTTTTTTTTTTTTTTTTTTTTATAAACACACAATTCTGCTACTTAGCCCCAGGAATTGTTCTACTGGCTTGTTTGTGAATTAGTCTAAATATCAGGGGCAAGACAAATTCTACTCAAATACTGCCACTTCCCAGTCCAGCATTTAGATGCATTTCCACAGTGAATGTGCTATCTACCAGTGTCTCTGCCGAACTGTCTCCTCATTGCTGGTGTGTATAACAGGTGGTCTTCCAAGAGGGAAATAAAAATCAGCCAAGAAAAGCATGTGCTGTGTAGCCAGATTCTGCACCTCTTCCCCCTTTTCCTTCTGCATCCAATGCCGTGTTATTTCAGAACACCATGTGTTGAGTACCTTACTAAGATTATAAGGTTTTGTGCAATAAAACAAACACACTGATAGGCTCTTGCCAGCAGTAATTTATAAGGAAAGCCAGAACATAAACCATAGTGTATTGCTTTATGAAAACATGCACAGCATCTTTAACACATTGGTGTACCCGCTATCTCTACTCTTCCCAAACCAATTCAGAAGAAAACATGAAGATGCTGTGTAACACAGGGCCAGGTATAAATGCCAGAGTCCGCATTCTTCACGGCAGCTCCAATCAGGCAAAGCAGATAGAAGCTGACTAGGCAAAGCTGTGCTTAATTTGAAGGTGGGACAGGGCAGAAAGGCATAAATAGCTGAAATCACAAGAGGGCACAGGAAGGAAGAGCCCTTGGGGAAAACAGTCAGCAAGGAGAGCACGAGTAGAGCTCTCCTCTGCTTGGTAAAGATGCTCTATGTGCTGCGAGGGTGGTGGGACTCAATTATAAACAAACTGAACAAGGTGATGGACCAACACAAGAGTCTCTGCTGTAGTTTGTGGACCGAGACACAAGCAGAACTGAAGAGGCCACATTAACACACTGAATATTCTAATTCTTCCTTACCAACCACATGACATACTCTGTGTCCATCGTATTGCCTGGGAACAGGACTATAAAGCACCTGTTCTGTACTGTGCCATGTTTCCCACGTAGTGGTGGAAGGGACATATATTCTGCTGGTCAGATTTACAATTGATCTGATGTGTAAATTGTTCGTTATAGATCTGTTAATTTTTTCTATGATTTATCAGGCCCGCCAACATGAGGGGAAGGACAAGCACAGCCAGACCTGTGGGACCCTTTGAAGCTCCACAGGGCACTGAACTGCCACTCCACACACAGTGGGGGAAGCAGGGTTGACTGCCCTCAGCCCATCTCCCCCCCACTTCCTGTCATTAGCCTTGCCCCTTCCAGGGGTGGGGAGCTGCCCCACCCCCAGGCCAGGAGTGGCTGTCGTCACTGCTGTGACTTACTTGCTCAAGACTAGATCCTTCTCTTCTATAAAGCAGCGGAACTGAGCCAGTGATTGTATACTCAGATTGGATGGACACAGACAGGCAGAGGCAAGATCACAAATCCAATTGATCCCAGGGATCTGGGTGAATCAGGTAATCAGTCCTACAGACCTACATTATCTCCACAGAAGGCTGGCCCTTAATCCGGTATCGCTTTTGTATTTCTTTCTGCAGGTACTCAGTAGAAATACCCATAAAAGGCACCCATGAATGTCAATGCTACTTCAAACTGACTTCTATTTGGAAATCTGTAGCCTCAGCAACATAGTCTCTCAATTCACTCCTTTTCCATCTTTCATCTTTAAATCCATTAGCAGTGACCCAAAGGAACTCCAATACGGTGACCACGGGACTTCACGGAAGGGAGCACTCCCCTATGACACTCTTCATTCCAGGTATCAGAGAGGTAGCCGTGTTAGTCTGTAGCTTTGAGAACAAGAAGAAGTTTTGTGGCACCTTATAGACTAACAAATTTTGGAGCACAAGCTTTCGTGGGCAAAGACCCGCTTCATCAGATGCATGAGTGGGGGGGGGGGGGTTTCCAGAGGGGTATTTAAAGAGTGGGGTCTCAGTGAGTGGGAGGGCCAGAGCTGACAAGGTCTATTCAGCAAGGTGGAAGTGGCCCAGTATCAACAGTACTTATCAAAAGAGAAAAAAAGTCAGATCAGACAGGGTGATGTGAGCCATTGTCAGAGTCTAATGGGGAGATATTAGCACCCAGAGCAGAGAAACTGCCTTTGTAAGTTGCGAGCCACTCCCAGACTCTGTTTAATCCATGGTTAACAGAGCCAAATTTGCAAATAAATTGCAGCTCAGAGATCTCTCACCCCATTTGATTTTTGAAATATTTTTGTTTCAGGATTGTCACCCTTAAATCTGCCACTGAGTGTCCAGGGAGACTGATTCATTCCAGGTGAGATTCTCTTTTGGCCTCTTCCATTACTTACAAAAGCAGTGTGACCATAATTGACTACTCTGGCAAGATATATGGTCTGAAAACTAAATATGTATGAGCTACCAAAAAAAAATCACCTTGCTGGCCCTAAACAAATGCTCTTCCTAGGGAGCTGGTAATAGCAGTGATATTGCTATACAAACAAGAAAGCAGAGAACAGGTAGGATCCTTCCAGTTCATTGAAAACTCAGCAAGGTACAAAGGAAGTGGAAGCTACTAGTGACAGGGGAAGTGAGGTTATGTTGAGATGGACTGATTTTTTAAGTGTATAAATAAATGGTCCTTGCCAATTTGCTTTTAAAATGAATTGAGCTTGTTTTAAAGCCAGTTTTAAAAATATATTTATAACACTATTGATCAGTCATTCATTTTAGTATCTTATCTAAGCATGAGGAATTCCCGCAGCTTGATCTGAAGACATTCTGGAGTACTGACATTTCCAAAGGAATGAACCTTTGCATATTGATACCATATACAGCAATGGAACAGTACAAGTCAGCGTTCACGTCTCTTATAAGCCAACCAACAGGCTAGGTTTATTCTTATTGTTCGTGAATGTATTACCACGAAAAGTTTCCCATCATTTTGTTGAATTATTTAATAAATTAGTACAAAATCGGTTGCCTGTCAAATATAACGACCCACCAGATATCAGGTCCGGTGACTGCTCAAATAACCTGTTGCTTATTTATAACTACACCATGCACAGAATTCCAGGAAGTGCATACTACCATTCCAATGCCAAGTTTACATATTTATCATAGCAGAGCATTATTAAGTTAGTATTACACTAAATATTTTATAGGATAACAACCCTTAAGAATTTATTTCTACCTCAAAAATATTTGAATATTATTTGTCTGTATGACAATAACCCTTCTAGCTCTTTGTTAGGGGCAGGACTGCTCTATTCTCAATGCTGGACAAATATGTATTGAGAAGATAGTCCTTGCCCCAAAGAGTTAATCTCTTTTCAATTAAAATAGGAAATACAACAACATAGAAATTCCATAACCAAAAATCTAAGTTAATTCATGGAACTAATCAGCTGGTTCACAAAAAGAATGATAATTGTAAACAATTTTTTCTCCACATTTAGAGCCTCAATGGACTTCGAATTAGGCCACTGATGAATGTACTATCATACTAAAAGCTTTAGATGGATACAGAACTAGTCTATTGATCAATCATTTGCTATTGAGAATTTAACACCTTTTGTCCCCAGTTCCGCAAACATGGATGCTCTTAACAGTAAGTGGATGAATACTCCTACCAGCAGTGCTGACAGCCACCGCAGACCCTGGGGCAAGTTGGGGGCAGGGGCTGGGAAAAAGACACTGCACCCTTGGAAGGGGCAGGGCCAAAAGCAGAAGGGCAGGACCTAGGCAGGTCAGCTCTTAGCCCCACTGGGATTTTAGCGGTGCCCCCCCACCCCACCCCTCCAGCCACATGGAGCAGTAGAGCAGCACTGCTGTGGCATTTTGAAGGGGCCCAGGCTCCAGCTTGTCAAGTAGTGATGGCCAGTGCGCCAGGCCACTTTGAAACGCTGGGTCCCTCTTTCTCCTGCTCTATCTGCAGGCCTGCGTCCCACTGACTTCAGTGGAGCTACTCGCTTAACTTGAAGTGCTTGCTTACGCTTTTTGCGGGATTGGGACCATCTACAGGAAAACCACGTATACTTGCCTGGGAACAAGTCAGGCTTTTTTGAACAGCCTGTACAACAGATGACAGAACTGCACACTACAGCTCCTATAAATTGTAGACAACCTGATCTAGCTCTTCTCCAACCCTAGTGCTCTCTTCCTTAGGACAGATGACTACTTTTGAGTCCCAGCAGCTTGTAATTCAAAGAAAATACAACAGGGAGAAATCCTGAGATGGCAGGGAAGTGGTACTATAATCTAGAGCAGGAGTGAACAAACTTATGTTGGGCTCCACTTTTCATCCCTGCAATTAGTAGTCCCTCCTCCCCCAATATAACCCAAACCAACAGAAAATTTCAGTTATGGCCAGATGAATAAAACCCGTTAGCATGTGTAAGGAAAAAAAATGTATATAAATGTGAATACACACACAAAGTAACATATTTCGATACTTTTAATGAGCTGAGTGAGCTTGGCAGCCAGCAGCCAATCACGCTAGACCTTTCCCCCTATAAAATTTCATGCCCTCCCCTCCAAGCTGGATTATGCTGCTTACTGTCCTGCCCCTTACTTTGCTCACCCTGGCCTAGAGGAGTCATCAACGCCTGAGTTCTATCCTGACTAACACGGACTTAAGAGTGCAAGTTTAGGCAAACCATTTCTCTCGCCTTCAGTTTTCCCATATCTAAACTGAAATACAACTACTATTTTGCTTTTAGACTGAAGTGTTTGTGGGCGAATGTGCATACAGAACATACACCCATGGGAACTGACAGCCTCCCTTGGTCCCTAGGCAATGTGGAGGGGCGGGGCAGGTGTTGCATTCCTGGAAGGAGTGGGACTGAGAACATACAGCCCTAAGTGCTGCTTGGAGAGCACAACACTCCCTGCCAGCACTTACAACTGCCCAGAGTGCACAGTGCAGGGCCCTAGCAGCTATTTAAAAGGCTGGGGCTCCAACTAGTAACACTGTGCCCCAGGCCAGCTGTCCTCTATCTCCCCTCCATTGGTGGGCCTGCACACAACTCCCTTCCCCATCCAGCATTCTCTCTCATGACTGTTAAGACTTAGCACTTCAGGTAGCTCTTAGACTGATCTCCTTTGAGTCGGGACTACTTTCCTTGGTTTGTACAGCTCACTGCAAAATGGGATCTTGGTCTACAAGGCGTGCTCCTAACGTTTTCAAGCATCATGGCTTTCAGAGGCCTCTGATCTTCAACAAGCCTCCCCAGTGAGCTGCTTTTGACTAAGAGGTTTGCAAGAAGATGCGCTGTTCACAGGCTGCCCCTTAACACCCAGACCAGCCATTCAGCTTGCTGTGATGCTAGGTGGTAAATTAAGAACTGCTACCTGCTCCAAAGTCTGCAGAAATGCTACCAACTTAAGTTTCTAGGGAGGATGATGTCCAAGTACTAAGTTCTGAGTTAAGAGCCTCAGGATTTCACAGAAAGGCATTGCTTCCTGACTGAAAGAAGAACGAAGGGGGTGAGAAGGCAGGAAGGTCAGTGGAGTTTCACCTGCTTGCGTGGGGCAAGCACTTTTATTTGTATGTTTTGGTATGGTGACTAATTTCAGAGAGCACCAACATGACTTCAAACTTTGGACTGGGTAATAGCTCCCACTCTCCTCCCCTGCTATCCGGGAGTTTCCTGTTTTATCCTTCCAGCTTGGAGGCTTACAACTGTCAGCATTTCTCAGTACACAAAGTATTGGCTACTACTTCAAGCCCTAAACTTAGGCTATGAAGATCCTTTTCCACTACAGCTTACTTATCGCAACGCTGCAGTATTTTAAGGTTGAAGTGCACATTTTTGAAAAGAGCTAATTAGTGTTTAATACTTATTTGAAGTGGGTAAATGTACATTCCTTTAGGGTATTTTGATTCAGGTATGCTCTTGTCAACTTCCTCCTCAATTATCACCCACAATATCACCTGGAATGCTTAAAAAATGCACGTTCAGTTGCGTGCTTGTGTAAAATTATGTAATGTCTATTCGCTCACCAGTAAACGTGAAACTCCCATTAATGAAAATGGAAGCAACAGGGAGTACATTGAGAAAGATTTCAAACATACCTTCCTTTCCTCTGACTGTTCCTTCCATATATGCCAATAGTAAGACTTTTCCTGGTCCAATAAACCTCTCATATATGAAAAATTAACCTCAAGTTAGCAGTTTTATACCATTTACAGCTTTTGTCAAATAAATTCCCTGTATTAATGCATAGCTTGCTATGGACAAGGTCCATGTATTCCAATGAAGGCTAAACAATTTGCAGGAAGATCCCTGGATTCCATAGCAGCATTACTGAAGATTAAGGGTTATAATCAAGCAATTCTAAAAGTGCACAATGCAATCACTACAACAGCTTCTAGGTTATGTATTCCACCTTCAATTTCATATAGTCTGAGATAGCTCCACATTGCCAGCTTCCACTGCATCAGAAGAGTAATGTTGCAAGAAGTAAAAATATAGGTGGTTATGAAGTGACATTGGTTTGGGATTGTGCGATAAACACAGTAAAAAGGAAAAATAATCATAAAAAATAATTAATGTTGATATTTAAGGTGTTTCACAGTAAATCACTACTATGATGCAAGGGATAGATCACACCACTTATGGCTAGCTATACATTTAGGCAGACATCATTGTATTGATTTACATTTTGTTCATATTTTGACAACTATGTTCAAAACCATTACAAACTTCATGAAAATATCCAGACAAGACAGGTTCACATTAGAGTACAATTGTGTGGCAAACAGTGGGTTAGAAATGGATTCCACAGCTGCTGAAAATAAGGAACCATAGCTGTGGTTAATAGAAGGTTCTTCTGATCTACAAGATACATAAAAACCTCACATTTATGCCTAAAAAATGACTAATTTAAACCTAAATTTAGGGTCAAAATATTTGTGAGACTTTCTTAAAACAAATAAAATAGCTGTAAATCTGAGTTCAGTGGAGGAAAAAAAATCCCATAACTTGTATCACATCTCATTTCATTATTTAAAATCCTCTCTAAAAACCCAGAAGCAGGTATGAAATGAGCACAGAATTAGGTCCCCCATTCCCTACAAAAATACCAATGTGACACAAAGAGGAAACAAGGCACATCAGTAAAACTGTTCTATAAAAAAACTACATACACAGTATCGGAAGGGTAGCCGTGTTAGTCTGGATCTGTAACAGCAATGAAGGGTCCTGTGGCACCTTATAGACTAACAGAAAAGTTTTGAGCATGAGCTTTCGTGAGCACAGACTCACTTCATCAGATGCTGGTCCAGCATCTGATGAAATGAATCTGTGCTCACGAAAGCTCATGCTCAAAACTTCTCTGTCAGTCTATAAGGTGCCACAGGACCCTTTGTTGCTAATATGAATTAAGCTATGCATACTCCCCACTGCACACCAATTAAGACTGTCCAACAAATCTGCCTGCTCATTACTAAAAATTACATGTGACTTGTACTGTACAGTGATTAAAGGATTTATTTTAGTCTCACAACTGTATGTTTCACATAGACACCCCTTCAGTCAAGAGAGCCAAACTCAACTTCAGTGATTACTTAAGGTATTGAGGGGTGCGGGGGGCAGGGGGGAGAGAAGGGTGATTCTTCTCCTTTCCTTGTGGATGCCAGCCTTTCATCATGGTCTTTAGCAAACGACAACACCAAAACATCAAGAACTAACTGTATGAGGAGGGGACAGATTGATAAATAGGGTTTGTATGAAATGGATGATAGAGGAATAGAGTTAAGGTCATGATATACTTAACTCTGGTCGTGGGGACACACAGCTATGCATCAAAGATTAAAGGGTCTCTTGTTAGATAAATACTTTTCTTCCTTTTGTTGGTTATCTGTTAGGTATGTCGCACGTGTAGCAAATCTTTTCTATTTCCCAGGTATTTCTCATCTTCCAGCTTTTTAATATTTACTTCACTATTTTTTTTCTTTTTTAAATTTTCTCCTCATTTTATCCACATACCCCTGACACAGCTGTGCTAAGACATTAACACTAGCAAGGTGTCAAGTTCCTAGGACTTCCTAGTACTGTGGCTTCATTTTTCTGCATATGTATCCCATAGACCACATTAAAAGAAGTGGGAGCTTGCAACGCTGTATAAAAGCAAAAAAGGTTACTACCTACAGTATTTTTTCTATGGCATTTCTGCTTTCCACCATCGTCTTCCGGTGATTAAAAAAATCTACATTTTTATTATTGTCTACAGGATACAAAAGCCTGCATCTTCCTAAACAAACACATTTTCCCCCCCTTTTCCATATTTTAAGATCTTGTTGAAGCTTTCATCAGTGAAGTTTACAGGACCTTAATGACTATCACAATACAGTTTAACAAATTTTGCTCTTCATATTATGATCCTGCAAGCAATTTTGGTTGCACATGACATTCAGATCTGATTCAAAATAAATAATTTTACAACTCCAAGAATAAATCTTCTATATATTGGAGAGTTGCAGTCTGTTCGAGAACTCCTCCTAGATGGTAAAAGCTAGGACCACCAAATTTGGGATAAAGCTTCCTCTTATCCTAACAAAGCTAAGGGGAGAGTTTGATTGTGTCAGGAAAATGGATGTACCTGGAATGGGATGGATTCTCATAATACCATATAAAAGAAAATCCCAAAGCAGGTGAAAGGGACTGGCTGGGATTACCCCCCAACCCCGCTTGTCTGGGACTGTTTTATAACAAGACCCATAGAAGTTTGGACAGACATAAAACTTGAAGATTCTCTACTCACAATACCACAATGATCAAAGCAACATTAACTAAATAAATTTGTGGCAAAGTACCGATCATTGTTACCACTTGATACCATTACCTCCATGTACTGTTCCCTTTCTCTCCTCTCCTTTCTATGTTCCCAGTTCCCTCCATACTGCGGGTTAGATCCTCAGGAGATGGAAGCATTCATACCTCCAATTAAGTAGTGGAGCTATCCCATCATACATCAGTCGAGGATCAAGCCCTCAGGCTCTCTAAGTGCCTTCTTCATCCCTGATGCCTACCCCTCCTCTCTATTTCTTCTGGAGGTGTTACTATAGTGTTGTTAATATCAGCTCAACACTGGGTTAACAATCTTCCGTCTGTAAAATGGAGAGAGTAGGGACTGGACTTTGCTCAGCAATGAGGGGGCATTCCCAATCAAGAGACTTAATTATACATAGAGGGGCACAGGATGACTGCTGAGAAGCAAGGACACTTCAGCTACTTATGATACTGTTAAGTCTTCCCACTTCAGACTGGCATTTTCAACTAACCCCCAGACAAATGCAGTGTAAAGAATAGTTTAGAAGTTACCAATCTGAATAATTTCTTTCGCCAATGGACCAGTGCTCCGAACTCCACAACAGAGACTGTCATTGTCTGAAATCCCTCACCTGTCTGTCTAGTAGCCAGATCTCAGAAACTATTCTATTTGTCTGACTGCCTTAGGAGACAGTGATCAAATTACCGTGGTTTTGAGTGGGCCCAGTGTATCTTGTATGATGTTAAGCATAGTTGTTTCTCTAAATATACACAAGGAGCTGAGAAAAGACAGCTCTACTTCACAGAAGGGTCATTGCAGCTGCCAGCAAACAACAAACACTACTGTATCAGGTTCACGGGAAATCCTCTGAGACCAGCTTAGGTGTCAGAGTGTTTACTCTCAGCATATTATTGTTCAATATCTCTTTAAAGGAAAGCAACAACATTAGCTCAGCAGTTTATGGAATGGTAAAGAACAAATACTGCACTTGCTCCCACTGAATTTAAAGCTAGCAGCCTATGCCATTACAGATGTCATTCCATGACCTCTATGATGGAGCGACAGTACATGGATGACAACATGGTTGTCAAACACAGGATGTGCGATGACAACACTGATTTTACAAGTGTTTTGGTTTGAACTGCAGCATTTGTTGTGTGAGAGAAACCTCTCAGGCAGCCAATGTTCATGTTCACAAATAAGAAGGGCCATCCAGAGGCAGAGCCTTGGCAGTGAGGCAGCCCAACATGTGTTACCCTTTGGCTGGGCCAATCCCTCTATAAATGTCACTGTCCTCTGGCATTTGTTCAGTTCTATCTGTAACATGTCCTTAATGTGGACCAAAAGGAGACGGCAGCAGCATAACGAGAGAGGGGGCAGGAGGTGAGTATTTATGCTTTACAATGGCTGGTGTTGAAAATCCCAAGTCTCAGTTCTGTTTGTGTTGAGGCTATGCTTTTGGTTAGTAAACTGGACTGGCATACTCCTTGGCACTTACAGCCATGGGACTCAACTGCTTCATCTGAGTGCATAATGTCTAGCATCTGCACCAAAAGGATTATCTGCCACATGTCAAGTGATATTTTAAAATATCCCCTTCATATAGAAAAGCATCAGGGAAAACACTAGTCAGTTTGCTCTGTGAAGAAGCAACTCTAAGCCTAGTACTGATGGCTGCAATGCTTTCATCTGCATCTCTGTATTCGTCAATTTGCCAAATCTCCAAGTGTCCTATGGTTACACCCCATAATTCATGGCCTGACATTTCTTCCTACACTTCCTACCATGAATGAGGTTCAAGTTGACATTAAAGCAATGAAGTGCAACAAGGCAACCAGACTACATGGAATCCCCACCAAAGTCTTCTAAGACAGTGAACCAGAGCTCCACATGCAACTTCACCTCCTGATTCTCAAGATCTGGGATAGGCAGCAGATGCCACAAGGTTTCAGAGAAGCACTGATCATCAGTCTCTTCAAACAGGGCAACAAGTTGAACCATGAAAACTCCCCTAACATCTCCCTCTTGCAACCACAGGGAAAATCTTAGCTCAAATTCTTGCAAACCAACTCCTGACACTCTCAGAAGAAATTCTCACAAACTCAGTGTAGCATCAGAGCATTCTGACGAACAGCGAACATGATCTTCACCACCCAGCAACTGCAAAAAAAATTTTGTGAACAAAACAAAGCCTTATATGTGTGTTTCATCAACATGACCAAGGCATCTGACTCAGTCAACCATGGTTACCTGTGCACCATCCTCTCAAAAATTGGCTGTCCCAAAAAATTCATTAGCACCTTGAGGCTGCTTCACCACTACATGACTGCCCCAATATTGAGCAACAAGAGATCCTAAAGTGACCCCTTTGAGGTCAAAACGGGAGTCAAACAAGGCTGCATTATTACCCCATCACTGTTCAACATCTTAGAATCATAGACTCCTAGGGCTGGAAGGGATCTCAAGAGGTAATTGAGTCCAGCTTCCAGATGGCATGAAGATTGTCTATAGAACAAATGTAAAGCTTTTCAATCTAAGGAGACTGAAGGCTAAAATGAAGAATTGCATGACCTCTATCAGAGCTACAGCACATGGATGACAACATGGTTGCTGCTCTTTCCCCACAGCCCTTCAGATCATCTTAGGTGCCTTTGCTGAAGCATACAAGCAGCTCAGCCTCACAATGAGCATCAAAAATACCAAGGTGCTCCACCAGCCCTTGCTGACGGGACAATCTCACGTATCTTCTATTGAAGTCAACAGAGAACTGTTGGAAAATGTGGAACACTTCCAATACCTTGGACGTCATCTTTCTGCTAAAGAAATCCAGCACCATCTGAGCCATGCAAGCTCTGCTTTCACTCATCTGAGACAAAGGGTCTTCGAGAATGACACCTACCCCTAGACAAAGCTCCTGGTATACTGTGCAGTGGTTGCTTCAATGCTACTGCACGTGTATGAAACCTGGACAACACACAATCATCATCCGAAGGCATCTGAACAATATCATCGACTTTTTCTAAATATTGCTTGGGAGGATAGGTGCACAAACATGAGCATCCTGGAGGAGTTGAACATGATCAGCACTGAAGCCATTATCATTCATTATTAACTTTGTTAGACTGGTCCAGTGACTCCGATGTCTGATCAGCACCTTCCAAAATGGATTCTGTTTTCTGAGCACAAGGAATGACCAGAGAACCATTAGGGGCCAGTGGAAGCGATTTAAGAACCTGCCGAAGGCACACATGAGAAGGTCAAGCATTGGTGTCTACACTTGGGAGAACCTTACCTAAGACTGTCCCCAGTGGAGAATGTTAATCCATAAGGGGTGGCACAATTTGAGAGGTCCCACTGAAGTGCAGATGAAGAAAGTAGGAGAACAAGAAAAGAGCATCAAACTGTTCCTTGCCCCTCCAATAAGCTACCAAAACCTGCCCCTTTTGTGATAAGATATGTGGTTAAGATATGTGGCTTCAGAATCAAGCTGATCAGCCACCAATAGACTCACAAATAGGCGAGTGGTCTGAAGAGATCCTACTCATTGTCAGGTGACTGCCAAGAAGGGCCTGACAGTATTTGGCAGTGTAGTTCTCTTCAAGGCTCAACACTATCACCGTGACAGGGCTTATCCACCACACATACACCGCCCTCCACCAAGAGCTGAACACGTTGATTATACAACATGCACTCCTTTGTATTTCTAAGGAATAGACAATGAGGAATATAGCATCAGCCTCTTTGGTGACAGTGTAGACCTGAAGAAGAGCTCTGTGTAAGCTCAATAGCTTGTCTCTCACCAGCAGATGCGGATTCAGTGGAATATATTACCTCACCCACCTTTGTCTCTAATACCCTGGGACCAACCTGGGTACAGCTGTTACTCTAAATTACACTAAAAGCCACCCCAGAGCTACACCCTTATGTATTTTATTAAATGCCACTGTTGGGTTGAAGGAAAAAGTGGAACTAGCTTTCAAGCACACATCCACACACATTCATACTCTTGCACTCATACACTTACACAAGCAAACTCATATAGGTGAAGCATTGCATAGAAAAAGCAAAGGAAGCCAAGGCATAGTGCATTCAGCAAGTCTGCCTGTGGTCATGAATCCGGGGTGGCGAGCTGATCATATGACCCCCTTGTCAGCTTTCTCTTGTCAATGTGGTACTCAGGAACAGTCAGTTCCACCTGAGCCCAGGGCCACCTCCTGCCTCCCCAGCCCTCCAAGACTCACTCCTGCAGAGTGGCAATGTCAAGAACTTCCTTACAGCTTTGCACCCATCTTTTTACATTTTAGTCCACAGCTCCCGTCGCGTTCCACTGCCCCAGGATGCGGTAAGACCACGAGTCATGAGTTAACAGCAGATGACGTGCGGACCATCTCGATGGGGTTTCTTTCTTTCTTGGGTGGTTCGTTTGCTGGGCTCAGCTCCTATTAATCTCTGACCATGAAGATGCTGCTGGCAGCTGGTCATCCAGACAGGCTGTCTATAGGGGCTGATTCCATTAAACACACTTTGTCAACATTCACACTTTCCTCACTCATACAAAGGATAGCTCACTTCAGAAAAAGCAATTTCTTTTTCAAAAAGGAACAACCAGGATTTCTTACAGACTTATGCTAAAATTTTTTTTAAACTTCTAACACTAAATACAGACCTAGTAACTGATACAAAACAAAGCTTAAAGAAAGTTACAGGACTTAAAACCAGAGATGACTGAAAGTTACATCTGCATTGTACTGGACTATGCGGAGGCTTCATGCAATAACAGCACACTGCATACCATGCAAAATATGGATATAGTCTGTCCATTTTAAGTCACATCACCAAAAAAGGAAGAGGCTTAACTCAAAAGATATTTCAGGATGATAGCTATTTTTCCCAGAACAGAGATGGTTACATTGGCATGCAAGCTCATGGTAATTAAGAATTATTATGGGAAACTGGATTAAAAAATAAATTAGCAAAAATATCATGACTAAAAATCTGCATGTACATAATGGTTAAGACAAACTCACCATTTTCCATATCATCTCATTTTCCTTTACCCATTTTAAATTCAGTAGCAAGCAGTCCTCTGTTCTGATAATGGATATAAACGTAACAACAGTTACAAAGAGGTAAACTTATCCAACCATACAGTTCACCTACTAGTTTGTCTTGTAGGAACCCAGTGCTGTTGCAAAAACTAGAGAGAGCCCTTTGTTCCCCTTATACACACCCATAACAGACAAAGTCCTAGGTCTTGTCTATACAGTACTTGAGGAAGTCGCTGTTTTCCTTACCTATACTAGCAGATTGCACAATGGTGATTATGTACTGACTGTTAAATTCCAAGTACAGGAAAGTCCTTAGCTATCCTACCGAGTGACTGAAATATCAACAAACATTATACTGGCACTGAGTCTCAGAGCCAGCAGACGTGCTCCCGGTATGCATTCAGTGAAAAAAAGTTTCCAGTCATTCAGCATATCACAGCTGAATGTGGGAGCAGAGATATTAATGCAGAGCCGTTGTCCCAAACACCTAAACCCAATTACACTATAGTCACACTAGCTGTTATAGCAGAAAGGAACACATTCTCTTAAGTGTACTGTGAAAAGAACTCTAGCTTCTCCACTGTGGGCATAAGGCACAGTCTTTGGACACAGACATCCCCTGGGGCGGGGGGGGGAGACGGACAAAAAATAAAACCCCCCCATACATCGTACTATGAAACCCTCACTAAACACGTGGTTGCAAAGCTTAATATAGTAAGACACCTTTGAAAGGTCATAGAAATTTGTAGATCAGGGTAAGAAGGACCAAAGATGTACATCTCTTACTAGGACTCCACTATCTCTTGGTGGAATAATTTTTCTCGCATCTTGAAATAGAACAGTGCGGCCTCTTACTGCACCTCCTCTTGTTCTAGGAGTACAGGGGCTGCATACTAAGTGAAAAGGGGGTGGCTTCTGCAGCTTTGTGCATCAAGAAACAAAGAGGAGACAGCATTAAATGCTCTGCCACTCATCCATCGTCTTCATCTGAGGCAGCAACTTCAATAACAAAAAACAAGCAGTCCTGTAGGACCTTGAAGACTAACTTCATTTCTTGTGAAGTGAGTCTCCCCCACAAAAGCTTGTTACCTAATAAATAAATCTGTCAGTCATTAAGGTGCTGCCCCTCAGACAAATGAAGAATGGTTCACACTTCTCTTGATGTCATGCAGGATTTCCAAACAGACTGCCAGGAGACATTAAAAATCACGAATTTGGTTTCCTTCAACTAACACCTCACGTGGATTCTGTACGAAGCAGGACTTTACAAAGAAACAAAGCTTGGGTGCATAGCATGAGACTTAAGGGCAGCCACCACAGTACTCCACAGGAATGAAGTCTGCAAATGTCGCATTATGCTTCTCATTGCACAGGTTGAACCTCTCTACTCCAGCACCCTTGGTCAATGTTGTCTATTAGCACTGCCATGGCTTCCACTGCTTACTGGGATCTTAGAAGACATTTGGGGTAAATCAGAGCTAAACAACAGCACCAAAAACTGAGAGCCTCGACTGGTGGCTGGCTGTAAACAAACTTTATGGGACTACAGGAAACTGGGCCACACCCATGATATGTGGTCATCTGGCAAACAAAAATCATTCCAGATTAGAGATGTTGTCAGGTAGGAGTGTGCTGGACTAGAGACGTTCAATCTGTGGTTTCTGAGGTTTTAAAAAAATCAAGACTACCTTGGGGTGGGGGAAGAAAGAAAATGAACAATCTACAGGGTTTTTAAAATGTATGTATACCCTTTCAAAAAAATTATGTATATACATTTTAAAAAGATCACTCATTCCAATGGAAGGGTTTCCCCAAAACGCAAGCCAGTTGTAGAAAGCCAGGGAATTACTCTCATAAAAAGGTTTAATATTTTCCAGGTTAATTTACTCCCCTTTGAACAACAGTTGTATGTGGAATGTTGCAAACTCACATATTGTAAACTAATAAAATCAAGCAAAAGTTTCTTTTCAATTTTATAATTATTCATTTCATACAAAAGGTTTCTCTTTTTAGCAGAAATTATACTAACTGTTGGCACGATCTTCCACTTGGGGGACTAAAGTAGTTAAGCTAATAGATCTTTTCCCATTTCCAATTTCTATGATAATAAGATGTTTGAAAAAGTTATTTGAAAAGTACTCAATCTTATTTTTAACGTGATCTAGAGGAACAGAGAGAACTGAGATGTGAACTACAATTCAATAATGTTAATATCAGTGACAAGTATCAAAGAGGTAGCCGTGTTAGCCTGTATCTTCGAGAAAAACAAGAAGTCCTGTGGCACATTACAGACTAACAGATACTTCGGCACATAAGCTTTCATGGGCAAAGACCTGCGGGACTTCTTGCTGTTCTTAATATCAGTGGTTACTAGCATAGAGCACAACTTTCTGCTTACAGAAAGGACATTCATATACAGAACATACAGTTTATTTCAACAATTTTGCTATATAGCAGAGTTCACTCATATTTCATCTGCGGTGTCATTCAAGATAATATTTAGAAGATAGCTGTCATATGTTAAGGTTGTAGGCAGTTCAAAGAAGAAAGCCCCAGAGATGTGATGAAGCAGTGAGTGATTTAGCCATTAACTCTTTAAAATTCTGTTTTTACTTAAGTGAGTGCACTTTATTCACAATTTGAAGTGAGTGTTCAAAGGCAAGGAGATAGAGAAGGTATGATCAAACACCATAAAGCCACATGGTTAGGGTCCTATCAAATTCATCGCCATGAAATACACACCAGTCCATGAAATCTAGTCTTTTAGGTGCTTTTATTTTATACTATACAGATTTCACAGGTGGAGACCAGTGCATCTCAAATTGGGGGTGCTGACCCAAAAAGGGAGCCGCAGGGAAGTTTCCATGTTATTATAGAAGACATAACGGTTCTGCTACCATTATTTCTGTGCTACCTTCACAGATGGGTGGCCAGAGCGGTGGCCGTCAGCCAGGTTCTGAGCTGTAATGGTCGTGTCACTTCACAGCGGAAGCACATAAGGACAGCAGCGTGATTGTGAAATTAAGCAAAGTGAACCGTGAATTTGGTGGGGTCCTACACATGTTCTCAAAAGTACATCTGAAAGCTTAGTTTCTATTTAGAGACAAAGCTGGCAGTCGAAGCAAATACTTGCATGCAATAAAGCTATGCTCCCGTCAAACCTCTTCTGTAGCGTGAAGGATTGGCGCCCGCATAATTGAGGAGGAAAAAAATAAAAATTTTAATTAGAGTGTGAATGTGCACATTAGCTTTACACAATAAAGGTAATACTGCCCACTGGATGACTATGCTTTCACTTTCATATCATCTTTCATGCACCTTGGAAACGAGGAAGGATTTATTTTAAAAATCACATGTGTGGGGAAGAATTTTTTCAATTTGTCTGTACTAGCCCACACCTTCAGCACATGATATTTCAACATTTTCAACAGTACACTGTAGACACCTGTAGAATCATGCCCCTAAATTATTAGGGAGGGAGGCAGCTATTCACTTAAGGATTACATTTCTGTGACTGGATGGATATCTTCCCCGATATCCAAGCATCAGATGGGGAGCATATGCTTTTATTATTTTCTCCATATATTATTTTCTCACATAACTAAGAAACAGGGCATAAATTAAAACTATCTTTAAAATGCAGAACTACAACAAAAGTGAAAGGTATATAATTTAGTCAGATGGAAGAGTCAAACAATCTGTAGATGAGAATAATCTTCCCTCAAAATCCATCAATGTAATGATGCTATTTATAAAAAGGATGAAATGGATCTCTCCCATTAAAAATGCCAAGTTTTAAAACAAGTTAACCCAAAACTAGTATTTCATTGATCTGACCCCAAAAGATTCAGCCTATAGTAATTTCTAAAAGGCATGGGAGAAAGTACTTAGGTTTGCAATCTGGGATCTCAATGAATTGATCAAAGAAGGTGATAGAACCCTGACAAAATAGCCCGTGTCATCTGATTCAGACAGGCAGCCCTCCAGCTTGGTGTATTGCCACGTGTCCACTTTTCTGGAAAAGATTTACACAAAAATTAAGGGTCAGGCACACAATTTTTATGGAAGGTGAGTCACAAAACTCCGAACATTTGCAGATAAAGAGGGGATGACCGCAAAAAAGGAAGCTGCCGATAGAAAACTTATATCCATGCATGCTATAATTTCTCAAAAGGGAGGCTCTTGAGAGAACAGCATGCCTGGTGTTTGGAAGCAAAAAAAAAGTGACAAGTTTAAGAATTAAACTTCTCCACATTCTACCACATTCTTGAGACTTCTTCAGCTACTTTTGCAAACCACCACTCAACTGAGACATCTCACAAAAACTGGTAGGGCCAAAAGGATCAGGTCTTCCAGTTATGGATATTATGGATATTTCTGCCATAGTGTTATTGTAGTATAAAAAATTTCATGGGTATGTTATGCTTTCTATTAAGATCCCTTCCCATCATGACCAAATTTCATAGCCTGGTTCGAGGCCTAGCTAATGAGAACATGGTTCACAAATGCAGATAGCATGAGTGAAAAATTACCCAGGTCTGTGTCTAAAGCTGAACAAGCTAAGTCCTCTTGTAGGAGGCCAGATGTGGAGCCCTTTATCCTATATTACAGGCCCAAGCAAGGTCAAAGCCCAGGACGGGGCCTCAAAATCTGGAGGAGGAGATAAGAGCCACCAACAAGTGCATTCAAAGGCCAATCTCAAGTTCAGAGAGAGGCCTAGATTGTCGATGAGATATGGGCATCCTCCCTGTCCTCCCTACCAAATATCACCCATGTTTGCCAGCCCAGGTGCTCAGAGATATAAAAAATATTATAATTAAGTATGCGTGCCATGTACTTTTACTGTTTTTGCTTTAAATCCCTCAGATATGTACCTGAGGATCATACCTGTTTTCAAAGAGTCATCATTATTCCCATGGACACAATTAGAATTTAATGCATGCATTGTTTAAGTAAATTTGAGGAAAATCATTTGTGTATTAGATAAAAGGTTGATGTAAGATATGGGCAGAATTATTGTGTAACCTTTTAGATTATCAGCTGTGCTCACTTTGTATTGCTGCTTGCACCTATCCAGGGGCTCAAGAACTCCCACACTGCCATTTCTCTCCACGCACTGGCAACCGATATAATCAAATGTAACCAATTGCTTGACAGTGCCCCACTAAGCCTGATAGGCTATGGGGCACTCCGCCAGCTGTGTGTAATAAACCCTCCTGCTTGATTCTACAAGATGTCCAGATTTTGTTCCCATATAGCCATGTTTTCATTAGCTAGGTCTCATTCCAGGCTTTGAAATTCGGGCATAACGGAAAGGGGTCTTAACAGAAACCATAACATACACTAGGAATTTTTTATCCTACCGTTATTAAAGAATGGAAGTAGTGTTGGGATTGGTGTAATCTATATGAGGGCTGAAGGACCGATCAATCAAATTGATCAAGGTGAAGGTGAATTTTACTTTTAACCTGAAAAAGCGTATTTGCTATATTGGCTTTTTTCCTGCTATAACATTAACCAGAAACTTTGATGCTCGTCTCCATTTTACTGTAGACTGTGTATAAGATGCGCTACCAAAAGGACCAGTGAAATCCCACATAGAGTGCTCTCCTCATAGGTACATTTGCATCATTTCTGGCTCTCTTACTAGAACTCCACCATCTCTTCTTGAAATAACTTTTCTCACTTCTTGAAATAGAACAGTGCAGCCTGTTACTGCAGCTGATGTAGTTCTAGGAGTGCAGGGGCGGTTGAAGGTTTTAGAAAATTTTTAGCAGGCCAAATGGAAATGGGAGGGAAAAAAAATGTTCTTCCTCTGGCTATGCAAGCTGACTGGGGAGCTACTATATTTCAGGTTTCTTGAACATTTTACGACTCATCATTGTACCTTAACTAAAACCAAATGCATTGCTCCCAGATAAATCTTATTAATAGCTCAACGAAAAACTAAGGCAACTGACTTAGAGTACCTGATGGCAATGTTTTGATACAATTTTATCTCAAAGCAAAAGCAAGCAAAAAAATTCATATGCTATTTAGAAACAGATATCAATAAAATAAATAAAAGCAAATAAAAGCAATTGTTACTGAAGAATTACAAAACACTGAAAAACTTAATACCTTGCATACAGATACTTCTAAACTTCTATTACAACCCCATTCCTGTATCACAAAACCCCACTTACATATAAAGCATTTAGTCAGAAGAATACATAGTATTTAATATCTACTTTTATCACTGTCATAGTCTGGCAATCTCTCTGGAATAAGTCTCCTGTGAATACACATTAATCAAATGTAAAAAGAGAGGCATGTATCATCACAAATGAATGTCAACACATTATGTTTTTTGAAGGTGGTGCTGGTAGCGTTCCCTGTAGTTAAGGTTGCTTGTAATTTTGCCTAACTATTCAAGCTGAAATTTAGCATGCCAGGTGTTTGCACATCCAAGATTGTGATATATGCCCTCATGTGCCAGCAACGCCCTGCGTAACGTACACTGAACAAACCAGACAGTCTCTGCGCCTAAGGACTGAATGGACAGAAATCCATCAGGAACTGAAATACACATAAACCTATAGGGAAATACTTCAACCTCCCTCCACATTCAATAATGGAGTTAAAAGTAGCCATTAGTCTACAAAAGAATTTTACCCCAAGATAACAGAGGAAGACATCAGAACTGGAATTCATTTGCAAATTTGACACCTTTAAATTAGGCCTTAACAGAGATCTCAACCATTTTATTCATTTCAAGGGCAATTTTCCCCACCTTTGATGGTCTCAGGAATTGGGAACATCCTAGTTAATTCACTTTGTCTGCTGGTTCTACTTGTGACAAGGAACCCACCCTCCTCTTTTTCCCACCCTTTCTTCCTCCCTCCCTCACCCCCCACCCCTTTATATAAACCCTGGACTGTAAGCTTCTACTCCAATCATCTGAAAAGTGGATCTTACCCACACAAGCTCATGTCCTAATACATTTGTTAGTCTAAAAGTTTCATTGAGATTGACACCAGCATGCTTTGGAGCAGAGGGTAATTTGGCAAGATAACAGCTTGATAATGCTACAATTTACTAAATTATCTGCATTGGTAGAGGTATGTGCTATAGATCTAAATGTCCACTTATACAATGAAAGCTAAAAGCATCCAACATTTAAAGCAATGCATATAAATCCACCTGACCTGGTTTACCATTGCACCAATATATTTAATAAGTATATTTGCACTACCACCTCCCACACAGGTGGCACACCAGGATATACATAACTTCAGCAGTTCCAAGATATCTTAATTGCTTGTTTGGCACCATTGGCTGAAGTTATATTTTAGAAAGGTTACATGTAAAGACATTGAAATGTTTCCCCTCACACCCATAAAATAAGCAATTCCGTAGTACCTTAAAAGGCTAAAAAAAGGCTTTCATGGTTGAGATCCAAAATAGCCTGTTCTAAGCACCTTTGTCACATCATGCTATCTCATATTCTCTGTACAAGGAGAGACTTCCATACACTTTCACTTTCCTTGTATTCAAAACAAAGGACCTTGTAGAAAATTCACAGAACCATCTTCCTGCTCTTCTTCTAATACCTCCATAAAAAGTATCACTTTGCTTCTCCACTATTAAGTCATTTTATAAAGTTAGAACAAAATAAGATTGAATGTCAATGATGCAAAGTGTTACATGTAACTTTTTAGATGAGAAACCATGACTATTAGACGTTTACAACTTGGTCACCCAACACGTCTTATGGGGTCTAACACAACTCGCATTGTGACAAACAAGCAGTCTCATAGCACCTTAAAGACTACCTAATAAATAAATTTGATAATGAGTTTTCGTGAGTAAGAGCCACGTCTTCAGTCAGCTGACCCACACATTAAAAACCTACCAATGTACTTGAAGTCAGAACGATGCAGGTTTTATTGACTGTGTAACCTTTTTTACATTAACCATTTCTGGAAACATGCAGTGCAGGGAGCATTTTACATATTTAATTGTTCATGTAACCTAAGTGTAATTCAAGGAATTTCACCTCAACACCATAAAATGGACACTATTAGCTAGGTGCCTTAATGCCATAGCTAGATAAAAGTGCTCCCCTCCAGCTGAGCAGTTATAAACCCAATTTATATGTAAAACTGAGGAACTGAGTTTAATCTCTGTTATATGAGATACAACACACAAGTGACCTCAAGGCAAGCCATTCAGGTAACTTTCCAGAGTTGTAATGAGTTATTCATGTATACAGCAGTAATTCCTCATCAAAATGAATAAAGTTATGTAAGTCTAGTGGGAAGAAACAACCAAACCAAAAGCAGAGGTAACATGCTATTGGAAAGTAACTGCACATGCAACTTACTTCTCCTCACTCCAAAATGGAGCTATCACTCCTTAAGAGAATGTATATATGTCTCAAATCCTAATTATAGCAAAGCTCTGGTTTTGTTACTTTAAGAGGGAGCTGGCACTTCTTTTATGAACACAGATTCTGGGAGGTTAACAGATAGGAAAAAAACACACCAGCAATTGCCCAAACAGATATGATGTAATTTTTTTTTTTTTTTTAAAAGTTACATTTTGGAACTAACATACTTCATGTATTTAAAAACATAACAAAGCGCTTGGAAGATTTTCAGTTTGGTTGGTTTGGCTTATGAAACCTAATCCGCTCCCCTCGGCCCACAAATTAAAGGGAGGAGAAAGAACTTTAGCTCCCGATTAATTTACAGTCTGAAAAGTGAAAGAGACTCACATTTTTATGAAGATTCAAAGTTTTTAAAATAACTAGATAATACCCTTTCTTAAAAGGAGACATAATGAATTCATCCATAATTCCATCAATTCCTTCCTTGTACAGGAAGCCTCTGACTTACAAACACATTGGTTATAAGTACAAATGGTCATAAGTCAATGACCAGATCACTCCCCGTCCTCCCCTGGCGCCCCAGCTTACCTCCCTCAGCAGGGAGCTCCAGCTGCACGAGGACTCAGCTCCAACCCCCCACATACCCAGGCCTTAAACCCCACAGACCTGGACCCAACCTCCACAGCCCCTGTAAGGCCCCAGATCACCCTCCCCTGCACACACTGGGCTCCAACCTGCATCTCACCCCAGTGAACCCCCCATTCAACCCCTTCCCCACCTGGGGCCATGCGGGAGGGTCAGCTCACCACTCCCATGCATGTGGCTCCAACTTGAAGCCAAGGCTGGGGCTCCCAGGCTCAGGCTCCCAGCCCCACTCCACTCAACTATCCCACACCAGTGCACACCCCATTCAACCCCAGCCCCTCGCCTGGCTCAACTCCTCCCTCCCACGGTCCCAGCTCACTGCCCTGCTGTGCTTGGGGCTCCAGCTGCCAACTGCCACTAGCATGTGCAGGGGCCCTATCACCCTTGCCAGCTCAATCCACCCCCCTGCCCGGTTCACCCCTGTTCATACCTCCTCCACCTGGCTCAACCACCCTCATTCCCAGCTGACCCTCCCCCGCACCATAGCGCATGTGAGGGTGCGGCTGTCAGTCACTGCAGGCACATGAGGCTCTACCCCCCACCACAGCTAGCCACGCCACCCTGGTTCACCCCCATTCAATCCCCAGAATCCTCCATGGCCCCAGCTCACATTCCCTGGCATGCAGGGCTCCGGCTTCAGCCTGTGCCCGGGGCTCCCAATCCCCCTACCCACCATCCCCAGAGCCCTGGCTCCGACTTCCTGGCCAGACTCAACCCCTGCCCCAAGCCCCCACTGCTAGAGTCCAACCCCCAGCAAGCCCCAGCTCAACTGCATAAGGGTATTTCCAATTTATAACCAAATCGAGTTACGACCAGGTGTTTGGAACATAACTCATTCGTAAGTCAGGGACTATCTGTATAGTTTTAAAATATCTAAATGGTAGAAAGTACTTTTTTTTTTTTTTTTTTTTTTATTATTATTAAGGACTAACTCCTAAGCATCATTAAGATCCATATTTTCTTTTTTCCCCCCAACAATGGCTAATACTTACACAGCTAAGCAGTACCCTGCTGATAACCATGATTTGAGCAAATCTATCCCCACTAAACAAATGTTTTAAATAGGTAATTATGTATTTTCATGACATCTTAAAATTTACATTAGAAAGCAAATGCAGAACCATTAAGACTAGAATGCAAGGCAATATTATACAGAGCTTGAAAGCATTGAGATAATAATTTAGATTAGTTATTGTGTTTTTAATAAGTTCAGTAACCCAGTGCAATCATGCTTATTTACATTAAAAGATGAGTGGCAGTGCACTACTAAAAGATGAGTGTAAATAAGATATTAAAGATGGTTTCGGAAGGCAAATATTATTATGACATGGGGAGATCTCAACCATTAGTTGACCATGCCTAGTTTATTGAACATTTGTGGGTTTATATTTTTTGTACGTTCCTCGGGTTGTGAAGTATGTTTCATTCAGGAACAAATTCTCAGTATGTCTCCCCCTCCCCCACAAGTTTAAATAGCTGTTTCTATCATTAGACTTCAGCTAGAGCCATTTCTGACACTGCTATAGTTGTAGCGATTTCAGCTGCAAAGGTGTAATATATAATGTTAAACTCTGCTTTTGTTAGATGAGTATTTTTTGGGGAAGCACAACTTTCATCACACAAAATTTAAAAATGAAACAATTCATCTAAAAAAAAACAAAGTTCAACTTCACGCATCACTCCTACCACAGCTAAATATCACTACAACAATGTCAGAAATGGATACATGGATTTAGAAGACAGCCAATGTGGCACAGAAACAGATGCTTAAACTCTGATAATAGCTAATTGTTGAGAAATATTGGCACTCTTTTTAAAATGGCAGTTACCATTAAAATCTCTCCCTCACGGATTTGGTCCTTTGTATTCTTATTGTTTCTAAGTATCGCATAAGAATTCAGAATTGCTTTTGTTCGACAAAAAATAATCCCTTCCTGCCCCTAGAGTGTCATTTCTTTTTGATCTCTCTGAGAACACCACACACACAATATGGTGGTTACTTCAGTTTTCACTAACTGGTTTCATACTTGGACAGCATTTGTGCTGGAAAATGTACTTCATGCTGTTTCCATAGAGAAGGTTTTTAAACAGCCAATCAAACACACCTTCTCAGTTTCTGGGCTCTTCACATACCACGATACGTTACTATGCCTCTCTCTAGATTTTGCTATCAGACAGCAGTAAGTGCATGAGATAGGGGTTTACCCAAAGCTATTTTTAGCATTAAATATTTGAAACGTTTACTCTCACCTCTTGTTTGTTAACAGCAAACCTGGCAGTAGAATGATTTAATTTATTTGACAAATTAAGAGAACAGCAAGTGAAAGAACAGACTATATTCCCAACAGAGCTCTGGCGCTGAAATACTGAATGGACACAGTCACCTTGACATGTTTTTGTTAGATCAAAAATCATCCATCTCCTGATAGTTTTCTTTGATGAATGTGTGTAAAATGAGGCTGTGAGGGAAGGAGTGGGGAGAAAGAAACCAGGACTGGGCTCTGGGGTGGGTGAAGAGAGTGATTGGCTAGGCAAGAAGCCTGGGATAAGGAACCAAGTGGAAAGGGCAGAAGATAGACTGATACTGCTCCTACGCCTTCTCTCTTCCCCTTGTTGGAGGTGGCATGGTAATGAGGCAATTCAAAGCAGGGTAATGAGGCACTAACATGCATATTCAGTGCCTCATCAGCATAATGGCAGCTGCACAAATTTCAAAGTGCAGACTTCAAATTGCAAATTGACAGTGTAAAATGGGGGCAGCTTAGAAGTAAGTGCCCCACTTTGACGTTCCCTTAGTCTCGTGAAACTAGATCAGAGTAACAGAATGTAGAAGTGGGGTGCTTATATCAAAGCTGCGCCCATCTACATTGTCAAGCTGCAATTCCAAGTCTGCATTTTGAAATTCACACAGCTGCCATGATGCTAAGGAGGCACTGAATATGCCCGTTAGCACCTCATTAGCCTGCTTCAAATGGTCTCATTACAATGCCACCTGTGATGGGAGGTGGCAAGTATAGCAGCACTCAGAACCCTCACTCAGGTGAGTAGTCTATGTGATGACAAATTGGACAAACAAGAGAGGAATGGATGGGAGGGGAGGATAACTTTGAGAATGGCTGAACAAGGGGAGTGCAATTGCCACTTCCTCACTGAGGGAAGCTGTAGGATGCCCTGCCTCACACGTGGGACAGAACCTGGAAATTGCAATGAATAGGGCAAGGGAATGAAGGAAGAAAAAAGTCCTACTGCGAAGACCAGTGCCTATTTTTGCAAAAAACAAAACAAAAAAAGGTGCTGTTATCAGCTACCTCCCTTCCCCCGCAGCCAATCCTGCGCACGCGCACACGCACACACAGACTGAGTCTTTCACAGACGTCACAGATTCCATCACTTTCTGGGACACCCAGGACTTCCACAGCTGCAGAGGCTGGTTTGGCTGACCACTGAGCCACCTGATCAGCTGAGGCACTGGCTAGTACTACAGCAGCTCCAAGTGCAGCAGCACCAGCCACTCTTCAGGAAGCACTGAGGCTGAATGCACCATGCACTGCTTGGGCTGCCCCAGGCAGCTGGTTCCAGGCACCAGTCTAGGAGCAGTGGTCATGCTCAAGACTGCACCCTCCCAGAAAACACCTGTGCTAGAGTCCCTGGCTGACCACACCCCCAGCAGCAGTGGTAGGGTCCCTAGGCCACCCCCACCCAAAATATCACCATGAGCAGGGCCCTAGGCCACTGTGTTAATACAACCGTCACCTCACAAGGGTCTTGTGAAAATAAATGTTAGTATTCATGAAATACTCAGTACAAAATTGATGGGCACCACAGGAAAGCCCATGATAAAATTAATAATTCTGTCTTCAGATATGGGTTTGAAAAATGTGCAGTAAATTAAGCCACATACTGAACAATGAAAAAAATACTGAATAGCTGCTAATTTGAGTAACATCCATCATATGTGCTGTATGGGGTGTAGAAATGAGTATGTGATGATGTAATGAAAGGAAGTGCTGTCATACTGAATCAATGTCCTAACTTTTGAGTGCTTGACTTTGTAACTGTAATAATATTCTTCTAACACAGTTTGGTTTTTTGTTTTTTTTTAAATGTAACATTTCCTGAGGCACAAACTCCCTTTCATTTACGCCTTGGCAGCGTGTTGTATGAAAATACTATGGTACACTATTTATTAATAAAAGTTGCTAAGGACAGAAAACTTTTCATAATGTATACACACTAACACATACTAGAAAATTATTGGTTCAGCCACAAAGGGCCTTCACGTTGACCTGTTAGAATGGTCTATATTTATATAGTTAAAGTGCAAGTTAAGTTTTAAAACCATCTTACACTAGATTCTCATACTCAGTGTTACAGAAGGCATGACTTTTCCACCAGAAGACTTGTTAGGACTAGTCTGACATGACCACTTTATGTGAACGCATTTAATTTTCAAAAGTGACTATATGATGGGAAGTGACAACTGTCACGTGAACTCTGAGGCTGCTGTTGTGATCAGAATGGATTTAAAAAGTGGTAACAGACTGTTTTCAAACTGACACTTAAAATAGCGTTAGTTAAAATAGATTCTAGTGAAAATAATGAATTAATGTACATATTATTGCCATATAGCCCTTGGAAATAATATGCAAAATGCATTTTGTACACATATAAAAGGTTTGTTAACAGAATGCTGTAAGGTGTATATTCAAGGAACCAAATTCGAGGAAAGGCTAAAATTAAATTGCCTGTACAATCTTATTTCTTCCCTTTATGTATTCACATTATGAATAAGTCTTTAATTACATGTTCACACTTCATTTATTTTCCAAGAGGATTCATCTGTCATTCTGTGCACCGAGTAAAGCAATGCTCGTTTATCTTAAATGAGAGTGAGCCAGAACTCCCACAGATGACTGGAACATTATTTATATGACACTAGAACATTTATCCATAATGTCAACTCAGACAACCCCATTTTCCAGGACATGAATATAGTTTTAAACTCTTAGTTTTCAGGTGTGTGGAATGGGTAAGTAAGGGCAATAGAAATGGACAAGATTTGCATGAGATGTAAAATAGATTCCCAAGATGCAGGTTGGGTGGAAGTTATTTCCAAACCATGAAACAGCATTTTCCATCATTAATTTATTATCGAGTCATCAGATGAATACAGATATATAGACAATGGAGGCTAAGGAAACAATGAGACAGTATTGGTCAGCATAATATCTAGGGGTCTCAGCACAAGAACAGTCTAATCACAGTCAAGAATTCTGTAGACATGATGGAAAAGGACAGTGTGTGTGTCAGGATGAGTTTAGTGAGAAATGAGAGATGGAGGCGGCCAGTCAGGAGAGGACAGAGTCCCACAGAGAAGATGCAGAGGCAGAAAGAAAAGCAAGTAGTACACCCACAGAAAGTGGGGGTGGTGGTGAAATGGGTACTGTTTCAAGAAGATGAGCATGGACAGCTGTGTTCAAGGTGGCAGCCAGGTCAAGGCAACTGATAATCAAAAATTGATGCTAATCTTTGCTAAGCTCAAAGACTGTGGCAAGAGCTGTTTCAGTAGCATGTACAAGGGGAAGAAGACAGGCAGGCAAGGCTCTAGGATGGACAAGAGTAACTCCCAGAGAATGATTAAGGGACAGGAGTATGGAAAAAAGAGGAGTGCGTAATGGCTCTTTGGAGCAGGACAAAGTGGTCAGACAGCACTGGTGGCCTGTAATGGCCACAACTGACCACTGTGGCACCTCCTGCCAGTCACGTAGGAATTAGCTCTAGCAGCCTTGGAAAAGCCCTCTTCTGTCCAGTGCCTCCCCTGCTGTTGCCTATCAGTCTGTTCTCTACTTTGCATCTGGACCTGAATCCCTCCCTGACCATGGAGACCTTCTTTCAGGATATTGCTATGCCACAGTGTCCCCCACACTGGGGTCCTCCCCTACTGGGAAGCCTCAAGCCCCCTATACTCACCTTGCCACAGTGACCCACTGCGAGTCTTCATCTAGTCCCTTACCCCAGGGGCACACTACAGTCTGAAATGGCCACTTGTCTTTGGCAAGGGGTTGAACCTGCTGCCTTCTGCTGCCCTGGCTGCTTCTCTGTCACCCCAGTACTGTCAGGCCTTGTCTCAGGCCCTGCAGCCTGGGGCTTCCCTGTCCAGAACATCCCTGGCTCACCCTACCCTTCCCCAGCACTGCTCTGTCCATGGTATCCAACTCTAGCAGGAAGCTAGGTCCCTCTCCCTCCAGCGCTGGAGTGTATACTCACCCTGTCCAGCCACCTCCTTTATATAGCCCTCCTAAGCTCTGACAGGCTGCCACAATCCTTTCCCCTGACTGGCTCTCAGGACAGCCCTCCCCCAAAGCTGTTTTAACTGTCTCTACTGGAGCATGACAAGCACCCTATCACATGGCCTTCGAATGTTTAAAAGACCTTAGAAAGGTTATTCTCAGGTTTAACCCCACTTTCAGTTCTCTTTTCATCTGAGACTCTAATTGATTCTAACAAAGTTGTGTAATTCAATCCTTTTGGGCAAATGTTTCAAAGCCATTGGGACTATAAAATCATGTGGTCATTAAGGAGTAGTACAATTTCCTTTCTGTAATTACATTAAGAACATCAAGAGGCTATAAGCTCACTATGGGTAAATCAATATATAGTATTATCATGACTACCATCAGTTATTTTCTTGATTATCTTCTTAGCAGGAAGTTACATTGCAATTCATTAATGTGAGAAAACCTGAAGTGAACTGCTGAGCTCTGACTGTATACAGGAGACCCCCAACTTATGCATGGGTTGTGTACTTGGGCAACCACGCATAAGTCAAATTTTTCGCAAGTCAGAACCAGGTCTAGGAGGGGCCCTGCTGCCTTTATTCTCAGGTCCTAGCTGTACCTGGCTCCCAGCTCCCTTCCGCTTGTGGAAGCCAGGAAACTGACTAGTGCTGCTGCACTGGACAGTTTCAAGTGGTGGGAAGCCAGGCCGTTGCCTGGTTCCCAGATCCCTGCCACTCATGATATCAACTCGCATTATTGCAAGAAACACATAAGTTGAAAGTATACTGGATAAGGATTTCACAGTGGGTTCATCAGTGTCAAAATTATATGCAAGATGCAAAAAATTACAGGAATTGCTCTGTACATCAAAATACATTAGCAGACATAGTACTCCCTGCTCCCACAAATGAGTAAGATTCAACCACCATTTCAGTTACTTAAGACAAAAATGATTTAAGTATCTCCTGTCATGAATTAGCCGTGTACAACTTTGAGATACTGTCCTCCAAACTACTCTCCTAAATGTGAGCTTTTCCAGCATCTCTGCTCAAAAATGTCTATTTAAATACCATACCTTTTATTCTGCAAAGAAACACTACATCTATTTCACAATAAGACCAGACCGTAGGGAAGGTCATTTAAATGAATTAAAGATTTGCCATAATGGGGCACATAGGCTTGCCCTAACAAAACTGGATCACCAGTCCATAAAATATTGCAGTTTGACTCCAGAAATACCTAAAACTTCAGAAAAAGGGAAAATTTTACAATAGTTTTATTTAGTTTTGGTGATCACCTATCCAAACTTGTAAAAATGTAGGCAGCAAATTGTATTTGTGGAAACCCTTCAAATCCCTTGTCCCAGGTTGCGTCTACACTACGAGATAAATTCAAATTTAAGGCAGTTAGCTCGATATTACCACGACTGTCTTCGCTGTAAATACCATTAGTTCAATTTAGGGTGCACTGATCTCAAGATTACAAAATTGCAGTTACCTGACGGGTATAGCATCAAACTCTAATTCAGAAGTTCGGTTAAAGGCCGGTGTGGAAGCGCCACGTCTTAAAAATTTAATTTATTAGCCTCCAAAGGTGTCCTGTATGTACCCCACAATGCCCCTCTCACGGCTCCACACTGGTACTGTTCACCAGTAACTGGAAGACCACGAATTTCCAAATGAGATCATCAAGCCTTTGGCTGTGAGCTCATGTTTGTATGAGAGCCTGAGAAATGTCTCTCTTTCTTTGCTATTAGCGCTGTGAGCACACCTGCCCTACAGGGAGTTCATGGCTCTCTCTCTACACTTATTTTTTTCTGTGGTGACTGGTGCCAGCTGCTGCCCCGCCACACTCTCATAGCAACAAGGCTGTGGTGGGGGTCGTGCTTACTTCTTCTCAGTGGTTTACGTTTGTGCATGAACCTCCTTCCCTCTCCCGCAGGCACCATGTAGTCTGGGTCTTTCCCACGCTCGGCCACATCATAAGGGTAGCCCCCAACCCAATAAAAGGACATGAGTGCCGTTCGGTGCTGACCATGCTTCCAGGCAGCACCATGTCACAGACTGCATGTATTTAGGCCTCCAAGGGTGGGCAAGATATTTGGCGGCTTACAGCCGCTGTGCAGAAGTCTCCCCCAGTGGCTAAGATACTGGAGGTTCTGCTGCTACCATCTCAGTGGCTACTCTATTGGTGGGCTTCTTGCTGCTGCTATGGGGAAGTCTCCCCTGGTGGCTAAAATATTTGCGGGGTTGCTACTGCTGAGGGGGGAAGGAGAGAAGGGAGTGACCCCTGGCAGCCACCTCAACTGACTTCCCAACACCCTTAGCACGTCTTGCTGCCGCCAGGGGGAAGTTGCCCCCAGCTCAGGAAGGACCACTTCAACTAGACCCCCAGTTAACCCCCTCACACCCATAGCAGGGCTTGCAGCCGCCAGCGTGAAGTCTCCCCTGGAGGCTAAGGAGCTTGCTGCCATTGGGGGGTGGGGGGGTCTCCTCCAGTGACTAAGATATACAGGTAAGACCACCTCAACTGGCCCCCCACTGAACCCTCCCATGCCCATAACAGGGCTTGCTGCTACCGGGGGCAGATACACCGGGGGCAGGGGAGGAAATGCTTCAGCTACTTCAGCAGCCACAGACCACAGCACTCGCTCACACCCAGCCAAAAATATTTTTGGGAGCTTGGTATCCTTTGCGGACACCTTCTGGTTTTATATTTCAGTATAAAATCAGTTTGATAATATCTGTTTGCATGCCTTGACCGTCTCAGAAACATAGGGGGTGGGGCAGGTTTTCTTGAGATTCCTGTTTGTGTTATAAGTTCAGTGTGCTATTTCACTGACATCAACCACGTTGGCATCATCTGTGTAGTATAGGGTGATGGAATGCAGAGGGACGTACACTAGCAAGACTGCAACTGTTACTGCAGTGCTAGGCCTTCCTCACCGAAGATCCCAAGACCCACCCCTGTGGACCTATGACAGGGTGCACACTCGGTTGACACTGCCCCACCGAACCCCCCGGGCAAGCAGGAGTTAGGAGGAACAACGAGACAGACGAGCAGACTTTTTCTGTGAAAACACTCACAATAAATTTATTGGTTGTTAAAAGACAAATAGAACAGTATTGCACGGGTTTACTCAACAAACAGTACCCACTTACTTGGATGGCAGCCACGGTATTCATGGTGACACTAAAGTGGCGTGATAGTTGAAGGAAGTCGAAGAAATATAACAAGTAGATAAATATTAAATATGTAAATATAAATATGCATGTACTCTTGAGGAGGGGGGAGGATGCTATTCCTCTCACCCCTGCCAGGATCAGGTTGCTAGCCTGGTCCGTATATTGGTTATGGTCCTGACGGAGGATTTTCCGCTCTATCGGGCCCAAAAGTATAATAAGGAAAAGGGAGGCCCACGCCTTCACCTTAGTGCATGTAGACATACGTGGCTGGTAAATGGCTACTAATCCCTTTGTGGGCAAATATATTAACAATTAATGATAGCAATTCTAATAATACTAACAGTTCTAATAAGTTAACTAATTAAATGACATTAAAATACCCTGTTTAAGAATATCTCCTAAATGTCCCTATAACAACTAAATAGAATAACAATGACGATTGCAAATTAGACAAGCTTATAAAATGTCCTGTTTCTGGATCAAGGTCCAGCCAGAGGCCTGTAAGGCCCGGCCTTGGGGTCAGGCCCCCGGGTACTGCCCCTACCCTACCAAGCAGGGACACAGCGAGGGGATCAGCCTCGCTCCCTCACAGAGGGTCCCGTTGCCACTGACTGGCGTGAGGTGTGATAGGTGTGGCTCTGTGGCAAGTACAGTCCTGTGAATGGAGATACTTGTCCTGATAAGCGTGTCACGTCCGGTTGAAAAGGTCACGTCTGGTAAGATGGTGGGCTCTGGGAGTCACTGCCAACCGCGCAGTACCTGCCAAAGGCAGGCCAGTTCGACAGCTGGCAGCTTATCTCCAGAGACCCCACTTGCCACGAATGCGAACAATGGGAAATCTTGCGCTTCTCCTGGGGCGCAGATGATGGGCAATCTTGTGCTTCAGATGTTCTTCGCCTTGTCAGGCTAGCCTGGGGGACCGGGGGACGCTTGTCCGAGCCATACCTCCCCGTCAAGGGCCGCAGAATGGGCTGCGAGCCTTGCTTTTATAGAATGTCCTCATGAATATTTATGAAAGGAATTAGCATGCAGGCACAGTCTTCTAACAGGTCCTCACTTGGGTGGAAGTTTCTGGAAACTCTCCAGACCCACCCAATCAGAGCACTGCATGCAAATCATGATTCATGAATATGGATAATTTCAGGTTGCTGGGGGAGCTAATGGTCAAAAAGTGACCGTTGAAGTGCTGCTAACTGGCAGGCTATGACGATCTGAGGCTTCATGTGCCCGAGGAGATTTTTCCTCACAGAGATCTGTCCCGCCAAAAGCATGCTGTCCCTGACTCACGGGGGCGATGATGTCCACAGAGATGTTTTCAGCACGACATAGGGGAAAGAAAAGCGTAGGAAAAAATTTTAACTATCCTCTTTATTCTCACTTTACAATACAGTCTGGACCCTTATACTATTTTCAAGGATCCCATGCAATGATGGGAGGTGGGATACTCAGTGGATAGCCAGTTGAAAATGCAGTTGTTACAAGAAGCCTTATAATGCACTGGAAAGGCAAAGACTACCCATCAGGACCTCTTTTCTGAAAAACTTGCCTATTTTCTCTTTCTTCATGCTTGTCGGGGTCCCTTTATTTGTTTCAGTAAAGTCAAAAAAACTTCCTAGACTTTTCTACCCTCTATCGTCCAACTTTGAGGGTCCCTTTATTGTTTCCACAGATTGGTATATTTTCAGGGATCGGGAGGGGAATGAGGAAAATGCAATGTGGGAAGATGTCAAAGACCAGCCAGCATACCCAGAATGCTATGGGGATGAGGGAACTGTGGGACAGGTTCCCACAATGCACTACTGTATCAGTTTAAATTGTTGAAGCAATGAGTCAAATCTGTGAGGAGCACGTGGGAACTGAGGATGGTCATATTCAAACTTAATTCCAGAATTATAAAATCGATATTAATGAATTCAAATTTATCTTGTAGTATATACGCAGCCACAATCAATTTGAAGCATGAGATGGGACACTTCAGTGAACGTAACTACAAATACTATTTGTTTTAAGATTAAAATAGTCCCTTGAAAGGTGCTGCTGTTGAACATTTAATTATTTTAAAAGAAACCCACACATCATCATACTGGTTTAAAATTAGTGTGGTCTTATTTTAGACACAGATATACATACACGGCAACATAGCAACTCTCCAAGTGATCACACAACAGTTGCTCGAGTGGAACTCCCTCCTGTACATAACTTCCATAGACTTTGAAAAAGCCTTTGACCGCATTGAGAGACACACTTTTGACGAAACTGCTGCAACACCATGGTACCCCATCCAAAATTAACTTGATTCTTGCAATATATGAACCCTCATCATGCCAAGCTATTTACAATGGTGTCTTGACAGAATCTTTCAGCTTACTGTCAGGAGAGTGACATGGGTGCCTAGTGTCACCTTTCCTGTTCTTGATCACAGTGGACTGGATTATGAACAGGACAACAGATGGGCATCAACAAGGCATTCAGTGGACACTTTTCAAACAGGTAGAGGACATTGATTTTGCTGATGTTGCCCTCCTTTCACACCAACATGAAAGCATGAAAGAAAGGGTCACAACACTTGACAAACCTGCCTCAATGACTGAACTGAGCATCAACATGGGAAAGACCAAGACAATGAGGATCAACCAGTCCAACACCCTCATCATCACACTGTGAGGGGATGACCAGGAAGATGTGTAGTTCACCTACGAGGGGAGTATTATGGGCATAGAGGGAGTAACAGATAAGGATATCAGTGACAGGATAGGGAGAGCAACAGCTGCATTCAAGACTCTCCATCCCATACAGAGTTCACAAACAACATATGCAAAAAAGAAACAGCAGATCTTCAACACAAATGTGAACAGTGTGCTCTTGTATGCATGGAAGACCTGGTGTACTACAAAGTCTTCAAATCACAAGCCACAGACATTCATCAACAGATGCATGAGGTACATCCTTCACATCAAATGGCAAGACTTCAACATATGAGGAGCTTTGGAATAGGCCATGACAAGAACCAATTTACAATGAAATCAAAAGAAGAAAGAGGGGATGGTGAGGCCACACTCTCAGAAAACTACCATTCAGCATAGCCTGTCAAATTCTCACAGGGAACCCGCAAGAAAAATGCAAAAGAGGAAGACATCGGACAACGTGAAGAAGGTCTACTGAGAGTGAAGGACAACGGGGATATTCCTGGAGCCAGACAGAAGTTTTGTCCAAAGACAGAGTGAAGTGGAAGAGACTTGTAGATGACCTATGCTCCACGCGCAGTACAAGTGTTAAGTAGTGGTATACATACACTCAACTTCCCCACGCACACTGCATCTCTTCTACAGAAATACAAGATCTTGGATGGGCTGATTTCTTTTAAGATTTTTTTAAATAATAATGCAACTTTCTTGCATGTTGGCTACAAAAATAGCTTTAACCAAAAGATATTTCAATTAAATAACTCATGTCTATATTGTTTGCATGGGATGTCCTTCAAGACAGTGGCCATGGCTACACTAGCCCCCACTCTTCAGAAGGGGTATGCTAATGAACCACTTAGGCAGATGCCTATGAATATGCAGCACCTCATTAGCATAATGGCAACCATGCACATTTTGGAAGTGCTGTTGCCCCTGTAGACAGGGGCCTTTCAAAAGGACCCCCCCAAGACCTCAAAAGCCCCTTCTTCCCAAAACCAAATGGGAAGAAAGGGCTTTCAAAGGCCGGGAGGCAGTCCTTTCAAAAGGCCCCTGTCTACACAAGACGTGGCTCATTAGCATACCCCTTCTGAAAGGCGAGGGCTAGTGCAGCCACAGCAGTCTGACTAGTCAAGCAACAGCCTTTCAGAAATCATCATGCTAGTATAAGGTAACCACAGGATTCCACAATGTACAAGAGAGCATCAGGAAACTAAACATGACCTGCAGCTACAAGAAATTAATTTAATTTTAATGAATGCAATATTGCTAAATGTAAACTCAGTCTGGAGTTACATTAACAAAAGCATTACAGTATAAATCTAAGTATAGTAGAAGCTTGATTATTCGGCATCCCTAAGGAACAGGGGTTGCCAAATAATCAAATTTCCTGGTTAGTGGAGTGGGGCTGCCAGCCCTTGCTGCTGGTGGGGAGTGTCAGTTAAACAGAGAATATATCAGTTATCCCAGTGCCAGATAACAGTTTTTACTCAGGGGTAGCTGTGTTAGTTTGTATCTTCGCAAAACAATGCAAGCAGTTCTGTAGAACCTTAAAGACTTACTCCAACTTAATCTTAGGCTGACAGATTTTATTGTTAACTTGTTAAATTGTTCTCAACTCCCACCTCAAACAGGTCAGATCACATACTCCTAACAACGGCTAGACAAACTGAGCTTTCTACGAGCATTTCAGCTTTTCTTTTTCATGTTCTTGCACTAGTGTATGTTGAACTATTTATTACAACCACCAGCCATTTTATCCTCTGATTAAAAAAAATTTACACTTCAACGTGCTTGTTTTTAAATCTAGTATAAAGAACAATAAACCATAGTGGATTTGTTTGTCCTGTCAACATACAGTCGGTGGTTTTGAAATCTAGAAGCTGGCCACTGGAATCCTTTGTGAAAACAGATTTGTAGAGGGGAACTCAGCCTAGTTCATCAGGCACTTTAAGGCTTTCTGTATCTTTTAAGCCACACAATAAGGGCTGAATAAACACACAGGGCTGTCTGCATAAGCCTAGTTTTCTCCCTTAATGAAGTCTAGGAAAGGAAGTTCTTATATAAACAGTGAAAATCCTTATGAAACAGGAGCTCCACAAACTATATTTCAAAAAAGCTTCCAAAAATACCAGAAATGGCTATTTTGTGAAAACCAATTCCTTATATTAAACTCAACTTCATGTGGCATTTTAAACAAAATTCAAAATGCCCAAATAGATTTTTTTTTTTTTGTTTAGTGCAAAAATACACATGTAATCATTGTAGAGTTTTTTTGGGCAACAATATACAAAAAAAAATCAGAGTCTTGCAGACTCCTACTCTAGCCTCCTGTGTTAATATTCTCTCCCCCCTTTTGAAAGGTCCCAGAATTCCGATCAATTTCTAGGACTCAAATTATTGTAAATGTGTTCAATCTATATACAAAGTCACACTTCGTAAACCGGGTTGTGACTCCCACTTTTTTTGGTGACCCATAAGAATCGCAAAAGCTTCCATGTATATTATCAATTGTATCAAATAGCTCAGTCACACACTTGCAAGGTTTTCTTGAGCAGAGATCGGTTCTCAGGAGGCTCAGAAAAAAACTGATGCTTTTTACTTAGCTCACAGGAGTCAATTCCCCAGAATTCATACAACACATTATCACTATCTGAATTTGCCGTGCTGCTATTAACATAATATTAATAGATCTAGCTATGTGTGTATAGAATATGAAATGACTAGATCTCCCAGATGATCTAATTTCTATTTTAAATATAGTTCCTTGCCCTGGGATAATTTTGTCCAACTCCCTGGTTGTTGACTTAGAGACTAAGCTGTCTGTTACTCACTTTTATTAATTGTAAGGTCCCCAAACCCCTCTTAAAAGACTGGACTCCACTTCTGTATATTCTTTTTAAGAGATCAAGCCATTGAGAAGTCATCACATCAAAAATGAAATGGGAGTATGGGACCTTGTTAGAGCCAGAGGATTTCAGGTATATGGAATACTTCAGTGATTCTAGATGAGACACCGCTAGTTTTCATCTGTCATCAAGGAAATCCAATCTTTACTCTAACACTTTAATGGGTCTATTCCTGCATTTTACATTTTTAGTTTTGTAATCTGTCAAATTCAATGTGTACATAGACACTTTTTAATCATCTTTTCCAGGGCTATAGCTATGTCTCAGATTTTTAGTTTCAGGTCTTTAATCTGTTATCTAGCATAATCAAGCATGAAATTCCTCTTTGAACCATTTATTTGTTTATCTGCTGGCTTGACTGGATGGACAAAAACTCAGTTGTTTCTTCCATATTATTTATAGCACAAATATTTCATATTCTGATTAACTGTCCAGACACTGGATTTTAACCATTAGCTTAAATACCTTTAAAAGTAATTCATCAACAGACTTTCAATGGCTTGGCAGAATGTCTGGTGGGGCTCCATCACTGAATTTCTACCACAGGAACTTCAGCAGTTAGTTCTATTAGGCCCATACATTACATTCTCGCTCTTTACATTTTTATTCTGAAATTATGTGGAGTGGAGACTAGTTTAAAAAAAGAATATTGGGAAGAGAGTTACTATGTCATATATGATTATTCATATTATGTCATAATATTCTATGTGCAGCAACTTGACCTTTTTCTAGTCTCATCCTTTCCAAGTAAAAAGCACAGCACCAATTTCAAGTTTTCATTGCATTTCCAACCCAACTACTTTATGGCATTTGTTTATTAATTGTACAAATGATGTTGTTTGTTTGCTGCTAACAAGTGCAGAAGTTTAAGCTAAAAATGCTTGTCCCAGGGAATTATAAATTGAGTTTCCGTAACACACACACACGCACGCACGCACGCGCTCTCTCACTGTCAAAGCCAGTTCTGTCATGACGACATGTTAGCAGGATTATTTGTGTTTTAGAGTTCAACATTTTATTTATTTATTCACAGGGCTTTCTCAGAAGAAAATCTAGAGCCTGAAGTTGGATAGATAAATGAACAGATGGGACAGAGAAATCCAGATTTCTATGCACTACAAATGTACTCCTTCAGACTCTGCATACCTTTTAGACTTTTCAGGTCCCACTGAAGGCTCTCCGAGATCTGCGCATTACAGAAAGAGTGATTCTCCCTAGATTACCACTGGAATGAGTTTGTTCTCTCTCAGCCTATCATATGAAAAGTCTAAATTACCATAATCTCCCACTATTGTTTCCATCCATTAAGAACAGTTAATTATAAGACACTGCAGAATTGGTTCTTACAACATTATGTACACTTGTGCATGCCTGATCAAGAGTAGTTCCCTCCCATGCATTAGAAGTGTCCAACACCCAGACAGAGGGCCTTCCTGGATTAAGATAGACACAAAAGGCATCATGCTAGAGTTAAAGTTACAATGACTAGGGAATAGCGCCCCAAAATAGTGGCAGCTGATTGAGAAAAGGTTACTGTATAGGACCTTGCATGCTGCAGTACATCAAACACACAGCTAATACTTAACATACAAATCAGTTCTCTGAGATGACAACTAGTTGTAAAAATATATCCAGAAACATTCAGTACTGTGCCAAATTCCGATGCATTATAGAAACATGAACAACATGCAGAAACTCTGGACAATGTCAGAAAAAGAAGGCAAGATTTATTCCATGACCATGAATGAAACTACTTCCTATTTAGTTCTCTTTTGTAATCAAGGTATGACACACAAGTAGTGCAAACAGGCTAATCGGTTTCCTGGCTTTAGTCACATAATATGGGTCAGGGCTACAGAAGGTTATATATAGATGTCTCTGACACCAATTACTATCCACAAGTATTACTGGAGTATCCAGGATACCCAAACTAGATCTGAGTCTTCTTGCACTTCAGATGATGCACAAACCTGCAGGAAACTGAGGGAAGAGCAGCGAGCAGCCGATAAGAGGAGGAGGAGGAGGAGGAAGGAGTCAATCAGCAGCCTAAGAGCAACAGATTCATCAGATTTTCTGGACAAGAGAAGGCGAGCTGGCTAGAATGGAGCTGCTTAGAAGAGAAGTCAAAAATCTAACATGAATTGATGAGGATGAGGAGACTCATGGAGAACAGATAGAGAGATGGGGAGAGGACAAGAGGAAATCAGATGCATATTATGCATTTTGTGGAGACAGAGGCAAGTCTGTCACTGCCTCCTATCCCCGAATACATTGAAGGAGATAAGGGTAAGAAATACCCTTGTGAGAACATGAAATCCATTCTCAAGTGCTCAGATCAACCTTCCCCTTATCTCCTCAAAAGGTAGAAGAAAGCAAAGTTAATCACACTAAAATGAGCAAAAAGGAAATCCATGACGTGTCCACCTTTAAGGATCTCTTCAGCTGCAGCATTTCCAGGGAAAAGCCAAAGCCTGTCATGTACTCTAGACCTTACAATGAGGACTATCATACAAGTGGAATGGGGAAATGGATAACTGAACCAGACAAATCAAGGAAACAGCAATACTTTGAGAAATGCCAATTGCAAAGAGGAATGTAGTTCATAATAAAGAGTGAGTCAATTTCAGAAATCTATATTAGGTTGTATGACATTACCCATATACATGAACTGCCATAAAAAAAATCTACACAATAAACCTCATTTAAGTTTCCCTCTTTCAGAAAAATAACAAAAAAACCAAACCAATCTACGTAGATTATTTCAGGAAATAGTTATATAACTTATGTAAAACTGAGTTTGAAGCTTTCAATAAGCATCATAAAACAATTAATGCGTAAAATCCTAACAACACAGACATACAGGATATGCATGTGGATGATAGCTCAGCCTAACCTCTAAGAATACCAAGCTTCCCTACTAAGAGTTTTCCAAGAGGAAGAAATAAGATCCATATTGGAGATTCGATCCTCAGAAAACTTGTAGACAACAAGATAGTGTGCTGCCTTCCCAGAACCCAGACATAGCACTCAGACTGGGTTTCTAACCTTCACTGGCAAGAATTTATTAGTTCATACCAGCATGGCATTGTGGTTTATCTTGCAGAAAAGATGTGACTTCGGGGAACTTGTAAGCATGCGGAAGAAGAATGCCCAAGTGATTGTCTCAGAAATCCTTCATATTCCATGACAAAGAAAATACTGGAAGTAACATGCTGATTAAGTAAGCAATGCCAGGTTTTGATTTTGGGGAATGCTGGTCCACGTTTAATAAGGAAAGGGTGAAATACAAATTGAATGGCCTATACGTCAGCAAAAAGGCGACCAATCTCCTTGGAGACAGGGCAGCTGGAGTAGTCAGGAGGGTGTTATGCTCATACCAATAAGGAAAGGGAAAGAGATGATATGAGCACTTGGCACAAAAAATCAGAATTTTGAGAACAAAATTGATCAAGAAGCCAAAGGCCATGAAAAGAAGAAATTCTGGAATTGCCTTTACACCCATGCTAAGAGCCAGAGTAATAAACAAGAGGAGCTGGAATTGCTTATTTGTGAACATAATATTTATGAAATCTGGCGGAATGAGTCACACTACTCATGCTGCAGGTGATAAGAATCTGGTCACCCCATTCCTTAGTGTAATTTGGTAGTCTGTATCAGATACAAATACATCCCGGCCTTCATAAATTAAAACTTTTCTCTGTAAGTATTAGATAATTTTCTTCTGAATTACCAATGACTTGGGAACAGGTGATATGCCACTCTAACTCCACTTCTGCCATTTGAATCAATCATTCTCAAATGGGTTCTACTGACTTTTTTTTTTTTTTTTTTTTTTTTAAATATTGGAGTAATGTGAACGCAATAATAGAAACTTGGGATGACTTACGTAGTTAAGTCCATATCCATCATATCTAACGCCCATAGTACACGATATAGAATTTTAACCCCAATAAAGCCTGCAAAGTTTTGACAAGAACTAATAAGTTTATCACAATCCAGACAATTATTTTGAGATAATACATTTAGATCACTTGATAGAATAGCAATATACACCAATATTTCAGTATATTAATAATACCTCCAATTGAGAATTTTCAAACCACCTTCACAGAAGAGCAAATTAAGCAGAAATTGAGAGGATTTGAAAGTCTATTCCATATATATCTATGAAACACAATGGTTAGCTCTCCATTGTAACGGTTAAGGAAACAATGAGGTTTATGAAAATATGATATGCTAGCAGACACAGGCAGACACACGAAAATTGGGTACACTGGTCCCCATGCCCCAAACACAGCAATAAAAACAATTCTCTTTGAATATTAAGGGAAAAACCCATAAACAGCAACAAAAATTCAATATTAAAATAAGGAAAACAGGTAGGAGGAAGGATAGAAAGCATATCATTATCAGGTAGCTTTGTGGTAAGAACTTCAAAGCCAAACAGACAAAAAAAAATCTATTTATCTACCTAGCCCAGTCTTCTGCCAGTGGCAATGAACAGAACCACCATCAAGTGATCTATTTTCTGTGGTTCATCTCGAGCTTCTCAAAGAGGCTAGGGACACCATCCCTGTCCATCTTGTCTAGGAGTAGGATAGGTCCATCAAGGGCTATCTAGTTTTTTTTTTATTATTTTATTATTATTATTATTATTATTATTATTATTAAACTCTATTACAGTCTTGGCTATCACATCATTCTCTGGCAAAGAGTTTCACAAGTTGAGTGTTCATAGTGTACAGAAATACACCCTATTGTTTTAAACATACTGCCTATTAACTTCATTTGGTGACCTCCAGTTCTTGTGTTATAAGACAGGACACCTAATGACTAGGTTACACATTTAAACATATGAAAACCAGCAGTGACCCACAGCAGAGACTGTGATGCCAATGTGGTCATGAACCTCCATGTGAGAGTTCGAGGAACTGGTGAGCACAGAACTCAAACAGCAGAAGTAGGAAAATACTGTAATAGTTTTATTATTTAAGCAACTGGGTTTGTGGGTGGGCCAGACCTTACATTCTACAGCTGTGTCTTTAACCACAGAATGGTCTTTAACCAGTCTTAGCTGACTTATCTTACATTTGCTGGAGTGCCTTGGGAAACCTATTGGGCTCTGTACTAAAACAAAGTCAACTGCGTAATCAAGGCATGAGAACAAGAGCCTGCTGATATTAACGCCGATGGACTGATGGAATTCTTCATTATAAAATCTACTGCTTGATAAAAGAGTATAAGGCCAAGACCTGACACCAGATACTAATTTAAAAAGGTGCCAATCTCCAATTCCCAAGACAAGTATGGGTGGCAGTTCTGTTATGCAGCTGGCTAATCAAGTCCAGCAGGGTGGTTGGGACACATACGTCTTTTAAGGCATTCCATACCATGATTCAGTCTGGTCAATCAAGCATAGCCTTAAAATAGCATATGTTACGTGTATGGGTTTCTTGAATGCATGCTGTGACAAGTGGATGGCCAAAATGGTGTCTAACGTAGACCTGTTCCTCACAAATCCAAATTGTTGGGGACAAAGCTTCTGATGCAGGGGGGCCTCCAAATGCATGAACAAAACATGTGCAAACACCTTCCCTGGCAAAGACAATAAGGTGATTGGCTTGTAGCCTCTTACATTTGTTTCCTTGTCCTTATAAAGTGAGGATGACAGTACCGTTCCTTCCAAGTGACTGGCAAAGTTCCAATTCCCCATATCAGGCAAAAGATGGAAAGAAGTGACTGCACCTCAAGGTTAGAGCAGATGTTAGCAGCTGCTAAAGAAAGCCATCAGTGCCAGCTGCACATCTGCTTTTCAATTTGCTGATGGCACACTTCACTTCATCCAAAATCCATGCCTCACTACCTGTGTTTGGGTCTGAAACCATGGTGGCTGCCAAATACTCCATTTCCAAGCAAGTTGCTGGTGGAGGGTCATTCAGGACACCATGCTAATGTTCCACCCAGAATGAAAGACTGTCATCATCTGATTTACATGAATGGTTTTGGCTGTCTTTCAGGATGCCGCTCATAGCGACTACCTCTCGACCACTGAAATGGCAGATTACACAGGATACACGCTTAAAGTCTGACCTGATTAAGACCATACATATGGAAAATTCTGCAACCCTCCTGAAAAACCCCATATGCTTTATAACTAACTGTGCACAGTATGCCTCTTGCTACCTCATCCACCAAATGATCTCCTTCCATAAATAAGTACAACAAATTTTATTTTAAAAGGATATTTCGCATGCATGGCAATAAAAAGCCCATATTCAAATAATTTATTTTATTTTAACCATTAAGTGAGAGAAAATATAAATAAGCTTTATATAAGTCCATTGATTTGCAGTAACAATTCCCAGGTAAGTAAAATTTGAGGTCCCTGACAAAAGGAACTTACAAAATATCACACCATGAGTAACTTTAATGTGAGTACCCCCATCAATGCAAAAGATGCTACTAGTGATAGATCAGTTAAGTGTACACCTTAAGCGTTTGCAAGACTGGAGCATAACATTTACTGTCCTCCTAACTGTTCTGTGCAATGGTGCTTTATCTAACGAAAGAATCATTGCAGTAGCTGGCAGGAGAGAAACCTAAATCAGACCACAAATTTACTGCGTACTGTAGTGGGGTTGTCAAGAGCAAACAATCTGCGAGAAATATTGCTTTTGGGGGGGACGGGGACTTGTGTATCTTTTTTTCTTTCTGCAGAGGAAAAACCCATCTTTTATTTTGATTTTCTAATTTACATTGTCACTTTCATATACTATTAAAATACATATTCACATGCCAGCACAAGCATAAATGGCAAAGGAGGAGCAGTTAACAGTGGAAAGCTTGCAAAAGAGACAAGTTTCTGAAGATATCGGAATGGGGCAGTAAGAACAAACTGGGAAAAAAAAAAAAAAAAAAAAAAAAAGGACCCCTTGCCTGCAAAAGGAGGCCTCATTATCTCAAATCACTCCAGCTAAAATCACCAAATACACTGTTTAAACAGGAAGAGATCACAACAGCCCTGAATAGTGCTCCCCCGGCATTCTGCCTTGTTACTTACCCAAGCGTATGCATATCACATTAGTGTTACTGCTTTATACCACCACTACTTGTGTATATTAGCATACATACACACATCTACAGAAATCTGTAATGCGTGAAATACACTGAAAATATATCACGGATCAATTAATTTCCCACAAACTTTAAACAAAAAACCTGTAAATAGAAAAATGTCTTTCCACTTCCATAGGATTTTATTTTACTTTAACAATACAATAATTATGATGAACATTAATATTTGGATGACAGTTACTAGATTCAGACACTGTACTGTAACTGACATGCCAATTCACTGACCAGCTACAAAGTAAGTACAGGTTGAACCTCTCTCTTCCCACACTCCTGGGACCTAACCCACTGCCAGATGAGACAATTTGCTGGACCACAGGAGGTCAATATTGTCTAGCACATTACCAATAATTATGCCGCTTACTGGGCTCTTAGAAGACATTTAGGGGTACATTCAGCTAAATAACAGCACAGAGCCAGGACTGGTAGCTGGAAACAAACTTCATGGGACCACATAAGTGGTCACCCAAACTAACTAAAATCATGACTGATTACAGAGTTTGCCAGATGAGTGTGTTCTGGATTAGAGAGGTTTAACCTGTACATCCAAAAATTATCTCCATGTTTTATCCTCCATTAAGTTAGCCATGAACCTGAAAAGGGACCAAACTAGATCAGATCTGCAGGAGAATCTGGAATAAAAATCTCAGAATTCCTCTTCTCCAGAGCACACAGACTAAGTCCCAGCAGCATGTCTCCTTGGTCTTGTTTTAGGAGAAACAGGGACCTAAAGATCTCAAGGGCCTTACCTAGACTGACGTCAATGGTATCTGGACGTATACTTTGCAAGCACTGCAAAACAACGATGCTTTGTTTGAGAAGCCCAACACAGGCAAAAACACCATTCCAAAGTCACACAAAAGCTAGTAAATGTAGTCATAGTTCTTCAACATATGTAGAACTAACTAAACATGTGCCCTCCAAAGTTAATTAAAGGCACCAGGCCTCACCAGGAAAAGCACACAAACTAAATTTTTTTTTTCTAGATCTGGGCTGTAACAGTACAAAGAATGCATCCGGGGAGAATGCTTCAGTACAAGACCCTCATGTCTCTGAAACACAACTGCTTTTCCTTCCCTTCTCTTGCACTTTTTATCCTGGCATACAATCATAGCAGTGAAACCTCAAGGAGACTGCTATTGGCTCAGAAAAGTTAAAGAAACAGTGTCAAAAATCAGAATTAGAATGGAAGATTTGTTTGAACTTTCACTACCCAAGAGAGACTGGTGGCTTTCTAGTATACCAGCTACTCTTTGCTTAAAGCAATTTCTTACAGATGCTAAAAACATTTTGAACTTTGCATACAACAAATCACAACATTCCAAGCTTTGACCTGCTTTCTCTGCAACCCTCCTATACTCTGACCACATATGATGCAAGAAATCAGATGGGGCAAAGTCCATAATTTAATTAGACTTGTTTGTATTTTAAAACTGCAAGACAAGGGAGAATCACCTTGAAATTCACCAAGTTGAAACAGTAGCACAACTGATGACAAATGAAATACAATCGAACTGAGAAAATGTGTGTTTGTGCCACTTTTTCAGATAACATCTATATTTACTATGATGCGTCACAAAAATGAGTTACAAATATAAAAGTGTATAATCAAATTGGAAATATCTGATTCTACAATTATGTTCTCTGCCAATACCTGTTTAAGGAGAAATAACCCAGTTCCCCTGTTTTTTCTCCCCAGGATATCAAAAAAGTACATAACAAAGGAAAAGGACTTGCACCAACTATAAAATATTAAGAAGTTTGGGGGCATTATTCACAGACTTTTTAAATTGAAACTCAACCTCTAACTCCTGCATTGGTAACTATTAACAAGATACTGTATTAATAATTTTCAGGACTACTCACTGCTAGTTACCAGTGTTTTAGTAGCTCAACTTTAAAAACTCTGGTAAGCCATATAACTAGCAGAAAAAATATTAGTATTGTAATGAACTGAGTGATGTTTGTGTGTGTCAACACAGTCTACTGAATACAGCAAAAACAACTCAACTGACATTGGACCTATACTACTGAAAGCTAAAGGCTCCTTTGATCACTAAGCAATAGGAGTCTGTTTCTGAAGCAGGATAGAAGTTCCTCTCCAACTGCCCCTGTTAACTGTCGTGTGGCTTCTATGGGCTGCATAAAGGTGTGCGTGAAAATATAAGCACTCAAATATTTAGGTTCTCCACAGCTGCATTTTCCACGTCCCCACTACTTTCTTCTTTGTTTTCCATCTCTTATCAGTTTTGTGCTTTAGACTTATTTTAAATGAGCATTCTACTTTGTTAAATATTAAAGAAATCAGATCTCACCTTCTAAGTCGCCAAGGACTTTAATGGTTTAACTTGGTGAAACATCTCTTTTCCTTTCTAATTATTGACGCTAATAATTTAAATATCCATCTGTATTTGTTTTAATACCTTGAAAATCATACAGGACTAGTTTCTGGGATCCACTCAAGTTTAATTTCTGCTATTCTGTTCTGTCTTCACAGCATAGGATGTAAATGTCCTCACTGCTTCAGTGCATGAAGCAGAAGCCAGAGAGTATGTCACCAGGAAGGTAGAAAAAAAGGCAGTAGAGGTCCTCGGGCATACAAAGCCCCTCCAAATGCCCGCGCATGCCACGCATGTGTGGTATGGAAGGCAAACTGGAGATGCAGGCATGCTCTGAAGCAGTTCTCAATCAACTCAGAAGACTGAAAAGATTAAGTGGACTACATTGGTGTAAAGTAATACTGATTCCTTCCTTCCCCGCCTACGGCCCCCCACCCCGCTATCAAGAGAAGAGCATAAAGATGGGAACACGGCTCATCAAAACAACCTGGTGATTAGTGAACTGTATGGTGGGGTTGATCCACTGCAGAGTTTAAGACATTTGGTAGAACTAATTCCCTAACCCTCCTCTGAAGAGAGAGCAACAGCCAGCTCCAAAGACGACTCCATAGGAATCACAGTTTCTTTTTCTTTTCACTAGATTTTCCTTGTAAAAGGGATTAGCTCTGTCTTAATCAGGAGAAGAGAGAATAATTTATTTCACCATTCAAACTTCTTCCAGAGTTAAGTTCATGCTTCTGACCAGTCCATCTAGAAAATCTCCTGTAAAACATCAATTAAAACCAAATTCACCTTCTCCTCAAGAAGGAAGATATTTTCACTATGTTATTTCCAAATTCTGTTACTCCATCAGGATGTAGAACCCAAACACTTGGGAGGTTTCACTTTGGGGACTGAGTCTCTCTTACAGGCTGAAATTTGATGAGGATTCAGTGAATAAGCACATATTTCTTTTATACTCCGAAAGCTCACAAACCTTATTTCCATTTAGAAAAGACTGTTTAAGTGAACTACCATCTCATTACAAAGTTATTAAAACTCCCAAATTTTCCCATGACTTCCAGATTCACAGTTGAGCCTTCAGCATAACAGGACTTAAAAATCCATTTACAACGCATTGCAGTTATAGGTCTTTTAGTTGGTGTTCAGTTGACATCTAATTTTACAAGCAAACAGCCATTTCAAAATAACTTTGTTTTAAATTCTGACTTTATAGATACTTCTGTTTAAAAATGTAAAAGGCTAGATCCAGTAACACAGCTAAGACTTCATGCCAAAAACCAATCAAAATTAACTGTAGGTTTGAGTAAAATTAAGTATAGTATTTTCAAACTGATCTGTCTTTTAAATTTCATTAAATGACTCATTTTCTACATAATCAATACATTCAAAAATGAAATCAGTTTTAAATGTGAGGAACTCTTAGCTAAGTGTGTGTCATCATTGCCTTTATAAAGTATATTGACAAGAGTTTTATCTTGGCACTTAAAATTTCTATCAGGCTTAAGACACGTAATTTCTCACCACAGCTGCTTTTCCTTGACCAGAACCTAACATTTAAAAATTTAACAAAAAATATTTTATCTGGGGTTAGAAAACTTATAAGTTCTTTTTAACCTATACAAAGTACAATAAAGTTTATATATGCACCACAAAATTTCTCCAACATCATACCTAGATAAGATTAAGAGTTCTCCACAGTACATTATCTTCAGTGATGCACTGATTCTACCTCGTGTTACTGCCAGAACAGCAAACAGTAACAGCATTCTCTCAACATAAAATATTATCCTAATATTAATATAATTAACTGAAGTCCATCAAAATGCCAATTAAGGAAAAGTAAGGCAAAACAAATTACTCTCTCCTTTTATAATAATCCTCTGTGATGCTGGGAGTTTTAGTTTGAAAATTGTTAGTCTACGTAAAGTAATGAATGAATGTGAAAACAGACAGTGGCAAGTGAAGACTGAAATAGAATGACAGAGGAAAAATGCGTTAAACTCTTTTACCCTCTCCCCCGAAAGGCTTATGTTGAATGCATGCAAAACGTTCATTTAAGTTTTCCACTTTCAGTTTAACCACCAGCCTTTATTTCTTCATACTGCAAATGCACCCCACATAATTGAGTGCAGTAATTGGCAACTTTCTTCAGTTAACAGATCAAGAATAGAACAGCAGTGGCACAATGGGACAACGCAGATTGTGTCTGCTATGTCTAGAATTCTACAAAATGTATGGCAGCCTATAACTAGCTATGTCCCATACTTCCAGGAATTATAACCTTTAAAAAGCACAGAGAACTGCTACTGTACACAGAATCAGGGAAAAAAGAATACCTTTTTTTAAGATAGGAATTTTTAAAGTGGAAAAAATGGAAAAACAATCACTGCAGGATTATGTGAAATTCTGGAAGTGACACTAACAGACTAGGCACTGGAGATAGTATTCAAAAAAAGGTTACGTAGTAAGTTCCGGGGGTGGGGGGACGACAAACAATTATAGTAAACCAGCTTGTATCTTTTATAACAATTGGGGATTTTATAGTATTACTTTATCATTTTAAAGTAAGTATCCTTTTGAGGAACATGGACATGGAACAGACGTTATCATGGGGGGCAGAAAGAGTATAGCTAAAACCTCTGCCCAATTCTTCCCAAAGGTATGCAAATGTGAGAGGTAATTTAGGTTTATAATAAAACCCTAAAAGGCGGGTTTCTTACAAATCACGTTCCATATCTATATGTTCCCAGTGGTCTTTTCCTGGCAGGCAAAGCCTGAAAATCAGGCCTCACTGTATTCCATCAGGATTATAATTATCATCTCTCACTAGATGGTCTAATTTCTGTGTCAGTATATTTAAACAGGGCAGTCATTCATGCTTTATTTAAAAGGATTACATTAAGTATAAATATATTTAAAACTATACGTGTTTAGCCAATGAAAATGATTAAGTCGTGAAGTAAATGTGATTTAAAGCTTTGGTCTTCCATGGGTTAGGTACTGGTGTGGACTTAGGTATCATCTCCACATAGACATGCAAATATAAAAATCACTCTCCTCTTTGATAAAACCCTCAGTTAACGCTCATGTATCTTCTCTGCATTCTCCCAAACATTTCTTTTATTTCCTGTTTAGATACCAAATTACAGGCTTTATACTATGTAAATACAGATTTTTGAGCAAGGATTTGAGACATCAGAATTGTTTCTACAGTATAACAGGAGTTCTTTAAGGTGGAAGGTATTTTTAGTCATTTACCACTCAGAACAAGTACCTTTTTTTACAATGTGGTGATAATCTTAAGATGTTTGCATAAGTATTGCAATAAATCCAATATAACCCTCCCTATCTGGCCAAGAAACATATTACTCTGAAGATAAAATTTTCCATGTTGTGAAGACATACTAATTTCTGCACTTCCACTGCACATACCCACTTAAACATATCAGAATCTTGTGCACATGCATCTGAGCTAATGATCCCACAGGGCAGTGGAATTTAAGTCAGAATGACACTGTCATTTTTATTGCACATGTATGTTTAAAATGTATATATATATGTTCAAAACTCTGCTCCCAAGGAGTTACCCTTACCCATCACTGAGAAGGGTATGTTCAGCAAGTTGGTGGGGGTAAGAAAGTCTTGCTAAGCATATCCCCTCCCCATTCCCCCCAAGTATTACATTATACTACATTAGAACCCATCAACTTGTTTATCTTGGCACATGACGCAGTGATCAGACTACGTGTTATTGAGACTCTTGAGGTCTGAGGTTATGCAAAGGGAGCAAGGAAAGAAAGAAAAAATTAGGTAATTGGCCAAAGAGAGCAAATTTGGAAAAATGGGACAGAACACAAGAAAAAAATACTGAGTTTTATTCAGAAAAAAAAAAAATTTCCCAACCTAAGTGATTGGCACTTATGCAAAAATTACCAAACCGGACACTAAACCTTGGCAGCATTTGGAGTCATATTTTTTCCTCAAGAAAAATAAAAAGCACTGGCAGAGCTCTAAAATCTGGGCATGTATTATGCAAATATGTATTACAGCTGTTTTTTATTTAATATGGTGCAGCAAAAACATGCATGAAAAAGCAAAGACCAGTTATATCATGGAAATATTTTGCTGCTGTCAGTGAAATACTGATTTTAAACTGGTTAAAGAAAGATCTTAAATCAAAACCACTTGCTAAAAAAGTTATGTAATCAAACAAAATATAAAATTGTATTGCCAAGACAAAGCATGTATTAAAAATTAAAGATTCGTCAATTTACAATACTAAAATTAATAATAAATTCATTAGTAACAAAAATGAGAAAATCCTGACAACTTATCAATTTTTCAAAGATGTTCTCCTTTCAATTTTTCCGGATCTGTAATGTGTCCTTTCCTACATAAAGCATTCAGCACTCCTGTTCAACTTGGCTTATATAATGTCTAAGCAAAGTAACTGAAAGCAAGCATTGGATAGATTATAGCTCAATTCTTTGATGAATTATACGGCTGATAGATTTTACTGTTCTTAAGACGTGAACTGTTGTACCGGGCAGAGTTCAATAGATGATAGAAATCTGTAGCCTCACCATGGCTCCAAAGTTATTGCAGGAATGGAAACAGAAAAACACTCTTGAAGTCAGCGAGTTAAACTATCATCTAAATTTTTCTCCTACTGGAGACTATAAGACAATAAATCAGATAAGAACTTAAACAGTTTAGTTACACTGATTCTTGCACATGCAGTAGAATATGGTTCTGAACAGAGCCTTTTATTCTCCTCAGCTGTGTTCAATACTGCCAATATACTTATAGTAAGTCAATAAATAGCAAAAAGTACTTCCAATTTCATATTTCCTATGTGACCCTGAGTGTGTAATTTACAGTCATGGGTAGCAGTTAAGCAATAGTATCTATTATAAAAACAAAGGTTCTTTTGTTCATGTTAGGGTAGCACTTGGAGTACCCACGAGCGCAGCTGTACTGTGATAGGTGGTATACAAAATAAGAGACTATAAGCTCTTTAAGGCAGAGACCATTCAAGTATGAAGAAATACACTGAATATGTGGATGCAAACAAATGAGAAAGTGGCATGACATAATAACACAAATCATGGCAACATCTACACTAGAAGCATCTGTCTACAGAAGTTATTGTCAGAAGGGATGTTCCAACAAAACTTCTGTTGACAGACTGTGTGTACACATAAAAGCAGATTGAACTTTTGACCTGCTCTGTTGACAAAAGGGCCCACCAGAACATATACATGGCTTTTTTGGTCAACAGTTTGACAAAACACATTGTGTGCAGGTGGTCCGTGAGTTGTGTCGACAAAACTAGCGTAGATGCAGTCATACAGTTTTGTAACAGAGGAAAGGCTCCTTATTACATTTTTGTATTTATATGCAAAAGCTGTTTACAATGAAGAAGGAAGCCTGGAAACTCCCCAATTTTCCAGCACTTCTGATTGATTATTTGCAGCAAATTCTACAGAAAGGAACATAATAAGGAACTGTTTCCAATTCCAAATTCATTGAAATGTCAGCATCTCACAAGATTACAATTTTCTACAGAAAGGGGTAGTTAAAAAAAAAACAAACAAAACCAAAAAACCCCTAACACACCAGCCCCATGGAGAATGAAGTTGGCATTGCAAATTGAGGACACTGAATTCCTTTTCCTCCTCCTCTTCTCACATCTGTTTTGGCTGGCATCTAACACAAGCACTCCTATTGATGTCACCTGGTGAGTCCACCAGTGCTACAGCATGCTATTCAAAACAAAAAAACAAACCAGAAAAAGGCAGACAGCTCAGCAGCTGGGGAATAAAAGGTTTTAAGCACTGTGGCTGGGTTTCAGTAACACTGCTAAAAGCCTTGCTGATCAACATATTTTTCCCCCTCCAATTGCTGTCGAAAGATTCCTTCTTCTAGACTGAATGGCGACAGAGCAGCACATGACTGACCAGAGGACAACAGTTGGAATGGTGACATCAAGTGATGGCCAAAAGAGATGTGCCAAAATACTTTCTAGTTCAGCACTTCTCAAACTTCATTGCACCATAACCCCCTTCTGATAACAAATATCATACAAACCCAGGAGGGGAGCTCAGTGCCTGAGCTTGCCCAAGCCCTGTTACCCTGAGCAGCAAGAGGGGCAGCCAAGGGTCTTTGGCCGGGAGAGATGGTGGTAAGAAGGGCAGGGGAGAATGTGTAACCTGAACCCTCCCATCCTCCCACCTCCATCCCCAACCTAGAGCCCTGAAGCCAATCTTTCTGAAATGTCTGCTTCCTTTTGGATGAAGCTTGCAAAACAAGTCAACCATGTTTATTTACTTTTAAGAGTGTGCATTGAGCAGCTCACAGAATTTGACAGTAGACAAACAAGTCCTGCAAAGTGCAAAGCATGAAGCATTTTATTTCTCATTGGAAGAGCCCAGGTTACTCCCACACTAGATTTTTCTTCATTTATTACAGAAAATGCCTTACAGCATACCCTCGAATGACAAGATACTGCACTGCAGCTGCCTTCTTCTCCATTTTTATACGCTCTTAGCTGTATGAAATACCAATCAGTTGGGCCAAAATATTCCTTTTTTCCCCTCACACACTTTTCAATTTTTTTTTTTTTTTTAAACTAGTATATAGAAAACTTGATTTTTTAACATGACATAGAAACAATCATGGACTAATGAGATTACTTAGTTTGAACAATAAGGGGGTTCTTTTTAAAAAAGGTATGATAATTTACAAGCATCTACTGCATGGTTTCCCAAAGTGGGGGGTGACCCCCGGGGTGTGTGTGTGTGTGTGTGAAGAAATTCTGGGGGGGGGCACAAGGCAACTCAGCCCCCTCCCCATTATTTCCCTCAGCTGAAGAAAGAGCCAGCCTTTGATTCCAGCTCTCAGCCCCAGCCATTTTACATGGGGGACCTGGCACAGCCGCTATAAAAAGCGGGCAGCTGACAAAGACCCCCGTGGAGCTAGCTGCCTTCTGTAAAGATGGAGTGTAGGTTGGGTGGGGAGGAGGAGGACGGGATTAGATGAGAGGCTGGGGGTGCCTGGCTTAGGTGAGGGGAATGGGAGTGGGGGGGAAGCTGGTGGTGTCTGGCTTTGTAGGACGGGAGACGCTCGGGTGGGCAGCTCACTGGGCTTAGGCAGCTGGCCAGCTTGTGGAACTCATGGTGCTTGGGTAGCTGGCTCCAGCATCACAGGCTTCAGGCAGCTCAGGCTGGCAGCTGGCTGGCTGCAGCACCGCGGGACTTGGGTGGCTCAGACTGGTGGTTGGCTGGCTGGCCCCAGCAGCACGGGGCTCAGGCAGCTTGGCTAGCAGGCAAGTGGCTGGCCCCAACAACATGGAGCTCAGGCAGCTGGCTCTGGCAGTGTGGGGCTCAGGCAGCACGGGGTGGCAGCTGGGCAGTTGATATAACATTTTTATATCAAGCTTTTGTGTTTATTTTAAATTACAAATTGAATTTTTTGTTGAAGGGGGTGCTGGATGATGATAGAGAAGAGGTGGAGGTTGTGAGAGTTTGTCAAAAATCACAAGGGGTGGGCCGTGATGCCAAAAAGCTTGGGAACCACTGGTCTACTGAGTGCAGACATTTTCTTACCTCTCTAGGTGCACCTTTTAGCACAGATGCACTGTACTTGCATGGTCAATTAAGTGCAAATGGGTGGATTTCATAGTAATTATTCCATAGCGAGTTCTTTAACAACTCTCACCCTCCTTCTCCTATATGCCCCCCCCCTTTTTTTTTTAAAACGCAAGTAAATTACGTGACCACATTTAGCATAATGAAATATCAAGTCTGTCAGCTGAAATACCCACGATGCAGTTAGTCAAAAGTTAAGGATGCTCATAACACACTGAAGTCGCAGCATTTTTAAATAAACTCTCTTCCTTATTAAACAAAGCTTAATGCATTACTCTAATAAACTTGGTCTTCAATAGAAAATTTTCTTGTTAAAGACATGACCTTGAGGAGCTGTGTTAACAGGATGTTAAAAAAAACTAAGCAGTCAGTACAGGGGAAAAATTATTTTATACCTTGTCAGCTCATCGTGATTAAATCTATGGTTCCAGTTGGGTTTATCCATGACACCATGATAACCACAAATGCCCCAGTCTACAAAGAATGCCAAGTCACACTTAACTTGGTCAGCAAACACCAGACACATCGTAGTGCCATAAAAGGTACTACGTAACAGACAATGCTTTCAGAATGTTCTTATGCTTGATCTTGTAAATTTACCTATCAACATTACACTGCGACCACTTATTTAATATATACGAAAAACTATTTCACAGGTTGATACTCTGCAGCCTCTGACTTCTGCCCAAACAGACAATTTATTTCAGTACTAGAGCTCAATACCTAGGGCTCGGCTTAATGTTCACACACGAAAGTACACATAAACCCCAAAATGTAACTTGGTTACAATATATTTTAAAAACATACTTTACATTCTTTTTTTATTAATGCTAAATTGCTGATGCTCAACACCCTGAACTTACAAGCCACAAGGTGACTGACCAGAAACAAAATGCAGGAAAAAAAATTACAACCATCTAAATTTATACCTCTATTTCAAATTTGCAAACACTTTTGCTACAAGGAACCACCAACCTTCATCCAAGCGGTGGCTTCATAACGAACGTGGAGGAATATAGCAGAATGCAGTGTGAGGCTAACTCACTTCCCTCAGCCACCCAGCTCTTCCCAGGTGGTTCGTGCGCTTTATTGTGTTTGTAATCGTCAATAGAATTAATCTTAATCTTCACACCTCTCTCTTATTAGTGATCATCATGGGTCCTAGACGTGAAAAAGTTTCTACAGAAGCTGTCACTAAGGCCAAGAACCAAAGAAAGCAATATCCGTGGCTACCAAACTTGAAGTTATTAAAATAACCAAAGAGGGCCAGCAATCAAAAGACGTGTTTGGCAATGAACTTGGCAGCATCAACAGTGTGTACGATCTTTGTTCAGAAAGAAAAGATAAAAAAAGAGCAGGAATGTATGTTGGTGGAGCTAAAAGTTGCATTGAATAACAAAAGTCAAGGAAGCAATAATGTGTAAACTTGAAAGACTTAATACTTTGGATCAACAGCTGTAATGAATGCAACATGTCTGAGCCTCCTCATCCTAAGGGAGAAAGCCCAGACTTTGCTTGAGGACCTGAATAAGAAAGCCGAGGAAGAGAGGCAAGTTGGGGCTGGTGAACTAACATTCAAAGAAAGTCATGGGTGGTTTGAGTGCTTTAAAGAGCATTCACATTATCATAGTCTGCGTCTTACAGGCAAAGAAGCATCTGTGTATATTCGGGCAGTTAACATTTTCCAAGCCATATTCCAACAAATAATCCATGGTGGATATTCTCCAAAACAAATACTGAATGTTGACAAAATGAGCTTTTCTGGAAAAAAATGCCTTCTCAGGCCTTTATTTCAAGGACTAAAATAAAACACAGGTTTCAAGGTCTTGAAGTATCAATTGACATTACTACTTGGTGGAAATTTGGAAGGAGGAGATGTTAAATTGAAGCCTCTCCTTGTTTACCATTTGGAAAATCTGAGGGCACTGAAATGCTTAAATAGGGCATCATTACCTTTGGTCTGACGTTCTAAGCAAAAAACATGGGCGACAAAGCAGGTTTTTGTTGATTACATAACAAGTTACTTTCATTATTCATCTCTAAATATTGTGCTGAAAACCTGGATAATAAACATCTGCTGATCCTCAATAATGAAACCTTATCAACATTGATGACTATGATAACATTTGAGTGGTTTTGTTGCCCCCAACTACCACTTCCTTCCTTCAGCCAATGTATCAAGGAGTCATTGCTACATTTAAAAGCTTACCATCTGCATCAGATGGAGAAGACAAACCAACAATTAAGCAGTTGTGGAAGAACTACATCATCAAGATGGCTATAGATAATACCGCAACTGCATGGAATAAAATTACTCAAAGTAACCTGAATGGTGTTTGGAAAAAGTTATTGCAGAAATATGTGCATGATTTTCACAGTTTTGAGGGTGAAGTGAAAGACATTCAAATTTTATCATGCAACTGTCAATGAAGTAGACACACACGATAGTCAAGAACTGTTATCGCACAGTAAAGGACTGACTAATGAAGAATTAATTCAGCTGGGTGCAAAAAGGTTATATCAAAAAAGGAGGAGAAAGAATTGGATGAACCACAAAAAACACTGGACACACACACTCGACATTCTTCAGTGCATTAGAGGCAGGTACACAAATTCTTGATGACAACAACCCAAACTTAGAACTGAGTTCAGCAAGCAAGCAACAAATTCATGAAGCTGTTTGATGCTATCAGGAGTTGTACAACAGGAAAAAGTGGTCTACAGTACAAACTTCAATTCTATTATTTTTTCAGCCCTCAACCTCATCACTTCCTCCTAAACCCTCATCCTCAACCTCAAAAGCTGAAAATAAAATCCCAATTAAGGAGACTGAAGTCACTACAAAGCTCTTTCTGATGAAGACACAGATGATCCAAAGGAACTTATGTCAACACCACCTTCTTCACTACCATATAGAAACTGACTAGTGGTAATAAATGTCATAAGAAAGCAAAAGTAGCTGTTCCTATTTTAATTAATTGTATAGTATTGTAACGTATGTGGGAAAAATATTGGGTAATTTTTTTGGGGAGTCAGGAACCAGTCAGAATTTTTTTACATTCAAATTAATAGGAATTTCATTTTTGATTTATGAATATTCACCTTACAAACCATTTTCATGGTATGAAGTACATTCATAAATCAAGAGACAGGTGTATACAGTGGAGATACTGACAGATAATAGCAACCACATGAGGTCCTAACAAATCTTTCCAAGATTAATTTTGCAATTTTAACAATGATTGATGTTAAAAGAAACTTGTCTAAACTTTGAGCAACTGATGTCACATCAGTTTATTGTAGGAATGGGAGAAACACAAGCTATTTTGGATTTACTTTTGTAGTGTTAACCAATGTTGTAGACATATTAGTATTGTACTTGCAAATGAGGCTCTCTCAGTTCTGGTGCACTGGTCTACAACTCCTGGGATTTACGTAGCAGTTTCTTACAAAGGAAAGTATAAAAGTTGTCAAGCAAATTAACTGAGTCACTATACAGCCAAAGCCCACATCCTCTGAAGGCACGTTAGTCTGAGTATTGCCAAAGACCACAGAAGACCAGATAATGTTTTCCCTTACAGTCTGCATAGCACCTAGGAGAACCAGATCCTCCACTCAGACACATTTAGATGTATCCAAATGTTGAAGCCTACAACTCCTAGTCATTCTGCAAAATCTTGACTTCTGAATGTCACAGTTAACATGACTAGGCATGACTAAATTCCCTTAGAAAAAGGGAATTTAAATGTTGTTTTCCTTCTATTGTAGTCTGTTTTTTGTACAATGGCTCATATTAGAATGTAAAAGTGATCTTTCTTGGAATTCTTATGCAACTAGTGCAAGAAAAATTGTGCTGACCTAAAGGAAGTTTCAATATCTTTCTGATACACTTTATTGTGAAACCAGATGTGCATAAAACCAATCCAACCCCTAACAAGTCAAGCTACACAACAAGGTTTTTTCTTAGGTGAAGTCCCAGTAAAGGTAGACAATCCTCCTAGTAATCCTTTCTTTGCAATTCTCACTACCAGACTCAGAACATAACTGAAGTAATTCCATGCGTGTCCCAACAATGCCCCTACTCTAAAAATTACCTGTGCCCAAGGGGGAAAAAAAATATCACAGTAGCCCTCCCTTGACCCTGAAAGATTATGATTAACATCATTCCTGGCAATCTCTGGATGGATTCTGGAAACATCTTACTTGTTTCTGACCAATTTTAAAATTATGTATTCAGAAAATGGAAATGAGAAAGACACATGCAGCAACAACTGATCTGTTACAGGACACTGAGGAGCTCTTCAGTTGTTTGGCTTGCAAAATTTCCTAAGATAAAACCTTGATTAACAGCTTAAATTAGACTCGTTTTCAAAAAAAATGACAATGGAGTCACTTATCTGCATTAGATATTAAAATATATGCTAGAGGAAAAACTTACGTCACAGAATCAGAATGTTACCATCTAAATCAATACCATATTTCTCATGCCTATTAACCTAACTGACTTCTCATATTAAGCATTTGCAAACCTAACTTAATTCACTATATCTTTGGGTAGAACTTAGAGGTCTACAAACCATTCCACATTCTGATGGGGCATCAGAGGGTTTGCCATTTTAAGCAGAATACACGGCTTCAAAGAGAAAAACAATTTTAGATGAAAAGTTGCATTTCTAAATTAAACCGCTCATTTTTCATCTATAATTTGTAAACTTGTGGAGTCTCATGTGGATTCTTTTCCATGCACCAAATAATTCAGTTCTGAAGAAATGTTAATATGGTACTTAGATTTTTTTAAATCAATAACATTTTCTCATTCATTACATGGTCACAGCTTGAAAACCCACCGCACTTCAGAAGAGAGACCAGCTTCTGCATCAATAAAGCTGTAAAAGGTCTTGTCTACACTAAGCATCTTTTCTGAAACACAGCCATGTTTGAACACTGAATCACAACACCTCCACCCTTACGGGCAGGGTTCACACTGTAAACTGGACAGTGCTCCTAACAACTCCATAATGTTTACACTGACGCTGCAGCAAAGCTAGTTTTTTTGCTCAGTTGGCAGTGTAGGCAAAGCAGCGCTGCCAAAAGAGTGGGGAAAGGGGAGCAAGTGCCCTGGGGCCTGGCAATTTAATAAGGGCCTAGGGCTCCTGGGTGGGGGAATCTGGTGGTTCTGAAGGGCTGGCTGGGGAAGGCTGTTCCCAGGCACGTCCCTTCTGCACAAGGCACCTCCACTTCTGAGGGCCAGCAGCTGTCCCTACCCCCAGGCCTGGTGAAGTCTGTTCTCAGCCCAGAGAAAGTCAAAGGCTCTTGCATTGCCTTACAGGCAGCACTGTATTTAATCACACTGAAGACGAGAACGAAGGGTGGGGTGGGGGAACTATTAAAGCTAATTTGGGCTTTGCAGTTAACACGCCTCATTAGTTCCCACTAATGACTGGGCTCCCTTATTATGAATTACTGAAGTTTGCAAATTAGTATGTGAACAAACAGCACAGTAGAGCTCATGCGTCATCAGAAGTACTGTGTTCATTTTCCAGCAAGTATAGTTCACTTTTGTTTATGATACTTCAGTGCTCTGGCAAGTGTTCGCTGATAGAGTTTCTAAAAATAATGAAGTGTTAGTAATACAGCAACTACTACAGTCTACAGTTTTAAAACTGTGTAGAGATACCCCGAAAGAGGACGTTTGGTTGCATAAATTAAAACGTGAGATTCTATTCTGCCTTTGAAGAGAAACATACCCCAAATTACCTTTACATTTAAATTAAAAATACTTTTTCAAAACAAAGTAACAAACGTTCAGCGTTGTTTTTCTTTAAATGCACTACTAACAGGCTTCGGGAATGTATTTCCTTGCATGTTTGAATCTCAAAGCATTATAGCATTAGGGACCTAGAAGTGAAAATCATTCAATTGTTATAGTGAGCAAAGAAGAAACTGATCTACTTTTCAGCATGGACCCTGAAAATTTAATTATAACAGGAAAGGCAAGAAAAGTGGGAAAGTAACAGCTGCAGCTCTATTAGCCTAAATATGTCTAATGGGAACAATTTTCATTTAAACTTCTTAGAATCAGTTTTATAAAATTTTTATGCTCCATTTTGATATGCATGGCTTTTTCGTGGTAAGGACCTAAAATAAAAGCAGTTTCTAACAACAGACCTGTGTAAGAGGTACTAATGGCAGTAAGACATAGCTATATTGAGGACAAAAAGATATTTCCAACAAAAGTTTAACAACATGTAAAATTTAGGGTTTAAAGAACAGATCAGTATCTCATTGAGGATTAATACTGTGCTCCACCTTTCAACTTTAAGAGACTTTATAGTTTGACAATAATCGTGGGATTTTTAAGTGGTTCACTGCTTAATAAAACAGCGATATCATCACTTTGGTAGGCTACATGCTTCTGTGTGACCAATAACACTACTAAGCCAATGTAAGTCACAGCCTGTTGTGTGGTAATAAATTTTGACTGCATATTACTGACCTATTCTTACCATTACATACCTGCTTTATTTTTCAGTATTTTACACTTTTTCACACTTTGCCCAGAAACTGGGTGTTTCAGTTCCATACATGCTCAGTATTGGTTTCTGAAGCAAGTTTTCACTATCAACACTCTAAATGGCAGCTCACATTCAGTTGTACTCTGAAAGTTGAGCCAATCAGAGCACAAAGTAGTGGAGGGGGAATTAGAAATAAATGGAGCTAAGACAGTCTTGTGGACTTCCTGACTCACATACGCAGGACAAGGAGGTCTGCCGTGGCAGGAGGCAGATTCCAATATCTGTACTTCTTTGGACACAGACTGTTTCACAAACTGACAGCAAGTCACCTATGGAACCAAGGGTAGAAATGCTACAGCTGTGGCGGTCCCCAGGTTTTCTGTCTGCTGACAGCATTTTAAAGCATTTGAGAGAACTGAGATACTGCCATTCTTTTCACTCTGACACACACCAGCTGTGTCTACACGAGCCCCAAACTTTGAAATTGCCATGCAAATGGCCATTTCGAAGTTTACTAATGAAGCTCTGAAATACATATTCAGCGCTTCATTAGCATGCGGGCAGCCGCGGCACTTCGAAATTGACGTGCCTCACCACGGTGCAGCTCGTCCTGACGGGGCTCCTTTTCGAAAGGACCCCGCCTACTTTGAAGTCCTCTTATTCCCATGAGCAGATGGGAATAAGGGGACTTCGAAGTAGCCGGGGTCCTTTCGAAAAGGAGCCAGTCTGGACGAGCCACGTCAAGTTTGAAGTGCTGCAGCTGCCTGCATGCTAATGAGGCGCTGAATATGTATTTCAGCGCTTCATTAGTAAACTTCGAAATGTCCATTTGCATGGCCATTTCGAAGTTTTTGGCTAGTGTAGACACGGCCATTAAGTTCACAAATCACGAGACCCTACAGTACAGTATAGTACAAGCCTGGTTATCCAGCAATTGGGCACCTAGCACAGTGGGGCCAGCTACCATGGGGGCAGCTGCTGACAGGCGAGCTGGTCACTGTCCAGCAGGGGCATGGAGGGGGTAGAGGGGGGGTATTGGGAGAAGGTGCTGGATGCTGCCAGTGCCACCTCTAACAACTAGCACGTTTTATTATCCAGGATCCCTGATTGCCCAGGGACGCCAGATAATAAAGCTGATATGGAAGTCATAAAATAAACCATTTCTTAAATTGTGTGTTATTTTGGGTCATTTATCAAGTGGGTACCTAGTGTGACATCACGAAGTAACATGTATATAGGTACTGATGTCTAGAATGTTTTGTGGATGAATCTATGTTGAAGTAATATTCGTTGGCACCACCACTTAAGATTGTGTCAGCATTTCCATTATAAATGAAGTGCCTTATAAATTGTTAAAAAAAAAAAAAAATCACTCTGGGCTGAAATTCAACATAAAATTTTCTGTGCAGAGCAGATGTTTTTATCATTGTTCTAAAAGGTGATCTTTCCACAACTCCTATTCAAGTTTATATTCTGTCCTTTTTTTTTTTTTTTTTTTTTTTTTTTTTTGCAGATTAGTGAGGAAAGTCTAGGCTTTCAGGAAAAACAACCTCCAAAAGGAAATTCATCAGACTGTGGGACAGACTCCCAGGGAGCTATGTGGAGGGCTGGAGATAAAGAGCACAATAGTTCATAAACGTAATATTACTGATGCTGCCTGATTCTGTAAGACAGAAACTAACTGCAAGGAACTACATGCCCTTAATGCTCACTGAAATTAGTTAAGTTGCCTCTCTTGCGCTCTTTTCCTGCAAAGAGGCACGCAATTCAATTTGGGACCTTCCCCAGTTGCATACCAGCGAGCCCTCTGAACACAAAGGGATTTGCTGGAGGGCAGGTTTGGCTTTAAAGTGACCTACTCCAATGTGGAGGGGAGCCTCTCCATAGCCTTAAGAACGTGTTGCTGGAAGGAAGAAAAGCAGAATACATTCTGTTGACAATTTACCACTTTGTACTATTTAAGGCCTTAGACTGTTTTACAAAGACTGGGAATCAGGCTTGTGAATGCACCTGGCTTTGGTTATTTGCAATGCAAACTACCTTGTGTATATACCTTGAATAGTAGAAAAGAACAAACTTGTCTACATATAAACAAATAGGAAACTATCATCTCTGCCTTTTGTGCAATTTGAATGGAGTGAAGGTTGGTCCTAATCGATTTCATCTTCCACTCAGCAGGAGGGGTGAACAAACTACTCTCCAAACGTCATCCAAAGCACTATTGAGCTTTAAATTATGTTGTCTATTTGTTCCTCAAACTCCTTGATAGTATTTATACATGCCTTCCAGAAGTTAAAAGGCAAACAGGTAATCCTCTCTCCAAGGGGCAACTGGTGAGGAGGCAGACCCTTAAGGGGGGAAGGGTCAGGGCAACCACACCCTCCCCCTCCCCAAAGCAATGTGGCCGCAACAGCAGCGAGCTGGGACCGCACTGATCCGCTTCTCCTGCCATTGCCTACAGGTGACAAGGGAAAGAGGCTGGACTCCTGCTCCAGGCACCAGTCCCACCAATCCGCCACCCGTGCTAGTACCCTTGTTGAGTGTGGCCCAGCCCCTTCATTCTCAGGTCTGCAGTGTTGGGGGGGGGCATATTGCCCCCCATTCTCCCCTGCCCATCTCCCTACCCCACTCACACTATAGTAGAAAGACCAATGCTCCTGAAAAAAAACAGGAAAACTGAACCGGTTGAAGACAACGAAGCACACTACAAAAAGGATATGCTACGTGAGCCTGGTGACTGATTATATGATTCAACAATGAGAATGAAGTTAAAGGGAAAGTTGTATTTCCCATTTAAGTGAGTAAACTGGTTAGGTGAGCTTGCTTAAAACCACTCACACCTCTGCAATGTTAAATTGGGTGAAGAAACCCACTTTTCATTTACACTTGGCCTTTAATGGTGTAGGAAAAAACTTATGTTCTAATGCTTTGCGATAAATCACACCAGGTTAACCTCAACCTTACCTCAGCACACAGATTCTCTTGGACTTGTCATGGCCTAGAGAGACATTTAAACAAAAGCTTACATTGTATCTGTAAGATGCTGTGGGGCTTCATTTACTTGAAAGAGACAAAACAAAAGAGCAAAATTGTCTGATTACTTTCTGCCGCTCTAACCCACCAAGGTAGATAGATTAGTCCCTCCTTTAAATCAGGCCCAGGACTACTAATATGTTCATTCCCTTCACTTCCCTTTTCTCTCAACAATTAAACATGAACACCACAAGCAATAACATAAATATGCTCAGACATTTGCTGTCCACTTACTGGTGGTTGGAGGTCAGCACTCGTGGATCTGGGCTACAGGAAGGAATTAGTGGGTAAGGAATCCTCCGTTCAGAAGTGTAATGGGTTGAAGCCTGCATCCACAGAAATTTTTAGTAGAAAGTTACAGAAGACTCATGGGAGACAATCTGGACATTTGTTGGGAGACCAATACAGCAGCACACAGACAATCCAGAAGGATTTTTGGAGAATGTTGGGGATAACTTCTTGGTACTAGTGCTGAAGAACCAACCAGAGACCATGCACAACTTGACCTGTTGCTCACAAACACGGAAGAACCAGGAAGAGAAATAGAAGTGGGTGGAAACCTGGGCTGCAGCGACCATCAGATTGTAGATTTCAGGATCTGGGCAAAAGGAGGAAATGTGAGCAGTAGCATACAGGCCCTTGATTTCAAAAGGCCAGACTTCGACTCCCTGAGACAACTGATGAGCAGGATCCCTTGGGAAACAAAGATGAATGGGAAAAGAGTTCAAGAGAACTAGAAGTATTTTAAAGAAGTCTTACTGAAGGTACAGCAACAAACCATCCTGCTGCATAGTAAGAAATGCAAACATGGTAGGCAACCAGCTTGGCTGAACAGGGAAATCCTTAGTCATCTTAAATTCAAAAAGGATGCATACAAGAAATGGAAACGTGGACAGTTGACTAAGGAGGAGTATAAACATACAGCTGGAGAATGCTGGGGAGTAATCAGGAAAGCAAAAGCGCAATTGGAACTGTAGCTGGCAAGAGATGTGAAGAGTAACAAGAAGGATTTCTACAGGCATGTTAACAATAAACGGATTATCAGCGAAGATATGGAGCCATTACTGGCTAAGAGCAGTAACCTAGTGACAGATGTAGGAAAAACCGAAGTACTCAATACTTTTTTTTTGCCTCAGTCTTCACAGACAAAGTCAAGTCCCACATGACGGTCCTAGACAATGCAGTATGGGAAAGTGGGCGGCAGGCATCTGTGGGGAAGGAACAAGTTCTGAGCTATCTAGAAAACTAGATGTACACAAATCCATGGGTCTGGATTTAATGCACCTGAGGGGACTGAGGGAATTGGCAGATGTCATTGCTAAACCTTTGGCCATTATCTTTGAAGACTCTTGGAAATCGGGGGAGATACCGGATGACTGGAAGAAGGCAAATGTAGTGCCCATCTCTAAAAAAGGAAAGAAGGACAATCCAGGTAACTATAGACACGTCAGCCTTACCTCAATCCCTGGCAAAATAATGGAGGGGATCCTCCTGGAAGCCATTTTTGAGCATTTGGAAGAGACGAAAGTGATCCAAAGTAGCCAACATTGATTCACCAGGGGCAGGTTCCGCCTGACTAATCTGATTAGCTTCTATGACAAGGTAACAGGCTCTGTGGACATGGGGAAGTCAGTGGATGCGATATACCTTGACTTCAGCAAAGCTTTTAATACGGTCTCCCACAACATTCTTGTCCATAAGTTAAGGAAATATAGATTGGATCCTTGGACTACAAGATGGAGAGAAAGCTGGCTTGACAGTTGGGCCCAACAGGTAGGAGTCAATGGCTCAATATCTGGATGGTGGTCTGTTTCAAGCAGAGTGCTGCAAGGCTCATTCTGGGGCCAGTGTTGTTCAACATCTTTATTAATGACCTGGATGAGACACTGGATTGCACCCTCAGCAGGTCTGCGGATGACACAAAACTAGGGGGAGAGGTAGATACGCTGGAGGGTAGAGAGAGAATCAGAGTGACCTGGATATATTGGAGGACTGGGCCAAAAGAAATCTGATGCGGTTCAACAAGGAGAAGTGTACAGTCTGGCACCTGGGGCAGAAGAATCCCAAACATTGTTATAGGCTGGAGACCAACTGGCTAAGCAGCAGTACGACAGAAAGGGACCTAGGAGTTACGGTGGACGAAAGGCTGGATATCAGTAAACAGTGTGCCCCTGTAACCAAGAAGGTAAATGGCATACTAGAGTGTATTAGGAGGAGCATTTCAAGCAGATCTAGAGAAGTAGTTGTTCCCTTCTATTGGGCATTGGTGAGGCCACACCTGGAATATTATGTCCAGTTTTAGGCCCCCCCCCAGCATAAAAAGGATGTGGATGTGCTGGAGCAAATTCAGCGGAGGGCAACAAAAATGATTAAGAGGCTGGAGCACAAGAGCTATGAGGATAGGCTGAGGGATTTGGGCTTGTTTAGTCTACAGAAGACGACTGAGGGGTGATTTAATAGCAGCCTTCAACTTCCTGAAGGGGAATTCTAAAGAGGAGGGTGAGAAACTGTTCTCAGTGGAATCAGATGGCAGAACAAGGAGCAATGGTCTCAAGTTGAAGAGGGAGAGGTGTAGGTTAGATATTTGAAAAAACTATTCACCAGGAGGGTGATGAAGCATTGGAAGGCATTGCCTAGAGAGATCGTGGATTCTCCATCCCTCGAGGTTTAAGTCCCAGCTTGATAAGGTCCTGGCTGGAATGACAGTGGGGGTTTCGAGAACTACACGAAGTCTTGTGACACCTTATAGACTAACAGATATTTTGGAGCATAAGCTTTCGTGGGCAAAGACCCTCTTCATCAGATGCATGAGTGGGAGGGGTGGTAACATGCATCTGATGAAGCAGGTCTTTGCCCACAAAAGCTTATGCTCCAAAGTATCTGTTAGTCTGTAAGGTGCCACAAGACTTCGTGTAGTTCTCGAAGCTACAGACTAACACAGCTCTCTCTCTGATACTCAGTGGGGTTGATCCAGCCCTATGATTCTAAGAAACTGGTTGTTCCATTGACGGGGCACGTGGGAAGGAGATTCATGGATTTAAGGCCACTGTGATCATCTAGTCTGATCACTTGTGAACACAGGTCACAGAACTTCATGAAAATCATTCTTGGAGCATAATTTATAGAAAAGAACCCCCAAAACATCACATTTTTATTTAAAATTGCCAGAGTCCACCACAACCTTGGTGTATTGTTCCACTGATGAAGTAGCTTCACTGTCCATCAATGACTATTAGCCAAGATCAGACAGGTTGGTGTCCCTAGCCTCTGCTTGACAGAAACTGAGAATGGACAAAAGGTAGTGATCACTTGATGACTGCCTGTTCTATTCATTCCCACTGGCCAATGTCAGAAGACAGGATACAGGGCAGAATGGAATTGTGGCCTGAGCCAGCATGGCCATCTGATATACTCAAATCTTTATATTTATCTCCAGTCTGAATTTGTCTAGCTTCAGCTTCCACCAATGAATACTCTTTTTTTTTTTTTTGAAAGACTTTATTAAATAGTTGTTCCTATGCAGGTATTTTTAAACAAGGAGTTAGGTTTGTCTGGATCCACAAAAACAATGAGAATTCCTGCGGCACCGTGCCCATGAAAGCTTATGCTGCAATGAATCTGTTAGTCTATAAAGGTACCACAATATTTCTAGTTATTTTTAAACAATGATCAAGTTATACCATATCCTCTCTTTTGTTATGTTAAACATTAAGCTCCTTGAATCTACCACTGTATAACTTTTTGCCCAATACTTTCAGCATTCCCTAAACCCTCTCCGAATATATTAACATCCTTCTTGAACTGTGGACACCACAACTGAACACACTATTACAGCAGTGATCACACAATGGCCAAATAGAGGTAAAATAACCTCTCTAGCTCTTGTCAGGATACCCTTCCTAATGCATCCATGGACAGCCCTTTTGGCTCCACCATCATAATCGGAGCGCATGTTATGTTGATCACCCACCACAACCCTTAAATCCTTTTTGAATCATTGCTCACTAGGACAGAGCCCTCCATCCTGTACGTATGACCGACTTTCATAGTTCCTAGATTTTAAAACTGCCTAGCTTACAAATGATCTGTTTTGCTGCCCTGCATCAGTGATCCATTCTCTTTATTACTGTATACTTCCCCAATTATGGCATCATCAGCCAACTTTTCCAGTGATGATTTTGTTTCTTGTCAGGGCACCGATAACAATGCTGAATCCCAGAGCCAGGAACCAATCCCCTCAAGACCCCACTAGAAAAACAGATGCTCTCATTTTCTTTGTGGGTTTGCTATGGAAACATAGGTATTTTGTATAAGAGGTTTCCAGTTGATTCCTACATATCAGCTTCCACAGCTCATTTCCAAGAACACTGCAGAACTGGCATGTGGCAAAAAGGTCCTTACTTTGTTGAATGCTGCATGTAAAAACAGATTTGGAATCATAAAATACAGCACACAGAGATATAGCCTTTACACAAACAATTAGCAGCAGACAGGCACTACTGTTCTTCCTTGGTCTATATGAGTAAAACAAGTTTGCCACAAGTGGCTCACATCATATTGTTTAGCAGTTGAATTATCAGCACATTCCTATCCAGAATGATAGAAAATATAAATAAAAACTTCTGTGAGAAGAGGGCAATGAAGTCTTTAGGCTCTCCAGGTTGCTTAAAAAATTGCCCATTTTAAACAAACTGTCAGTCTACATTGCCTTTTTCACACCTGCATCACATTGTTGACTCATTCAATTTGCGATCCACTCTAACCTACGGCATCTTTCTACCAGTATTATCATGTAGTCCTTTATTGCCCAATTTGTAGATGTCTATTTGATCTTTCCCTTCTAAGTGGGGTACTTCACATGTCTTTATTGGAATTTATTTTGTTGATTTCAGACCAAGTTTCCAATTCGTCATGGTCATTTTGAATTTTAATACTATCTTCCAAAGAGCTTGATACTTCTCCCAGCTTGATGCCATGCACGCATTTTATAAATACAGTCTCCACTCCCATTAGCCAAAGTGTTAACAAAAATATTTAATAGTACCAAATGTGGGACAGACCACTGAGTAACTGCATTCATTATGTTCTCCAAGTCTGGGAGTAAACCATTGACATATGGTGTCTCAACCAGCTGTCCACTCACAGTTTTGTTTATACTCTGTTTCCCCAGTTCGCTCACGAGAATGTCATGTGGGACTGTATCTAAAGACCAATTATGCCACAGCTACTACTTCCCAAATTCCTACCTGCATTCACAGGCTATATCACAATACTACTAATACTGGAACTCTTCCTTGCAACAAACCCCATTGCCAATTTTGCCTACATATCTATTCTGGAGATACCATCACTGGACCTAACCACGTTAGTCACAGAATCATGGGCACATTCTCATGTTCCTCAACTAACGTTATATATACACACCATCATGTGCCAGCAATGCCCACCCACTATCGTATATTAGGCAAACTGCTAACACTGTTTGCCAAAGAATGAATGGACACAGAGCAGATATCTAAAATCTCCAAATACGCAAACCTGTCAGCCAGCACTTTAATGGAGTGGGCCATTCTGTTAAGGACCTGAGAGTTTGTGTTCTGGAGAAAATAGACTAACAACCGTCTACAGAGTGAATGTTCAGAACTAACATTCATATTCAAATTTGACACATTAACACCTGGGTTGAACAGGGACAAAAATTACCTGACCTGTTATAAGGACTCTTTCACATACTTTGACCAAACACTTAACTTCCCCCACTCCTCATCCCCCTCTTTCTGCTCTTCTATCCAATTTGCTAAATTGATAATCTTTCCTGATTTGCCAACCTTTATAACAATTTTTGGACCTCTGTGCTTAATATATTGAGTCTGTTCTGGTAAGGCTATGATCTGAAGAAGTGGGTCTGTCCAGCGAAAACTCATCACCAAACAAATTATTTTGTTAGTCTTTAAAGTGCTACATGACAGCTTTTTTGTTTCGGATCCAGCCAGTCACTCTTCAAAATCATGTTGGTGAAATGATTTGTTCTCCACATGTGCACATGCACTACTTACCAGCTTTGAAGGTGCTAATTAATAATTTATTCTAGTGCCATTCGGGGGATTTACACCTACTGGGCTCTAACAAAGAGCACGTAAAATGCAAATGTTTGAATACACATGATATCACACGTGCATTTTGCAGCAGACTCTCACATTGATAGTGAGGCCTTGCACACAGAAACAATCAAGTTTATGCATATTGCCCCCATCACACATATACAGGGTATTCACTCCTTAAGTCCACAGTTGTATAATACGTCCCTATTTTTGGTAGGTGAAGCCCTTGAAAGAAAGTTCAGTTCATGAATACTTCAAGACATACAAATCAACTGAATAGGATTAAGAATCTGTTTGCAAGAGGGATTTCACAGACAATTACTGCTCAGTCTACATCCTCATCTTCTGAAAAGAAAAGGGCAGAAGGCATTAGGGTATACCTGCCCTACAGTTAGCCCAAATGATTGGCACTCAGGTTAGTCTATCCTGAGTGTCAGCACTGACACAGTCCTACCTACATTCTCACTTCTCTACATGTGTGCATCTGGACCCTGTGATCAATTCTATCCATTGTGGGAGACGCTGAATTAAGGAAGGCAGTCAGGGTCTACTACTGGCATTTGAATAGTTTTGCCTGCACCCTTCACCATCAAGTCATTGGTGCCATGCAGAGATAAAGCATACTCACAATTTACTTTGGCGTAAGTACAGATTGAAACTCTCGTCTGGGACTTTCTAGTTCGGCAATGTCTTTGATCCAGCAGGACCACAGATGCTGCTGAACAAGAGAGCCCCAGTCACAGAGTGGGCTGGGGGCTCAGCTATTCTGGCAGGCAGCCTCACTGACTGGGAGTGGAGCCATTCCCAGCGCCAAACAGGGAGCCCTGCTGGTAGGGGTCCAGGTGCAGTCATCAGCAGCTGGAGGGAGTGGAGCCACTGCCAGACTCATGTGGGAACCCCCAGGCAGCCAGGGGCACAGAGCTGCCACTAGCCCAGGGCAGGAAGTGCCCAGCGGCTGGGGGCATGGAGCAGTCACCAGCTATGGGTGGGGGAGCTGTGGCCTCCCCTAGGGGAGAGGGTTATCTGGTAGGGAGAAGGAGCCTGAGTGGCTGGAGCAGGTGGCCTAGAGTAGCCTGACTTCTCCATGTCCAGCAAAGTCCTTCATTAGGGAAGGCGTAGGTCCCGAGAGTGCCAGACCATGGAGGTCCAACCTGTAAGCATAAGTTCAAAGGGCACATAAACCTTTGCCTGGGGGTTACACATGTGGATGGGTAGTGGGGTTGGGGGGGAAAAAAGAAAATGTAGATGCCTAGGCATATGAGTATTCTGCCATAGTTATCTGAAAAGACCAGAAATTTTTACAATAATCTAGAGAATTCGATCATTTCTAATATTAGCTATTAATGGACAAATTAGACATTGGAAATAGGCATTTTTAAAACTATAATTTTAAGTTAGAAAATCCTTTAACATTATATTCAAGTGTCAAGGATTGTAGAAAGCATATTCCAGCTGTGTCTTTAAATATCTGCTTATAATTGTATTATTGCCATATATTCCACCAAAAAAGCCGTGAAGGAGGAAGCAAGGTAGTCTCTTTGCACATATTACTTTCTGTGAAGTTAATGCGGTTTCTGCCACCCATTTCAAATGGAACAGGACAACACCAGGTAAGTATGGGCAACATCCTTTTGCACAGTCAAGATAAAGGAACAAATATACATTAAAGATTTGGATTGTACCTAAAACTTGCAGAAATTTAGATTTTTAAAAAGCAAGCAAGCAAGCAAGCACAAAGTCATTTAGAAAACCACCCACAGAGTAGTTCCAAATTCATTTTTCCATCAGCAAAATTCAGACAGACAATTTTCAGAAAAATGTAGTGACTCATATAATAGATGGATCAGATTAAGAAATATTCCTGAAGGGGGGTAGGGGTGGGAGGGGTGAAACGAAATTTCAGTTGTGTGACAACTGCAGAACTGTATTCCAAAACACTGGAAGTGTTATGCCTTTATCGTCATCATCATCCATGGACTCAGCATCCATTGGTGTTCAATGTCTCCCTCAGTAGTTCCTTCCATCTTTCCCTGGCCCGTGCAGAGTGGCTTAGTTTCTGTAGACTAGCTTCACGCCAATCTACTATATCTACCCATTCTCTGTGGGGTCTGCCTCTCCTATTCAAACCATCCATTATGCCAAAAACCAGGGCCTTGATTTTTTTTTGTTTGTTGTTCATTCTGCAGATACGCCCAAACACGTGTACCTTCCATCGTATAAACTTCTGCAGTAGGTCCTCCTTCAGCTGTACGTTCTATCTAATTCCTCAATGACCTTCCACATTCATCCTATTCTCAGGATCTTTCTGTAACACCACCTCTTGAATGTCAATATCCTTCTCTTTAAATCTTTCATTACAACCCACCTCTCACATCCATACAACGTACTGCTGAATACACACGTTTTCAAGATGCTCAGCTTCATTAATAAGCTAATCACTTTGCTTTTCTGGATCTTATCCATTGCCTTCAAACTCAGTCTTGCTTTTCCTATTCTAGTCTATTTCCTTCTTACAGTCTAGATCATACACAGATAAGTGAACTTCCTTGTGTTCTCTAGTTCAACCCCTTCTGCACTGATCTTTTATAACTCAATACTGAAATATTTAATTTGTTAAGACATTGTGCATTTTTGGTCTTAACAACAAATACTAGCTGGTATACTCAGGATATTCTCCAACACCAGTTGTCCTTTACATCGGATTTTTTACATTGTTATCCAATATTTCTTGTATAAGTATGCCTAAACCCAATTCTATAATCAGAAACGACAGAACAACTTGTACTTACTATGCACACCCAGACAGCAGAAGCCTTTTACACTACATATAAAATAGAGCAGCATGTCCCAAAGCATGGTCTGTGGCCCAGTACCGGTCCTTAGAAAATAAACATATTATCGCTATGTATAATTATTACTGTGAATAACTAACAAACAATGAAAATATATTCATTTTTCATTTTTTTTGTGTGTGTTTATATTTTTGGGCCGCAAAAAAAAGTTACTTAAAAAAAACAGGTCCCACCTACATAAAGTTTGGGAAACCCTGAAATAGAGTAATAAAAAAAATTTAATGGGGCCTCAAATAAACAGCTTTTTTCTTTTCAACAGGTGGCCATACAGTCTTATTTTACTTAATATTTTGTGTTAACTCAATGAAATACATCCTGCCTGCCCCAAAGCACTTCTGATTAAAACAGAAGCTATTTGAAAGGTCATAAACACTCAGTAGCAGTAGGACTGCAGACGCCCGCATGAATGTTTTCACTCAAGATAAATAAGGCTATAGCAGCTGCTGTCTACAGTCCAGGGCCCTTGCCCCATATCAATCAAATACACAGAAACTAGCTTAAATGGAAGAATCTAGAAATTATTTTACCCTAAAGGCTTTCAACATGAAAAAAACCTTCTCACAGCTTTAATAAAAGAATAATTTCTGCACACAATTTCCCATCACCGTGCCCTATAACAACAAACTTGTAAGGGATGATTAAAATGACATCCCAATGAAAAACTGTGCATAGACTAAACAAACAAAACCTTTCACTCAAGTTGTTTTCATTGTCCAGCTTTCCTGTGGCAATCTGCCTCGCAAACTGCTTCAACCCAGAACATTTCTGGGCTCACTAAAAATAATGTCAAGAAAATATGATACATCTTTAAACAGTCTTAAGTAAGACTAAAATTGATTGACTTGGATGCACTCAGTAACAAGCAACATAACTGGCTTAGAAAATCTGGTTTTAAAGTTGTAAATTCCAATTTGAAATCTAAATCTAAAATTTTTGCCTTAATATATAAATTTACTGTTATAATGAAGGCCAAGTTCACAAGAGATTTCAGGGATTCTCTTCTCTAGTCTAACAAACGGGGGAGGAACAAATATTTGGGAACTTACATAAGTATTATTGCCTGATTGATGGGAGCATTTATATAACATTTACTGTGCTGGAAATGAAATAGGGATAAGGACTACAAAGCAGCAGGGCAGATATAACACTAAGGTGAGGTGATGTAATGGTTGAAGATGAAAGACGTTGTGCATCCCACTGGAAGCTGGATGCAGACATCTAAAAAAATACCAACTATACACATAAGTGAAAAGAGACAAGCCTGAACCAAAACCTTGGATGTAAATAATTCCCAACTTTGGAAAAGTTAAAAGTGGAGTCAAACCTTACAGCTGATCCCCCTTCTCCTAAAACCTAGGATTCAAACTTATTCTAGACTTCAGGAAAATCTATACCCAGATAAGTTCATATTTCACACAAACCTCTAATGTAAGCAAGATAAAACTTCTGAACAAGAGAGAATGCACAAAATGTTTATGTGAAATGAAAGGACAAAATTTTGAACATATTTCTGAGTGTGACAGAAATCCAAAGAACAGAAGAACTAGTCATGTTTTCAGCAGGAATACTGTGTATGTAAAATATTCACAGGCTGATAGCAAAACACTTTCAGAGAGGTATGCAGGAAGGATGTGCTATTGCTTATATCAGAAGAGAAGATTTTTTTTTCTCCAAAAAGGCTGTGAGGACTAACTATTCATGTTCTTGTGCTGTAAATCTATACTGAAGTGCTAAAACAAAAGGTATCTAAGAATAACTTTCATACTGTTAGTTTTTGCTCTGAAAGCTGCAGAGTCATCATATGGTCTTGCAGTAGTTAGCAGCTGTCTTTCCCTACTACATTTCACTGAAAGAGCACAAGGAGAATGAGAACACACACAAGTAATAAAGGCCAAAAGCTGAGCTTGTGAGTCTGTTTTCACAGCTGGAGATAGGGTACTTACTCTTCTATATACAGCATCATTGAGCTTAGAAATTCAAGTGGGCAGTGTTAAATTGCACTGCGAAGCAATTCAAGTAAATGACTCCCCATGCCCCCATAGATTTTACCCACGCATGGGTATAAAGTATGTATCAAAAACATTACAAAACTTCATCTTTCATATTTCATGAGAAATAGGCTGTATAAGATTTTATACCATCTTTCATGCCAAACATATATTACAAGATATTGCAATAAAAGTATGCCTACAATTTCATTTCTAATGACTTCATCACATTTCAAATGACACTGAAAGAACAACCTTGAAAAGTTTTTATTTTTAAAGAAGTTCAAGAGCAAAAGTATTATGTGAAAAAGCAATTCTCACCGCTCGGTTTTAAACAACAAAAATTGATATTTGTTTTAATTTCTATTTTAATTATTTTCTGTCCTCACAAAGTCCTGAACTGCTAGGATAATTCAATTTTGTTTTTAAATACCTTTTAACATAATATGGAAATCATTGTTTCAAAAAGATGTAATTGGTACAGCAAAGCCACAGCAAACAGATAAAGAAATAAAAGCAAACGGTGACCCTTAGGCTTTCCATTTTTAAAAAACCCTTTAGCTGACGTAGCACTGAGTGAAGCAATGTGTCAGACATTAAGACTCCTCCAAAACATTGCGCTGAATGTCATCATGATGGGAAGCACAACTATTTTAGTTTAGAACTAGGGATGTTTTATGGATTGTTCCAGAGAAATGTAGATCTTAATGACTGCAATTCTTAGTTATCTGAAATTCAGAAGCTTTTCTACATCATAATTTACATTGTGCTAGAATACAAGTGGAAGCATTTTCAGCATCTTACTTACCATGGCACTGGCTGCTGTAGGCCCAGGGGTATTTGGCCTCTTGGGATCAGGAATTTGCTTTTGTTCTTCTATACCACGGGTTACAAGAATTCTGAAGTGTTGCTGCCTAGTGTTTTGATCTGGTCTGATTTTAAACAAGCATCCCTGCCCTTGAGGAATCCTTTCTACTGAATTACTTCTAGATAGTTCTGACTCATTTCTGCTATTACCAGGCAGTTCTGAATTCATTCGGTCTTCTAAAGGACTCATTTGTTCTGTTCGTGGCTGCACCGGGTAGGAAGTACTCCTTTCCAGCCGTATGCGAGGGTACCTGACCAATCTATTCCCTTTTGTTCCTGTAAAACCAAAATTATAGTCACTTCCTGTACCTGTACCACTTGCCTGGGACTGCTGCAACTGAAGAACAAAAAACTTTTTCCCTGAATTTGCTGACGTATCGGGCAGATGCTGCAGAGACCAGCGTCTGGGTTCAGAGGTTGGAGCATTATTCTGAACCTCAGAACCAAAAGACGATAGTGTAACCTGGTGCATATCTGTACATGAAGCACGATGTTGAATTCTTACACCACTTATATTTAACCCTGAAGCTGCTTCACTGGCTTCATCTTCTAGGGCAGCAGTCGCATCATCATCATTCAGGTTATTGGATGGAACCGTACAAAATATTCTGTGATTACTGGAAACAGCGCCATTAAGCTGTTGATCAATCTCTTCAGGCATCCTGGGGGGAGAACTCTCTGGGGTTCCTTGGGGACTGCATGGAGAAGAAAAATTGCTGTCAACAGGGTACGTATAATGCTCCCTGAAGTCTGAGAATTTACATGGAAGTGTCTCCTCAGGAGACTCTGAGGCTCCACACTCATCAGCACAGCCGTTCACAGCTTTGCGCTGGAGAGAGATCTGCATAGATGAGCTCCTTGTCGGCCGCACCTCAATATTGTTCAGCAGCTGAGGAATAAACATGGATGTGCTTCTTTTTAAGGAGCCCACTTCTTGGAAATCGCTGCCGCCATAATCCGTTCCATGTCGGGAGAAAGGATGAGGACTGTTTCTTCTTGGCAAAGTGTGGAATGCCATGTAAAAGTCATCTTCTCTCTCTCGGTCTAGGATCTCAGATTCAGGGGCTGTGTTGCTTCGCCCAGAGCCAAAATGAAACCGCAGCCGATGGGCCATGGTTTTAACAGAGAGAAGAGAGGGAGAGGGAGAACAGCAACAATTCAGGCACTGCCAGAAGTTAAAAAACAAAGACAAACTCCAAGAAAAAGTGTCCCATCTGCCAAACTGTTCGTACTGCAGCACTGATAGCGACAGATAGCAGAAATAGCCCAAGTGGCAAGCAGCATTCCGGGCATGATTGGATAAGAGCAATCAGCACTCCTACACACTGTGACATAGGGTAGGATGGTTGGAGTCACATGACCTGGTTCCCCCTCTCCACTGCAAGCTAGTGGTGGTGTTTGTTTTTTTTAAATACCAGCAAGCGCCTGAAACAGCACCTTCACAGCTGCTCCTTTTCCATCAGAAAAGGGCTGCCCCCGCGGGAGAGCTCTCACAGCTGACTAAGGCAGCAAGCACACTCGACACTGCTATAAATCTCAGCCACATCACATTCACGAGCTTTTTTTTTTTTTTTGTATAAAATCGTTCATGGCAACAAAAGTCCTTCAAGTGTTAAAAGTTCAAGTTAGCTTCACAAATGCTGAATGAGAAGAACAAAAGTGGTTCCAGAAGAAAAATTCAGACTCCATTTGATTTGGTGCTACATCATTAGGTTACCAGTGTAGAACACATATAAATATTTAACCTAGGGTTATGCTCTAGGTTTTTCTGTTTGTTTGCTTTCAGGTTCTTTAAAAGATTAATTAACCAACTAGTCACTATGGAAAAATTCACAACTTTCACATCACCACTCTAAACGCAGAATAAACCTAATACAGTATACAGAAATTGCAACAAAAAAACCTTACATGAGACAACAACTTCTCAGGCAAAGTTAGCAGCAGAAATTAACAAGATGGCAAGAGTTTCTTCTTCAGTTTTACCAGGCAGCAAAGACGAGCGAAAACCGAAGAAGGGTGTGCATGCTGTTTTGGAATGATTTGACTTAAGCACGGTGCAGAAAGGCTGCCCAGTGCTGGCTGCCTTCCAGTGAGAAAGTTTGCAATATTACCACAAGTCTGATTGTCAGCACGGAGTACAGCTATGTTTGCTGAGAGCCAAAAGAGCTCAAAAGAAGAACATATGGGATACCACCAAAAGTTTAAACAAACATCCCAGTTCAGCACCGCCACAATGCAGCATCTCAAGATGAAAAGAGGGTTGTCATAAATGAGGTGCACTGAAGTTTTAGAACATGTTTTTCCATGAATCAGAAATAGCATCTGTTTAAACAAAAAGTTTGTTTGCAAAGAGAGACAAATTAAAGAACCTCAATTTAAATTTGCTCCTATGAAAGGTCCAAAGAATACTCTCCCCCCTCCATACCCCCTACACCTTCACACCTATAGGTGTAGGGCCAATACTACTACTAGATAGTTAAACCACTGGTTTTGCAACAGCTTGTTTTCAAATACAAAAAACATGCAAGTACAAGAGAAATAAAAGCTGATTTAAATCATAAAACTGCCAGGGACCAGTACAATCCTCTATTGTTTTAACCAGACTATGAGCCAACAGTGTGAAAAGCATGGGTATTTGCCACACAGTAACAGCACTGTGCAAGCTCTGGTATTAGGATTTTAATACACTTTTCAGATAAACAGCACAGAAACCTGCTGTTAAGTAAGCAAGTTTCTTCCCACCCCGCCCGGGAACACTTAAAAAAAAACAAACACTAAACTTGCAACCAGTCTGTTGTGGCAGGAACCTACTGCAATTTTTAACAACTAAGGTGGTTTAGGAACAAGGTGAACTTGCAAAAATGTTTTTCTTAAGGCAAATATTACAATTTCAAGTTTATAATACCTAATATTAACAGAGAACAGGCAGGCAACTGTTTTGGCACCTAAAATATACCCATGCTGCAGAAAATAGTCTTAGAATAACTCAATTCCACACTCTCATTCTAAGCACATAAGGTTAACTCTTAGGATTCCAGGTTCAGAGCTCTCTTTTAGTATGTACATTAGCTCAAAAGTAAGAGGCAAAGTTACCTCACAGTAATATCAGATAAAAGGAAAGCCACCTCTCAGATCTTACTGGCTGTGTCCATTCTAGCCCCCTTCTTCAAAAGGGGCATGATAATCAGCCTGATCGGAGAATATTAATACTAATTATGGGGAGTAAGGGCACTTTGATGTTGCATGGGTACTTCGAAGGGCCCATGGCTACATGACACGCCAGCACTTCGGGAGAGTTAGCCTAGTGAAGCGCTTCATTAGTATTCTCCAATCAAGAGGATTATCATGCACCCTTCAAAGAAGGGGGCCAGTGCAGACACAGCCGCTGCATGGTAATGGTTAAAAAATGTCTTTTTAAATGATCACCACTATATTGTCACATGCTAGTTTGACTGTGCACACCACTACCCTCTGCTGGTTCACGTAAAACTTGTTCAAATTTGCTAGTACTATCCCACTCTGTCAGTTGGCCGGCAAAGAAGGTAATAAGACTACAAGTAACCAAAATTATTCAAGATTCTCTACTAGTTCAAATGGTAGATGCCTTTAAATTGTGAAATAGATTCTCCCAATCCGAACCCCCCATTAAATGCCTTAAAGTGCCTTGATCACCAAAGTATCTTCATATATTGCTATGGATTTGTTACTGTACCTCCTCACAGCATTTAATGAGGACCTCTAGATTTCCCCACCCCCACCAAGAAAGGTTAGCTACAGAAAATATTTGTCTTTCCCCTTTCATGACATTAACCTATTTACTTTGATGGAGCCAAAAAAAGAAAAAAAAACTTTCAAAGTAATTTTAAAATTAAGAAACAGCTATTATATTTACCCAAAAGGTATCTGGCATGTTTTGCCCCAATATATAAAGCAAGTATAGTAGAGAGAAACTTTACTTATCTAATCAGAAGGAACTGAATATTTTGTGATATAGCACCACATCCTCTATTACAAAAATGTTAAATGTATTGTTAGAGGGTCGCACAGTATGCTATCCCATTAATGATTTTAAAAAATTTTCTCAAAGTATATTGACAAATTCTGATTAAATTGCTGTCATATCAACTATACACAAAATCAAACCTTAGATGTTTTTGCATAGCCACCTCTGTAACCTTAATAAAAATGACAAAAAAGATTTTAAAAAACAAGTAATTGCATTACACCTTCACTAAATATGGCCACTGCATAAAATTTTGGTTCAAGACAGTGCTATCAAAGTTCAGCTTGTAAAATAGCCAAGTTCCCTGCTTATATATGCCTTACTTACATTCCTTAGTTTACACATTTATACCACCGAAACAAAATAAATTTTAAGATATGCCAAATTTCCAGGAACTAAGACTCCATAGCTATGTTACTTCCATGTTTAATTGCATGATTAGTAAAACATGCACAAAGGGGAATATAGCAGTACACTCACCAATCTGTTTTCATCAAACACTTCAAACAGGAGTCTGTGATTAGTTGGGTTTACCTATAAAAAAAATAGTGTTATTTCGTGTTCATTATCTTCACAACATACACCAGTCATAGACACAGTAGTTTACTAAATGACTAATCCAAGGCTATAAGAATAGGATTGATGGGCCTCATATAGATTGAGCCTTTCTAATCTGGCACCATGGGGACCTGAACAAGATAATTTATCAGAGCACAGGAGGTCAATATTGCCTAGAACATAACCAGCACTTCCACTGCTTACCCGGCTCTTACAAGACTTGGAGGGGTAAAATAGAGCTAAGTAACTGCACACAATAGGACTAGTGGCTGTAAACAAACCTTATGGGACCACAGGAAACTTGGCCACTTCCATGATAAGTGGTCATTTGGCTAACTAAAGTCATGTTGCATTATTGATGTTGCCAGATGAGAGTTCCAGATTAGAGAGGTTCAACCTGTACATCTCCAACGGCACCTACTATGTAAATACACATGTAAGTCCTATATGTACAACTAGAAATGTTCAGGTGTTCAACATTGTTTTTACTTACAGCTGTTAACACCTAGTATACTGCATCCCTCTTCCTTAAGAAAGCTCCAAAGAGACAGATATTTTTTGAATGCCATACAGCAAGAGATCAACCTGCCAGAGTTATGTTGGTGGCACTTGGTGACTCAGGTGTCAGATTGCTGGGGGTACAGGGTCTTCCTTGGTATTTCAATTTCACAGCTCAACTGTGATGTAGGAAATAGAGTTTTTAAAGTACATTCCCCTTTGTTATTGATTCAGAACATCCCATTCAGAATTATAAACTCTGGCCTTCTTCCTCTCCCCAGAGTCAGTCACTGTTTCTACCCATTTTACATACACCACTTCAGAAACACTGTTGATATGAGCAAGGATAGACTGTGCAAACTTCTCTAATACTAGCAGAGACAGGAGTACACATCCAGGACATAATTTCCACAGGCAGATGCTGAATTACACACATCCCCTCAAAACCATAAGCAGTCAAGGAGCCAAGAGGCCACCAATAAATAAAGTCAGGTTTCTATGGTAATTAATCCAGGTTAGTACACTTTTTAGGAAAGCTTTTGTTAAAAACAGGTGGCTAAGCCTCATCCTCTCTGTGAGGAAACACAGACTATATTCCATAATAGGCAGACACTTATGTGAGTTTATCGACTGGGAGAAGTCCCAAATTGAACTAGTGCAAGGAGCGATCCCTCAAGGAGGGGAAGGCACACATGGACTAGTATTTGTATTCCTGGGCAGCATTTTTATGACTTTTGATAGTGCTGCAGGGTTCCATCCACATGCTCTAAGTTCTCATGGTGTGACTTTATAAGGTGACCATGAAAAACATCAGCAAAAACCACATGTAGCATAATAGCTGATTTTTGGCAGATCCTGAACACACACCAAAGGAAGAGCACTCAATCACCTGAGCTCTGTGCCTTCCAAGCTGCTCTGCAACTCAGCACTGAGCATAAACATGGAGTTTTATACCTACCCAGTGTGGAATCAAATTTGAATTAATGGCGAATGATGTCAAACAACAGAGAGCCAAGAGCCCTCCTTTTCCTGGGAAAGGCAGGTAGCTACACAAGTCATAATTTAGATAAAGCCATTGCATGGCAGGGTAAAGAATGCTAGTGTTTATAGACATTAGTAAGATGGAACTGCTAGAGATGAAGGTTATTGCAGGGGAGGTCCATACTAGAAGAGCTGCACTGATGAAACTATGCAGCTGTAGCACATCCGATGCTGTATGCTGGTGGGAGAAAGCTCTGCAGTTGGCATAACTTAGCTTGAAGGTGGAAGCTATGCTGCTGGAAGAGTATTTCCCACTAACATAGGAGTGGTAGTCTAGACCTGCCATAAGATTGTCTTCACTTACACAAACCTGTTGTTGTGACAACTGACCTCCTAGGTGAGGTCAGGCATAGGGCAGTGAAGGTGTTGATCTTACCTAATTTACTTTGTGGTACAAACCACCTTTTTTAAAAATCAGTGACTAAAGAGCCAACAATTGCTTCTTCCCCTTTGGCACATCACTACAAGGAAAGAAGTAAGGTTGTTTGGAAGCCTTGATGTTTGGATTGCTTTTTAGTTTGTTTTTAATGTAGCATTTCCTGGGCTATTAATGCTTAGGGCTTTTTTTTTTTTTTTTTGGTAATTTACTGATGGGTACTTAAAATTCTGTTAAGTAAAGTAAGTTAACTGGGGGGAAAAAAAAACCAGTGTCATTCAAGTGATAACAGTTCTGAAAATGGATAAACATTTTGATTTGCTGCTTGCTTCTAAAGACATTTTTCCTGTAGCCTTTAACAGGGAATCCTAAGAATCGCTAACATCTAAACAGGAATGTCAAACTCAATATGTGAAAGTGTAACATGACCAGATAAACGTTCTACTAATGGGAAGCTTGCACATATCAAATCTTGTTGTGACTGAATTGGAAAGAGATGGGGCCAGTCATACTGAGTTTAGCGCCAAGATAATTCCTGGAGATTTTGTATTACTCAGAAGTGCCTTGTGTAGTATATTACAGAAATCAAAATAGCTATCTGCGGACATATTTTAGGGATAAAAATCTATTAAATGTCACTCTGTGAAAAGCTATTTAAATGGAAATGACATTTTAAAGTATTTATGATCTCTCCTAATTAGATACTAAATATTCTTGTCTAACTTACCAAATTAGCAAAACAGCAGTTAAAATGCATTTTGACAGGCTACCACCATTTTAACGGTACACAATGCCCATCCCTGTTCTCAAACAGCTGTTCTGAAGATTAAACTATTGAAATTTTAGCTAACCTACTATTGTAAAAACTACGATTGGACAGAAGTAAATTCTGCTTGAAAACTCTTTGTATTATCTGAAGATCAGGGATGTTTTTCTCCCTATTTATGTTCCATAAATACTTTAAATACAATTTGTGGTAATAGTTTTAATTTTGAACCTATTTTGACATTTTTGCCAACATGTACATTTTTATCATGAAAACGTCAACTACAATTAACAGAAAAGCTCTAGATTGCAAGTACAGTTCTAACAGACAGATTTTACACAAATTTTAAAAGCTAAAAAAGGGAAAATAAATGTGATTCTCTCTGCTTTTATGCTACTTCTCAAAAATTACTCTTTCAAACCTCATCCTCTGTGTTAGAACTTCACTATTTTTGTCATGCTAGCTCAACTTTCAAGATTTTTAACCATTAAACATTTATACGGTGTGTTTCCTGTAGTTATGCTGTGCTATCATATGACATTAGTAAGATTTTTGGTTATTTGCCGCTACGTTGGACCTTTAATACACCACAAACATGATATTTAAATATGAAGTATATTACATTCTGTGTACATCAACTCAAAGCATGTATAAAAAGAATTATAAAAATTGTGCAACAACCTTTCATATAGTAAATCATACCTTTTTCTTTAAATCCTGTCTTATTTCATCATTTAGAATAGTTATTAGGCATCAACAATATCAGTTCAAGTTGATTTTTCTTTTAAATACACAAGAAATATTTAGAGTAAAATATTGAAGAGCATAAGCTTCTTCCAACCCCACTGCCATTCAATGTGCTTAATTTTAATTAATTTTCCTTACCTATTTGTAGTTTAATTTATTAAAAGTAACAAAAAACTTACTCTAAAATAAAATTCTTCATTCCATTTTGGATTCAGTGTCTGTAAAAGAAATTACATTTTTAATGAAAATATTATTAAAATCTAAACATCCATTGGATGTTGCTAGTATATTTGCAGTCACTTAAACGTGCAGGCACATGACAACCTTAGTTAAAAGTCAAGAAAAATCAACCCTAATATTTCACAGCAACAACCCAGAATAAAGACATTGTCATCAAATGATTTAAAACTCATCTACCAAGCAAACTAAACGTGGGAGTGTATTTCAGCTGAGTGATCCAGAAATAGATCATTAAGTATAAACACAACTCTACCAGTGGAAGAGAAATGATTGAGGATCTATGCAAAGAAATCATAATAAAGACTAACCTTAATTAAATGTTTTGTAACAAATGGCAATAAGCAAAATGACCAATTTTTAAATTGGAGCAGTTTAGTCCAAAGAAAGTTATGGTTCTAGGACTGTGAAAAAAGGTAACATTGGTTTCCATTCATTTTCCTCAGGGCTCATTTTTCCAGTTTCCCAAAAAAAGACTATGGAATATTGCAATTTTATATTAATGATTTTGATAGAATATGCACTTAACTCACATCCTAAAAGGAGATCAAATACTCACATGACCATAATTCCCCATATGAAACACAGAGCACCTGCTAAATTGTTCGGAGTTAAGCGAGTTCAATGGTAATCCATCAGAACTATGCAGTGCAAACGTTCAAAACAATATTAAGTTAGCCTACTACCCATTTAAAAGACATACAGCATTATTATAACAAAAGAGCTAAAAATTAAAAACAAAAACTACAATTAAGTGGTTATTATTCTACAGAAGTGCCTGCCTTGTCCACATCTTGCTGTTCCCCAGAGTGTGGGCTGGTGAGAAAGAGAGGCGGGGGGGAGAAGATTTTACTTACACACGCACGCATGCACGCACACACCCCCAGAGCAGGGGCTTGGAGCATGTGGGCAAGAGCTGGGGTGTGTGAGTGGCTGAAATCCGGCCTGGGTGTGTGTGCAGGAGGGCAGGAGTCAGGACAGTATGCTGGGTGGGAGGAGGAGCCCTGGGGCTGAATTCTGGGACAATATAAATCATTTGCTATTTTTGTAGCAGTATAAAAAGAGAACAAAACGTACTTGGCCAGTTTAACTCCCTCCTCACCCCTTTAAAATTTCACTGTAGTCAGTGGCTTTACAACAGATAAATTATACCCCTAGCTTTGAAAGCAAATATATTTTTCTATGCCTGACACCTTTCAGTACCTCAGTGGATTCAATAGAGAACATCATACCTTCTAATAGCCATACACACTATGCCAAGCTCATCGTCAAACCTTCCAACCTTCCACCAGTCCATGTTCAACAGACCTATGTGCTAATATCCTACTCTCTAAACAAGATTTTCTGAGTTTGTAACTTATAAGCCCACACGAGAGGTACAGCAACTGAAAGGCTTGGAAATCCTCACCCCTTGCCCTTATGCTGCACTCCCCCACCCCAGTCTTCCACTGAGAACTCCCGTCATGTCTCTCCCAAACAGTGACATCCTCCCACCTAATCGCTTGGCCCGGCTACCCCTCTCCACTCCCGAGATGCCCGGGCTACATGGTGACTGTTCATTTCCAAGTTGCTGCCCATGGGCCACCCTTTTCTCCCTCCCTTTGCAGTCCTGACCTAGCTAGATCTCCCATTTTCCGGGGCAGGCGAGATTAAAGATAAGGACTGCAGCCTGATGGTTCAAATAGCCACTCCCAAACAATTGCTAAAACTGTATGGAAATCACTTATCTGGAAATCCAACTCTAACTGCAAAGTCAAATAAGAAAGAACTACGTTAATTTCTTGCAGTTTTTAAATTTACCATGCATCAATTAGTAAAGTAACAGGATATTTTAAAAAATGATCAGTTTCAGATCGCTACAAAACTTCTAAAGAGTTATGTTATAAAAATAATTCTTTCCCTGCTACACCAGTGGCTGTTCCAGTTTTCAGAGGTGCTAAAATCTCCAACCCCACCTTATTTCTTTCATCTCCTCACCTTTGGTAAATAAAGTATACTGTATAAGTTTCTGATGGTTAATATCTAATCTTGTTTTTCTTTAGTGTTATGCATTGGTAGGTACGCCTCCCTGTTATACAGAATACTTGAATATCCAGCAACCTCCTGGTCCTATGGCTGCCAGATATGGAAGTGTTTTACTGTATTTGGTAAAGAGATTATCTTTTATTATTGACTACAGTCAAAAGGTAAAAGCTGATGAATACGCTCCCTTTGTGAACAGAATATTATTCTGGAATATTGTGTCCAGACATGGAACTATTCTAGAATAACCACAGCAAAATAGCATATGCCAGTCAATTTCAACATGTAGACAGGACCTTATGGACAAGGGGAGTGATTTATCAATAACTTAGTAGTTAATATCAAGATACAAAAAATTCCAAAAGTTGATTTTTTCTCCCTTGCCTTTTCCATTCACAAAAGGAGTATTCAGGAGCATTTTCCTTCTTGACTGTAATCATTCAAAAAAAAAAAAAAAGTGAATGCATGCTCTCTCTCTCTGCAATGTTACTTTTCTCCTACAGTGAGTGACACCATTTATGTAACAGATGTGTGAGTTAAGCTTGGTGCATGTATTTTTCAACAGAAGAAAATAACAGGCATATCCATGTGGGCAAAGGGGATGTCTCAGAAGATAAGGATTTCAAGAACTGATATACAGCAATTCAGACAATCCAATGGAGACATCTGCCAAAAAGGGGGTGATTTGTAAACTTTTATCCTTTGGTTAAATTTTGATGGGGATTTATGGACCAAAGTTTATATGCTACTTGGGTTCTGCCATTTCTGAGACATTTTGGTAAACAAAAGATTAAAACTCCTAAACCGATCTCTAACACAACCTTGAACCAGAATATAATTCTGGGTATTCAACCCAAATTCAACACATGCTAGTAAACATTCCTTGGCAATGGGTGTATGGTACTAAATAGTAAGACTTCTGATAAGAGTAAAATTTAACACTTCCTCCAAATTAAAAAAGGGATTTAGTTCACATTCAGTAGGTCAGACTTTTTCACCCAATATGACTGACTTAATTCTGAGTATCTGAGCAGATTTAGTACCCTAATCCCATGACAATCTGAATGCTTGCAATGACGAGGCAGCACTTACAAGTGTGGCTTAAGTCCTTGCAGTCAGGGTCAACCAAAAATAATGCCCCAGTAATACCCCAAGTCTAAGTAGGTTTTAATAAGGGGCAGACTGAGCTTCCAGGAAGCTGAAGTAGCTCATACATCAAAGCAAGGTGAGAATACAAAGTTCCCAGGTCACTAAGATTGACAGTGTTTGGGGAAACAGTTCAGTTGTCTTCAGAGGTCTGGATCTGGAGGATTGTTTTCCGAGTTATGAAGCAGGACTAAAATTGCTCCACAACCAGAGGAGCAGTTCCCATTTTTTTTTTTTTCAATCCATGGATCGAATAAATGTTTTGTGCATCAAGACATGCAAATGCACACCATCAGTAAAAAACACGCTACTGGGTTTGGGTGCTCCACTAATCAGCTGGGCAGCACCTGAATGTTTCCTGGGTGGCCACCTATGCACTCAGCTTACAGGGAACACTGGTAGCAAGACAGTGTAGTATCCTGAGCTGCTGTATATGACCATATGCAAGCGACGTCAATGGAGCTATGATAACAGAGTAGCTGATTTTTCTCCATCTCCTCTCCTCTCCTCTCTCTCTCTCTCTGTAGAGGTGCTGGCTAGATTCGGTCAACAACATTTCCAGAGAATGATGGTATTGAAATAGAAAAATGCTGCCTATCAAAATGATCAGACCTACTGTTCTCAGTCTATGATATTCTTTTAGCTTCATGAACTCTGGACAACAAAATTATAACATATGCGGAATTTTCTTGGCAACTAACTGGGGCAGAGGGGCAGCAGAGAAAGAGATCCAGTAACCACAGAGGCAACATGCTACAGCCTATTAGCATCTGTTCCTATTTGTGAGACAATATCCGAACAGGATACTTGATAAATCAAATGGTGGGTCCATTCCTGCCAACACTTAGAACCACCCCACAGCACCATGTGCTTAGTAATATCATGAGCCTTGTTGGAGGTGATGAGGCTACCACAGAAACGTTGGCAGGATTGGGTTCATAAATAGCAACTACTCTTAAATAGTGAGCGCGCTATAAGACGACAGCTGATCTTGCATAAGGTGATCCAGTGAAACACAAGAGGAGCTATCAGAATTAAAATATTAACTTTAGCACTTCCTTCCGTTTAACTGATGGGTGATACTTTAACGGAAAGTATTTTTTGATTTTCTTTAATGTGAGTAGGTACTAGACCTACAAAGCAAATGCTTATAAAACAGCACAAACATGGTCACATCCTGCATTGTTCCCTCTTCATCCATGAACTTGGTTGTATTGCCCTTCAAATAACTAAAATCCAATGGACACCATGAAAAATGAGGCTTTTACTCCAGCTATGGAATAAGAAAACAGAAGCCAAGCAGATTTAACTTGTTTAAATATTTGAGAGAGGGAGACCAAAGAAGATTTACCTTCATTTGTCTCCTTTGCACTTCGTGTGTCTGAGAATTTAAAAGGTAATATGTTCTGTTGAAGCACAAGACTTCTGAGTTTAGGCAGCTAACATTCAGCTTTATTGAATTCAATAAGGCAACAGATGAGCCAAACTGGACACTAGTAAAACCAGGTCCAGCAAGGCCGCTTGATGCAGCTAACTCTATTATCTTATACCCTTACACAAACAAGCCCAGTGTCAGAGGCAATTAGTTAGAGAATCATAAATCACTTTCCAAAGAGAAACCATTATCAGCAAGGAAAAACAGGTACAAAGGAGCTGGATCCCCAACTCCAAACAGTTCATTAAGGCATTCCACAGAGCTCATCCTCCCAGCCATTCTCAAACAGGTCAAGGAAAGGACAGGCTCGTGTGTGTGCGCAGAAGTAAGGGATGTGAAATGGCTTCTATACAAGATGGCTTCCACAGTTCCTCTCAATATAAATATAGCTCCAGACAAAGTGGAAAAATCTAAGTTTCTAATGTGAGGTCAAGTTGGTTTGATCCCTTGAATGTAAAGAGTTTGGATGTTGCCCACAAATTGCCATTTTTGACAGTCTCATATTTTGCCTTATCAGCTAAATTTTGTGCATTTGGCCTTGAGGGTTCAGCCCTTTGCATCTTTGGTATCTTCTGAGAAGGGAGGTACTTAAGAAGTGTAAATACACTGTTTGCCCAGCAAAGGATTATGTATATTATCCTTTGGTTAATAGGTGGTTATCTGTCCTGGGAAACAGTCTTAGAGAAAGTTGTTCCAAGGAAGAAATAATTTAACAAAAAAAACAAAAAAAACAACACACCTTTGACAAAATGTAGTAGGAGTTACACAAAATGTAACCCTTTAACGAATATTTACATCTTCCTCACATTTACACAGGCGCTGAACTTCTCCTGGTATGCTTATTCATATTATGATTGTTTGGTCAAGTGAGTTGTACCAGGAAAATGTTGTTCATTTTTTAGAATGTTGGTATTCTGTAGCTCTGTATTTCCAAGAAACCTAAGCATAAACAAAATTATGCATTGTCGTAAACTTCCTCTTGATGTTGTCAAATATGAAGCTGTTTAGAGGGTTTACTAGATTTGAATTTTTAAAAAAAATATCAGTGTCTTTCTTTTTGTATCTAGATGAAGTATTACATTTATTTTGTATATTACAGTGAATATCCTTTACATGAGTGTTTTTCAATCTTTTTTGATATCACTGACTTGCTGTCTCCCAACACTGTCTCAGACATCTCAAGGACTGTCGATACACTAGTTGAGACACACTGTCCTATACAATACTGCAGTTTTCTGTTCTGAGTTAGACCCTCTGCCTGGGTCTCCTTTACACACAGGAGCTAAAAAATAGTTCCCATGACAACCTTTATATCTATTGGGAAAAATGGAACATGGGCATTTTTGGAGAACAGTAAGGTTCTGAAGCAGAAAAAGGATTAAAATGTATGTTTTACTTTAATCCCAGGATTTATCCCAATGGCTTCCAATGATATAACTCAAGAGCCTAAATTTAAATATTTAAATTAAATGTTTGGTTTAATTGGGAGGCTAACCCCTTGACCCACCACAAGGAAAACCCAAAAATAGACAGTAGAATGCGCAATCAAATGTACAGCACAGAAACACTACACAGAACCTGGGCAGTCACTACACAAACACAACAGAAGCTGCCATTTAAGCAATATACTGATTTAAAAAAAAGGAGAAAATCCTTCAAGAGGTAATATATGACCACTAAAAAAGCTGTGGTACCAGTCAGAACAGTAATAATAATAAAATTCAAAAAGAAAAACAAAACAAGGTTCTGTCCTTTCTCAGAAACAACATACACTGGTATTCTGAGGGCAGATCACATGGAAGACAAAACACACTGCACTGGACAGATTATATGGAAGACAGAAAACATGGCCTTCCACCACCTGCCACATAATCAAAATGACACCACTTTGGAAACCATCCCAGTCCATCTCCAGAGCTACCGTTCATTTCACAAGAAAAAACGATCCTGCTGTTTTCTGACCGATGTAGTCCCCAGGGCTGTAAGCAGCTCCATGAAGACAGACCTTAGGGACCCTGTGTGGAGCCCCACTGACTTCAATAAGGCTCCATGTGAGGTAAGAGGTAGACCTCATGTAACTAACCTAACTGGCCAACATCAGAATAACTGTGTATTTTACAAAATTATATTGCTGTTAATGAGCACCAGCCCACATTATGGTTTACATTAGGAGTCTGTGGCCATCTCAAGAATATATCTGCAAAGGAAACTTTTATAAATATGAACCCCTATATGAACCAGGGTAGACTGATTTAAATCTACTATTTTAATTATGATTTAAATCAAACATGAAAATTGATTTCAATTACTGGCTCAAATTTTGTTTTGCATTTCTACTTTAGTTATTTTCCTAAAACAAGGTTGAGCCTCATCAGTTGGCAATCCTGAAAACCTGTTGATTTTCAACCACATATAGTTTTGTTTACATTAAATAGGGAATTTTTTTTGCTCATCCGGAGGATATGCTTATATCATTTAAGGCACTACAGGTCTTAAAATATCTGTATTTAATATTCTTATTTTTATTATGTAGAAAAGTGCATCATTCACCATTTTCTATGTATTCGTTTATTAACTTCACATATGATGTGTATTAAGTGCTGTCTGAATGGAAACCAGAAATTAGAAATCAATTAAAATGCATCAACATAATTCAATTTTTAATTAGTTTAATTTAACTACCTTAAAGTGCACTGCTAAATAAGAAAAAAGTTAATTAAAACATGTTTTGCATGATAAATTATTATAAAAAGAAAAAATATGCTGACACAAATAAGGGCCATAGTTATGTTAGTAGAAATTGTTAATTACACATGAATATATTGTTACGAGTCACCTTGTCCTTCAAGATTTTAATACTAAGGACATCTCACTCTAGCTTTTACTATAAACTGGAAGATGAAAATAAGTTCCCCTCACCCACCCCAATTCTCAATAAGATTTTTTTTAATCTTTGAAAGAATGAGCAATTAAACTGAACTGGCTGAACAAACAAATGAAAATATTCTCTGTGAACCTACAGAAAAGGCTAATGCTTTATGAAGGGCAAAAACAGCTTTTCAAACTATGGTTTCATGTGCTTAACCAGCAACTTCCACCAGTTCAATGCTTTGACTTTCTTTTAAAGTTATGCAGAAATTATGTTCTGCCTTTTTTTATTTAAATGACTTGATTGGATAAGTTGCCGTTTTGAAATTTAAATAGGTATGTTTGTAAATGAAGAAACATTATTTAATTTGAACAAAAACCAACATTTTTACTTAAATAGAATCCATCAGGATATGAACTCTTATTCCAGTGAAAGCAGTGGATTTTAAAAAAAATAAAATAAAAAACACACTTTGTATAAGTTAAACCCCTTCTGCAGTGACAAAGTGATCTGCACAAAAGGCACTCTTCAACTGGAAAAAGAACACATGAATGAAGATAAGAACAAAGTACATGTCTGCTCAATTCCAACTTTGGGCTCTATTGAGAAAATTTTCCAACACAGACAAGGTTTAAGCATTTTCCCCTTATAAACACTAAGAGTGCACACTGTATAGATATAAGAGGGGTAGCTGAGTTAGTTGTTTTTGAAGATACAGACAAGAAGTACTGTGGCACCTTATAGACTAACAGATATTTTGGTGCATAAGCTTTTGTGGGCAGAGACCCACTTTGTCAGATGCATGAGTCATAGGGATAGGGTTAGAATCTTTGCCCAGGAAAGCTCATGCTCCAAAATATCTATTAGTCTATAAGGTGCCAAAAGACTTCTTGTTTTTGACTGTATAAATAAAAATTCCATTATAGGATGACAAACAAATCCTGCTACTTTTAAAGGGGGGGGGAAAAAAAAAAAGAAACCTCCATTAACAGAAGAAGCCTCCCACATGCTTTTGTTGTAAATATAAAAATATTTAAAATCCACCCCCAAAATACCTAAAATATTATGTTCTGTGCTGTTTCTGTAACAACCAAAGAGTAATTTTTCACTATGAATTCTGACCAAAAATAATAAAAAAGAAGATTTGGATAAGCACTGAAACTAAAGATAGCAGACTCTAAACACATTTAAAAGGGGACAACATAAAGGTCAAAAACACTATGCAGTGTAATTAGAGAGTTTTGATTTGGTTTTTTTTTTTTTAATATCCTTCAGTGTTAAGTGTTTTACTTTTCACTCTTCATATTCTGAAGACCTCACTCCTGCAATGAGCTACAAGCTGGCAGATCCCTGTACCTACAAGGTATCTTTATACTGCAGTGTAGGGCCAGCAATTTAACTCAGGCTCAAGCCTTCTCTTCTGCCCACCCAAGCCCATCAACACACAAGTTGTGCTCACATATGGCTTGGACAAAGGGTCTGACAATGCCATGGGGGTGGAGGTTCTGAGGGTCATTCAAGCTAGGATCCAGGGCTCAAGCCCTATTACTTTGTAGTACGGAGGCATCTCCATTGAATTCATGGTCTGGGAATCCACCATAAGCATTCCACAGTCCCACAGGCCACCTTTCCTTGTCGTCTGAACAATCACTGCACCACACGCAGAGGTCTGGGTGTGACCACGTTCTGGGAAAAACACTAGAAACAAGTGGTTGGACACAGTGTAGGTGCTGGAGCTACAGGTTGGGATTCCAAGTTCAACAATTCCTAACCTGGAAATAAACATGAGTGTGAACATTCAAGCCTTAGAAAGAACAAGAGGTCCTGTAGTATCTTAGAGACTAGCACATTTATTAGGTCATGAGTTTTCATGGATAAAACCCACTTCTTCAGATGAATGGAGTAGAAAAATAGAATCCAGGGTTTATATAGCTGGGGAGTGGGGTGGGGGGTAAGGAATAAGGGGGAAAAAAAGGCTACTTGTCGTCACTAGTAGGGCCAGTTGATGAAGCCAAGTGAATAGGATGTGCCCCATTCCTGCAACTACCAAAGGTGGGGAAAATGCCCTTGTCATGTGTCAGATAGTTAAAAATCCCGTTCAGGCCAAGCTTAAATGTATCAAATTTGTAAATTATCTTAATGGGATACATACCATCATATGCCAGCAATGCGCCTCTGCCATGTACTTTTACCTCCCTGGACATTCAATAACTTAAAAGTAGCCATTCATGCATAAAAGAATTTCCCCGCAAAGGTAGAGACCTGTGAATGGGAATTCATTTACAAATTTGACAAATTTAACCCGCCTGAACAGAGATCTTAACTATTTTACACATTACAAGGAGAATATCCCCACCTTTGATATTCATAGGAATGGGACACTTCCTAGTTAATTTGCTTCGTTCAGTGGTACTATTAGTGACAGGTAGCTTGTTCCCTCCCTTCCTTCCCCACCTGCCCCTGCTACATAAATCTTAGGTTAACCTGTTAGTTTGTATCTTCACAAAACAAAAAAGCAGTCTGTAGCACTTTAAAGACTAAGAAAATTATTTCTTAGGTGATGAACTCTCATGGGACAGACCCACTTCTCCAGATCTGGTAATTCACAGTCTCACTTGACTTTCTTTGCTTTTCAGAGAGCTTTGACAACGCAAAAAATTCCTTGTTTCACTGTCTCTCTCATGTACTAACAAGGCATTGCACAGTTTTGAAAATGAGATTGACTCAGTTTTTAATTACTACTTTATTTGTAATGATAAAAATGAAATTGAGGATGGAGGTTTTTGTTGGTTTTAAAGTTTCTTCTCCAGTGTCTTTTTTTTTTTTTTTTGTTAAAGCTTTACAAATGGGCTCTTGTCAAACCAGAGAAGTCGGACAGTGGGGTGGGGAAATCAGTGACAGGGAATGAGACAATAGGTTCAATTATATTTAGCATAAAATTGCATGACTTTTCTTTTAATCTTTACTAAAATTATGTTTTCACTTTTTTGCCATAAGGTCTTGCCAGCTTTAATTCTAAGGATAAGCAGGTAAACGCCTAAAATTACACCCTAATAGCAGCCCTTTAAACTTTTTACTCAAGCGAGAAATAAAATCAGAAAAAAAATCTTTAGTTTTGGTACCAGTTGGAAAGAATTCTTTAAAACTTGTCCAGAGATTATTCAAAATGAACTTCAGTAGTTTACAATTCTGTCCTACATTTTAATTCTCAGTTCAAATAGACATAAAACTCTGGAGAGAAGTCTCTTAGCAAGATGATTCTGTTAATAGTCAATTGTGCATATGCCAAAGACTATTTTATGACCATTTATTATTTTAAAACAAATCTCAAAGACAAGCAACAGCAATTCAACACATCAAACCTCAACTGAGAAGCTTTTGAGACTAAGTAGTTATTTTCTGGTTCCCAGTCAAATGCACATACTGACTTGAAAGAGTGTTTCAAAAAGAAAGAAAAATGTTACCCAATAAGCATACTAACATGCCCCAAACAATACGTTCAAATGAATGCTGTAATATACAGAAAAGCATGCTCCAGCAGTCAAAACTTCAAGAACATAGGGAAGAAAGAATCACATGGCACATACCTTTTTAATAGTTTTTGTCTGCACCAGAGCAAGCTCTCTGTTTTCATCTGCTACATACAGGGAAAGTTTCACGTACGGATCACTGAAAAAAAAAAGGTTTCATTTTTATTATGGTTATAACAACTTTACTGACAACTGTAACAGATGCAAATTCAATGTGAATTGCTCATTTAGCCTCATTATACAAATCTCAAATACAGCTAGTAAAACTTGCAAGAAGTCTCCGTATTAAACATCATGTAATCAAGCATGTTCAAAGTAAATATTTAAAAAACTGATTATGGCATGAAGAAAACGAAATGGAACATCCCCCCCTCCCACAAGAAAAGAGCACATCTTGTCCATCTCCAAGCTCTAACAGTAAAATATGTTATTCTAATGGTGATTTTCATTTTTTTGCAACTGAGATGATCAGTTACTATTTAAATGACAAAGGAAGTACAGGAGTTTCTGATATACATAATCACAGAAACCTAGAAATAGAGAGACCTGAATAGTTTGATCACATGTACTGACACCTGACTAAGTACAATTCAAAAGATGTTTATTTTAAGGCCCTGCCAACGTGAAGATATCTAATTTGCCTGAGCAATTTTTAATTATTTGTATTCTGCAGACCTTCATCCAATTTCCCATGGGTCCACCATATCTACTTAATAGACATGAATGTTTTACTCATAAGTGAGGTAATCCAATTAAAATAATTGGCCAAATGCCAACCTGCTGAGTTCTGTTAAAAAAAATCTATTGCAACAGGCAGGGAACAATGAGGACAGAGCTTGGAATTATCTTTACTGGCTGCGAGGTCACAACTGTACTGAACCATAAGGTATCTCCTAAACCACATATACTAGCACCAGTCAGGAGGGGTGGGGAGAGGAGTTAAGACCATAGTCTCTTCAGCTTGTCAGTGTACCTCTTCTTGATATTCCTGCCCATAGTATTCTAAGAGTTGCTGGAGTTATCCAGCCAGTCTCTTCCTGGCCTGTCTAAGCCAGAGCCCCAAAGTGTGAAACATCACCAAGTCTTGTACTAATACCTGAATCACCATGCAAATCCAAACCTTCTCTCAGCAAAGCTGGGCTAATACCAGTTTGTAGGAAGGAAGTGTTACCCCAAACTCCCAACCCCACAAAGCTCATAAGCAGCTACCTTTCTGTTATCACATTAAATTTTACCCCCTCTGCCCAGGGTTGGGGGGGAGAAATTATTTGCCTATGCAACCAAAGCCAGCTGCTACAGGTTCACTAGCCTCCATACACTTTACGTGATTTCTTCTCTTCAGAAAGAGAAAAAGTAAACCTATTCCTAATATGGCCCCTAGAAGCCCATACAATACACCCCCTTCATCCCTCCCTGCCTCACCTACAGAGAAGAGCCTTCTTGACAAGGGTAGTCATGTATCAGGGTAACATCTAGGCCCACCTTTCACTCCAAAACTGGGGTTTGCCCTAGGAATGAGACTACGTGGCCCACTGTGCAGACATCCATGGTGGCTAGGATGTCTGGTTATGTGGACTCTCTCCTCAGACCCTATGCCACCAGCACTCCCAGCTATCTCCGAGACACCGCTGACTTCCTGAGAAGACTTCAATACATTGACGACCTACCAAAAAACACTATCCTAGCCACCATGGACGTAGAGGCTCTCTGTACCAACATCCCACACAAAGATGGAATAAATGCTGTCTGGAACAGTATCCCTGATGGTGCTACAGCACATCTGATGGCTGAGCTCTGTAACTCTATCCTCACACACTACTATTTCAGATTTGGCAACGATATATACCTTCAAATCAGCGGCACAGCTATGGGTACCCGCATGGACCCTCAATATGCCAATATTTTCATGGCTGACCTGGAACAGTGCTTCCTTAGCTCTCATCCACCAACACCCCATCTCTACTTACGCTACATTGATGACATCATCATCATCTGGACCCATGGGAAGGAGACTCTGGAGGAATTCCACCAGGACTTCAACAACTTTCACCCCAACATCAACCTCAGCCTGGAACACTCCACACAGGAGATCCACTTCCTGGACACCACGGTGCTAATACACGATGGCCACATCAATACCACCCTGTACCGTAAACCCACTGACCGCTACGCCTACCTTCATGCCTCCAGCTTCCATCCCAGACATACCACACGATCCATTGTCTACAGCCAAGCACTAAGATATAACCGCATTAGCTCCAACCCCTCCGACAGAGACAAACACCTACAGGATCTCTACCAAGCATTCTTGAAACTGCAATCCCCACCTGAGGAAGTGAAAAAAACAGATCAACAGAGCCAGACGTGTGCCACGAAGCCTCTTACTACAGGACAAGCCCAAGAGAGAAAACAACAGAACACCACTAGCCATCACCTACAGTCTTCAGCTAAAACCTCTACAGTGCATCAAGAGGGATTTACAACCCATCCTGGACAATGATCCCCCACTTTCACACACCTTGGGAGGCAGATCAGTCCTTGCCCACAGACAACCTGCCAACCTGAAGCAAATCCTAACCAGCAAGTATACACTGCACCACACAGTCACACTAACTCAGGGACCCATCCATGCAACAAAACTCATTGCCAGCTCTGCCCACACATCTACACCAGCAACACCATTACAGGACCTAACCAGATCAGCCATACCATCGTGGGTTCATTCAGCTGCACATCTACCAATATAATTTATGCCACCTTGTGCCAGCAATGCCCCGCTGCTATATACATCAGACAAACTGGACAGTCTCTACGTAAAAGAATAAATGCACACAAATCAGTTATCAGAAATGGCAACATACAAAAACCTGCAGGAGAGCACTTCAATCTCCCAGGCCACACGGTAGCAGACTTAAAGTAGCTATCCTACAGCAAAGAAATTTCAGGACCAGACTCCAAAGAGAAATTGCTGAGCTACAATTCATCTGCAAATTCGATGCCCTCAGCTCTGGCTTAAACAAAGACTGCGAATGGCTGGCTAAATACAGAAGCAGCTTCCCCTCCCTTGGTGTTCACGCCTCCAGATCAACTGCTGGTAGTAAGCCTCACCCTTGCTGACTGAGCTAACCTTGTTATCCCCACCCTTGCTCTGGCTTATTTATACCTGGCCCTGCAGATTTCCAAGACCAGCATCTGATGAAGTGAGTCTGTGCTCACGAAAGCTCATGCTCAAAACTTTTCTGTTAGTCTATAAGGTTCCAAAGGACCCTTCGTTGCTGTTACAGATCCAGATTAACACGGCTACCCCTCCGATACTTGACACCATGCAAGGAGAGTCATGTGTCCTGCTGCTGTTCAGCAGGGAAGCAGAAAAACCTCACACAGATTCAACATCAGAATGTGGGACTGGAGCACTCACTCCATCTGAAGACAAAGGAAACCCTTAAGAAAGAAGCAAGTGGGCTGAACAACTTCAATGCCATCTTTCCAAGAATGCCATACAGCCAGTGGGATGGAATCCAGGTCAACCGGAGAAAAGATGCACCAGATAGATTCAGATGATCATCCAAATTATTTGAAAGGAATTTCTGAATATTTCATATTTTCATTCTCTCTACTTTTCACTCACTGGAATCCAATCAACTAACTGAACTACTTCATACTATCACAGCTCCAGTACTAGTAAATTTACACTGCAGAAGAGATTTATTTTAGTTTGAGAATGAAATATAATAGGGTGAAGAGAAGACAAAAAAATGAATAGTTACCACTATGCTGGCCCTTATAATAATAGCAGAGCTGTTTAAAATGCAATTTAATTCACACAGTTCACTATGACTCAAATGAAATTAAAGCATCACTGAGTAAAAATTGTGTCTAATTCAATATACCTGGAGATTGTTTAATGCACAACATTTACTGTATGATATTGCATGTCACAATAACTTAATAAAAATGTAGAATACACTGAATACTCATTGAAAATCAGGCTTACCAAATTCACCTCGCAGCCTCAGGCCTCCTACAAAAGCCTTAAATATTCTTAAAAATATCCTGCTTTTATTTGTCTCTGACCTACCACCACTGGCTGAATTTTCAGCTCACTTTGTTGAAGTAGTGGGGGTGGAGGTAAATAATGGTATTGAAAGATTATCACGGTTATTAAAAATTCAAGGACAGATTCTGACTTCATGCACACCACCATATGCTTGTCAGAGCAAATCTCTTCCATTTTATAAAAGTAGCCCTTGTATAAAACAGATCTGAATAAGGCACTCAGATTTCCAGTCGTGTTATATAACAAAAGTTTAGGAGGGCTACTCATTCAAAGTATACATGTAAGTGAAGCTTGACACGTCAGTGGAAGGTGCACAACTTGCAGTAGTCAAAGTTTCAGCTTTCAGTGATTTAAAAAAAAAAAAAAGAGAGAAGGATTTTTCCCTTCAAATCACTTTACCTGTCACTCTCATACAGGAAAGCTTTGCAACACATCAGGTAAATCCTTTATCCAGAAGAGAACAAAAGACAAAACACACTGACCTACCAGCAAGGATGGACATTCCTTAATTGGCATGTTCATTCACATACCGTACAAAAAGCAACATAAGGCTCACATTTAGAAGTGCAAGTTAACAGGTAAAGAGAAATGGATTGCCAACTACAATAAAAGCATTTTTTTCTTACCATCAGCCTCTAATAAAAGTTGATACCGGGCAGGACTGGGAATGAACACATGCAACAGATCCTGAACAACAATTACAGAAAGAGCTGATAACTGCTTTTTCTTCAGATGTTTGCACATATCCATTCCAATGCAGGTGACATGAAAGTAGTTGCACAAGAGGGGGGCCTGGGGTTCAAGAACAAGTTGATTGCAAGACTGCATGACTAAAATTGGCATCATCTCCTACCCTTAGGATGACGACATAGCACGCTGAGAACGTGCTCATGAAGGACCATGTCGCTGCCCCACCAAAAACCTGAATAGGAACGTGCACTAGAAAAGCAGTCAAAGAGGCTTGTGATCTTGTGGAATGAGGAGTCAGGTTAATAGGAGGGCCATATGAAAGATGCTACAGAATGGAGTAGCAGTTTGCTGCTGCTCACAGCTGGTAAAGAAAGGACTATGGGCCTAGCTGCTTGGAAGAACAGCAGTGCCATTGACAACCCAAGTAAGCAGGAACCGGGGCAGTGAGATGTTCCCCTTTACCGTCTTTGATGGTCCTGGAACCTCTCTCATTGCTCAGTCAATTCCTCTGAGTGGTTTCATTCTCTTCTTTAGTGTATACCATTATCATAATTCTGTCAGTCCTGAACAATGATACAGGTTTGAACCTCTCTAGTCCAGCACTTTCAGGACCAGACCACTGTGGAATGAGGGAATTTGCCAGACCACAGGGAGGCTGATATTGTCTAGCAGCATTACCAACACTTGCACTGCTTACTGAGCTCTTAGAAGACGTTTAGGGGAAATTACAGCTAAACAACATACAACACTGAGTGCCAGAACTGGTGCCTATAAATAAATCTAGCAAAGTTGGCCACACCCCATGATAAGCAGTCATCCAGCTAACTAAAATCACGTTGAATTACATATGTTGCCAGACAAGCGAGTTCTGGACTAGATAGGTTCAGCCTGAAGCTAGGCTGAAGGAAACATACTTCCATCCACATAGCTACATCTACACTAGGGCTTAAGTCTGCATAGTCAGAAATATGTATTTTTCATAGGCCTCAATATGCCGTTATTTCAACCTAATGCACACACAGACCAACCCTCAGATGGAATTCAAGGCTGATATATGAAGAAAAATTATCGTAACAATCTCAGCAATCATGTATAATCAGGCACATTCCCAGTCAAGTGATTTTGCAATTGAAACAGATCCTTTTTCAAAAAGGAAGATTTATAGATTTCTTGTTTGCATAACCCTAGTCTGTGACCAAAATATGCCAAATTCTGTCCTTATTCACACCTTATGCAATCCCATTGACTTCAGTGGGTCTGTAAAATCAGTAGCATTTGTCTGATTACCACCAATGGTACATAATTAGAGCTGATCAAACCATTAAGTTTGAGTAGTATTCATTATGTGTTGAGCTCCATTTTTGTGCGCTGAGAATGGCCTGCATGAAAATCCTGATTTTGATTATTGTATTTGTCAACCATCAAAAAATTCTGATGAATGCATTGTCAGCCTTTTGAATTTTCATGAATTGTTCATTTCAACTACTCAGTACAGTATTCAGTATTTGTTTTGAGATCATTTAAGTCACATGGTTTTGGTTCTGATCCACCATTGGATTAAGAAAGTTTTATAAAACAGGCGAACAAAACAACTTCAAAATTCACAACATTCATGTTAAAATAAATCAAAAACTCAGGACTCAAACACTTATGAATGCATGGTGGTCAACAAGATACTCAAGATAGATAATAAGCTTACACCTATCACTGCAAACATAACTCCGCACTTTTAATGGAGAAAACAAATCAGGCAAGTTCTAGATTCAAGTCAGTCAGCTCCTTTTTTAAACAAATCACCATCCTTTAATAAATGCATAGTCTTTTTCTGGCAGGCTGAAAAATGAAACTAAAGTTTATATACATAATATTCCTTCTAGTAAGAATAACTAGTTCCCAGTGCATCTTCAGGCAGACAGTGATGTGTTTGTGTATTTTGACTTTCATTTACATGGCTGATTTTGTTCTTCAAACAATGTAATTAATAAGTTTTCAGTACCACCAGAAAAACTCCTTTCAAAGCTATTCTTTCTTTAGAATCTGTGGCACTATTTTGAAGATTGTAAACAGGATCTGACTTTTTTTAAAAAAAACTTTCATAACCTAATTCAAAAAAGCAGCTTTTCTGCACTAAAGCAAGTTTGAGAGAATGGGACATTTACAAAATCCAACGCTGCTTGGCTAAGGTCACAACCTGAAGGGTGTATCATTAAACAATAAACCTTTATGCTAAACTGCTCTTTGCCAGTAACAGCAACCAGTTAAACTAAAATCCATAGCAAATGTTACCCCATCAGGCAACTTAATTTGACAACTGATGTGTATTCGATTTAGTATACTGTAAATTTAGCTGTAAAATTCTAAAGATTTACTGCTGTGACAAGTCACCTTTTATCCTGACATCATTTTTCCTGACAAATAAGCCAACACAGCACATTCTAAAACTGTACACGTTATTCAGCTGGCTGCTCTAGAAGTTCAGTTCAAATCTGTTCCCACATTTACGCACTTCAGATTACAATAAACCTTTGATAAGCACAATCAAGTTGCGCGTCTCAGTTATGATTGCCCCTGACTAGGGTGGGAAACTACTCTTGTCAGGGGCAGCAGCTTGACTCTTGCTGCCCCTGAATGGAGCTATTTCGTGCTCCTGTCAGGGGATGGGGGGACGCCAACCACAAGTCAGGCTGCCATCCGTGACAGGAACCGTTTCCTGGAGTGGGAGGGAGCTGGAAACCAGGTGGCAGCCTGGCTCCCGGCTCCCCTCTGCTTGCAGAGCCAGGAAACCGAGTAGGGCAGCAGCCCTGGTTAGTTTCCTGGCTCTAAGGAGTGGATGGGTGCCGGGAGCCAGGTTGCCCCTGGTTCCCAAGCTCCCCTCCCCTGGCTGGTTCCCAGCTCCCTTTGACATGCAAGAAAATTCAAGTTATGTGAGGGTTGCAGAAATGCAGCCCCCATGTAACTCGAGGGTCTACTGTATTCAACAATCATAGTGCCCAGAATCCATCTTTCAGAATTATTTGTTCTCTTTAATAAGAGAGGGGAAGAATTACAGATGTAGAAATTCTACTAGATAGAGTGTAATGGGAGGTACATGAACAGGGATTAGCTATTACAGAGTATACACTACTGCCATTCACAAACATTTTATGAGAGGACTGGAATGTACTATCCACTGCACAAAAACCAATTCCATTCCCCTATCTCCACCATACTGAATTTGGTGGACTGTCTTGCTTCATCATCCTGTTGTTCTACTCTGTACTTCCCAATGCATCTTTTCATGGTTGAATATGTATGCAAGGAAATGCAAATCCAGACGGCCAGAAAACCAACTTTTGGTTTTGCAGGGCTGGATGCTGCATGTCAAGTGACCATACCTCATTTTGAGACTAGTCTTTGTATTAGAATTGCATTTTACTCTCCAAAAATTTCTGTTTCTCCTTGATATGGCCAGTCACTTCCACTAAGAGATAGCATGGAGATGGGAAGATCACCCCAACCTCAGAAAACTTTAGTGGATAAAGAGTCTTTCAAAGAATCCTTTAAAGAAAAAATGTGTTTACTTGCTAATATATGTACAGTAAGATTGCAACACACCCAAAGGTTCCATGTTGAGAACCCTCGTGAAAGTTGACTTTTGTGAATGATAAATATCATTCGCCTGGGGGCGACAGCAGCTGCCGGGACTCACGAATAATTGAATTTACAAACATTAAACTCATGATTATTGGGACCTTACAGTTTTTCCTTTCATTGAAAAGCCCATTTATAGATAAAGTCCTTTTCCCACTACTGCCCACAATTGGCGGTGGAGCAGGAACTGTGGTGAGAGAGAGGGAATGTTCTCTTTACACCAAAGGCTCTTCCTACCCAACATCAAGTCTAGAAAGAGGCAGCAAATTACAAACTAAACCAAGAGAATAGTTAAAAGGGAAGAATGATTCCAGCACTACAGTCAAAATTTTCTTTTCAACATCAGAAAAGCCAAATACAAAATGATTTCCGACTTCCTGTACCTAATCAAGTTTTTGTCTAGCTATTTTAAGAAAGTTTACTATGAAGCATAGCATCATTAATTGTTAGTAGATTTGGGCCCCTAAGCCATAATGCTGTACGTCACATTAAATTGCCAAAGGTATGCACACAACCAGTGGAAGAAATGGAAGCTGTGGCTCTGGGCATCTTTGATAAAGTATCAGGCAATTACTTATTTCTCAGTAATTTGTAAAAGCAAATAAGCTTGGAAAAAGTTCCTAATTTAGACCTGCCAAAATGGCACGTTAAATTTACCATGGGGGCGGGGGGGGGGGGGGGAGGAGAACCTCATCAGAACTGCACTTGCATGAAGTACTTCTGGCCAAATATCTCTAAATGAAAGGGGATTAGTGGCATTGTTTTTGACCGATGACTGAATTATACCATCTCTCTATGTGGCATAGGCTCAGATTCCAAGAGTGCTCTGGAGCCAGAGCACCCACAGAAAACAAACACCATGTGCTTAGGGCCCACTGCCAGTCAGCTATCACACCAGCACTCCTGCCAATCAACTCTTCCCCCTCCTTCCCAGCACCGCCTCACACCACAATCAGCTGTTTTATGGCATGCAGGAAACTTTGGCGCAAGTGGGAGGAGCAGGGATGGGGCACACTCAAAGAAGGAAGTGAAATGGAGGCAGTGCACCTTGAGTGAAGGGTCAGATGGGTGTTTGGGCCTGGGACAGCAGTGGTGGGGGGAAGGAGTGCATACCCACAAGTGTGCATGCACTGGAAGAAGCTGGAGCCTATGCTGGGTGGTGTAAATATGAAAACCAATGTGACAAAATAAGAAACAAGGAAAAGATCAACTGTGAAACTGTAAACCAATCTGCATTTCGTTACTACAAAAAATACAGCACCCTTACTTGTAAATTTAGCATCTTGTTAAAAATAAAAGTAGAAGTACAGATGTACCAGATTGACATCCTAATGAATGAAAAAAAATGGCAGATCACTTGAATTTTATCCACTACTGTCTACGGAGGGGAGTTTTTAAAAAAAAAAAAAAAAAAAAAAAAGTACTGCCTAATCTGTTTGTTTTCACATATGCTCAAATACCAACCCTATATCTGAGCAGCCTGAAAGAATGTAAAGCAGATGCCAGCAAAGGCAAAATTAAGTACCTCAGTGATGCAAAATTAAGTTAGAACATGCATGGCATAACTAAGACTAGCTTCACAAAGAGTTCTACAAGATTTAACAGGTTGAAAGGGAATCCTGTCAGATTCCTTGAGAGACAAGGTGAGGAAGATAATCTCTTTTATTGCTTCTGTTGGTGAAAGAGATACCTGAGCTACACAGCTTGTCTTTAAAAATAAGATGTTTAGTGCATGCTACTGAACATATAATTGCTTAAGATTTTTTCAGAGAGGAAAAAGTTCTACAGCTCTGTTACGCAATGGTACTCAAGAGCATAGCTATTTACTAACTGATATTGAACTATTGTTGGCAGAAGGTGAGGTTCCTGGTACTTCCCATAGAAGACCAGCACCTAGGATAGCCTCTGACAGTCCAACTCTCCCTCATGTGTCTTCATGGGGCAGAGAAGTTTTTCCCTGAAGTAGGGGTGTGAAAGATAGCTATCTAGTGCTTTTAGAATAACCCAGTTCACGGGGCCCTTTCATCTGGGGATAGAGAGAGAGCTTACTTAGGAAGGGAAAAAAAAACTTCTCTCAGACCCCCTATCAACTGATGAAATCAAGGCCAGCACGAGATGGTGGCCAGATCAGTACCTCCCTGTTGGCGGTTTACTGAATCTACAGCAACATGTTGGGAAGCCTGTGAGTGTGTAAATGCAGTGTATGAATAGGTCAGTAGTAGGTACCAGTTAAAAAGTGATGTGAGACTGTTGTCACTGCCAAGGACTGCTGCCAATGGTGGCATTTCAGCACCATGCCAGAAATTTGCTCATCTCAAACCTGGAAGCCTCAGACCAACAGCATTTCTGGCAGCCATCATGTGATCAATCCTCTGGACAGTCAGGGGAATAGAAGGTCAGAGTGAAAAGTCAGATGACATTCACAACTGAACACAAAGAAACCCCATGACCTTAGGCCCCTATGGAGTCTCACCTTACACTTTACAAGACATGCCTTAAGAGTCTCTGAAGTAGCTGTGTTAGTCTGTAACCTCACTAACGAAGGGGGAGATGATGAACCTCTTCCCAACCATTAATTTGCTCATTCATAAAATACTGTGCCATGTGTGGGACTGAACGGTAACTCTTTTTGGTCAAAATGAAACTGTTCATTTTTAAAAGTCATTACTCATCTTATTTGAGATGCATTGCCTATGTCCAGTACACTGTAGGTGTGCACACAGGAGACCTACCCAGCAGCATCCACAGCAGCACCTCTGCCCTCCCACCTCCTTGTGTTCCGTACTTAGAGTATACAGGGTAGAGGTAACCCTGTCTTTCCCTCAGACCTTTCACCCTGAAAGCCAATGGCAGGCTCCAATGCACTGGAGAGGGAAAGTGGACGATATAACATCTCAAAAGAATAGTTATAAGAAGGTAAGTCACCAGTTTTTAATTCAAATGTTTGCATATTTCCATAACAGCGGAAACTGAACTAGTTGAGAACAGTGGCTCTCAAACTGAACTAGTAAGACTAGTAAGACTCATTGTAAGAGGAGCTAAGAGACTGCATTCCCCTCAATGGCATTGTCTCTTGAAATATGCAAGCCCCCAAAGAACTTTCAAATGACAGGTATGGATCTATGCTCTAAATACAAACATTAAAAATACAATATGCATGCAATAAACAGGCTAAACTCAATTTTTTCCAAGTTGGATAAGAATAAGTTACAGCACAACTAAAGAAAAATTTCTGAGCAGATGCTGATTTATTCTTTAACACAAAAATGAAAAATCATAACCAAACAAGTACAAAACCCCTATACATACTCCCCCTGCCTCACACCTACACACCCAGTTGCACAAACATTTCATTCATACTCAGATTCATTCTTGAGCTCCCAGGTACCTTTTATTGTATTTGGTCCTATGCACTATATGTTCCAATGAGCCAATGAACAGTTCAGTATGCTCCAGTGATTCTATGACAGGTATCTCAAAATGATGTGGCAGGGTTTTCAGTAACTGTGACTGTAATTAGGCAGTTCTTTAGGTTGCAGTTACATAAGCTCTTAGTAACTAGAATGCGCCTGACTGATGTCAAGTCAGATTATTTTTAGATAACCAGAAAAGGTATTTGGATAAGCTTTTTTAAAAACCTGATTATTTCAAGTTAGGCTCCTGGGTTTGCATTTTAGGCCATGCATGACAGCATGAGTCCAGTTGCTTAGAGCGGTGCTGTCCAATACCCATGCAGTGGTGGCAACTGTGGCTCAGTAGAGCCACACTTGGGACACACTCTCCACTCAGCACTCCACGTACGCATCCCACCACTTGGTAGAGCAAGCACATTGAGGCAGCAGCAGAGGCGGCTTTGAGCCACAGACTCCTGCAGCCCTTGGTGGCGGTAACGCCAGCAGCAGGGTGGTGTGGCACAGTGGCTCCAGCCACAGGATGCTCGCAGGGCGGTGCAGCTCCAGCAAGTAACCGTGGCAGGGGTGGCAGCACTTGCTGGGGGGGGGGGGGGGGCATGCGGTGATCCATTTAATTAATTTTGGACACCACTGGCTTAGAGAGACTAAGATCAGAGCACTGATTGACAATTAAGAGCATCAGGTCATTCCAGACGACCATAACTAACCTCCTAAAGCATGGTTTCCCAGAAATGGAGGGTGTGAAGAACTTCTGGGGGGGGGGGGCGACCTCACCCCATCCCCATTATTCTCCCCCTGACCTGAACAAAGAGCCAGAGTTTGCTTGGGGCTCTCAGCCCCTGCCATTTTCCATGGGTGACCCAGCAAAGCCTGTATAAAAATCAGGTAGCTGGTGAAGACCCACGTGCAAAGGTGAGTGAGTGTGGGTTGTAGGGGAGGAGGATGAGGAGTATGTGGTTATATGTGGGGCTAGGGGTGCCCGATTCAAGAGAGATGGATGGAGTAAGAGTGGGGCACTGCTGGTGCCTGGCTTTGTGGAAAGGGCAGGGTTTGGATGGGTGGCTCATGGGGTCTGCGGGGCTTGGGCCGCCAGCCAGCTTGCAGGACTTGGGCAGCTGGCCCTGGCATCACAGGGCTCAGGAAGCTTGGGTTGGCAGGTGAGCAGCTGGCCCTGCCAGTGTGGGGGCTTGGGCAGGCGGCTGGTCCCAGCAGCACGGGGCTCGGCTGGTTGGAGGGCAGCTGGCCCAGCAGCTGATGAGTGGCTGCCCCCGGTGGTGTGAGGCTCAGGCAGGTGGCTCTGGCAGTGCAGGTCTCAAGTGGGCAGGCGGCTGGCACAGGGCTCAGACAGCTGGCCAGACTGGGCTGCCCCAGGCACCCACAAGGGCCAAAACTATTTGTGCTTATTTTTAAATAACTTTTATACCAAGTTTTTGTGTTTATTTTAAATTATGAACTGCATTTTTTGTTAAAGGGGGGGTTGGAATGATGGTAAAGAAGAGTTGGGGGGGGCGTGAGGGTTTCCTCAAAAATCAAAAGGGGGACGTGATGCTGAAAAGTTTTGGACCCCCGTCCTAAAGGTTTTTGGAAAGTTTGGTGATCAGGAAACTTCTGAAAGTTCAACTCTGAGTAGTTCACTCACCAGGGCTGTGTCTACACGTGCCCCAAACTTCGAAATGGCCATGCAAATGGCCATTTCGAAGTTTACTAATGAAGCGCTGAAATGCATATTCAGCGCTTCATTAGCATGCGGGCGGCAGCGGCGCTTCGAAATTGACGAGCCTTGCAGCCGCGCGGCGCGTCCAGACGGGGCTCCTTTTCAAAAGGGCCCCGCCTACTTCGAAGTCCCCTTATTCCCATGAGCTCATGGGAATAAGGGGACTTCGAAGAAGGTGGCATCCTTTCGAAAAGGAGCCCCGTCTGGACGCGCCGCGCGGCTGCAAGGCTCGTCAATTTCGAAGCGCCGCTGCCGCCCGCATGCTAATGAAGCGCTGAATATGCATGTCAGCGCTTCATTAGTAAACTTCGAAATGGCCATTTGCATGGCCATTTCGAAGTTTGGGGCACGTGTAGAGACAGCCCAGGGTAGGTAAGCCTCCAAAACAATTTTACCCCAACCTGCAGCTCTCTGGCTCATTTAAAAAACCTTCAGGAAAAAGCATGCATTATTTTACACTGTTAGCAAAAATTGCACGTCATAATGCTTGCTGCCAAGAACAATTCTTATTCTTATTTCTGAACTGTAACTCATCAATCCTCTGCATAAAAAGACAGTTTATTCTGTTTCAAAATAATCACTAGCAAGCACACACTGCATTAAAACAAATAGGGAAAAAAGGTGTTGAGACTATTTGTTTTTCCACAGGATTCAATGTCTCTATCACTTTTTTTTTTAAATCTGAAGAAAATTTCAGAAGTGACTAATTCTTAATTAGCATTAATAAAACTTCCCCAAGTATATCATCAGAAGACCTGTTAGCCTCATAAAAAACGCTGGGCATCTTTATTCTTTCAAAATAATCCTCACTCTTAGCAAGAATTACTGCTATCTAGAAAATTAATGTAAAATAGCATTCTCCTGCAGAGCACTAGCTATCTTATGCTGACGTCTGAGGCACACTCACTCATCTCAGACAAGTGTCTTGATCCAGCTCCATTCATCTGCATGGACATACCTTTTAGTGCGACTCAGGTGGAAAAATAATGTGGGAGAGAGGGCGGAGAAAAAGTATGTTGCAAACTTATCATTCAGCTAGAACAAGCCAATTAATTTAATCTCATCCCTCAGTTTGGTATAAGCATGCCATATTGCAGGAAAATGGTGTGAACGAACGGCCAACAATGGGATACAATAATTTCAAAACTGCATGGAAGTGTTGGCTTGCAAGTTAAATATTTTGCTTCACAAAGGACTCTGATGGAGCTGTCCACATGACAATTATAAGTTAGTTGATGGACTGTAAATTGTTTTCTAATGCTCAGTTAATGATATCCAGGCACAACTTTTTTTTTTTGGGCGGCGGGGGGGGGGAAATGGAGAGGGAGAGAAGGAGGAAAGTTTGAGGGGTTAAATCTCTCTGTCTTTCTCCCTGGCTGTCTTCAAAACAGCTTACCTTTCTTTGGGCTTTGCCTGCTCTGGAGGGAAAATATGACCTACCCTTGGTGCATATATGTTGTCTCAGCATCTTGGTGTCTCTAACCTCACCCATTTTCTGTTCTGAGGAACAGAGAATGAGATGCGCCCTTTAATGTTGCCTAACCGTATCAAGGAGAGTTCTTCCTGAATGCATTTTACTATACCACTTTGCTGCCACCTACGAAGAAAGGATAATGGTAGTTTTGATATTTCTTGAAACAAGCAGGGACCACTCTTTCATTTGGGACATCCAACCAAAATAATACATCTCTTTTTTAAGAATGGTATTTTATCACCTAATTTTTGACTTCTCTGTCATGTTATCTTCCTAACATGGTACTGCTATCAGAGGGATAACCTTCAGACTCCGATTAGCCAAAAATTGACTCAGCTTGTCACCCAATTGTTCAACACTAACTGGAATCACAGAATTTAATGATTTCTTTTGGCACATGCTCATGAAATAGAATCATACAAGAACAGGGTTGGAAGAGACATCAAGACATTCAGTCCAAGCCCCTGATCACAGCAAGACCAACCCCACCTAAATTATTCCAGCCAGGGCTTTGCCAAGCCTGGCTTTAAAGGCCTCTAATGATGGAGATTCCACCACCTCCACAGGCAACCCATCTCAGTGCTTTCACTACCCTTCCAGTGAAGTAATTTTTTCTTAATATCATAGCCAGCACCCCCATCCCCACCACCCACCAGTTTGAGACCACTGTTTTGTGTTCTGTTATCTGCCACCACTGAGAATAACCTGGCTCCATCCTTTCCGGAAGCTCCCCTCTCCTTGAGGTAGTTGTCCCTCCTTGCTTCGCTACAGACTACATAAGCCCAGTTCCCTCAGCCTCCCCTCATAAGCCATGTGCCTGAACCTCCAAATCAACTTTCATTGCTCTCTGCTGGACTCTCTCCAAAATCTGCTCTGTAGTGGGGCCCAAAACTGGACTCAATACTACAGATGTGGCATCACCAGGGAAATAAACTGATTCCCTCCACCTGATGGGAATTCTACTAATGCAGCACAGTATGTCCAGCTTCTTGTCTACACCCACATCCATTTCTGCAGAAGTGCAGTTTAGCCAGTCAGTCCCTAGCCTACAGTAGTGCATGGGATTCTTGAGGGCAGGACTCTGCATCTGACCTTACTGAACCACATCACATTTCTTTTGGTCTTATTGACTGTTCCTTTTCCCCTTCCTCTCATCCAAGTGTTCAAAATAGATTCCTTGAGGGTGATTTTTCGAGGGACTGACGTGAGGCTGTAGTTACTCTGTTCTCCAGGCTCCTTTTATTAAAAATGGGTACTTTCATTTACCTTTTCCCAATTGCCAGAGACCTCCCTGGATCATGAAGTATTTCCAAAGGTAATGGCTAATGGCTCTGCAATCCTATCACTGACTTCCACAGTACCCTCAGATTCAGAAGATCCTGCCCCTAAAATGACCCTAATTTACTATGTTTTCCTTCATTGTATCTTTATTGCTAATTAAGGCACTCTCTGGTCAGGCACAAAAAATTGAACTGCAACAAATTTTAATATAAGCATGAAATAATTTTAGGATAATGTAGATTAGAAAAAAAATTAATTCAAGTTTTCTATAAGCAGAGCAGGGGCAGCTCCTCATAGATCACCCAGAGTAAAGATTAAAAAAACAAAAACAAAAACACTTAAAATTTTATATCCTTACTCTTTACTATAGTTTGCTTCAATGTTACCCATAAGGAGAATACGCTTTTGTATGAAGAGGAGAGGGAGAAATTTTTCTTCTCAAGTTATATATTATTTCTGTACTTGACAGTTGTATTGATGCTTACACTTTGAGTCAAAATTCTATTGGCATAAACTTCATTAATTCATTGAACAAGAACAGGATTTGAAATCAGAGGCCATGACATGCATTTATCACCACACTGGTAGCAGAGGATGCAAGGTAATGGATTGGTTATAAAATACCTGCATGCAGGAATCTGCAGGCAACATCCACAGTAGAACAACAAAGCCTAATCTCATCTACCACAAAAGTTATTTACACAAACCCAAAGAAGGGTATCTAAGCATTCTCAGATTAACAGCATTTTGAATCTTCTGGAGGAAAAACAGACAATCCTGTTGAAGAACAGCGTGCTAATAAAACTGCTAAGGGCATAATTGCAAGGTCATTGGAGGTTCTGTAAAAAGAGCAGTGGCAAGGGCTGCAAGATCTGAAATTTTGGAGCAACACTTCTGCAGAAGCTCCAGAAAATACTCAGTATTTTCTTTTCATGACAGTTCTACCAACTCTCACAACAGCTGTTATTTTTTCTTAAAGTCCTTCTCCTCAGAGATATGCCATTTCAGGAGAACGTTGGCTTTCGTTAAAGACGACCCTGAGGGTTGTGGAGGAAATCAAGGTAAAATTATGGGCTCCTGAGGATATATTGACATAGCTGCATGGAATGTTGTCCCACAACCTGGATCTATGAGCTGGTGGTAACATGCTAAAGAGAGCCACGTAAACACTTGGGCGCTAAACCTTAGGGAGCAAACAACATCAAATCAGAGCTATTTGTAGCATGTTATCCCAAGCACCACTGCTGTGAGTCCAGTCAACACCAGCTGTGCTCCCACTAGCTAGCCAGGCACGCGCACACACACAGACTCAAACCAAAAGACCAAACTTCCAACAATTTATTTAAATTATTATGGTTGCTGGAAACCCATTTATGAAACCTGACCCTGTGGGATTAGGCAATAGCATTACTAAATTTGTCCTGAAATGTTACAGGGCATCAAAAATTTTGCGTCATCTGGTATCACTTACGAGGATGTCCTACTTAAATAATAGGAGGCAGGCACATAGGAGAGTACAGTAAGTCTCATGCTCACAGATGGATTTTTCCAGTTTAAGAACTTGCAACTACCCACCCACAAATAAAATTTAGTGTAAAACTTTCATGCCAGGCCTCTTAGGAAAAAGACTGTCATGTTTCAAAACAACACTTATTTCAAGGGAAACTGAGGTCCTCAGCATGACTGCTTTGCTACCGAAAAGCAAATAGCAGACATTCCTTTGTACTACACCAACACTCTGCAGTCTTCTTTAATGACCAGCAAAGCTTCTGTGATTCTGACCAGTGAGACACAGATGCGCTGACTCAAAAGTGAAGGCAGAGACAAATATCCCTGTTGTCACCCCCAAGGCTCAGCCTGCTTTTTCCTGAGAGGCCTGTCTGGGGATATAATCTGGCAGCTGCTCTGAATTAACTTTACACCATTTTTCTTCAGTGAAGAGGATTCTGAAGGTCCCCCTCACTCCTTCAGAGACACGCACACACCCTTGTCCACAAATCCCTGGATATCCTAAATGAGTTAATATTACACGGCCATTTATTTCCGCTAAGCATATTCATAGACTTTTGGTCACGTCTTCTAAGTCTCATCTTTGGGACCCACAAAGCCCACAGTTGTGACTCCTTGCCCTCTGATTTTGATAAATGAACAGAATAGTACTGCTCATTAAAATATATTTGTACCTCACTGACTGGCCTTGGGGCTCGCGAGATGCATGGCCAGTTTATTAACTTGGGGCATGCATAGATCTTAGGGAAGAAAGGGATGCCAACGCCACCCAAGCTGCTTACGCATCTCTTCATTTGTTAAAAGCTCCAGCCAGATGGCTGTCCACAGCTGAGTCAGATACACTGCTAGTCAGCCACTGTGACTCCCCTTCCCTCTTTAGGCAAACTTAAGTGCAAGAGAGTCAATGTGCTCCAGAACAAGAAAGTCCCTGTGTTCTGCCCAGGGCACTGACAGGCTCCTCCTTGAGCCTTAGTCAAGTCACTTAACTTTCCTGTGTTTACTTCCCTTGTAAAAAGGGTTCATATTTCCCTTCTCTTAGGCATCATAATCACTTGAGACTGTTTATGTAGTAGAAGTGTTCACATTCAGTACAATGCATATAAAACCTTCCAGCAGCCACAAGCGAATTGATTCTCAGGCTCTAGTTAGTTCATATCAAGAACTGTCCCTTGCAGCAGCATTTCCTAGATCATATGGCAGGCCTCATGGGCATAAAAAAATTATCTTGCACTGGGGCAAAGTAACAGCATAAGCTTCCTCCAGTCTGCCCTGCTGACATGGTAAGATACACAGATTCCAAGGCCAGAAGGGACCACTGATGAAGTGGTCTGTTCTCCTGTATAACGCAGGCCATGTAACTTCCCCAGAAGAGTTCCTGTTGCAGATTTTTTACTAAAAATCCATTTCAATTTACAAATGGTCATTGATGAAGAATTTGCTGAAACCCTTGATGATCTGTTCCAATGATTAATTTTTATATTCCGTTGTAGGCCAAAGAGAACATGAAAGTACTTAGAGGTTGTGATGAATTCACCCTTTAATCTTCTCTTTGTTAAGATAAATATATTGGGCTCCTTGAGTCTATCACTAAGGCAGGTTTTCCAGTCCTTCCAGTTATTCTCATAGCTCTTCCCCGAACTCTATTCAGTTTCTCAGCAGAACAAGTGAAGTAATTTTCCTGAAGTGAGGCTTAGTTTTCAAAAGCTTGCTAAATGCTGTCCCAGAGCACTTAATGTGATAATTAAGCACATAACCAGGCACAAGCAACTCAGCTATATTTCTCCTACAGTGATAAGCCATGAGGGAGACAACAACCCCACTGCATCCATTTTTATAAACGATCAGTCCACCATTTAAGTGCTCTGAAGAATTTTCAGTGATCTTGTATCTGGCACAATTGTGTCACCATGCAGAGGCAGACACTATTTTGGAGGGGGTTACACCTGGGAAAGCTCCCTGAGTTATTCTGCCATCTCATCTAAACACATAGATAGGTAGTTTTCTTTTTTATATTCTCTAGTTGAAATAGTGATCAATATTTGCAAAAGACAGAGCTTTATTTTTTTGTTAGATCATAAAAAGAAATAAGAAAAACATACAGTAACATACCATTTTAAATAATGCTCATGAACTTTTAAATACAAACATTTCTACAAGCAAAGTACAAAATTTAGCAGAACAAGTAAATAGGGGTCACGCACAAAAAAGCAACCTTCTTAAGAGAGAATACTAATTAAAATTATGTTTTGTCACTAAGCATTTTTTTTTTTTTTTGCTTGGCTGTACAACAGGAAAACACAAAGGATTAGTTACATGTAAGGCTTAGGAAATATCACCTTAAACATTTTGCTTGTATTTTGTCTTCTGAATTTATTCTTCTCTATTTGGAGTATAAACTTTTCGGGTACAGATTGTGTCTTCCTATGTGTTTATATCACACCAAGCATATTCTGGATCCTTTCAGATAAGAAACAAGGCAGATTGTGTTGGCACTGTTACATAAATCTCAGATGCCACTCTGAACACAAAAAGCATGGAGCTCCTACTGGCTGCTCAAATACAGAACCTGAAGAGCTCCATGTAAGCTTGTCTCTTTCACCAACAGAAGATGATCCAATAAAAATATTATTGAACAAACAAGGTGAGTTAAGTAAAGATATTTTCTCATGGATGTAAATAAGCTCTCTTTCCTTACCTTATTCCTTTCTCACAAGCAGAACCAGCAGCATAGCATACCCAAGAGTAGCAAAACCTCTCCTAGTAATGTAAACCCTAAATCTATTTTACTGGCCTCAGCATTCTAGTTTCCAAGCGCACGCGCGTACACACACACACACCCCTCAGCCTATGCTTCTAGATGTTTAGCAAGGCTTTTGCATAACTAAGAAGGTATTCAGAGAGCTGCTGGGTATTGTGATGATTCATATCAAAGACAGCTACAAAGAAATGCCTGTGTGTGAAACAGGAGTTAAGGTCGGTGGTGGGGGGAAAACCATTCAACTCCACCTACAGCCACCCTTCGAGGTGATTCTTTTAAAACCCTGTGGTCTAACAGCCATAACCCCACTCAGTGTGCTTACCCATTTTGCATATTTAATTTACTATAGTAATGCTTCAAGAGCGCAACACATTCAAAAATCTTCCTAGAACAAAGGCCAAACAAAATTTAATTGCAATTTGTTTCTCACTTTGCCCAAATAAAGGCATAATATAAATGCTGTCGACTTTTTCATTTGACTCCAGAACCTTTAAAAAACCCACACAAGTGAATGAAAATAAATTATCTTAGCTCAGAACAAAAAAAGTGTGTCTGCCTATAAATCTGAATTTCACTTCTCATTTCCATCCACTGAATTTTCCTAAACACAAATTATCTGAGAGATCTGAAGAAGTGGGTCAGTCCTAGGGAAACTCATCACCTACTAAATATTGATAGTCTTTAAGGTGCTACAGGACAAAATCAGGAACTTTAACTATAGACGGAAGAAGAAATACACACAAGTGACACTGGTGACTTTAGGAGCAGCAACAGTCAACACAGGAGCACTGGGAAAAACAGTTGTGCTAATAAGCACTAAGAGGCAGGCTGAGTTGATAAACAGGTTTGGTGAAGTTTAAACAGGCAAGGTGAAGGACAGGCACATACAGACCTCAGATTTCGGCTGCTTATCTAAACATCTCATGCGTAACCAAACCTTGCAGGCTGGATATTTAACTCACAATAGCAGATGTGCTCAGGAGAGTTCTTATACTTCTATGATACCAGCCTGTCTAAATATATCACATTAAATTTCTGTTGAAATGCACAACACAAAGAACAAAGAAAGGGGCATTCAATGAAGGTGGCATGTTCAAGAATGATGAAAGGAAATACTTCCACTCAGAACCTCTACTTAGACTGTGGAATTATCATAGATGAGAAATCAGCAAGATTAAAGAAAGCACTGGACGCCTATACAAATGACAATATCTAGATTCTTAATTAATCATACCAAAAATTGGTGGTGTGTGTGGGGGGGTGGTATATGAAGCCTATTGCAACCCAGGCTTACTGAAGTTCTCAGCATTACCGAATACAAAATTATCCTCTCTGCCTATTGTGGCATTTTTATACCTTACTGTGCAACCTCTGGTAATGGGCAGTGAGAAAAACCAAACACTAGAGTGGACCAGCTGGACACCAGCACTGATTGAGTTTGGTAAATGGGGAGAGGGATGAGATCAGTGGTTCAGGCATTAGCCTGCTAAATGCAGGGTTGTGAGTTCAATCCTTGAGGGTGCCCTTTGGGGATCTGGGGCAAATAGATTTAAAAAAAAAAAAAAAGTTGGACAGTGATAGGTCTTGTCATGAGGGTAAGGGGGACTAACTCAAAGGCCTCTCAAGGTCCCTTCCAGTTCTATGAGACAGGTATTTCTCACCTTCAGTGCAAAGACATAAAAATGAAGTCAATAAAAAGGTGACTTCCTCAGTCTGAATCTGACTGGAGGGTTGGGTACATTTTATCACGGTTTGCTAAATGATCACTTGTCCACAGGACAGCATCCAGGGGAGAGGAAAGGACTGACAACTCCACCAGCAGGGAGAAAGCCATGATGTGCAGCAAAACTAAGGGGAGTTATTTAAAACTGAGAAAAAGGGTACCCACTATAACAAAAGTCACTTATTCTAGGTGTGTCATTCATAGTTACTACTAGTTTCAGGGTTGGTTCCCCCATCAACTTCTCCTGAAGCTTCTTCTCCCCCACCCCTCGCCCACCACCACAGTAACAGTTCATCTTCACAAGAGAAAACGACACAAAATCTGCTATTACAGTCAGCCAGACTCCACCAACCACATTACTACTGCTCAAGAGCCAAACAAATTACAGGGCAGCAGGCATGAGGAAATAAGAGCCAATCAGGAAACACAGAATTAAAACTGGAGAAAGACTCGCATGTCTCCTGTATGTGTATGGGGACTGTCAGCCTGTCACACGGCTGGACTTTTATACTGGGTCTGGAAACCATTTTACATGCTCAGTGTGGCTTTTGGCTCAAATGCTGTGCTAGGGGTGCCATGTGAGGTGTCAAATGAAAGCTGAGGATGCCCAGAATCTACGTATACAACTTGTGTGGCTGTATCATGTATGTATTTAATGTTATACAGCTTCAAATCTAAAAATCTGTAAGAAACGTTTCAGTGCTGAAGTTCACAAAAGGGAGGTGGAGCTCCACCCTAGCCAGGGCAATAGACTGAGCAAAGGCCCAGGCAGCCGTCACCCATTTTTGTGATGGTGGGGTTTCCTACTGGTACTCCAACGAATGGAAACTCAGCACAGTGACCCACCTGGTCAGGTGGTAAGCCAAGACCTAATGAGAAAAATGGAATTTCCCCTCTGCATATAAAAAGCTAGAAGATGGGCCTGGCCGGTAATTTCTTTGTTCTTCAGTCCTCATGAGTTAAGCCTGTCGGGACTGGGGGCCCTTCCCTCAGCAGGATGATGTGGATTTAGCAGTGTCCATTTTGTCTCTTTTGTCTTGTGATTTCCAACGGTCCATTCCCAGTACACAGACCCCAGCAGGCCACATCTATGAAGCTCCAATGACTGAATCTATGTAACCTGAAATGAACTTTCAGAAACTCAAGATTCAGCAAACACCACCGCTGGCCTGCTTCAGTAGTTATGACCAATGCATGTAAAGTATTGCTTTAACAATCCTTCCCTCTAACCCTGTTCTTTTATTAATAAACCCTTAAATATTAGATCTAAGCATCCAGCTTTTGCATGGCTGTTTGGGTAAAATCCAAGTATATATTGACTGGGGTCTGGAAGAATCTGTGTGATGTCTGATGAAACAGGCTTAAGAGCCTCTCACTAAGTTGGGGGTTGTATGTCTGGGCTTATATACCAGCTGAGAATCCTGTTGGTTTGCTTGTATGGCTTCTGGCTGGCCAGTGGGGCTGGCAGAGGTGCTGTGATGGCTGCTTAAGTTTGCCTTAGTAAGAAGGAAAACCCAGCCTGGGGCTGTAAGTGGCCCAAATGTTAGAACAAAACTACCCTTGATTGACTTCTCCAGCTCTGTCCAGAAACCCCATCCTATTATACAGCCCCTTACTAAAAAGTCAGGGTGTCTGGGTTTTGGGGGGGGTCTGGTTAGCCCCTGTACCAAGAGAAAGAAAAGGGACCATGAGAAATCAGGACCCTGATACTGACAGTGCCCAGGAACAAACAGGAAGATGACAACAACCTAGGTCAGCCTGACCAAACAGGGCAGGTGGACTAATGAGGGAGTCAGCAGGCAGGGGAGTTCTGTCCCTGGGGTGAGCTGGATCTGCCTGGATCAGACTGAGCAGGACCAAGCTAAGTAGGTAATGTGCCTGAGCGGAGCTTGGAATAGAGCCATACCAGCCAGAGACACAACCAAGCAGGAAAGCCACGCCACGCAGACAGCAGAAGCCAGAGACCTGAGACAGCAGAGCTCAACACAGTGCACTGAGGGCAGACCAGTGCTGGGAGTAGGGCTACATCAGAGCCACAGAAGCAAGGAAGGAACTGGAGGCAGCTCAGCAGACAGCAGAGTTGGTTGCGGAGAGCAGCAAGGGAGACCGGGGAGACGCCCAGCACAGCTACACTCCACCAGCCAAAAGGCCTTGCAGGCCAGGACTGTGGAGGAGCCAATGCTGGGCAGAAGGGTCCTACAGCCAGAGTCTGAGAAGACGACCTGGGACCTGCAAGGAACAGATTGACCTGTCCTGATATTCCAGAGACAAAGTTAGTGAGGTCTCTGTGTCAGAGCAGAGTGATGTGTTTTCCCTTTAACTTTTTTCCATTCCTCCCCTATTTTTTAAATTGATTGTTGTTTAGTAGCTTGTAAACGCTTCAAACTGTATGTAGTAATCAGTGGGTCAGGGATGCCTTCAATGTCAAGAGAATACCCTGGAGTGGGGTCACCATAGCCCCTGCCCTAGGTGACCACAACAAGGTTGGGGGTAGAGCACCCAGGAATCCTGGTCCCAGCCCTGTTGGGGCTTACATGGACTTTGCCACATGACATTGGAAAGGGTCAGATAGGCTTCTGGATAAAGGATGTGGGAGTGGAGACTCCAATCCTGTCTCTTGCTCATTTAACCTGGGTAGTATAGACATAAGGAAAGCTCCCCTCAATAGCAGGGCCATTCCCCTGCTTACATATGCCCGTGTTTCGTAAGTGTATCAGTTCCAGGATACTGGAAAGAGAAGGTGGATGTCGTACCTATTGAACAAAACATAAAACTCTTATAATTTACATGTTATGTGCTAAATAACTTTCCAGACCAAAAAGAACCAAAGGTCGTCTCTCTCACCAGTTGATGTTGTTCCAATAAAAGATACTACTGCACCCTCTGTCTTACACAAGATTGTCGCTATCCGTTGTAGGCAGATGCCTTAGACATCTACATGAGCAGTGTTTTTTGTTTATTTCTGGAGCATTAGAAGTGTAACATGCATCCCCCTTAAGCTTCATTGCAGAGAAGAGCAACTGGTCCTCAATCATTAGGGCTGAAGAGGAGGACTAAGATGGTCAGCTGACAGTGCCCTGTTAATGGACCTGAAAAGCATATCAGCTGAAACGTCACATGGGGAAAAAAAGAAAAAATCAGAAGGTGATTTCCTAACTCTGGTCCCCAACTGCTGCTGCTGCAGGGCATTCAATTCTTCAATAAATCTTTCAGAAATCAAATAGTCTTATCTGGGGTGCAACACTGCAAGCTCTCTTCCCCTCCCCCTGGAACACCACATCAAGAAGCAATGTTGTTGCTGTAAACCCTATCAACTAGTTGCCTATTACCATAAAACCAAACAGTTATGAAGCAACACAGGACAACAGATATGAAAGGAAGACAAATGTGAAAACCATTAGAAAATCCACTGGGAAAATAGCCTATGCCCCTATAACACACAAAAGATTTATTTAAAAAACACAAACCACCTACATAAGCTGGTTTTCCTCCTCAGGGAAAAAAAAAAACCTCTTCAAAAACTTTACAGGCCAATCTTCACTTAGGCTATATCTACACTAGTCCAAATCTTCAAAATGACAATGCAAATGGTCATTTCAAAGATTACTAATGAGGTGCTGAAATACATATTCAGCGCCTCATTAACATGCTGGTGGCCGCAGCTCTTCGAAATTGCCATAGGAATAAGGGGATTTCAAAGCTGGCAGAGTCCTCTGGACAAGCCGTGCAGCAGCAAGATGTAGCAATTTCAAAGAGCTGCAGCTGCCGGCATGCTAGTGAGGCACTGTATATGTAACCTCATTAGTAATCTTCAAAATGGCCATTTGCATGACCATTTTGAAGATTTGGGCTAGTGTAGACACATGGCCTTAATGTGCATAGACATCTCACCATTTAAGTTAATGGCACGACACTGACTTCTAACAACGGAGGATCTGACTTGGAGTTGTTTTTTAAAATAACTCTATTGATCTTGACCTACAGTGCCAAAAAGCATATTCATTCATCTTCTTCAGAAGAGAGCATTTTATGACTGCCTCCCCAAAAGAGGATAATGTTTGGTCACAGCCAGTCCAACCCCAATATTGACAGAAAAAGAAATGACTATCTACTGGCCAACAATAAGTTCAGGCTTCACTTTAGATGAACTTTTCTAATCAGAGAAATGAAACTCTGCAACAGCTTTCCAAGGCAGTAGGGAGAAGGGAGGCAAGAACAAAAACAAAGAGTTAGCAAGGTTGTTTTTAAAACAAGTTAATTTATTGAAAGGGATGGTACAAGGGAATAATGCCCCTCTACAACTGCTTGTAGCAAGTATCCGCAGCAACTGGAAATGGGACGCTAGGTGGAGAGGGCTCTGAGTAACTACTGAGAATTCTTTCCTGGGTGCCTGGCTGCTGTTGAATCTTGCCCACATGCTCAGGGTCTGACTGACCACCACAGTGGGAGTTCGGAAGAAAGTTTTCCCTCAGGTCAGATGAGTAGAGACCACGTGGGGAGGGGCTACCCTCCTGTGCACAGCAGGGTATGGATCACTCACCAGTTACAACTAAAGAGTGGATTCTCTCTAACCGGAAGTTTTTAAATCAAGGTTTAAAGATTCCAGTAATTCAGCAAGAAGTGATAGGGCCTATCAGTGGGTGGGTGGAGTTCTGAAGCCTTTCAGAGGCCACACTAGAGCAGTGACAACCTTTCCAGACTACTATACCTCTCACAGGAGTCTCAAATGTCTTGCATGCCCAAGTTTCACATCACTTAAAAGCTACAGTAAGAGCCACGTTATCTGGCACTTGGATAACTGGTAAGTTCAGTTAACATTTGCCCAGTGAGGGCCAGAGGCCCCATTTTGACTAACCAGCACATTTAAATTATCCAGCAACCTCCGATCCTCAGGGACGATAATCAAGCTTGTACTCACAAATCAGACATAAAAATACACAAGTGTCACAGCACACTATTCCCAGTAAACTTCACATTCTCATTTTTGCCAGATAAGCCATTTGGGATATAAACAGTGCTTGCATTTCAGTGTATGACAGAGCAATATAAACCATAGTCTGTATGAAATTTCAGTTTGTCCTAGAGCTTTTTACGTCACCTGTTGTAAACCCAGACCAATTTGTGTACCCTCAGAAGACCTCTTTGGGCTCCCACGGGTGCATGTGCCACTGGATGAGAACCACATGATAATGAAGGTCCCTTTTGGCCTTTAAGTCTGAGTAATGAAGTTTAGACAGGTTTCTAGCAAATGCAAATTAAACTAAAGACAGGAGAACTAAAAATCACTGTGACTATGCATATACTTCTCTCAACCCCGCCCCCACCCCAGAGCTATTCAGTACTTTTTTTCTGGGGGTGAACTCAAGCCTAAAAGAGCCCCTCCCCTGCTCCTCACAAGCCATTTACCCTCCTCCTCCACTGCGCAGCCTCAACCCACCTGCCTGGTGGCTTAACACCCACCCTGCAGCACGGCTACATCCTGCCCCCCAGGTTAAACCACACACTCTCACAAGCCACTCTCCCAGAGTGTGACCAAAACATATTGTGCGTGTCTACACCCTGTGGGTTTTGTCGACAAAACTCCCTAGCATAGATGTAGCCTTAAAGTTTCACTGATTTACTTTAGAATTCATTGTTACCATAAGCTTGGCTGAGGAGAGGTACCGCCCCATCCTGCATATATCTCATCCACAAGCACATTTTGGCAGAGGCCTATAGGGATTAGCAGTGGAAGAGAGTGAGGTACTTTGTGGGACTGGGATCAATACAATAGTTCCCCACAAGGCAGTTTCTGCTCTTTTCGGTGGTATGAAATGCACTCGGTATTTCTTTACGGGTGTATATCACAACTAAAATTAACAGGTGTACACTATTAAAAGCACAGGTTTTCCAGATTTGCTCATTTGGTCCAACATTATCTTTCAGAAAACCAATGCTTTGGTCTATGTGGGAAGAAAAAGACGCTTTCTAGTATTCCCTCTGCTTTCTAATGCCCATGTGCAGAATATGGAGATGCACATATTGGTGCACGTAACAAAATTCATTCCGCAACTGGGCAATGTGTGGCAGGGGTGGGGCTAAGTGATTCGGCATTTGGCACAGGGCTCAGCGTTGGTGGGAGGATGAGGGCTCTGGCTGGGGGCACAGACACTCAGGGGCTGCAAATAAAGGGTTTGGTGTGCAGAAGGGCACTCATGGCTGGAGCGGGGGTCAGGGAAGTGAAGCAGGGATGAAGGCTGTGGCTGAGGGTGGGGATTTGGGAAGGAGCGGGGCTGAGAGGTTTTGGGTACTAGCTCCCCAGGAAAGAAGGACCCGAGTCCTCTCTCACTGCAGACGCTCCAGGCCCGATGAGAGATGCCTCTCTGCCAACCATGGCAGCTCCACTGCAGCTAGTTTGGCCTAAAGGACGGGCACCTTTTTACCTGCTATGCCAGAGCCATGGTGCTGGAAACAGTGTGGGGTGGGGCAGAAGGGAAAACTTTGAGAAGCAGCCAAAGCTAACAGGGCCAGGTCAATCAAAAAGGAAAATCCTTCTGGCTAAATTAGTCTCAGATGAAATTGTGCTTTGCATACTTTGTGTATGCATCAGGATATTGGTGTGGGGCTGAAAGAAACTCAGACCTGTTGCTTACTCATGGGATGATTACAGTATGTGGAGTAGGGTGTATTCTAATGCACACTAGTGGCATTAAACGCAATACAAACTAGGGTTATCCTGTATTGCCCAGCAGCAAAATAGCATAATAAAAAACTGCTAAGTTATACTTGCTCCAGTTATCTCTAGAAAAGCCTGAATAAAACTAGTGGTGCCTAAAGAGCTGTAAGACATATTTTTGGAAGTTTTCAAACTTCTTTTCATAAAAGACGCTGCATTTGCTGCTATAGAGGGCATGAAATAACTTGTTGATTACAGCATTTAGAAGGAACATCTCTTACTAGCCTCTTAGAGCTACATGAATAAAATCTAAATATTTTATCCTCATACAAAGAGGCTGATAAGGAAAAGAAATCTGTTGAACACTGAAAAGGTAGTAGAAAAAATGAAGTACCCCTCCAGGTACCATTAAAGGGCTAAAGAATTTGCCCTTGGCATATCTGTAACCCTACCTTTGAAAAGTAATTTGGGGAATTTCATCTACCTTAGGCAACTTCAGATTACTCCATATGTTGTCACAATTACCACATCTCTTCTGACTAAACCCACAAAATCACCTTCAGTGACAAGTTTAAAGGAGCAAGCTGTAAGTTTGCAGAAAAGCAGTGGTTTCTAAAGGACTTGCACATACCAGCTTATGTGAGTTTATATTAATAAGCCTCAAAATGTAGTTAATGTTCTTTGATCACAGGATATAAAAGAAACAACGCAAGAGGGGTAATATCTTATTGGACCATCTTCAGTTAATGAGAGACTATTAAAGAACAGACCACTGTTAGTCTTTAAAGTGCTACTGGACTGCTTTTTTGTTTTAATAGTACATACACTAGCACGGCTTTCTCTTTGTTACTAGACCAAAAGAAGAGTTTTGTGTAGCTCAAATGCTGATCTCTCTCATCAACAGAGGCTGGTCCAATAAAAGATATTACCTCACCCACCATGTCTCTCATTTCACTCCTCATTTAACATTGTCCCAGTTAACATATTCTGTTGCTTATCTGTTAGACTACATGATTGTTTAAAATTGTGCAATGCTTTGTCTGCTCCTTGCAGGATTTTCTGGAAAAACAGCCTGTCCTTACCAGGCTTTGGAACTATGTTGGCCATCAATCACGCATCAGCTCCCCTAAGTTCCCTGTAAAGCAAGTGTGTGCAGAGTGGGAGATGCAACATGATTGGCTCCCCACCCCCGGGGCTTTCACAGTCATCTGCTTCCTCCCTCCCCCAGCTGCTAACAAGGGAATACCCCTGCCCCCTCCACCACCACCGCTGCTGGGCCAATCAGAATGTGCAGAGGTCCTGAGCCAGGTGGCAAGGGCAGCCAGCCCGTTCCCAGCTCACCAAGGTGGCTAGATTGGTCCCCGGAATACAGCCAAGAGGCCATGTGGAGCAAGTGCTGCTGCCTGTGGGAGTGCAGGGCTGCCACCAGCTTGGTGCCACTGCCGCCCATCAATATAGCAAAGCCCGGGGTCACCACCTCCCTGCTCTACAGCACAGCCAAGTTCCACAGCCAGCAGTGCAGCTACGGCAATGCCTATGGGACAGAAGTGGTGGTGCAGCTGACAGATCCCCTCAAGCACAACTCCCCCTTCCAAGAACCCCTTGAGTCACCCACATACCTCCTGGGGTCCTCCCCCGAGCACCCCTTCCCCCTTTAGGGCTCCCCTACAAGTCCCCCATACCCCATTCCTGAGCATCCCACCAAGGGCCTAAATGTGAGGCTTGATGTAAAAAAAGTTTGCTTACCACTGCTGTAAGGTATGTAGCAGGGCAGCTGCACTTCAACTATTGCTCCCCTCACTACGCCACTGCTCCTGCCCTCTGCTTTGGAGCCGCTCCTGTCAAACTCCTGCCTACTGCATGGGGGGTGGGAGCCGATATCAGGAAGTCACATCCCCTCCTCCATTTGAGCCACCCACTGCATGAACTCTCTCTCTACAGAGCAGGACATCACAGTTACAGATTGAGTCTAAACTTTGAACCTATAATACTGTTCTTAAAAGAGTGGGGTATTTTAAGTGGATTTTCTGTATTTAAACAGGGTAATGTGCATCTCTCTCTCTCAACACACACACACACCCCTTGGTACAGTGTAGCTGTGTAGGTGCCAGATGGAAGAGAGTGGCATGCTGCTGAGGAAGTGTGGGCTCATCATCTCGTTCGGTTGCAGCAGGAAAGCGTTTGCAGCTTCTGCCATGGCTTCCTCTCTTACCTCAGTCCATGCTGCCCCTGGAGTGTAAAGCTACCTTAAAAGACCTCCACACAAACTCTTGAGGGCTCAGTCAATTATTACATCCTTTAGTAGTAAGGCACTCCCTGAGAAACATTCAATCCTCCAACTCCATCACCCCCACACACACACCCATCACTGCTGAAAAAATTCCCTGAAAGCTCATTTATGTTAATTCCTATGGAGAAACTGGATTCACTTATTTTGCTTAAAGTAGCATTTTTTCAGGAACATAATTAAAATGCAAAGCCATGAGTCACACAAGTCGTTTTGTTTTCACTACTGGCACAGCCAGTGTGAGTCTGCTGAAGGGGCACATAACTGTTTTCCACAATTACTACCAGTTAAATGGATTGGTGTTGAGACAACCCATTCCTCAAAAGTCATACAACCTGAAAAACTAAGACACTGGCATCATGTGGTTTCATATTTGTCGTGGCAGTAACAAACAAGACACAGGGAACAAAGAATAATCTTGAGTCAGACCTCCCTTCATTTGGTAAGATCTTGGCAGGTGGCAGTTTCCCTGCACAAGTTTCTGGTACTACACCCCAACAACAGTCCCGTGTCAAACTTGCCTACCTCCCCCTCAGGGAGGCTCTTGTCAGGCACCTGTCTCTCCAGGACACTGTTCATGGGGGCAGGAAGCTGACTCTCAGGAACACTGTAGGGAGAATTCTGATTGTAGTGCCTCAGTCCCACCATCCCCCTGGACCTGGACAGCAGTTTCTCAAAGACCACCTCTCTTGTTCTCTCAGAGTAGCAGCTGGAGATCTGCTGTGCTTCCCAGCCAGCCCTTAGTTGAGTGATTCTCTCCCATTTTAAATCCTTCATGCAGGTGTAGAACTGTAGAGCTGACTGAGCCCATAGCAGATAGTTAACTTATCATGGCCACGAAGGAGCTGATATCATACCACACAAAGCCAGTTCCACTGAATTTTTGGAGAGGACAGTTACATTGTCAACAATGGAAACTACTGCTGTTCATCGAGGATTTTCTGTAGCAGTGGTTCTCAACCAAAAGTATGTGCGGCCAAAAGGTACACAGAGGTCTACCAGGGTGTGGAGGTCCACACGCTCATCTAGACATTTGCTTAGTTTTACAACAGATTACATAAAAAGCACTAGTGAAGGAAAATCAAACTCAAATTTCATAAAGTGTCTTTATACTGCTTTGTATGCTAGACACTGAAAAACAAGTACAATATTTATACTCTGGTAGATTTATAAGATAGTAAAAATGAGAAAAATCACAGAATACCGCTACTGAAAAAGTGTTATTTATTTCTTTTACTGTGATTACTCTTTGTAAGCAAGTAATTTAGGTCATGTGAAATTTGGAGCATGCCAGACAAAGTAGAGTCCTTTAAAAGAGTCTGAAAGGGGTAGAACCGCTGCTAAGAGATGAGGAGAAGGCGTTTGTTTTAATCCAAAAGTCTCTTCATATTTGATGAACAACTCACGATTATAAAAGCGACCTAGCAAGACAAGGTCAATGGCTGTGTTGAACTTCTTACACTGACTATCTGGATATCAAAAGTTCTTCTGTTAAGAGGCATAACATTTGCTTCTGAGGTTGGTCACAAAATTACTGGTTTGGCCATCTTTCTGGAGGCATCCGAGACCATATTATCAAAATCTATTTAATACAGAAATATCCTTTTGAACACTGCTGTGCTCCCTAGGAACGGATACACTGGATCATACCAATGGCCCCTCCAAAACAACATCCTGTCATCTGACAGTGACCAGCTCCAGGTGCTCTTGAGAGAGAGAGAGAGAGAGAGAGAGAGAGAGAGGCCTAAACTGTAATCCACCCACTATCATCCAGTTTCAACATCTAACACAGATCTAGGGACCAGAGAGCAAGGGATTGTACTCCTTTGCTAACAGCCACTGAAGCACCTAGCCTTCATGAACCTAGCTTCTTTTTTTAACCCACAGGAGCTGTGTCAACACTTACAAAAAACTTCAAAATGGCCATGCTAATGCCCAAATTGAAGAATACTAGTGAGGTGCTGAAATGAATATTCAGTGCCTCAATAGCATGCCACCAGCCACAGCACTTCGGAAGTGCCATGGTTCACTCACCTGCAGCACGTCTAACAAGTGGCCCTTTTCAAAAGGACCCTGCCAACATCGAAATCCCCTTATTCCTATCCTATCCCCTTACTCATTTCAGCGCCTCATTAATATTCTTTGATTTGGCCATTAGAACAGTTATTTCAAAGTTTTTCTGTAAGTGTAGACATAGTCTTACACTTTTGGCCCTCACAAAAACTAGTAACAAGTTTTAGGCTGACTGTCGATTGCATAAAATGACACCTCCTTTTGTTTTAAACTTGCTGCGTCTTACTTTCATTAGATGACCACTGGATCTCATGCTACATGAAGAAATAAACACTTCCTTAGTCACCTTCTCCGTACCCATCATGATTTTACAAACCTCTATCAGACCTCCCCATAATCATCTGGTTCCTAGCTGAACAGTCCCAGTCTTTTAAAACTCTCCTTTTATAAAAGCTGCTCCATGCTCTCAGTAATTGTTGTCCTTCTCTGTACTTTTTCCCAATTTTAAAAGTAACAGCTTACAAGGTACGAGTGTACCATTTATAAAGTGACATAGTTACTGTCTTATTACTCATCCTCCCTCCTAATGATTCCCCACATTGTGCAATAGTAGTTTTAAAAAGTTAACATTGAGCAGATGTTTTCAGAGGGGTATATACGGTGACTAAGAACTCCAAGTGGTAACAGCCAATATAAAACCCATCATTTTATGTGTATTGCTGAGATTATGTTTTCCCATGTGTATTTGCATTTATCAACTTTTAGTTTCATCCGCCATTTTATAGAGGTGAATGCCTGGCTTCGAAGATGGTGTCGCCAGGAAGGCTTTGGCTTCCTTGACCACGGGATGCTATTCCAGGAAGGACTGCTGGGCAGAGATGGTGTTCACCTTTCGAGGAGGGGAAAGACCATATTTGGACACAGACTGGCTAACCTAGTGAGGAGGGCTTTAAACTAGGTTCGACGGGGGCAGGGGAGCAAAGCCCACAGTAAGTGGAGAACATGGAAACCTGGGTGATGGGTCAGAAATGGGAGGCAGCATGGGCAACAATGTCAGAGTAAAAAGAGGGTCAGGGCAAAACAGGGAGGCAAGATCGAATCAATATCTTAGATGCCTATATACAAATGCAAGAAGTACGGGTAATAAGCAGGAAGAACTGGAATAAATAAATATAACTATGACATTGTTGGCACCACAGAAACTTGGTGGGATAATACACGATTAGAATGTTGGTATTGAAGGGTACAGCCTGCTTAGGAAGGATAGACAGGGAAGAAGGCCGGGGTGGGGGGGAAGCTGTTGCCTTATATATTAAAAATGTACACACTTGGACTGAGGTGGAGATGGACATGTGAGAGTCTCTGGGTTAGACTAAGGGGGTAAAAAAACAAGGGTGATGTCCTGCTAGGCATCTACTACAGGCCGCCTAGCCAAGTGGAACAGGCTTTTTTTAAAACAACTAAAAGTCAAGCAGGGCCCCAGATTTGGTGGTGATGGGGGACTTCAACTATCCAGATATATGTTGGGAAACTAAGACAGCAAGGCACTAACTATACAGTAAGTTCTTGGATTGTATTGGAGACAACTTTTTATTCCAAAAGGTTGAACAAGCTACCTGGGGGGAAGCTGTTTTAGATTTGACTTTAACAAACAGGGAGGAATTGGTAGAGAACTTAAGGTGGAAAGCAGCTTAGGTGAAAGTGATCATGAAATCAGAGTTCACAATCCTAAGAAGAGGTACAACAGAAAACAGCAAAATAGAGATAACGGATTTCAGGAGGCCAGATTTTGGTAAATTCAGAGAGCTGGTAGGTAAGGTCCCATGGGAAGCAAAACTGAGGGAAACACAGCTGAGGAGAGTTGGCAGTTTTTTCAAAGGGACATTATTAAGGGCCCAAAAGCAAGCTACCCCACTGTGTAGGAAAGATAGAAAATATGGAAAAAGACCGCCTTAGCTTAACCAGCAGATCTTGCATGATCTCAAAATAAAAAAGGAATTGTATAAAAAAATGTTATCAAGGAAAAATACAAAGGATGAATATAGGCAAACAATACAAGAATGCAGGATAAAGATTAGACAGGCTAAGGCACAAAATGAGTTCAAACTACCTACAGGCATGAACAAGAAGGCTTTTTATAAATATATTTGAAACAAGAGGAAGACCAGGGACAGGGTATGGCCATTGCTCAGTGAGGAAGGAGAAACAGTAACAGGGAACTTGGAAACAGCAGAGATGCTTAATGACTTTTGTTTTGGTCTTCACTGAGAAGTCTGGCCCAGCATAATGAGTGCTAGTGGGAAAGCAGTAGGGTTAGAAGTTGAAATAAAAAAAAAACAAGTTAAAAATCACTTAGGAAAATTAGATGTCTGAAAGTCACCAGGGCCTGATGAAATGTACCCTAGCATACTCAAGGAGCTGATAGAGGAGGTATCTGAGCCTTTATCTGTCATCTTTGGAAAATCATGGGAGACAGGAGAGAGATTCCAGAAGACTGGAAAAGGGCAAATATAGTGCCCATCTATAAAAAGGGGAATAAGAATAACCCAGGAAACTACAGGCCAGTCAGCATAACTTCAGTGCCAGGAAAGATAATGGAGCAGGTGATTAAAGAAATCATCTGCAAGCACTTGGAAGGTGGTAAGGTAATAGGAAACGGCCAGCATGGGTTTGTAAAGAATAAATCCTGTCAAACTAATCCGATAGCTTTCTTTGATAGGATAACGAGCCTTGTGGATAGGTGAGAAGGGGTAGATGTGGTACACCTAGACTTTAGTAAAGCATTTCATACGGTCTCACATGACATTCTTATAAAAAAACTAGGAAAATACGATTTAGATGAGGCTACTATAAGGTGGCTGCATAACTGGCTGGATAATCGTACCCAGAGAGTCGTCGTCAAAGGTTCTCAATCCTGATGGAAAAGCATAAGAAGTGGGGCTCCGCAGGGGTCTGTGTTAGGACTGGTTCTGTTCAATGTCTTCATCAATGATTTAGATATTGGCATAAAAAGTACGCTTATTAAGTTTGCAGATGATACCAGGTTGGGAGGGGTTGCAACTGCTTTGGAGGATAGGGTCATAATTCAAAATGATCTGGATAAATTGGAGAATGGTCTGAGGTAAACAGGATGAAGTTTAATAAGGACAAATGCAAAGTGCTCCACTTAGGAAGGAACAATCAGTGTCACACATACAGAATGGGGAGAGCCTGTCTAGGAACGACTACAGCAGAAAGGGATCTAGGGGTTATAGTGGACCACAAGCTAAATGAGTCAACAGTGTGATGCTGTTGCAAAAAAAAAAAAAGCAAACATGATTCTGGGATGCATTAACAGGTGTGTTGTGAACAAGACACGAGCAGTCGTTCTTCCACTCTGCGCTGGTTAGGCCTCAGCTGGAATACTGTGTCCAGGTCTGGGCACCACAGTTCAAAAAAGATGTGGCAAAACTAGAGAGGGTCCAGAAACGAGAGACAAGAATGATTAAAGGGCTAGACAATGTGACCTATGAAAAAAGGCTGAAAGAGTTTGGCTTGTTTAATTTAGAAAAGAGAAGAGTGAGGGGAGACATGATAGTGGTTTTCAGGTATCTAAAAGGGAGTCATAAGGAGGAAGGAGAAAACTTGTTCTTCTTGGTCTCTGAGGATAGAACAAGAAGCAACGGGCTTAAACTGCAGCAAGGGCGGTTTAGGTCGGACATTAGGAAAAAGTTCCTAACTGTCAGGGCGGTCAAACAGTAGAACACATTGCCAAGGGAGGTTGTGGAATCGCCATCGCTGGAGATATTTAAGAACAGGTTGGATAGATGTCTATCAGGGATGGTTTAGATAGTACTTGGTCCTGCCATTGGGGCAGGGGGCTGGACTCGATGGCCTCTCGAGGTCCCTTCCAGTCCTAGTGTTCTAGGATTGCTCAGTCACCTAGTTTGGCCCAAACCACTTGTAACTTGGCAATCTGCTCTGGGCTTATCTACCTTAAGGAGTTTTGTATCATCTGTACATTTTGCCACCCTATTGTTCGTCCCCCCGCCCCCCCAAGATCACTTATGAAGCATAGGTCCCTCTACAAATCTTGGGGGTGGGGGAATACTGGTTGCCTCATTTCACTGCGAAACCTGACCATGTACTCCTCCTACCCATTGTTCATCTTCTTACTAGTTAGTGATCCTTTTGCTCCACAACTGCTTACTCTGACCAAGAGCTTTCCATGAGGTAACCTGGTAAAGAATTCTATATCCACTGGATTACCTCTGTCTATGTTCACTGACCCTTCAGAGTTATCACATGGTAGGGCCTGATTTCCCTATACAAAAGCTGTATGGATTGTATGTGTCTTAGAAAAGTCTGTTCCTTATCATAGCTTCACTCTTGTCTGGTACAGCAGTTAGGCTTATCAAACTAACTGCCTGGTCACCTCTGGAGTCCTTTAAAAAGCGCTGGTGTATTTACTTGGTTGTTATAGCTTTGACACATTCAGGGACAAAATTACAACTGTTCACTAGGCAGATCAAGGTCTGGGTGGCTATGTGGAACAGCAGGGTAGGGACAACAGGAAACTGAGGGAGACAGTTATATTGTGTGGGACCAGCATTAGACCCCTCACTCATGGTTGGTGGGAGAAGCAAATGCTTGGGGAGGCAACCTCTGCTCTATCCCCTTCTCCATTCTCCCACACCCTTTCCACTGTCAGATTGTGATGACTGGACATACGGAAGGTACTTACTTAAAAACACTGCATGTGGGAATAAAAAAGTGACATTTTTAAAACATACCCTGAAGTTTGTCAGAGATATTTTGCAAATGTATCAGAGAGGTAACTGTGTTAGTCTGTAGCTTCAAGAACAACAAGAAGTCTTATGGCACTTATAGTCTAACATATTTTGGAGCACAAGCTTTCGTGGGCAAAGACCCGCTTCATCAGATGCATGAGTGGGGGAGTGGGTTCAGAGGGATACTCAGAGTGGGGTCCAGAGCTAACAAGGTCTGTTCAGCAAGGGGGAAAATGGCCCACTATTAACAGCACTTATCAAAAGAGGAAAAAAAACCCCACAAAAGTCAGATCAGACAGGGGGACGTGAGCCTTTGTCAGAGTCTAATGGGGAGGTATTAGCACCCAGAGCAGAGAAACTGCCTTTGCAAGCTACAAGCCACTCCTAGTCTGTTTAATCCATGGTTAACGGAGTCAAATTTGCAAATAAATTGCAGCTCAGAGATCTCTCCCTCCATTTGATTTTTGAATTTCTTTGTTTCCTGGACACTACTGTGCAGATAAGAGACGGTCACAAATACCACCTTACACCGAAAACCCCACAGACCGCTCTGCTTGTCTACACGCCTCCAGCTTCCATCCAGGGCATACTACACAATCCATTGTTTACAGGCAGGCATTAAGGTACAACTGTATTTGGTCTGATCCATCAGACAGAGACAAACATCTACAAGACCTTTACCAAGCTTTCCTCAAAACTACAATACTCACCTAAGGAAGTGAGGAAACAGATTGATAGAGCCAGACCAGTACCCAGAAGCCACCTGCTACGAGACAGGCCTCACAAGGAAAACAAAAAGACCACCACTGACCATCACGTACAGACCTCCCCTAAGGCCTCTCCAGTGCAACATCAGTTATCTGCAACCCATCCTGAACAACGATCTTTCACTCACAGACCTTGGGAGGCAGGCCTGTCCTCGCCTATAGACAGACAGCCAACCTTAAACAAATCCTCACCAGCCACTACATATCATGAACCATTGACTCTAGGCCTGGAACCAGCCCCTGCAACAGTCCTCGCTGCCAACTCTGCTCACATATCCACACCAGTGACATCATCACAGGACCTAACACCACCTATGCCATCAGGGGCTCCTTTACCTGCACATCTACTAATATAATATATGCCATGTGCCAGCAATGCCCCACTGCAATTTACTTTGGCCAAACTGGACAGTCTCTCCATAAAAGAATAAATGGACATAAATCAGACATCGAGAACAGTAACGTACAGAAGCCTGTGGGAGAACACTTCAGTGTCCCTGAACACTCAGTGGCAGATAAAGGGTGACAGTTCTGAAACAAAAAAAAAAAAAAATTCAAAAATCAAATGGGGAGAGAAATCTCTGAGCTGCAATTTATTTGCAAATTTGACTCCATTAAACACGGATTACACAGACTGGGAGTGGCTCGCAGCTTACAAAGGCAGTTTCTCTGCTTTGGGTGCTAATACCTCCGCATTAGACGCTGACCATGGCTCACACCCCCTTGTCTGATCTGACTTGTGTTTTTTCCTCTTTTGATAAGTGCTGTTGATACTGGGCCATTTCCACCTTGCTGAATAGACCTTGTCAGCTCCGGCCCTCCCTCTTACTGGACCCCACTCTTCAAGTACGCCTCTGAAACCTGTCCCCCCATGCATCTAATGAAGTGGGTCTTTGCCCACGAAAGCTTATGCTCCAAAATATCTGTTAGCCTATAAGGTGCCACAAGACTTCTTGTTATTTGCAAAAAGCATTATTGCAGTACAAGTCAGTTGCCCTGCTCAATACCATATTAAATATTACGGACTACATGATGCAGCTGCTTCTCTGCTTTATGTTTTCTTCATCAGTATTTCTAAGCTGTTCTTATGTTTTCAATATACTGTTAAACCCTCATACAATAATCATTCCAGATTATTACATGTTTAAACTCACTGAAACAAACATTTTAAATTAGTCAGAGCAGTTTAGTGTGTTTAACAAAATTCATTTTTTTTTTTAAAAGAACACTTTATTTTGGATATTTTTCATAAGACAGGTTTATGAAATGTAATTATACTTATGTTAAAATACATTTCCAAAGATTTTAGGCACATCAAGGGACTTTATATCTTAGTAAGGTAATGACTCTGGTGGAGGATTCTCTTAAAACTAAGGCATCAAACAGTCAGGAGTAAAACAAAAAGTCATTTGTCCAGCTATCTGGAAGAAAAGGAACATTGTTCCAGTAAGGGTGTGAAAAGAGATGGAATGGACAGAAAGATTTGGAAAGCAAGTTTTTGCATGTTAGCAATTAAAATTACAACATTTTATGTATGTGTGGTCTTTTGAAGAATTTACTAAAATAAACTAAATGTCTGGCCATCCAAGCATTTAAGGCTAAAGCTGAACACTGCCTGCGCACTTAAAGACCTGTGCAAGGATTTTTTTTAAAGATGTTATTTTACAATCTTCAGCCACAAACTAAATATATAAAAGAAAGTTTTAAACTAAGGTTCTGTAGCCATAGTAATGCGCAACTGGTTTCATCAGTAACTAGAGCTAGTGCATGCATATTAAATGCTTTAATTACTATAAAAATGACTAAGGTTCAATGTTATGCTAATGGGTCTGCCAAGCTGGAAGGCTTTTCACTTTTAAGTTAACAGATCCATTTCTGGGGAAGAGTGAGCAGTCTACAAGCTGCAACAGCCTGTTGTGAGAACCCTCAGAATATGGAAAGAAAGCGGGCTGTAGTGGAGCATTAAGACCCTTATATCCTCCTTTCCATGCCCTCACTATCTGTTCCCACCTCTTCCATTCACTGTTGTGGCATCTGCATTCTCCTGGGTATTTCTTTCCTGTTTAAGGTCAGTGGGGAGGGCAGCAAAAGGAGTGGCAGTGTAGCTACCTGTTCAGCAGGTGCTATAATGGTCCCAGTGGTGTTCCCACCAACAGAATGACATAACTGCCAGAAGGGAAAAAACTGTGTAAACTCAAAACCTAATCTTACACCCATAGAAGTCATTGGTCTCAAGTAAGACATTGTCTTACACACCTGACTGCTAATCCCAGCACTGCATACAAATGAATTAGTATCTCTCAAGAGACCATTCAGTGCTGGTGATCTCAAAAGTGGACAGCCTGTCTGCTACACAGGGATTACTTCCCAAAGAGATTTTTATTTATTGTCCAAAAAAGGGAAATTTACTTTGATACCAAAGAGCAACTTCCTCCTACTTTCCTTACCAGCTATTCAGGATACTGAATACCAGTTACCAGTGTGGCTGCCACCCTCCATTTCAAAGGCAGCCATTTTTAGGTCCTATGCATGCAAAGAGAGCTCCATGATGTAGAGCACCTTGGAATTTTTTTTGTGGGAAAAGCCCAACAAATTTTTTTTTATCACCTCAGTCACACTGTTACTGGGCTATATTTTGTAGGTTTGGTTAATGTTTTAGTCTGTCAACACTCATTTTACCGGTTGTACAGAACACGCCCTGGACCACACTAGGTCAAGGTCCTGAGTCTTAAAGAGACACTGTTTTGTTGCACTTGTCTAAAGCCAAGTTGACCTAGCAGCTGTTTCATGAGGAAAGTCTTTGGGGGAAGGTTTTAACTTTTGTTAAGAACTGACTAACATCTTTATTTTATTGCTCTAGGCAGAAAAACCATGTACACATTGAAGTTTTTGAACCTTTCTAATAGATTTTTTTTTGCTATACTTCTTGTACAGCTCCAGGGGTTGCTCTATAGTTGCAGTAAGTATGTTACTAGGAAGACAGATGTGCACAGTGGGTTCTTTTAAAAAGCACTCCTTCCCTACCCTCCAACAAACATAAGAAACTGGCGTTCTTAAAGGAAAAGAGGGTGAAATCTTGCTCAGTTATTCCAGGTTTACAGAAGTGAGGAACCACAAAACATCAATTCCAGAGAAGCAAAGAGAGAGAAGAGCCACACTGAATATGATGGCATAGACCTAGGCCCAAACTCTACAACTGGCACAGACTCCTATGCCCTTGGGAAATCCCAGGGACTGCAGTGGAATACCGCTGGGATAAAAGACTGCCCACATAGATCAGACCTCAGCCTTGAGATAGTGACACTCTACACTCTCCATAGCTACAAGCTAAGGACATCTGCAGGCTCTGACTGCAAACAAACTCAAAGGAGGACATTTCTATTCGTTCATAAGGGAACAGACATGACTGACTAAGATGTTATGACAGTACTTTTTAGAAAGCCTCATGTACAGAAATTTTCACTGCCTCTTGACAAGCTCCCATTATGTCCTTTGTGTCTGTTTAAGGGTATGCCTAAATTTAAAAGAAAAAAAGGCCAATATGCATAAAAAATGTAAACCTCTTCTTGATGTTTAAAGGCTACTGTAGAGGCAGGCAGGAGAGGGGGAGGTGAGAGGTGTTTTGCCCCATATAAAGTTAAGTTTTGGTCTTTATACACATCTTTTTCCTGAAAGATTAGAAGAGTCTGGTCAATTTGTAAGTTTATTACGTGCACCATCAAAGTAAAAATCCTGATTAGCTGAAAGAGGAAGTGTGTTTTGTTCGAAGTACTTAAACCACATGCTGCTCATACCCATTTTAACTCAAATCCTGAAAAACGTTTAGACAAAAGTTTGCGCTGTACGTGATCCAACACTTCAGCCTTTTTGTTGAAGTCTGAGAGAGTTTGCTATCCACACCCAATCCACAAGGAGTACTCTAGAATAACTAGAGAAGACAGGCATAAACCCTTAAAACCTCTTACCAACTCAACACAAATTCTTCACAGGCAGACTGTCTTTGGGATCATGGCTCATAAGACAGTCTTCACTAGCCATCAAGAACACTAACTGTATGACTGGCCAACACTGAGCTAGTGACAAATCACTGAACTACCAGACCCTACCCCTGGGACAGCAAACCCAAGCTATGTTGTGACACATTTTAACTTTATTTACGTGCAAAGCCATGCTCTACAATGTGAAATAACTAACTCCTGACATGGCAACAATGTACTGTTTTACAAAGTAAAATACTGGATATTTTTGTTTATAAGAGGGTTTTTTTTTTTTTGGGTTTTTTTTTTTTTTTTTTTTTTTTTTTTTTAAGAGAGGAAAAAATTCATTTCCATCTAATTTGGCAGATGTTAAAGCCTGATGCCACAGGCGACCATCTAATTCACCTTTTTGGTTGGGCCAGCCCTGCTAGTAAGTAACTGATCTCTTCCTAAACATACTACTTGTGGGAAACAGAAGGAAAAAGAGACAAGGTGCAGATAAAGTGAGGTCCCATTGTCCATAATTTCTCAACCTTTCAGAGCATGGGCTGCATCTTGAGCTTTTCAATTCTAGCACGATCAGCAGCATTTTGCAGTATCCTGTGTTTTTGAAGCCCCAACTGCTGAGGCCTGGGATTACTTGAGAATCTTCCAGAGTTTATTTAAATTAAAGATTCTAGCCCTTGCAGTTGCAGAGAAGCTACAAACCAAACTAAATGCTCAGTTACCAGACGTATTTCACCTTTGGGGAACAATTTTGGAACATCTTGTGCTAGAAAACAATGCATCTCACTAAACAGTCTTATAGACCTCCTCTCCTCCCATTGACAATAACCTGGATTCACTTCCCTTCTAACCCAGATATTTAACATTCCAAATATAGTGCTCTGGTATCAAAATTCAAAAGATACCAATACCAAAGTTTATTGATTGGCTCAGATGAGCAGCAGCCACAACTCACTTTGAACACTTCAAAAGGGACACTGTCAATTTAGAAAGTAGCCATCTTAGGTAACTTCAAATTAATTTCACCTCTATCAGTGGTTTCACAACTGCATTCTCCTATTTTGCAAATGGTGTCTTTTTTGTTGCTGTTTTGAAAGCAAAACAAAAAGCACACAGAAAACCTCACAACTGTAAACACATAGTAACGAATAAAGCTGCCTAAACACAGAACTAGCAAATCCTCAAAATCAGGGATTCCCAACCCATGGGTCCCATTAGATTTGCTAAGGGTCGCCACCTGAGCAGTTCCCAGCTGCATGTGGCTGTTAAAGAAGCCATTTGCAGTTTCTTAACACTGCTGCGTGAGGCAGATATCTATCAATAGAAATAGCTGCTCTCTCCAGCAACTAACACTAGAGATAGCAATTACCTTATGCCTTGGTGCTGACAGTTTAATACTTGAGTTAATTGGTTTTAAGGACTTACCTGCTGGGATCAGGAGGGCTGGGGAGCTGCCCAACCTAGCAGCCCCAGTGAAGAAGCTGCAGAAGAAGGGGGAGTATCCAAGGCTGGGGGGTAGTCTGGGGCTGCTGTGGTGGTTTAAGGCTGGGGGCAAGGGTGGAGTGGCAGATGGTGGCTTGGGGCTATTTTGTGTTCAGCCTGTGGAACACTTACAAAATTGCCGTGTGGCCCCTAGTGTAAAAAAGTTGGGACCCCCTCCCCCCACATTGCACAGACAGATTGTGTCCGATATTCATCGTGATCCCAGGCAAGCCACTTACTAGTCTCTGGCAGTAATTTTCACCCCCTCCTCTTCTATGAAGCCGATTTCTCAGTTTTCATTTTTTTTTGTTTTTTTTGTTTGTGACTAGCCCCCAGCCTTTCCAGCCTCTGAGTGTGGGATTTAAGCCAGGAGTAGTGGGGAGCGGTTTGAGGATGAGTCTTTCCACTGCTGCAACTTGGATTAAGTATAATAAATAAACTTATTTTATTCATGTATTTTCCCTTTTTATGGAATGACTATTAATACAGAAGCATGAGGGGGCACAGTTTTATATTCTTGCCTCAGGCACAAAATTAGTTACGGTGCTGCTCCCCCACCCCTTTTTAGAATTGCCTCAGGTCTTCAAGTCTTCTTCAGTTGTCAAAACGAGACCCGTCTGGAAAAGGTCAGGAACCATGGCTCAGAAGAAGAAAAAAAATATTATAACTGAAAGCAGCCAAGTAAGCAGAGTAATAACAGGGGTTACTTATGTCAATTTAGTTTACTCTGAAGTGCACATTTGCACTTGGTTGGAAATCTACATTTAAAAAAAATAAGCACACACCACTGGCTCCATCAGTTAGAGTCACTTCTTCACATTGCATTTATTTGAACATTTGAATTTCTGCCCTCTAAACTTTCCCAACTGGCTCCTTGCACTCCCATAATTAGGGAAAACAGGAGTGAGCAAACATTTTACATCAGGCCACACTTTTCATCCCTGCAATTAGCAGGGCTCCAACAAGCTGTAACTGAAACAGAAAGATGTTTCATTCATATGAAAAAATTTGGCACATGCAAGAAAATATGTAAATGTAAAAACTGACTGATCAGTATATACATGTGAGTACATAACAAAAACAGCAACTTATTTCAATGTTTTTAATGGGATCTATGAACCAGAGACCCAACAGCTGATCGTGCTGCACACTCCTGACAAAATTTCACACACCCCTGGAGGGCCTCAGCCCCTACTTTACACACCCGTGGCAAGACGTACAAACTAATCACTATATGAAGAGCATTAGTAAGCAGCATGGTGGAGAAAAGTGATTTAAAAAAAAAAGCAAGTCTGATTTTTTTTTAAAATAATAAATAAAAATACTAAATTTCTCATTTACAAGTTACAATTATAATTCCACCTCATTACGAACATGCTACACACACACTTAAAGTCTCACAAAAATCAAATTAATGGCTCTAGAGTTTCCAGTCTAATTACCAGCTCTTGCTTTGTCAAACTTCTGGGCATTGAATTTGTTTCTCAGCAGACTAAAAAGAAAAAATGTGCAAAGAATGACAAGCTGGATAGGATTGTTTTTATTCTGTGCTTATATGATCGTGGCCCTTGAGCAAGGGCAGCAGATGAGTTAGTTAAGACATTGTCTTAAGATAGACAATACACATAGGAAAAGACAGGCAGCACAGAAAGAAGCAGTAGAGCAGACTGGAAAGAAAACGGGAAGACAGACACTTTCTACATTTCCCCACATTTTTGTCACAGAAAAACAATTGTGGCTTCTGGGCATGAGACCCCCTAACAAGGAATATTTTGAAGCAATTCATCCTGTGGGTAAAAAACGGAAAACGTGTCAAGTGTAAGCAACACAAAATGATGCAGGGCCCAGCTGCAAGGATGAAACATCATAAGGAAAATGACTAATAAAAATGATGTGGATATGGCTGAATGGATCAACTGGTTAGTACTTTGAAAGTCACCACTCAAAGACCCTCTCTTCCAGGACAACTGCGATTTGAAAAGTAAATTCCCAAACTGTTTGCTGTATTGGATATTGCTAGGGGGAAAAAAAATTAGTTCAGCTAATCCCTGTGGTTTGTTTAATTAGTTAATGAGGTTTAGTCACTCAAGTACACAATATGAAAAGCTGCAGTACGAAAAAATCTGCAGTTACTGCTGAGTGTCATTTTCTTATCTTATAATTCATAATTCATGCCCCTTATTTTGGAACTTCCCAGCCACAGACTGTAACACTGATGCCAAAATAATTCCTTATTTCAGCATAAAACTCAGTTTTTCCAAAGTAACCCCATTCTACTCTGGTTCTCTCAAAAATAGATGTACCTTGATTTACCTCAATTTTATAGTATTAAATCGTTACTTAAATCTTCATTTAAATCAATCCACCCTGACAGAGCTGGCTGAAAAATGGGAATTCCTTCTCTTGCTCTCTTCATCTCATGCAAAAAAAGAGAGTTTCCTTTTGAAATGTTTCATGAGATTTATTTTTTTCAACAAAAATGTTTCAAAACGAAATAAGCAAAAGACAGAGGGATGGGGGAAGAGAGAAGATTCATTTTGATTCAAATCAAAAGGAAACTTCTCTTTTAAAATTGGTTCACCACAAATTTTCAAATGACATGAAAATATTTTTAGTTAAAATCCTTCAATTTTTTTCAACCACGCTTCCTGGGGAGCCAAGCAAAGCAAGCCACCCTCATCTTCAACTAGCAATCTTTGCCATTTGCTATCTTTAGGTAATGCATAACCTTTAAACCTACATCTCATCCACTTCCAAATTTTAGGGTATGTTCTACGTGTCAGTGGGCAAAACCCTGACCATTTTGATGTTAACTGGGAAGTCAGAGAAGCCAGAATTGCCCCTCTAAATCAGACCCACAAGGCTTCCATTTGGTGGTGCAGGCAGAGGAAGCCCTCTGGTGCCCTCTGCTGCTACCTACACATAATAGAGGGTCATGCCCTTTGCTGATCACAGACCAAGCTCTGTGCCTTGGCAACTTTTCAAATAGAAGCCTAGACAGGTGAGCAGGCTGGCTGGGGTAAAGGGGAAGGAAGCAGAGCCCGTGTGGGGAGTTTACAGAGAACTTTGATGAGTTAAAAATCCAAGCACACTTTTAATATAATAGCATCAGACACATTCTAGATAGCAGTTTAATACAGGTTGAACCTCTCTAATCCAGCACCCTAGGAACCTGACTAATGCCAGGCCATGGGAGGTGAATATTGCATTACCAAACACTTCTACTGCTTACTGGGCTCTTAGAAGATGTTTAGGGATAAATTAGAACTAAATAAACACTGAACACTAAGAGCCAGCGCTGGTGCTGTAAACAAACTTCTGGGACCACAGGAAACTTGGCCACATCTATGATAAATGGTTGTCAAACTAACTAAAATCTCGTCAGATTAAGGATGTTGCAGGACAAGAAAGTTACAGATTAGAGAAGATTCAACCTTTATATAAGTATCTCAACTTCATCATTTACCTCAAACCTCATGACCATGGTTCATTGCCAAATTCTTATTTTTCCTTCTTTTACAGAGGCCAGAATAAACCTGCATCGTTCACCCTCTAAAAATAATGGTTTTTTTACACACATCATTAAAACTTTACAGCGAGTCACAGTTTTCCATTAAGTGGTGTTCCCTCTTCACTCCTCCATCTCCTGTTTATCAGCTTCCTGCATAAAATGCTTGTATCTTCCATGCTGCCTGTTGGAGTGCACCTCCTTTAGCTTAAAACCACTGTTTTCCCGCCTAAATTATTTTTACTATGATAGTGCTTAGAGCTTCCCAAATGCTCACCATGCTGGTCCCTATATAAACACAGTAAAAGAGAGCCCTACCCCAAGCAACACAACAGTGGAAAGGCAGGAAAAAAGTAGTACTATCTCAATTTAACCAATGGGGAACAGAGGCAACTGAAGCCTCTTCTGAGCCTCAAACTGGCATCTTAACTACAGGATTTAACTATCTTTTAAAAAAAGAAAACCTCAATTATTGTAACCAGATGCACAAGTGGGCTTAACAGTGGGTGAGAGGAGGGTGATAGTGCTAAAGCTCACATACTCTAAAGGCTAGATAGCTCAAAAATTTCTACCTTCTTTTGAAGTTAGCTTTGCTTAACACCCATTCCCTGACCCACCTCTTTTCCTTCTGTGCACGAAACCTCATTTCAAACCTCTCTGTACGTTCTCTCATTTTAACATTAAGAGTAACAACAGAACTTTCTGAATGCTTCATATGAAGAAGTTATTTTGCTGACTTAAGAGTTCCAGACCAACTCAGGTCAGAAGTGACCTTTTTTTTTTTAAATCCAGCCCAGAGGTGAGCAACCTGGGACTCCCATGGGGCGTGCAGGTCTTTAAGGAGCCACTTGCAGCTCCAGAGGCTGCCACCGCTTAAACAAAAACTAAATTCAGTTGTCTGCCATAAGAACAACTGAATTTAGGTATTTAAGCAGTTGACAGGCTCTGGAGTCGTTGAACAGTCCGCTGCAGCAGGGAGCCCAGGAATGAAAGCCATATGGCAGACATAAGCCAGCAAAAGAGCTGCAGGGAAGGGGCAACCGAGCCTGCCCCTGCCAGAGTCACGCAGCCCACTGAGGAGGAAGAGGAGGCAATGGCCGTGGAAGAACCACAAGCACTGAGGTGAGTTAATCCTGGGGATGGGGAGAAGTTGGGTCTCAGAGGAATTGAGCCTGAGGTCAGGGGGCTGGGTTTGGGGTAAAGAGTTTAACCTGGGGATAGGGGTGGGGTAAAGCCTAGAGATGGGAGGGAACTTGAATTTGACTTGTACATTGTGTGTACCCTGTTTTTCAAAAGCATGATAAACATGGTTTGACTTCTTTATTAAGGACAGTCTCACATTCACATGCACTGTGGCGCCTGAAGGATGATTTTTGTAACTGCATTTGAAAAAACAATTCTCGCTATTTCAGTTGTAGAACCCTGATACAGACTGGCCTGAGTAACAAAAACAGATGTCTTTATTGAATTAATTCTTGTTTGCATATGGAGAAAGGAGAGTTTGTTTTGGTTTGAGGTTAGAGTATTTTTTTTTTTAAATCATCGTCATCATTTTGCTTGATTGATTAATCTAGTTTGTGGATTTTTATGATAAAGAAAAAATGCTCTAGCTCAACCTTGGTTTAAAAATTGCCAGGGATGGAGAACCCATTCCAACGCATTTTTTTTTAAAAAAAGACACTAAGGCGGGGCGGTACAGACTCATACTGCTACCTCTCTGTAACCCCTGGTAAATTGATGTTGTAGTTAATTAACTTCACGGCTAAAAGTCATGTCTAATTTGAGTTAATTTTTAGTTTCAAGAAGTTGTCATTTGAGCAAGCACAATTCACTGTTAATGTATTTTAGCTAAAGTAACAGATAAATGCATACGTTAAATTAGCCACTAGAGGGAGCTCAGGCTCCCATGAATATCATCAGTACAGACGTTGCTTATTAAGATGTTCAGAATATCAATTCCTGTGTACTAGTGGTTTGGTTTTAAAAGAAGAAGAAGAATTTGTGTAAGCAAGTAGTCTGAACCAGAGAATCTCAAATCAGCAGTCCAAACCCCCTGGGAGGCCATGAGCAGATTTCCCCCCCCCCGGGGGCGGGGGGCACGGCGTTAAGGCGGACACCACGCAGTGCCACAGTTAGATTTGCTGGAGCCCGAGATAGAAAGCCAAAGCCTGGAGTCCTGAGTCCCACCACACAACGGGGAAGCCAAAGCCTGAGTAATACAGCTTTGTGGGGACCTGTGTTCTGTGAATGCAAGCAATTGCTCTGCTTGCGATCCCCTAAATGCCAGTCCTGCCTTTCATACACAGAGAAATATTTGGGTAGGCACAGGTAGGCCACGGGATTTCAATAGCCTATTGGGGGAACAGGTTCAGAAAGAAAGATTGAGAACCCTTAGTCTAAACTTCTGGCACTGGCTCACACCACTCAATTGCCTTCTGCGGCGCATTATTATAGAGGAGGATATGAACAGTGGGGGGAGATAAGTATATCTAAAAAATCATGTGCCAAGGTAATATGACCTCCTGGGTCTTCCAGCTTCTGAGCTCATTACTTGAGCAGAGCTCAATGATGGGAGCACTGGCAAATACAAAGCTACTAATGTACGTCATCTTCATCATCTGTGAACCAACTTCTTTTCTGTTAAACCTGTGCTACTTCCACAAAAGTCAATGAACAGAATTCATGTAACCTGGAGAAGAACTCAGCCATATTTCATACCAACTTGCTTAACACTGTGTTCTTAAAATGCCAACAGCAACCTGGCATCTGTTGTTCCTAGCACTCCCACCACTGAAGCTAACCACAGTGTATTCAGAGCAGAAACTCAGGGCAAATAAAAGCATACAGTCTGAGCTGTACCTCGTAGATGGCAATCTTGTCACAGAAGGGACAACTACTTGTTTTGTTACACAAATCAAATGAAGCCATTGTTGACACATACTGAACAGTGATGCAATGAGAAGTCAAAACAGTTTCTCTGTGGATGAAAAAATCCTTATTCTGTTCCAACCCGTTTCATTTTTAAGGAATTCAGATTGAAAGATATACTGAATTAACTTTTGGCTACGACACTGGAAATAGCAGCAGAGTAATTTAGTCTGTTTGATCACATCCCTTCATTCCCTCCAAATCTCCTGGAGTAAAGATGTCAGTACAATCAACTCTGTTTTAACCAATAATCAGCTGGATATCTCAAATAATCAGCACAGGGAGCTCGCCAGCCCCTAGGTTTCCTCTTCCACGGGGCAGAGCTATTTGCAGCAGCTTACTCTTCTCCCACTCATTGGTCACATGGGCAGCAGAGGATTTACTCCAAATCCAGCTGCTGCCCAGGGAGCAGTGTGTGCCCAGTGGTGGGTCATCCCCGAGTGCCACCAAAGGCACAGCCACTGACAAGATGAAGCCACAGGTGGCGATCCAGCTGCTGGAGAGCAGCATGCTGATCTCAGGGTAGGGGAAGCGCCTCATCATTCAGGGCAGGCATGATCAGATCAGGAGTGGCGCTACTGCCGCCTGCTTGGGAGAAGGTGGCACTCATCATCATCAACCATAGGCTCAGCGCCCGTTGGTGTCTGATGCCTCTCACTATTTCCTTCCACCTTTCCCTGTCCAGTGCAGAGTGGCTTAGTTTCTGTAGACTAGCTCCACATCAATCTGTCCATTCTCTGTGGGGTCTGCCTCTCCTACTCGAACTGTTCATTATGCCGAATATCAGGGTCTTGATTTTTCATTCATCATCGTTCATTCTCCAAATATGCCCAAATAGCTGTAGCTTCCATTTTATAACCTTCTGCAGCAGGTTCTCATTCAGCTGTATCTTTCTATATAAATTCCTCATTGGTGATGTTCTGCTCCATCCTATTCTCAGAATCTTTCTATAACAACTCCTTTCCAACACCTATAAGTCTTCTTTTCGAATCTTTCTTTATCACCCGTCTCACAACTGTATAACATGCTGCTGAATACACACATTTTCAAGATGCTCAGCTTTGTTCCTAAGCTAATTGCTTTGCTTTTCCAGATCTTATCCATCACCTTCAAACTCACACTTGCTTTTGCTATTCTAGTCACTATTTCCTTCTTACAGTCTAGATCATACATTATGCTGCTCCCCAGATATGCGAGATTCTCTACCTTTTCTAGCTCAATGCCATCTATACTGATCTCCAAATACTGTTTTCATTTTACCAGTGTTGATAAATCGGACCGTACCACTTCCCTTCTTCCTTTAGCTCCTGCACCATTTTGCTAGCTTCTCCTCATCTTTATCAATAAACTATATCATCTGCGAACCTCAAGTTGTTAATTTTCCCGTGCATAGATACCCCTTCTTCCTCTTCCTTGAGCTTGTCCATCGCTCTCTCCAGATGTGCGATGAAGATACTTGGAGATATTGGACCTCCTTGTCTCATATCTCTCCTTGTTTTAAACCAACTTCCCAACTCCCCGCATGTTCTCACCACTGCCTCCGCACTGTCATTGATATTCTTCAACCACCACATCAGTCTATCCACTCTGTATGACTCCAGCACCGCCCAAGTCACCTTCTGGTCTATACTATCAAATGCCTTTTGAAAAATCAACGAAACAAGTGTACATGTTCTTGTTCTTTCATCGAGCTTTCTCCGCTATCAGTCTTAGTGCCGTATCTGCTGCATGGTACTTCTATCTCTTCTGAATCTTGCTTGCTCATCTGCTATATGTTCTTCTATCTGCGATCTCAGTCTCTCCATCAGGATCATCATCAGCTCCTTGCCTAGATGACTCGTGAGGACAATCGTTCTATAGTTCGTGCACTCCAACGTACCTCCTTTCTTGTGTATTGTCACATAGTTTATTTCCTGAATCATTTCTCCACCGTATTTGATCATCGAAGGTGGCACTGGTGAAGGAGAAAAGACAGCCTGGTGGTACAGCTGGCAGCAGGAGGAGCTGCTGGTCTGACAAGAGGCAGAGAAGCAGCAGATGAGCGAGGAAAATCACTGCACTGAGCACCTCCTGCAGGTAGGCACGCAGTCGTGTCACAGACTAAGGTAGGAGACATCTCTGTTATCCACAATATCTGAACATCCAGCAAACCTCCCAGTCCCGGCGCTTCTGGATAAACGAGAGTTTATTTTATAACAATGTTGTAATTTCACACAGCCAATAATGCATGTATTAACTTCTATTTGAAGAGACTTCATGAATGCAAACACGTAATAAAAACATCTGTCCATAATTAAGCCAAATAACCAATACACTCAAATTCCCTTCTCAGATGTATCTTACGATACCCAACACAAATACCTAATTCTCAATTAAGATCACAAAATGCTATGTCCCAAAAAATGTTTATATTTAAATTACATTTTTCCAAAAATAGTTAAACACAATACAATACAAAAATAGAACAGTAAAAGAGAGCAACTCCTTAAAGTAAACATGTGACTTACAATGGTCTCATTTTGTGAGCTAGTTAACAAAGCATTGCAACATGGCCCTAACTTTCAGGGGCTACTGAGCACTCAATGGCCTGCCTACATAGGGAAAACAGTTGGCCTAGCCATAGAGTAATTTCCCTGGCAAAACTATAATATAAAAATTATTCCATTATGAATCCATTTCCCCGCATAGACAAGACCTAAATTAATGAAGTTAAGCTGTACGCTTCCAAAAATGGAACCGATTTTATTGATATTCTTACCCAGAGATTTAAGGCATGAACTTATTACTAGAAGAGTCGTCAGAACCACCATAGCAGCCTCCCTTAAGCAATGAATGGGGATGCACCAGTAGGGAAAGAGAGAGGAAAGGGAGATAAGAACAAGGAGAGGGGCACTATATGCATCACTGAAACGATAGTAAACACTGAGTCAGGACAAGAGATTTTGCTCTGTGAGCAATGCAGGGCAGGAATCGGGCCTTATTTGTTTATACGATAACCAACCCAACAGGACTTCAAAATCCTGACTGAAACCTTGACCACTGTCAAAACACCAATACATAAATAAAACAGCACTCTTCACAACTTGCACCATGATCATGATTCATAGCTTTACACAATGCACTGAATACAAAGTAGTATGAATTCCTTCAACTTAATTCATTAAAACAATTTTAAAGATAAGTTATTCAAATTTTAATGTGCTGATTTCAATAGTAGCCTCAGAGTGTAAACTATGTAGGTGCACCAGTTCTCATGCAATAAATGGTTACACACAAACAAAGCTGTTCACTGAAATTAAAATTAAACACACTTGCTGCCCAGTCCAGAGCTAGCAATATTCCATCCAAAACAACTGAGTTTCACTAGTCTCTCCCATTTAACTACCCTATGTGAAATAAAACTTTACATTCCAGTGGAGTATATTCTTAGGCCAATTCTTACTGTCAATCTATACTTTTTTTGAACAATGGGTCACCCGAACTGAACACATCTCCAGTACCCCAAACTGCAGCCTAACTACAATACTCCAGACCAAAAGCAGTTATAGTTTTTCATTTAAAAATGTTGTGGATCCCAATTTTTGTTTCAAAGCATGTTCGGAAGTACTCCAAATGACAGTGGATTTTCTTCAGAAGTAACGAGTGGTGGAAAAAAAACTTTAAAAAACTCTGGCAATTTGCAAGTGATTATTATTATTATTATACCTAAAATTAAGATACTCCAGGGCAGTATTTCCTGATACTAAATACTTAAAAGAAAGCCCAAGGAGATGAGTTTGTGAAAGATACAGCAAGTTTTGTAATCCACCTTTAATAGCCACATAGTAGTGTTCACATTCCACCCTGTACTCAATACTGCTGTGACTCAACCTTGTAGTAGTTTATCAGCTAGCAGAACTGTAATTATGCAGTTCTAATGGTAGTTTTCAAAATACCATTTCATTAAACACTTTATGAGTCACTCATTCCAGAGATTATAACTGTATCGATATTTAGTGTAGGTCACCCAACTGCCCTCCTCACAAAGAGCATTTAAAACAGCAGCCCTTCCTCCAACCATATATTTTGGCTTCTGAAAGGGAACAAAGCAGTGAAATTGACAGCCTGCAGTTATCCAGTGAGCAGGCACATCATACGCATAGCCAATAGCTGTGAATAACAATGCCCTACCACTATGGGGAGTATTCTCCTGTAGCAGCAAGGAAGCACATACAGCAAAATTTTACTCACATCCTCCCACCTGAGCCTTTGGTGGAGGGCAGAGAAAAGAAGGCCAGTTCCCAACCCAGAAGGGTTCATGAGTATAACAGGCTAAGATCCACCACACTGGATCGCACAAAAGTTACATCTAGCCCAATATCCTCTTCCAACACTGTGGAATGCCAGGTGCTTTAGAGGGAATGAACAGAACATGTAGCCATCAAGTGATCCATTCCCTGTTGTGCACGCACAGTTTCCAGCAAGCAGAGACTACGGTCACCATTGATGGACATACCCTGCCCTCTATGGACTTATCTAGTTCCTTTGTGAACTCTGTTCTTGGTCTTTACAAAATCCTTTGGCAAGGAGTTCCACAGGTTGACTGTGTATTGTATGACTCTTAATTCTTTTAGGCGATGGTGTAAACAATACTGCCTCAATTAAGAGCAGCCATACTAGGTCAGAGCAAAGGACCATCCAGCCCAGTATCCGACAGTGGCCAATGCCAGGTGTCCCAGAGGGAGGGAACCAACAGGTAATGATCAAGTGATCTCTCTTCTGCCATCCATCTCCAGCTTCTGACAAACAGAGGCTAGGGACACCACTCCTTACCCATCCTGGCTAACAGCCATTAATGGAGCTAACCTTCATGACTTAATCTAGCCTTTTTTTCAAAAAAAACAAAAAAAAAACCAAAAAAAAACAACACACACATTATAGTCCTGGCCTTCACAGACTCTTCCGGCAAGTAGCTCCACAGGTTGACTGTGCACTGTGTGAAGAAAAACTTCCTTCTATGTGTTTTAAACCTGCTGCCCATTAAATTCATTTGGTGTCCTCTAGTTCCAATATTATGAGAATAAGTAAATCTTTTTTTTTCTGGTTCACTTTCTCCACATCACTCACAAATTTTATAGACCCCTATCATATCATCCCTTAGTCCCCTCCTTTTTAAGATGAAAAAGCCCTAGTCTCTTGACTTTCTTCATATTGGACCCATTCCAAAGCTGTCATTTTAGTTGCCCTCTAACTCCATTACAGCTTTTTTGAGATCAGACCACCACATTTGCACACAGTATTCAAGATGTGGGCATACCATAGTTTTATATAAGGGCAATAAGATATTCATCTTATTCTCTACCCCTTTAATGATTCCTAACATCGTTTGCTTTTTTGACTGCTGCTGCGCATTGAGTGGACGGTTTCAGAGAACTACCCATGATGACCCCAAGATGTTTCCCCATTAGTTGTAACTAAATTAGTCCCCATCATACTGTATGTACAGTTGGGGTTATTTTCCCTCCCATGTGCATTACTACACATATTGGAAATAGTGTTTTATAAGCACACAGATTGTTTCCCAATGTACATTACTTTGCATTTATGAACACTGAATTTCATGTGCCATTTTGTTACCCAGATGCCCAGTTTTGAGAGAATCATTTCTACCATTTGCTTTGGACTTAACCATCTTCAGTAGTTTTTGCCACTTTACCATTTACTCTTTTTTCCAAATCATTGATGAATCTGTTGTCCCAGCACATACCCCGGAGGACACCATTCTATACCTTACCTCATTCTGAAAACTGATCATTTCTACAAATCTTCTGTTTCCCCATCTTTTAGCCAACTACTGATCCAGGAGAGGACCTTCCCTTTCACCATGACATCCTAACTTACTTAAAAGCCTTTGATGAGGGGAACTTGAAGGCTTTCTGAAAATCTGAACACCCTTCTCATCCACAAGCTTATTGGCCCCAAACTGGATCACCCTTGGTTATAAGTTTTTTGACGCTCTCAAGGAGTTCTAGTAGATTGATGATGCACGGTTTCCCTTTACAAAATGCCGTGTTGACTCTTCCCTAACAAATGTATTCACCACATGCCTGAAAATTCGGTTCTTCACTATAGTTTCTACCAGTTTGCTTGGTACTGAACTTAAGGTAGTTGCCCTGGGTCTCCATTGGAAACTTTAAAAATAAAATAAATAAAAAGTGAAGTCATGCAAGTTATCCTCCAGTCAGCTGGTACAGAAAATGAATGAAATCCATGGGTACACACATGGTCCCTCAACATGCTAACATTTTATGACTGACTTAGAACGTTTCCTCAGCTCCCATTCCAAAATGCCACTCGTCTATTTGTCTTAAACTGATGACATGGGAAGGAGTCCTTTGAAAAATTTCATCAGGATTTCAACAATTTCTAATCCGTCAATCTCAGCCTGGGCCAATCCACACAGGAGAGCCGCTCCTTAAGTACTGCAGTACAAGTAAGTGATGGTTACATCAATTCCACTCTATACCAGAAACCTATTGACCACTATACTTACCTGCACACCTCCAGTTTTAGTCAAAATCACATGGTCAATTGTCTACAGACGACCTTGAAGATGTAACTGCATTCACTTCAATCCCTGAGACAGACAAACCTACAGGATCTCTACTCAAGCATTCTTAAAATTACACAAGAAACAGATTGATAAAGCCAGATGGATTCCCAGAAGTCGCCTACTACAGGACAGACCCAACTAAGAAAGCAGTAGAGAACTACTAACCATTACCTCTAGCCCCCTGAAAAAAGAACTCTCCTATACAATCAAGGATCTACAATCTATTATAGATGACAATCCCTCACTCTGAGACCTTGGGAAGCAGGACAGCTCCCACATAGACAGCCCCCTTTCCCCCATAGCCAGAGACACATACCTACCACCAACTACATACCCCAGAACAGATACACTAATCCAGAACCTATCCCTGAAACAAAACTCATTGCCAACTCTAGCCACATATCTACCCCTGTGACACCATCACAAGACCTAACCACATCAGCTATATCAAAGCCTTTCACGTGCACATCTCCTAATGTAATACATGCCATCATGTTTCAACAATGTCCCTTTACCATGTACGTTAGACACACCAGTTGGAGAGCACTTGAACCATCCTGGAGACAGTTTCAACTTGCAAGTTGCTATTCTCAGGCCAAAAACACCCTTGAAAAAAAAAACAAACAAACAAACAAACAAACAAACAAACTGGAAGGAGAAACTGTTGAACTGGAATTCATAAGTAGCTGTGTACTCTGAAATAAGGTTTAAATAGAAACGTGGAGTGATTCTCACGTTGCAAGAGGTAATTTCCCATTCAAGTACTCTCACCTTCTTACCACTGTTGGAAATGAGCCACATCCACTGATTCACTTAGCAGTAATGTCACACTCCCATTTCTGTATCCCTTCCTTTTCTCTTCAGTATCTCACGAAAGCATATGCGCTAATACCCTAACAAATTTGTCAGGTCCACTAGACTCCTTGTTGGTTTTACTTACTAGTTAGTAATTCTGCAAACTGACATTTCAATTCCTTCAGAACTCTTGAATGAATACCATCTGGTTCTGATGAATTATCACTGTTTAATTCATCAATTTGTTCCAAAACCACCCTCAACGACACCTTAAATCTGGGACCAATCCTCAGTTGTGTCACCTAAAAAGACTGGTTCAGATTTGGGAATCCCTCACATGCCTCTGTTGCAATGACCCAGAGAACTTTAGCAGTGCTGTGACCCTGTGCCCAGGTGGTAGCACTGCTCACTCAAATGTCAGGGAGGAAGGGGAGGGTGTCATAGGGGCTCATGGGCCAGACAAGTTAAGCTACTGATGGGAAAGGGCAACTGAATGGGGAAAAGCAGCACCAGACAGGGGCAGAAGGAAAAAAAATGCCTCTGTTTTCAAACAGCAGTCTGTAGGCCCTACTGTCTCCCGTTCCCCGTTTCCTTCTTCTATGCAGCTGCACTGGTAAGCGTTCCAGTGATCAGCTAAAAGACTAAGTTAAAGCCAGACTCAGCCAACAGGGGGAGCCAGAGGAAAAGGAGTCCCTCCACCTTCCCTCCAGGTGACTGCACCTAGGAGACAGGGCGGGGAAGTCTCCAAGGGCCTGGAAGACATGGAGACAGAAAGGTCATCTGCCAGCCCACCTCAATGGGGGAACACAGCACAAGCACCATCCCTTTCCTACTCTACTGGGACTGCACAACACAAGGACATGTTCAGCATCTTATATAAACACAAGCAACATTGCATAAATTTTACACCAGAAGTTTGCAAACAGAAGCAAGCATTACCACAGCTCTTTCTGAAGCAAGGCACTGTACCAATTTGCAGAACCTCCTTTTTGCTACTACCTTCAACCCTTTTCTTACATCAATCTGCAGCTCTATTGTTTGATGCCACCCATCAGCAAGACCATGATTTGGGACACATGGCCCAATCCAGTACCCTTCTCTGTTAAGTATACCAAAAATGGGGTGAAGATGGACTTTTCCATGATATGGACTCTTACCATCCAGCTACTAGACTTAGAATATCCATAGGCTTCTGAAAGCCAAATGTGTCACAATGGCTTTCAACGGCTGCCAAGTTTGACAAGATCCAAACCAGTAACAGACTGCTGAAAGCTTATCCCATTCACAACTCCCCTCCACAAAGATTTTTATATCTGACAGTTACCATCAATGCACGTTTTTCCTACTCTCTACCAAAACACCACCACCCCTTCAACAGTGCTGGTGCTAATTTGTGAGATGTCACACATACGTAGTGCTTCAGGAACTTTAACAATTTTTAGAATTTTATACTTTCTCCAGCCAGTTGTACTGGAAATTAGGTTTCACAGTGCAGATAATGCACAGCCCAATAACTCACTGAATAACAACAAAATTTATCAACATAATATTTGGTATTCTTGGTATTCAAGGTATTCTTGACCGTTACACTGGAAGGATACCAATGCGTGGCAGCTGAAAATCATATTTGACTCAAACAGCATAATTTTAAGACTAATCAGCAGAAAATGCAAGTCCTTTAAAAAAAATAAACTTTTCCCACAAAAAGCTTTCTGAAATGCTCGTTAGCATACACCCATGGTTTTCAACCAACAGTCTGTAGACCCTGGAAAGTCATGGGACTGTGTCTAAAGATTTCCAAAGGGATCCAACACCTCCATTTGAAAAGTTTCAGTGGTCTACATGTGACAAGAGGGTGAGAATCAGTTGTTTAGTTTAGTGTATACACCAAAAGCAGAGATTGAGAGCAGAAAAAAAAGTGTGTTAAAACTGTATATTTTATAAAGGGAAGAACTTAGAAATAAGCAAAGTGTCCTTTCCATACTTTTTCCATCTGAAATACTTAACCACAGCTTTCCTTTCTGCCTGCAGTCACCCTGTTTGGGTAGACCACATGGCCTGTTCACTTTTGTTGATTGACAGGTTTCAGGCATTTGAGAAAATAGTCTTATGTGCTCTGGCAGGCTCTCTTCATCCAGAATCCTCAACCAAAAACCTTCTGCCATTTTCACCCTCACTGAACTATAAACCTGTATATTCCAGTGATTCCTGAAATGTTTTGCAGGTGGAAAAAAAATATCTGTAGTTCAGCTGCATAAGTGCTGTGTTTTCAGCCTGATAAATGTTTCTCGCCACCAAATTTGCATTACACATGTGGAGGGCAAAGGCTTCCTATCTGGTAAAAAACATCAGCATAGTGTGTTCCAGGATCTTTCCACACGAGCACTTCCTGTTCTCTCACAAAACCTGGGTTGGGAAATCCTTTTAACTACTTTCTTTTTACACCACACATAGGAACAGTACACCTGTGACACCTGGGTAAGATTGAATGCCCCAACCCCAATGCCCCCATTCACCAAAAAAAGCTAATCAATCACAATGGAACAATACTATCAGTCTTCTACATCTAAAACCAGCAAAACTGCTGCTAGAACCAATAGTAGGAGTGGTGATTTATCAAAAACTGAAATGAGTTACTGCATCTTTGAGGCCTTCTGCCCCTGTTAAAATTACAAAGAGGTGGAGGGTTGGGGGAGAGAGAGTCCTTCCACACTATTTAAAACCAGCACCAAAGAAAGTTTGAGCTGCCTCTTTATGTCGTACCCAGAAAACTAACCGAGGAACAGTACTCTGCGGCTTAGGAAGGCATACCCCAGAGCATTCAAGACAACATAGCCGGTTGCAATCACATCACAGAATCCTTCACTTTGTTTATAGAAACAGCTACAAAATTGCTAACGCCCATACTGTAATTTTGAGCAAGCACTGAATGTAACACTTACCTGGCTCCAAAGATGTCCTTTTTTGCAAGATCAATCCCAGAAACAACCTTAACTCTGAGGATTCGAGACTCGTCCTAATAAAACAGGAAAGGAAAAGACGTATTTTTACTTGTGCAAATAAGTACACGTGATCTTTGAAGGTGTTAAATCACCACTTTCCAAAATGCAGAACTGTCAGTCTCTCAATTGATATCTAGCATATTTTTCAGTCCTGAGCTAAATTCTGAAAGCCCTACAGAGGGTGAACTACAGCTGGGTTCCCATAGACCAGTGCCCCAACAGAGACATGAAGAACTCCTAGTACAGCCACTGCAAAAGCTGGCAAGAGTAAGTAACTGCCTGGGTAGTGGAAAGGTGTGGTTAAAGGATCATTTGCACAACAAGGCCATCTGAAATCTCTCAAGTGAGCCAGAGAATTTCCACAGGAATTCATACTTCTCTGATTTCAAGTTCATCTCTTGAATATATGATCCTATGATTTCGCAAAGGGCAACATTTATTTTGGCATTCATAGTCAACAGTGACATTTTAATCATTTTCAATCAAGTAATTCATATTTAATCATGCCCATGTATAAGAAAGTAAAAAAAGCACACACGGACAGCAAGACAGACCTGGATGGGACACAAACTTAAAAGCTATTTTTCTTTATTTCCAACCCCACCTCTTGCAGATTTCCCCAAAGAGGAGGAATAAAGCAAGGATTCTCAGCCAGGGGTACATGTACCCTGGGACATACACAGAAGTCTTCCATGGAATACATCAACTTATTTAGGTGTTTTCCAACAGGCTACATAAAAAGCATCAGCAAGGTCAATACAGACTAAAATTTAACACTGACAGAATGAGAAAGTAAATAGTTTTTCAGTAATCCTGTGCAGTGAGACTTATTTTTATATCTGATTTTGTAGGCAGGTAGCTTTTAAGTGAGGTCAAACTTGGGGGTATTTAAGAAAAATCTGACTCCTGAAAAGAGTATAGTAGTCCGAGAAGGATGAGCATCACTAGCATAGAGGATAGTCTGTGTTCTGTCAGACACAAAACTTAAAAATTACTTTCCAAAGACCTGTGTGACAATTTGCATCTTCAGAAGCTATCAGCCCACCACCTCGCTCAGCAGTTTATCATGTAGACACATTCCATGGCCTTTGAACAGAGATCAACATTGTTTTCTCGTGCATTGTGCTTTAGCCAGCTTTTCTGAAAAATCAAAAGGTTGTCAAAAACCATGAAATGAATCCTCTTCCAGATCTTTCCTTAGACTGATTTGCAGTAATGCCTACAAAAACCTTGTCAACAGGCTGCCTGTGTGCCAAGACCAGGCTGTCACACTAACCAATATTATTTCACTGTTTTCTTGTGCTACCCATCTGCCTATAGCCACCTATTGTCTAAGGTTGCACGCTCCTTAAGGCAGAGGCTGGGCGAGGAGGGATCCCCTTTCCATGTTTGTATACCATCCTGGCGTATGATTAAGGTTCCTAAGTAGAACCCAAGTCAAATGTTTGTGCAGAGGGAAATGGACACACTTTACCAGGACTCACTCCAAGGGAGGGGCCCAGCGAGAGTACCACAAGCTCTTCACCACCCCCTCTCAAAAGAAGGCTTATAGTGACTTGGAGGTTGACTCATCAGTATGTACATAATCTTGGTGAGCATGTTCATATCTCTAACTGTGTGGGATAAAGTGGCAGCTCATCATTAGGAGTTCTCCCTGTGCCCAGCTAAACGTTGCTTGAGGCCTGGCCACTAGGTGCTATAGTAAAACAGCTTTGAGAAAGAATTTGTTTTGCCACCACTTGTCAACTGCACATTCTTACCCGCAATTGCCTTATCATGCAGTACCCAAAGGCTCAATTACTATAATGGACTCCTGGTGCTCACGTGTTGAGGAAGCAGTGAATCTCTCACAGGTTTGTACTCATGATCACATGATGCCTACTCCATTTGTTTTAGATAGCTGGCCAAGTGAATCTATCCATTAAACCTGTAGGTAAGACTTTCCCGTGATTAGAAAAGCCACAGGTCCATTCTAAAAGCAGACTGGCAGCTTATCTCGTCTGGAATCCTGCCTCTGACAGCATCACGTGCTCCAAAGACAAAACCCAGAAAAGCTGGTTGTAGTGTAACTTGCAAGCAGGGAATGCTTCCTTGTAATCCCCCTTTTAATAATTAGGCTCCCTCATAACTAAAAGCTTGAGGATTTATGGGCCTTGTCCAAGCTCCTAGAGTTTTGGCATTTCATTTTGTCACTGATTTCCAGTAGCACTCAACTTGCTATGTGTTTTCCAAACCAAAACATCATCTACCCCACCCCAAACTCACAGTCTGAGAAAACACGATCAGTGCCTCAACTCACAGGGAAAGTGACCAAAACCCAAGGGGCAAGGGGCACAAGTAACTAATATAGTTACACTAACAAATATTCAATTGGGGGTATTTTGCATACCCTATATTATTTTCAAGCATGGAGGAGTCAGCAATTTTCTTACAGGCATTACCACAGAGATGTACGTAAGTGCAAGATTCTGTCATGGAAAGGGGAAAGGTAGGGAAGACCACTACCAAAGAATAAATTGAGGAATTAAGTCTAATAAGGTTGACGGTAATAGGACTTTATAGTGAAAACTACCCAAATTGGTTTAAGGTTTCCACTATTATGTCTCGGGTCAGCAGACAATTGTACTTTGTGCTGTGGTGGTATTTTGCCCTGCACTACACTTGATAGTCATTTGTTTAAGTAACATTCTGCTCAAAGATGTTTGCAAACTCTCCTGAGGAGAGAATAAAGTTCAGGTAAGGGATGGGATTCAGCACAGGAGTTCAAAAGATGTATTAAACTTCAGCTTTAAGTATACTACTTAGATATTTTTGTGCTGCACTCAAGCCTCTCTTGGCATTTTTTATTATTTAAAAAAACCACACACACACAAAGTACTAAGCAAGCCATAAAATAATGCACCAGTGTACTCAGAGAAAAAAGGTCTCACCTGATGGCCTTGGAACCACAAGATGCACAGATATCACTTGTAGCTACACTTGCTGAATTTTGTCATTGTTTCATGTTTTGATGAAAACCGTTTAAAAACAAAGTTAGGTAAGGTCCAACTTTTGAAATTATGTTCAATTCTCAAACAAAGCACAACTTTGTTCAGCCACTAAGATACTTGTGATAAAATCCATTGTTTGCAAAGGGCAAGGTGAACTTTGTATTGCATTGTAGCATATTTGCTTTTTTTTTTTTTTAAATGAACATGAGGTTAAAAAGTCCTATGTACCAAACAGAGGACCAGAAATAATACAATAGATCACTAATTTGAATGGCTGGTGAGCAGTATGCTATCATCTGAAGTAGTGTTATCCTCCTAGGTAGGAGCTGCAATACTTGGTTCTCACTTGCATGTGGCCGCCAACTGCTTTTTTTTTTTTTTGTGGGTCAGTGGTTCCCAAGCCCAAAAAAGCTTTCCCACCCAAGCCTAAACTGTTCTTAAAAAAAAAATCTCCAGTGATGGAGATTCCACAACTGCCTTCAGCAATTTATTGCAGAACTTAACCACTCTGATAATTAGGAAGTTTTTCCCCTAATGTCTAAGCTAAACCGCCCTTGCTGCAATTTAAAGTCCATTGCTTTTTGTCCTATCCTCAGAGGTTAAGGAAAATAACCTCACCTCCTCCTTGTAACAACCTTTTAGCTACTTAAAATGTGCTCTGTCTTGGTCTTCTCCAGATTAAACAAACCCCATCTGTCCTCATAGGCCATGTGTTTGAGAATTTTATTCATCTTTTTCTCTCTCCTCCAGGCTTTCCCTTATTTGTCCACACCTTTACTGAAATAAAGCACCAAGAACTGGACACAGTACTCTACCTGCAGCCTTATCAGAGTGGAGTAGAGCAGAAGAATTACTTCTCATATTTTGCTTAAATTACTTGTGCTAACAATCCAAAAACCAAGTTTGCTTTTTCTGCACGGGTTACACTTTTGATTTACATTTAACATGCGATTCACCTATGATCCCTACATACCTTACCACAGTACTCCTTCCTTGTCATTTTGATTGTCAACTGATTGTTCCTTTCTAAGTGAAATACTTTGCATTTGTCCTTATTGATTTGCACCCCATTTGCTTCAAACCAATTCTCCAGTTTGCTCATTTTGAATGTTAACCCTATCTCCCAAAGTATGTGCAACCTTCCCAGTCTGGTGTGCTCCACGAACTTTATAAGTGGACTCTCTATGCTATTATATAAATCACTGACGACAATATGGAACAGAACTGGCCCCTGCATGACCCCACTTGATATGTCCTTCTAGTTTGAGTGTGAACCACTGATAACTACTCTTGTAACTGGTTGGAAAACTGTTCCTTACCAAGATTATATTAATTCTGTAAACTGCATTTCCCTAAAACTCCATATGAGAAGGCTTACTGAAGTCAAAATATACAACATTTAATGTTTTTCTGCATATGTAAGGCTTGTTTCTCTGTTAAAGAAAGCTGTTAGATTGTGTAAAACCTATTTGTTCCTAACAGATCCATGCTGCTATTTATCATTTTGTTATCTAGGTGACAAATTCATTAATTATTTTTCCATATACTGAAGTTAAGCTGACTGTTCTGTTATTCAACATATTGTCCTTATTCCTCTTTTTATAGATTGGCCAATATAGTGCCAGTCCTCTGGAACCTTCCATGACACTTCAAAGGTAATCATGAATGGCTCAGATTCTCCTCAGTCAGTTCCCCGAGTATTCTAGGACACTTTTCTCCAGCTAAGTGACTTGAAGACATCTAAAGTAATTTTTGTGTCTTCTTTCCCTATTTTAGCCCCTAATCTTACCTAATTTTCATTAGCATTCACTATTTGACACATCCACCCCCTACTCCTCTTTTTGGTGGAAGCTGACACGAAAGTCTTTTAGCGCTTCTGTCTTTTTACATTTACTCAGTTAGAAGCAGCAAGGAGAATAGGAAAAGCCTACCACTTGCTTGCTTTCTCTTGCAGAATATTTTCATGTTACTCTATGTCACCAGCTAGTTTAAACTTGTTTTGTGCCTTGATCTTTCTAATTTTGTCCCTACATATTTGAGTTCTCCATCTTCAGCCTTTGCAATCTGACAGTTTGTACTTCCCATAACACTCTTGAGGGTCAGATCACTTAAGAGCTCCTGGTTAAGCCAGGGTGGTCTCTTGCCTTATTTTCTACCTTTTCTATGCAGAAGGAGAGTTTGTTCTGGTGCCCTTAATAATGCTTCTTGGGAAAACTATAAAAAAGGGCTGGGGGAGATGTGCTGCAGTCTTCATAAGTTTTATGAAGAGGAAGGAACCCTGGCCATCTTACAAATATGCATACATACTAGTAACCATACTAGTGACATACTAGTAACCACTGGTGAACAAAGCATTAATATAAAAAGACAAGCAGTCTTATAGCACCTTAAAGTCTAGCAATTTTATTTATTAGGTCATCAGCTTTCATAGGTATGACCCACTTCAACCAATTTTGTAGTAGAAATGAGTAATGAGCGAACAGCATCAATATGCTATTGTGAAAACACAATACAAATACTAAGGGGAAAGAAGAAAATAGAAACACCTTTTTATTATGCCCCTTTTAGGACTGGTACCTGTACTGGGGATAAATAGGTACATTGTGATCCTCTAGTATTTGCAAACCCAGAACAGGGGACAACAACTTCTTCTTGGACAATCTGCTAAAGCACACATCAAAACAAAACAAGCAAAAAAAACACACCCCAGCACAAAAACAAAAACAAAGCACTTCAAGGTTATTGAAACAAGCATGTACTCATGGTGCTATTGAGCTTTCAGGTACAAAAAGCCCCATGCTACTTGTTGTAAGCACCTCAGCCCTTCAGCTCAGGGACAGCAAAATGAGAGCTGTATTCATCATTGAGAAGCAAGGAGTGAATGGACTGTGATAACTTAACATGCCCAATGGCTACCAAATCAGTGGGGAAATCATTTCAGAGCCAGCAAATCCACAGTAGGGGTCATTGTCATGCAAGCACAGAACCACACAGAATTGACTCTCAGTAACATGCAACACATAGTACACGTTTGCAGCATCAGCACTTACATCCCTGTTTTGGCACCAGCCTACCCTGCCACAGAGCAGAGCTTCCCAAACTGTGCGCTATGACACACTGGCATGCTGCAGGTGGGTTTTAAGCGTTCTGTGGAAATTTTGGCATCAGTAAGAGAATTTTTATTTAGTACTTTTTTTTTTTATTAGATTCTTTAGTACATTAGTAATTTCTGCCTTTCCTGTTCTATTCGCCCCCTCTAGGGCACCTGGCATTGGCCACTGTCAGACAGAACTGGGCTAGGTGAACCATTGGTCTGACCCAGTTTGGCCATTGTCAGGAGTCCCCAGCCATATCATCCCCTTTCTCCTGACTGTTCACACCAGAGGTCTCAGGCTTTTTTTTTTTTAAAAACCATTACTTATTTCGACGTTCTAACATCTAAATATGTCGGACGGGAAATCACATTGAGACAGCCATAGCATTGCTCAACAGAGCACTCATTTACAGCCACAGCATTACAAAAGGAGCCTTCACAGGGGCCAATAAAAACTGTGCTTTGTTTACACGCATTCCTTTTTGTCCATTGGGGAGGACGGGGGGGGTCAAAAAGCTGGAGTACTTATTTCAAGGATAAAGCCCTCCTCTCCCATTATCCTGCTTAGCTGTATGACCACTTTGAGGGTTTCTTCTTTTGGAAAACGAGGAGTTTCCAAACAATAAAACCCAAGGCAGACAAGCCCTCAGATTCTCGGTGGAAAGGACGTTGTGTCTCTGCCCAGTGCAATACACCATTATTTTAATAGTATGTCTGTAGCACAGCACCAGCTCTATTATTGCTAACATAGATCTATCTTGGGGTCTCTCTTGTGCAGTTTCTTAACTATCACTCAATATTGCTGCTAACTCCTTAGAGAAATCTGGGATATTTTAAAGGTGATAATGACCTAGCATTTTCCTTTTCTGAACATGGACAAAGGAGTCATAAGAGAAAAGTGCATGTATGCACTCAAACTTAAGCCTTTGTCACTTGTACTTTTTGCCTTTTACAAAAAAGGGAAAAATTATGTAAAACTAAAAAAGTTGTGCGCTGTTAACAGTATCCTAAACTATAGCAAGGCATATAGTACACCAGCTCATAGAATATTACTGACCTCAGAGATTGAATTTCACTGATGTACACAGGAGTGTACTAATAGGATGTAAACAAGTGCCAGCAGCCTACTGGCCTTATGGGTAGGGTGACCATCCATCCCATATTAGGCAGGATGGTCCCCTATTAGGGACAACACAAAGGCATCATGAGTTATTTTTTTAAAAGGAACAAACTGTCCCATATTTAGGCCCTCGGGGTTTTTGGGGGCAGGGGGTGAGGGGCCAAGCACCTGACAGCCGCTGCTTCCCTGGGGATCTGGGGTCCGGAGCGCCAACTCCCCAGGACTTGGTGCAGCCAGGAAGAGCTGCCCCTCCCCCATATCTCCCTGCCCCATATTTGGGATAGGAAGATGTGGTCCCCTTACTTCTGAGCTCCAGTTGTTTCCAAACAAAATGCCAACACCACAGCTAGGCTGTACATGAGGATTTCCTACGCTACTGCAGACACTGTTCCTTTTCCCAAAAACCTGTTGTTCACTTGAGCAAAATGTGATAACATCCAAACAATTCACAAAGACATTGCAATAATGAAATGGAGCTCTCAGAGCAGTTACAGGCCAAGCCACTTGTAAGATGACTTGCAACAAAATAGCAGTTTACCCAAAAGTAAACTACATCAATTTTTGTAAACTCTCTCTCATTTTTTGTTCAAGACACAAGCCTTTTTTAAAAGGAAAGCCACTAGAAGGGGAATATTATAGACTCTTTAGGTGGTTTGGTTCAGTGGATGAAAATTACAAAAAACCTCCAACAATTAAGCACTATTTTAATTACATGGCTCTTTATGAAATGGAAAACAATTAGCTCATAAAAATCACTGTTAATTTGAAGTCTGTCTTCTACCACTCCACAACATTTTTAGTAAAAGTTAACAAAGCTGCAGCCTGTATTTGGGCCTTTATCTTCCTTCTCCTCAAGTTCACATTCACAGCCAATCAGGCAAACTTTCATCATTAAAAATACACTTTGGTTGCTTGCACAAAATTTCTTCTCCCATTAGATAAATTCTAGAACAGCTAAATCTCCTTGTCACCATACAGCTGCACCAACTGTACATTTATTAAACTTTGAATTACAAGGCTTTTATATTGTTCTAAGTCAAGCAGTCAAAACAAAAAAGTGCATTTTAAAACAGCGACAAATTGTACTGAATGTCAGCTCGGCAATAGACAACAGCTTCAGTAGGATTTATAAGTAAATAGAAAATACAATCCTAACACTTATCTTGCAACATGGGAGAACACAGCAAGACTTTCATAGTGGGATGAGCAAACTATGTCTGGCCCCACTTTTTGTCCCTGCAACCAGTAGGGCTCCCCTTTCCAACCTGCCTAATGCAATCCAAACCAATGAAAATTTCAGTAATGTTCAGATTCAAAAAAAGTCTTTTGGCATGTGTAAGCAGAATGTAAAAACCATTAATCGGTATATAAAGGTGAATACACAAAAACTAACCTATTTCAGCACTTTTAATGAGATGGATGAGCCTCACACCCAGCAGCCACAAGGTGTTCAACCCTCTTACGACATTTCAGGCTTACCAAAGGGGAGGGTCTACCTTCCACTTCACAAATCCCTGTTCTAGAGCACTAACCATCTACTAAATAAATCACAAGTAGTCTATGCCACATAAAGCTCATAGTAATTGAACTCTGCCCTGCCTTTGGCTCTGAAAATAAAGCCAAAGCTTGGATTTTACAAGTCACATACCTGGAAACATTCTGAAGCAATCCTGAGATTTTTACAGGCTGTATGAAATTTAACCCTAAACAAGGCATGGATACTGTCAGAAGATTTCTAGAAGTAAGTAAAAGTGAATTATTTTCATGCTGGGCTGTATTAGTCTAAAGAAATAAACTGTTTTTTATTTAATCAAGTAATAGCGTTTTTCAAACTTTAATCAGGACTACCATGCTATCACAATGTGTCTATTAGACAATAAGACTACTGACTGAAGCTACGGCGACCATACCTCCTTGTCTGAAATATGGGACAGGGAGATGGTGGTGGCTCCTCCCGGCTCCATCAATCCCTGGGGAGCCGAGGAGGTGGGAGCCCTGGGGAAGCAGCAGCTGCCAGTCCTCCCCTGGAAACCAGGGAAGCTGCAGCCCCCCAGTGCTCCCTGGGGAAGCAGCAGCTGCTGGCTCTTCTGCAGAGCTGCTGCTGGCAGGAAAGGTGCCCCAAATACAGGACAATCAATCGCTTTTTGGCACTCCAAATGTGGGACCATCCCACCTAATACAGGATGGATGGTCACCCTAACAACCTTGTATTGGCACAGGAGACCAATAAAGGAGACCCCAGGAGTCTTTATCATTAGATTTTTCTCTCTAGATTTTGCAAAGCAAACGCATAATAAATAACACTTGTTTGAATGACCAACTTTCACGTATCAGCACTGACATACAGACAAAAACAAATATAGACAAAGCTCTTACTATAAGAGCAAAAAGCAATAAAGTAGCACTTTAATAAAATAGTTCATTAGGTGAGCTTTCATGGGACAGACCCACTTCTTCAGACCATAGCCATACCGGAACAGACTCAATATTTAAGGCATAGAGAACCAAATGGTAATCAAAAGTTGAGTCTGTTCCGGTATGGCTATGGTGTGAAGAAGCAGGTCTGTCCCACGAAAGCTCACCTAATAAATTATTTTGTTAGTCTTTAACAAGTGCTACTTGACTGCTTTTTTGTTTTGAGAGTATATAGACTAGCACGGCTTTCTCTCTATTACCACTCTTACTATAAGGTGAACCTTTCCAGTCTGGAGCCCTTGGGACCTGACCCATGCCAAAACAAGAAAATGTGCCAAAGCAGAAGGTCAATATTGTCTAGCAGCATTACCACTTCCACTACTTACTAGGCTCTTAGAAGATATCTGGGGATAAATTAGAGCTAAATAACATCACAGAACCTTGAAAGCCAGAACCAGAGGCTGTAAACAAACTTGATGGGACCATGGCAAAACTTGGCCACATCCATGGTAAGTGGTCATCTGGCAAACTAAAATCATGTTATATGAGAGAGGTTCAACCTGGATGAACAAAGCTTCCAGAAGGCTTATTCAGCCACATGGCTCAGGTCTTTACTGATCTCCACCTATGAGAGACTAGGATGAGAACTAATGCATGCGGCAGATTACCCCACATCTGTTTACTCAGATTTTTATCTTCTGGAGTATCTGGTACCAGCTACTGCCAGAGGCAGGGCACTAGATGATGACAACTGTAGATCAGACCCCATCTGCCAATTCCTATGTTACATTGACTGAGCTCATCTTAAGGGGACACATTCCTAACCCCTGTGCAGATTTCAATTCAGCCCATCCTTTTGTTACTCAGTTACCACAAACATTTCTCGGATAATAAAAGCTCTCATCACCAAGCAATTCCTTCTTCCTTTAGAAATGCCAGATAATCCCATACCACACAGGAATCTCCTAACCTTTTTAATCCTCCTTTTCCGGCGCAATGCTATATCCACCAGCCAGCAGAGCCTGCAAGATCTTCCTAAAATGCCAGCCAGTGCCACTCCTTAATCAGTTAAGGGCTGCAGTTGAGCAACAAAAGCCACTCCTTCCACAGGACTGAAACCAGCCCTGGCATGGAATGAAACCTGGCACTGAATTTGTCTCCCCCTTACAGCAGTATCAGAGAGCTTCTATTACTAGACTCTGGAAGAGGTCTCAAAACTACCACCAGTATACAGCATTGTTCTCTTATTAAATAAAATTTTAAACACACAAAAGATTAGCCAGTAGAATTTTTAGTGTTCTTATTTAGCTATTGTATCTTCAATTTTCAAAACTCTGCATGCATGCACAGACACACGTATCTGAGCACCCAGCTTGCAAAGCTTGGAGAAAATGAAGGTGTTTAATATTAGACACTCAAGTTGAATGTGTTTAGCAATAAAATTCAATTTTAAGTTTTGGTTTGACCAATGATTAACAAGAGGTTAGGTCGTCTTGCAGACCTGAAAAAAAAAAAAAAAGTCTGGTTATGGAATTTCCTTCCTTGTAAAGAATAACCTCTTAATAAATTGCACAACTTTATTTTTTGCTTTAATAATTTATCTTACTATTTTAAACAGGACAGAGTTTTGAAGCCTGTACCAACCTATGTTTGAGCTTAAAGTTTACTTTTTATGAGGCTGAGAAAAAGCTATTAAATGAAAAAGCAACTAGGTTCTGCTAATGGCCAATGAATAAACCAAAACAGTTAATTTTCAGAAGTTGCCAAAAATATATCAGTACTGCTTACAAAATTACAGGAAGCAAAGTTTACACATTTGGTTTGCTGCAAGGGTTCCAAACTGCAGAACTGTTTCAATATCTACCATATCATACACGCAGCCCAACATAAACAACCTGTGTTTCTATTAAAACTTGGCCTTTTAAAACAAAAGAAACCATCAAACAAAAGACACTGAAATAGAGAGCGGACTTCTGTTTTCAGACAGAAAATTTTTGGCCTTTGATTTTTTTTTTTTTTTTTTAAATCAAGTCAAATTAATTCTTTTCCAAAACATGGTTCAATATATTAAGATAACGCGCATGGTTTTGTGGGGAGCATAGGGGAGTAGAGTTGATAGGGACAGTACAAATCAATAGAGAAGGGACCATAATGCTTTATCCTGAGTGACACCCCTATCAGGAAAAGAATTCAAATCCTAGATTCCTCCTTTTCGTAGCGTAATCTCTGAGCGACAGCTTTGTTCCTTGAGAATGAAGGAAAAATTATTTTTCCTCCCTCCAAAATCAACCTTAGGCACACTTACAGCACGTTAAAATATGAGGAAGTGAATGACTGCCGCAGTAAATTTCCACTCCCAAGGTAACCAGGTAAAAGGGCAGCAAACCTCATATTTAATCTGGAGAAAGCTCTTCAACAACCACAGCAATGCTTTTCTTCACACGGACTATTTTTTAAAATTTAAAACCTAGATAGCAATGAGCAAGTCCAATTTCCACTTGAAGAAAATACAGAACTACTACAATTCTGAAATTCTACTTATGTCAAGCTACTTTATGCAAAAAGTTCTTCCATTCATACATATAAACACACATCTTTCTCCTGTCAATGTGGCATCAACCCCCAGGCAAGAATGAAAAGCCTGATATGGGACTGATAAAAATTGAAGGGGACGGACAGGGACATGGATTAAAAACCTGAGATACATAGAACTCAAGTGTACATATCTCAGGTTAACTTGACTGCTGCCTCTGACAGGGTAAAGGGCAGCAGACTGACTCTTGATGACCTGACAGGAGCCATTTCCTGGTTCCCGGCTCCCCACCCCACAGTGGGAGCCAAGAAGCTGACCAGCACAGGTCAGTTTCCTGTCACCTGTCAGCAGGGGAGCTGGAGCCCAGCTTCCAGCTCCCTGCTGTTCAACAGAAATGGGAAGCCAGCACTGATCATTTTTCTGGCTCCCCGAGTTATGCAAAAATTCAACTTACACAGAGTTGCCAAGAATGCAACCTCCACCTAAGTGTGGGGGGGGGGGGTCTACTGTAATGCAAGTCAACATGCGTTTATGACAAATAGATCCTGTGAAATTACCTTGGTTTAAGGTGATTGCAAGTCTGGCTGACAAAAATATGTATTTGTAGAGGGGTTTAAATTTTACCCACACTACATTTTTATTAAAGAAAAAAAATGAATGCAAAATTCATAACCCACATATTAAATGTATTAAAAAACTGGCTGACAAGACTCAAAATAATATTATAAAAAGGGAATTGTCATGGAGCAGGTGTGTTTTAGGGCCTCACAGGAATCAGTTCTTGGCCTTATGATAGTTAACATGTATCAATGACCTGAAAGAAAAAAACAAAACCTCACTGATAAAAGGTTCATGGATAGCACACAGAAATTGAGGGGAATAGCAGACAATGAAGAGAACAGGTCACTGATTCAGAACGATCTGGGACACTGTGTACTGGGTGCAATCAAAGAACATGTAATTCAATATGGATAAATGTACAGGTACAGATCTAGCAACAAAGTCTATTCAATAAACTTACGAGATGAGGGAGTATTCTGGTAAGCAATTACTGAAGATAATTTGTGGGTTGTGATGAATAATCAGCTGATTATGAGCTTCTAGTGCAATGCTGTGGACTAACGAGCTAATGAAGTCCCAAGAGCATTAAAAGAGGGATCTCAAGTAGAAATATTTAAATCTCTCTATTTGACAGGTTCAACCACTGCTGGAGTACCAGACCCAGTTCTAGGGCCCACAATTCAGGAAGAAAGTTTATACATTGCAGAGAGTACAGAGTACAGCAAGAGAGGGTAAATGATTAGAAAACAAATCTGTATATCAACTGTCTAGAAGAACTCAGTCTACAGTAAACTCCAATATCCAACATCCACAGGACCAGGAGGCTGCCAAATAATCACATATTCTGGATAATAGAGAGTTCAGTACTCAGATTAGGTATGAGTTCAGAGGAACCTGCCATCTGCATCCACATGCAGCATGGAGGGACACAGGGCAGTGACGATTGGGAGCCCCCCACCCCCGTGGGGCAGGGCTGGACATAAACCCCAGCTCCCTGTACTTTTCTTCCTCACTCTGTGCTCTGTTGCAGGACGGTCATAGGCCTGGGCAGGAGGTGGCAAGTTTACAGCTGCCATCTCCCAACCCAGGGCTCTGCAAAGCCCTCCAAGATGGAGCCCCACAGCAAGGGGGAAAGGGGCAGCATCATGGGGAGAGCTGCAGCTAGCTCCAGAGTGCTTCTCACCCATCCCCCCCATTCCTCCCCCACCCAGCCTGGCTGCCAGCTTCCCTTTTAAGAGCAGGCAGCTCCAGCAGAGCCAGCACCAGAGGTCAGGTTCAGAGCAGAGGTTCCCATTATCTATTTAACTTGCCAGCTAACTAAAATGACTAATGGGGCTAGATTAAGCAAGTCTTCTCAGTTTCTTTAAGGAGCAGGCCAAGATGCGCAAGGTTTGTCAGCTACCATCCAAATGTCCCCTTGGAGAGCCACTTCCAACCAAACCAATGAGACTTCATTGCTGCCAGCTTATTACAATGTATCTTGTAGCTGCTGCCAGGGAACAGGGATAGAGAGAGCACAAGAGACTGTCTACAGCCTGAGTCCAGCCCGCAAGCTCCTCTGCTCTCCACATATCCCCCACCCCTCCCCTGACCACAGCTACTGAGCTCTGAGTTAGGCTGGTTCTTTGAGTGCGCGGGTTACTCAAACACTAGTTAAACAAGAGTTGACTGTGTTTATTTTACCAACTAAAAGAGGGGTGTGCAACCAAAATAGCAAGACACCCCCTCTCAAATTCGGTTACAAAACTCAATACTTCAACAGCCGCAACGCATGTGAATAGAGGACTGCTCTGAATCAACAGTGTCCAGGCTGTAAACTCATGTTAGGATGAAGTCTGCCTCCAATGACTCCAAAGTAACATGTTTATGCTCAGAGGATCTAGGCCCCATGTGCTCTACATGCTTTTACAGACATTTGTAGAATTAGGGCTCTAAACATAATTGTGTCTATAACCATGCTTACTACTCATGCAAGCAGTGGTAGTAAACAGTGTTTCCCAAGCAGCAGAAGATTCAGTTAGCTAAGAGAACTTCTCTTGGAGCTGGTTCAAGCCATGAAGAGCTGTTAGGTGACAGAGCTATGGCTGCATAACCATTTGGCCAGTTATTCCACCTAAGCCTTTTTGGCACCAGGGTCTGAACTGCTGCCTTCTTAAATTGAATCAAGGAGATTTCAGCGATCAATACCAGTCCATCGACTGGTCCTATAAAACAAGACAACACAGAATGCATTGCCTTATGTGCAGACATTGACGTTCTGCATGAACATCCTGCAGGTGCTCCCAGGGGAAGGGTCTCCACTCTGCACCCTCCCCAGGCAACACACAGCTTTGCAGGACCACCATGCACTGCGCCAAGAGCAGGGTGGAGACAGGATGTTGCTGCACACCCAGAGAGCCCAGGACTAAAATGGAGTGGCAGAGACACTGCTAGCCTGGCTCACACAGCTAAGGGGATGGAGATTCAGGAAGAGCCCAGCTTCAGTGGCAGGAAAAGGAACTAGAGGAGGGGAGGGAAGACACACCCAAACAGTTCCATACCTGTCTGGAGCCAGACCCTGCTCACTGCAGCCCCTGCACCATGCTCCGCTGGAGCACAGATGACAGCACCGCAATAGGGCCATCCCCCGCATGCCAGCCACCCTACCCAGTCGAGCACTGGCCAGCCCCACCCCCAGCTGACTCCTGACCTGGCCAGACGTCGGAGCAGGAGGAAGAAGAGTCAAGTGCTGGCCAGGCAGGAGATAGCTGCCATTATTTCAGCAACAGCAGAGCAGGGTCATTCCAGCATCCAGAGCCACAGAGGAGTTAGCATCACAAGCCACAAATGACTCCTTAAAGAGCCACACGTGGCTCCGGAGCCACAGGTTGCTGACCCCTGACCTAGAAGATTAAGTGGCGACTTGATTACGTTCCCTACACTTCAGGGCCCGAGTGACAGCCTGAACTGCTATGCAAACCACTGTGCTGGGGGAGAGGGAAGGAGAAGGATAGCTCAGTGGTTTGAGCACTGGCCTGCTAAACCTGGCGTTGTGAGCTCAATTCTTGAGGCAGCCATTTAGGGATTAGGGCAAATAGATGTCAGGGATGGTGCCTGGTTCTGCACTAGATGACCATCTCAGGTCCCTTCCAGTTCTGAGAGATGTGAATCTTCAATTATATTTTTTAAGGGTAGGAATGGTGTCCCTGGCCTCTGATTGTCGGAGGCTGGAGATGGATGGCAGGAGACAAATTGCTTGATCACTGTCTTCGGTCCACCCCCTCTAGGGCACCTGGCACCGTCCACTGTCAGCAGACAGGCTACTGGGCTGGATGGACCTTTGGTCTGATCAAATATGGCCATTCTTATGTTCACAGCTAATTTTAGAGCCTGTCAATCCAGGGTGCGAGGTTTACTCATAAATACTGCATAAACACCAGAACAGTGTTTGTTCTTATGCACCAACTCTGCTAGACAAACATACCATTAGTACTGATAGGGCACTGAACAGTAGCACTGGTTCTGCCTTGTGGACTAAACCAATTAATGTTATAAGCACATTAAGAGCAATGAATGACAAGAAGCTAAAGTGCTACTGTTTTCACTTTACTTCACAAGACAGCCTGTCTGAAAAATATCTAGCAAGCTGCAAAAAACAGAATGAACGGGCTATACCTTAGGAGACTCCATGAAGCACAATTCAACCCATGCAGACACAAACCAGTTTTAATACGTAAGCATGTGTGACAGTTAATTGTTGCATCACAGTAGCACCCAGAGGCAACATTAGAATTGAGATGCTCTTGTGCTAGTACTATTGCAACATATACCAACTTCCCAAGTTTAAAGGTAAGATTAGGTTCCCATTCACATACCTCCTTCACTAAGGCTTCCTACCTCCACCAAGCAAGGAACTGTTGAGCTTTGTAAAAGGATAGGCTTGAATGCCCTCCTACGGTAACAGTTTGCTGGCTGACTGATTAACACACTTCCAATGATTAAGGACACAGCCCTACAGGCATTCCCACTTTGAGTAAGTTAATACAAAGCAAAAGGAGTCACAAGTTTAAAACCCTATATGGCTCAGCGTGCACCTCAAACCTCTCGTCCCCAGGCACACCTGAGCCCATGTCTTCCGCCAGAGCCCTCGCACTCCCAGTACCCCACCACTTTGCCACAGTCATGAACCCTTCATCCTCAGTCGCATCCGAGTCTCCACACCCACACAAGAATCACTCCCCCACCCATATCCTAACTCTCTGCTCCAGCTTGGAGGCCCTTTGACAGTCCAACCTGCAAAGACCCATTCTCACCACATGAATGGCTACATGCACCAATAGGAAGCTCACACTGTTCTTGCGCTGTGCCACTCAAAAGGGAGGAAAAGGACTGACCCCAGGCATACCAGAAGTGGTTTGGAGCTAATGCTAAGGGCGGAACAGGGGTGCTGACATGGGGGTTACATGTGACCCCTGTGTGCCCTCCACATGATGTCTATGCCTCCAGGACATGTCAACAGTGAAAAAGGAATAAGGATCCTGCAGAACCTAGCAAGATTCAAGAGAGATGAGTGAAAGGAGTGGTGCGTTCTCTGAAAGTTAGATTTCTTGCAGTTTCTGGTCTTCCCATTTTTTAAAGCATGCTGATAGGCTGTGGCTACACTAGCACCCCCCTTTCGAAAGCACGGCAGATGCTAAAGAGGCACTTCATGCATATGCAGTGCCTCATTAGCATAATGGCAGCCACACATGTTGAGAAAGTGCTGCTTTCGAACCACATGCCGGCTGTGTAGACGGGGACCTTTCGAAAGGACCCACAGATTTCAAAAGCCCTTTTACGTATATGGTTTTGGGAAGAAGGGGCTTTCAAAATGCAGGGGGTCCTTTCAAAAGGTCCCCATCTAGACCAGCAGCGTGCATTCTGAAAGTGGCGCTTTTGAAATTCGCACGGCCGCCATTATGCTAACGAGGCACTGCATATGCATGGAAGCACCTCTTTAGCATCTGCTGAAGTGACTCATTCACATCCCCCTTTCGAAAGGGGGTGCTAGTGTAGCCATGGCCACAGATGTGTCCCATCATCCACATAAGGAGGTAGGGAATTCACCTGGGTCAGTCATTGAAAGACAGCTGTATTAATTGGAGTTGAACTTCTTCAACTGAGTGTTCCAGCTGGCTCACTGAGGGCCTCATCCCGGAGCACAGACAAATCAACAACAGGAAGATCTAAGAAGGGACAAAACAAAATAGGCAGAGACCAAAACCTCCTGTGGCCTTTCACTCAAATTCCCAAAATTCAATCCAAGAAGGCCTCACATTGTTTTACAATGAATAAAACCACACTGACAAGGACTCCTACTTCGTAAGAAACAAAAGCATGAAGAATAAGCCACATGACATAAAGCTATAACATACCCATTTGCAGGCTGATGTGGTAAAGAAAGCCCATGATCATGGCCAGTCAACATACAATCAAATCTGTAAGCCTGATTGCCAGTTTGTATTCTCTCTCAATAAGAGATGAAGTTACAGAAAGTAAGTTGTTCCCTACTTATAGGATGTGGGTTAAAAGCAGTACAGCCCCAACTACAGCACACCCCAACTTACACAGAGGTTGTGTTCTTGTGCAACCCTGCATAAGTCAAATTTTGCCTAACTTGGGGGAGCCAGGAAACTGACCAGCACTGCTTCACTGGTCAGTTTCCCAGCTCCCCTGAGTGGCGGGCAGGCCGGAGCCAGGCACCAGCTCCCCACCACTTAGTAATGTTAACCTGAGATTCGCGCAACTTGAGTGTGCATATCTCAGGGTTCTACTGTACTTCTGTGGAAAGCCCAATTTGTACCTGGATGCCTCTTGAGGTGGGGAGTTCTAGAATATTTTACTGCACCTCGTCATGAATATTAATGTGATCTTGCACTAAGATTCTCATGGGGACTTAACACTCTCGGGATCATACAATGGTTCCTAAAAAAGTTTTATATTCAACTAATAAGCAGCATTTCCTCTGACAATAAAACACACAAGCATGAAGGACAGGGAGCTCATTCTGTTGTGTCATCAGTAAAGAACGTGAAGCAAAGATTCAGACATCTCCAAGTTGCAAGAGCTATTTAACTGGGGACAGAAAAAACAATTAAAAAAGTCCTAAGAGAAGTGTCTTTACAAGCAGCTACTTGTGAAACTGGCTAAAAGTATCTTTTGAATTTAAGCTGTAGCTTCTCTCTGTTTTAAATAAAAAAGCTATTTGTTTTTCTTCTAAATACCATTAAGAGCCCAGGCCAACAGAATTTGAGTTGAGTTTTCTCCCTAGCAGAGGTATAAAACCAAAGAATTTACATGTTGAGAAAGTTTGCAAAATTTAGACTTGGATTAGTTGCGTTAAGAGTATTCAACACTCATGGAGGGTACCCTCACTGCAGGCTTGAGCAAAGATGAAAGGAAAGGAAATTTTGCATACCTGTGTGTCATTTAGCAAAGGGAGAAATGGGGCAATTATGTCAGTAGGAAAGTAGCTCCTGTCCATGAAACATGCATGGGAACAGTGCTTAAGTCAACGTAACTTGCATCTCTCTGGAGGTCTTTTTCACATCCAGGATGGATGTAAGTTACATCAACTTAAGCAGTGAATGAGTACCCTAGTGTATTTTAACCAGTAGGATAGGATCCCACCACATATATGCAGACACTGTACCTATGTTTAAAACCATATCTGAACAACATACAGACTAACCATCACACTGGGAACCACTGTAGGCAGAGAAAGAATGTGGTCAGATTTGTACATCATGGTTTTCAAAGGAGAAGGGAGGCACTCTGAGGGCTTTGCGTACGGTTGCAACAAAACTTTCCCTGGTCTCTTGAACTACTGTAAGTCAAAATGAATTTCATTAGCAGCCCTCTGTGTTACATGCATTAACTTATTTAATACAATGTTACAATTATGCCTCAGAACCAGCATTTGATTTGGACCATCCACACATTAAAGATGACAGATTCTGCACAACTGTTCAATTTTCATTTTAACATGGTTAACGGAAACAAGCACCTTCAGGAGCTACTTATTTAACAGTAGCATATTGTATTCACATCACATGTGAACTGGCTGACAGTTTTCTGGAAGGCAACAGACTTGCTTACAGGCTAAATGCACACAAGCGATGAATTTTTAAACCAGTCTGCAACGCAGCAGTCCTCTATTTCAAGGAAGCCAACAGGGACACAGAGATGAGCCAGCCTCCTGTAGGGCCTTCACCTACAGGTCTCGCAGAACTTTAAGACAACTGTCAGAGGGGAAAACTGAGGCTTGTGGCACAGAGGTTAAATGACTTGCCCCTACAAAACAGCAGAGCCAAGAACAGAATTCTCCAGGGTCCCAGTATAATGCTGTGTCCACTTTATTGCATACTGAAACAGTTAACTTAGCTACCCTTCTTTATATAGGGGTTTCCTTATAAGAATCTGCTTACAAAATATTGGCACTGTAAATTTTAAAAAGAAGCCAATGTCCCATATGAGCAATGACTGGTTTTTACAACTTTACCCATGCAGCTGTGATGAACTGGGGGGAAACCTATCTTTACTACTTCTGAGTTGTGGCTTGTTTTATGACATTGTATCATGAAAACCTTCTGGTAAGACATCGTTGATAGACATACAATCTGAATGCATAACCCTTTTAGGCTAGAAACACTGCACAAAAAACTGGACATTAATACTACACTCATCCCTCATTATATGAGTACTCTACTAACAAGCACTCACTTAAACGAGGGACACGTTTACTTACCCTTATTCACTTCTACAAGTGAATTTCCCCCACTCATACAAGCCTTACCCCCTACCCCGCGGCTCCAGCCTGCCTTAGTCTGACCCTCTGCCAGCCCCACGGCCCCAACCTGCAGCAGCCTGACCACTTCCCCACACTGGCCCCACCGCAGCTTAACCCTGCTGCCAGCCCCATGGCCCCAAACCTGCAGCAGCCTGACCCCATATCTCAGCTGACCCCGCAGCAGCCTGACCACCCCTCCCCCACCCTGCTGGCCCTGTAGCGGCTTGACACCTGCTGCCAGCCCCAACCTGCAGCAGCCTTAACCTCCCTGCCAGCCCCCCAGCAGCCTGACACACACCCCCACGCCCTCATGGCAGCCTGACCAACCCTGTGGGAGCCCAACCCCCATGCCAGCTCCATAGCCACAACCCACAGTAGCCTTAACCTCCCTGCCAGGCCCACAGCAGCCTGACCCCGCCCCCCCCCACACCTGCAGACCAGCTCTGTGACAGCCTGACCACTGTGCTGGCCCCAGGGCCCCAACCCACAGCAGCCTTAACCCCCCCGCCCCCCAAACCGGCCCTGCAGACTAGCCCCACAGCAGCCTGACCCCTGCCTCCCCTCCCTGCCAGCCTGGTAGACCCAACTGGCCAGCCACAGCCTGACTACTGGCCCCCCCCAGCCAGACCACACACCCAACTTTCAGCAGCCTGAACCCCCCGACCCACCCCATGGACCCAACCGGCCACCAGGTTTTAACCCTCCCTTCCACTCATGGCCCTAAACTGCCCCCAGCCTTTAACCTTTTCCAACCCCCAAACCCAAGGTTCACTTACCTTTCAAAAGCAGCACCACCTTCTGCCTCTCCTTCACTGAGCTCTAGGAACCAGAGACTCTTACATGTATTTTAATGAGCATTCAGTGTCTCTCTTACAAGTTTTCACCTACAAGCACAAAGTTGGGATCCAATTGTGCTCACAGAGTGAGGTGAGAGTATATTTTGAATGGCTATTACAGATTCTAAGTGGGTTTGCTCAGCAAGGAAAAGGTGTTTTAATCGCCTAACTACAGGGAGAAAGGAAGTAGAGATAATGAGGATTTATCAAAAAGAACAGAATAATGAAAGTCAGTTGTAAGGGGCAGGTGAAGACTAAAGAATAGGAAATTTGCAGGAAGGAGGACTGTGACTAGTTGAACACAAGGGATGCAAGCTGACCAAAGGGATGAACAGTCCAGGTTGCAACACAGAAGGCACACACTGGAGCAAAAAGACTCTGGTTAACCCAAATCAATCTAAACCCATCCCACAGAATACTATGGAGTTGTAAGGAAACCAAGGCAGGGAAATGCATATAGGATTTACGCATATGTATGAGGTGTACTCTCTTGCACTTCTTTATGAGCAAGTAAAAAAGCAATAATGCATTTGACCTGTGACCTGCAGTGTTGCTGTAGCTGTGTTTGTCCAAGAACATTAGACATTCAAGGTGAGTGAAGCAAAAATTTCATTGGACTGATTTCTATTGGTATGACAAGCTTGAGTGACAACTATTCTTCAGGTCTTTAAACTTGTGAAGCATGTTAAAAGAGAAAGATGCTTTGCACAAGTCTTTGCAGAGAGTTAGGACATCTGTATGTCAGCTGTTATTTACAAAAAAAACTTTGCTATTTCAAAACAACTGCTACACAGCGCAACTGCTATGTCAAAATAAACTCAAAACAGTTGACTTACTTCAAAATTGGTGAACCTCATTTCAGGAGCAATAGCACCTATTGCAAAATAGCTATTTCAAAACAGGTGCTGTTAAGACAGGGAATAGCATCTTTGCTCTAATCCCCTGCCTATGTGACCTCCCCTTACAACTCTTCCAGACTTCTAGCTCTGTTCACTAGATTGTCTTCTGACCAAAAATCTGGTGGTTCCACTCTGATTCTGCTTTAACCACTACATCAGACTCTTGGTTTGATCAGTAAGTTGGATCACCTACAATTCAGGTCACAACAATCTCTGTGCCCATCAAGGCAGGCCCAGAGTCTTTGGAAACTGGACTTTTATTTTACAAAGAAGAAAAAACCAAGAGGAAAATCATCTGAACAAACAACTAACGTTCTTCTGACAGGACAGTTAGCAACCATTACAAGTACAAAAAAATTATGACAAACCAAAACAAAACAAATTAGGTACAGGAAAAAACATTTTAAATTTTGTGTTTTTATAAACAGAAAACTACTGGAAAACAAAAATAAATAAGTGGACTTTTTTTTAAATGGGAAGAGTGGTTTTGCATCTTTTGATCACAAATCTGCTTAATATTAGACACAATGCTGGAGAGTTGGATCATAATGTCAGGTGCAGCGTCACATGATTTCTCAAACGTGACACATGCCAAAACAATTTGAACTGACTGTTTTGCCACAAGTTGCAGAACTGTGCTATTATGACTATACCTACAATCTAAATACTTTACTATTTTTGATATACAACTTCACATTTAATATATTTTAGAAGGAAAAATATCACTCACATGAAGTTTTTTTTTTCCACAGAACACCTGTTCACATTGTGTGGAACACCAGTGGTCCACAAAACAATTTCGGAAACATCGGTCTAGTGAGCACAGGAGACTTGACTGGGTGATCAGCCAGTTCTATGATTCTATAGATGGAAATTTACTACATTTTAAAATCATTTTACCAAGGCTATCTTGTAAGAGTGCTGATATACCACCATTACTTCAGAAAAATGTTATTTTTTTCTTCAATTAAGAGTGAGGGAAGTTGTTTATGTATACACTGATGCAATGCTTCAAAGGCCTCTGCACATTTGATTGCCATGATAAATGTCATTTTCACCCTTATTAACATGAGTAATATTTTGTTTCTTCTGATATTATGGTAGGTCTCAAAAATCAGAAAAACCATCTTATTAAACCTAATGAGGCAACAACAAGACTAGCAAAATTAATGATACGGGCTCTTAATCTTCTATCCTAGTTTAGAACATTTCTAATCCGTGTCAAAAAAGCATCACTCAAATGCTTGCAAGAACATATCGGTGTCACTTCATTAGCTATTTCACTCTGATGAAGTTTGCCGTGTTTGTGTGTGTTTTGCGTTTCCCTGCGTTACTCTTCCATATTCTAATTGCTCATGAAAAGAATGCTGCAAATTTTCAGTCAATGGATAACGATATATGGATTTAAAGGGGAAAAAACAAACTCAATCTCCAGATGGTCAGCAAAATATACCGAGCCACATCAAGTTTTCATTTCAAATAAAAGCTGAAGTTCACTGCAGCTACTTTATACCCAATCTTGTACATCAATATGTAGCATAAACATCAATATGCAGTTTATCTTAGCCACTCTTGCACAAAAATCATTAGTGGCTGCTGTTTTCCTCCTCTTCCTGTTACCATTTGGTTTAGGGACATACAGGTTTGTAGTTTCCTGAATCACCTCTGTGGTGTAATAGTGAAAGAATGAAAGGTCCTCTTTGAAAATGCTCCTTAAATTAGAAAGCAGATTGTCTCAGAGATTAAAGAAAAATCACATTATTCTTATTGTGAAGAAGCACTCACCTCAAGCTAAGTTTGAAACTCAATTTGTCTTGTCCCTACCAGTTCCCTGCAGGCTCCTGGCTGACCCAGGTTGGTCTTCAGTGTCTTGGCCTTCTAGCCAAATGCAAGTGAACCCCTTCTCAGAGATGAGTCCAACAACAATCTATTTTCTGCCAAGTTAAGTTTGTCTAATCCCTGGATCTTGGCCCTTTATTCAGGTTGCCATATGAGCTCTGCCCCACTTCTTGGTGTTTATGCCACTTTACTTGTGGCTAGCAGGAAAACATAGTCCTACCCACTATTGTGGGTTCCAACTCAAGGACCACATACAGCTTGTCCCAGTCCATCACAGCTGCTTCCTTGGGCCTCTTCCTAAAGGTTCCATTGAGCTTCCAGCCCTCCTTCAGAAGTAACATCCTCCTACCTCCAAACCAGAAGGCTACGCTCTTCCTCACTCCTCTGATCCCAGCCAAGAACTGACTGGCTGTGGCCCTGCACCTCTTTTTATTTGAGCCTAGTCATCACTGATTGGCAGGAAACGAACAGCCACTTTGCTGCTTCCCTGGGCAGGGTGAAGGACTCCCAGGACTCCTCTAGAGAGCCTCCAAAAGGAAAAAGTACACCTGGTTACAGTCAGTCACCACTTCCTGTTTGGAAGGAATTAGCAGAATATAATTTCAAATCTAATTTTTTGTCAAGTGTTAGAGCAGTCCTACCAAAACTATCACCCTCAGACAGTATATGCCCAGATACCAAGACCTGTAACTCCTGTGTGTATGTATGTTTACTGTATATTAGCCAAAAGGTATGTTTTGTTTAAGTTTTTTTCCTTGTTGCTGAATTTTTGTTTTGTTTTGTTTGGAAATGTTTTGCAGAGGGAGAAAGGAAGGGAAGAGAAAGTTCTGGCCTCAGTATTTTCTATAGCAAAATTTTATATATGTAGATCTAGATCAAACCATTACCAGAAGGAACTTGGGCAGAAATGACATGCCGTCTAGTGAACAGTAACCTCTTCTGAATGAAGTTAAGCTTGCCTTGTGGGAAGGGGATGACTAATTTCCCTTACCACCTTGTTTGGCAAGAGGCCCAAACAATTAATTTTCCACATAATTGGCTGGATTGAACACACTTTTGTAACAGATGCACCAGAGACCCCAACAACACAGGCTGTGGTTCTGGACTATTGTGAAATTCTTGGATTAATGAACACAATTACAGCTTGAAGAATCCATTAGCTTTACAAAAACATGCTGTCATTTAGATTTATAAATTGTTGATAGTGTCAGCTATCATGGGATGACTAAGGGACACTATCCATTCAAAAATTCAGTTGAACTGAAATGAACAGATTTCAGAGCATTTGCTTATTAAAGCATGTCAGATGAACTCGTTAGATTGATTTCAAAAACCAACAGAAAGGTTAAAGCAGAATTAAGCTTGTTCACTGACATCTCGCACTGTTCCAGTACAACATGTGCACTTACAATTAAATGTCTACTTTCTGGTTTTCAGTTTAAAGTACTGACGCAGTCCAAAGGGTAAGCTTGCCTATTTCAGGCACTGGCTTGCCTTCATTTTCAAATTCGACACTTTAACATATGGTATGAACAGAGGCATCAATTACCTCAGTTATTACAATGACTGCTTCCCTTCCTTTGACACTCGTAATTATCCCCCACCCCTTATCCTCCTGTGTCAGTTTTTAATTGCAGGCGTTTTTGGTTTGGGGGGTTTTTTGTGGGGGAGGTGGGTGTCCTCTGTAATTATAAATATGTCAGTTTATTGGAACGGAGATTGATCTGATGAAGTGGATCTGTCCCATGAAAGCTCATCACAGAATAAGTCATTTTGTTAGTCTTTAAAGTGCTACATTTCTGCTGCTTTGTTTTGTTGGAGTATAGACGAACATGGCTACCTCTCTGTTACTCTTCATTATACTTAGTTGCTCTCTTTATATTCAGCCCCTAAGATATCTACAGGCTTGTAGCCTGTAAGAGACTGGCTGAAGGCTAAGTTAGGAGTGTGAGTAAGTTGACTATAACCCTCGGCCTCCTATCAATGACTTAACAGTTACCTTTAGATTGTGGAAACAGAGCTTGTTCCATGGTAGGAGTTGCCATGTTCCAGGAAGTGCTACTGCAAGGAACACGGGATTAATAACCACAAAATCCACTTAAGCAAGAGACAGCGGATACGATGAAGAACTGACATGGCAGTTACAAGTATCAGTGTAACAGAACAAGTACATGTCATTATTATGAGGGTGAAAGTCTACATAATGGGATGGAAGACTGACTGAGGGTAGGCGATACTCAAGCCCTGTAATAGGGTAGTCACCATGTTATGCGGGACTTGATCTTTCCTGGCTTTCTTCCATTGCAGTCTGCTTAGCTACTATGGACTCTTCAACTCATTGAAGAGCTTGCACCATCAAACACTGTGGCATGACACAGAGGGCTGGTTCCTTTGTCTCTTACCACCAGTTACTGAAAGGATGTCAGCACCCACTTCTAACAGCCTACCCATAATGCCATACCACAGATAACAAGACTGAGATAATACTGTATTGAGATTATGTTGTTCAGGCCTTTCTGAGCATTAGCCATTATTTTAAAAAACTAAGGCTTCACTTTGGCATAAGTATGACTGTCCTGGTTGTCCCCCCTGCAACTCCCCACAAAAATATTCAACTCTTAAGCATTAGTTCTGGATCAGAGAAGAACCTTAAAACACCATCAGATCAACTGGCCATTCTATGCATATTATTCCAGGGACACCCCTCCCACCACAGAGCTGGCCAAGGCCTCTCGGGATAGGTCATGTTGTCCCAGAAGCTAATCTGTCACTGGTTTTGTAGCATACATGTCAGTGATCTCTAGTTTCACCTGAGGAAGTGGGTTTTACCTCACTAGCTCATGACTGAATAAATCTGTTAGTCTCTAAGGCGCCACAAGACTGATCGTTATGGTAGGGCTTAGTGAGAGGGTAAATGAAGGCACTGTCTCAGAAGGAATGCTTCGGACAAGTGTAAAGAGATGTGTACATGCAGGCTTTGAACAGGGCATAAGAAGTTGCTGGTCTGCCCCTATCAAACCAAATCTAAAATTTGCCTTAACAAGCAGGAAGTGTTGGAGTTTGTCCTACAATACTCACATTCTCTGATCCCAAAGTGTTCAGTGGCAGATGTAAGGTGCAATGGTAGGATGCACGTTACAGCATTTCTCAAGGAGTGCAGAGTTAAGAATACACAGTGGGCAAGGTGTGGTGATTTAAATATGGATTTCCCCCTCCCCGACCCTACAGGTTTTCATATAGGTGCATAGGACATTCTGGACAGGCAGACAGAAGTGACTTAAATAGGTGCCCCCGCCAAGACTTCAGTTATTCTCTTTAGCTTTTTTCCTCCCAAAAAGTCTACGGTCCCCAACCCTCAACTGTAATCCATAAATTTAATTTTAGATACTATGTCGTCTTTGGGTTTGTGCCAGTTTACAAATATCCAGTAGTGAACTACATCTATTCCTTGATTTACCAACATAATTCATTTAATGAAAGCTGTTCATAAGTTGAAAATTCGTAAACTGAAAATAGAGCTCCAGCAGAGCATAGGCTGTACTGTGAATGCTTGGATAAAGGTTGGTTCTTTGTTGTAGGGAAAACAGTATTTCTAAATTGAAAAATAGGTACAAATTTACAAGGTTCATTGAAGCGAAAATTTGTAAGTTGGAAGTGCGTAAATGAAGGGAGAGGTGTATCTAAAACAGATGTTTAAAGGAGACCAGAGATTGAGAGACAGACAAACATTCAAAGACAGAGCACGTGGTTAGGTGTTTCGGAGGAAGAGCAAGAGAAAGAAGTTACTCACCGTAGTAACAATGGTTCGAGATGTGTCCCCGTGGGTGCTCCACAATAGGTGTCGGGCTCGCCCGGCGCCGCAGATTGGAAACTTTCCAGCAGTTTCTCCTGGATCACGCATGCGCCGGTGCGCGCTGCTCCCTTGCGCGTCCCTGGCCACATGCGCGATCCGGTCCCCACCCGTTCCTTGACCAACCGCCTCGGATGCTCCTGAAAAACACTAAAACAGAGATCCGAAGCGGGGAGGATGGGCGGGTGGTGGAGCACCCACGGGGATACATCTCAAAGAACCATCATTACTACGGTGAGTAACTTCTCTTCCTTCATCGAGTGTCCCCGTGGGTGCTCCGCAATAGGTGACTACCCAGCAGTAACCCAAGTAAGGAGGTGGGTAATCTGTTTCTGTGCAGCTTGCCCCCGAAAGGACCACTGTCGAGAGGCGGGTATCCTCTTGGAATACCCAATGTAGGGCATAATGCTTGGCGAAAGTGTCATAGGATGACCAGGTCGCCGCTCTACAGATGTCTTTTAATGCGATGCCCTTGAAAAAGGCTGTTGATGCTGCCACCGCCCTGGTGGAGTGAGCCCTAGGCAGGGCCAGCAAAAGAGTCTTTCAAAGTTTGTAGCACATTTTTATACAGGACACAATGTGCTTCGAGATTCTCTGTGAAGAGAGACCCTCTCCTTTTGACCTGGGAGCGAGAGAGACTAGAAATCTGGCCGTTTTCCGGAGGGACTTAGTTCTGTCTATGTAGAAGGCCAACGCCCTCCTCACGTCCAGGAGATGTAGGCGTCCCTCCTTGCTAGAGCTGTGAGGCTTCAGGTAAAACGAGAGTAAAACTACGGGTTCGTTAAGGTGGAACTCTGAAGAAACTTTCGGAACAAAGGCTGGGTGCAGCCATAAAGTTACCGCCTCCTCTGAGAATACTGTGCAGGGCGGCGTTGCCATAACTGCTGTGAGCTCACTCACCCTGCAAGCTGACGTAATTGCAAGGAGGAAGGTTATTTTTATCGTAAGGAGACGTAGGGTAACTGTGGCTAAGGGTTCAAATGGTGGGCCCGTTAGCACGCTGCGCACCAGGTCCAAGTTCCACGATGGTGGAAGCGGTTTCCGAGGGGGGTACAGGTTTACCAGCCCCTTCAGGAAAGTGGTAACAATAGGATGGGCAAATACCGTGGGCCCCTCCTCTTCGTGCCGAAAAGCAGATATAGCGGCGAGGTGGACCTTTAGTGAGGATAGGGAAAGCCTGCCCCTCTTGAGGTCCAGTAAGTATTCTAGTATTACAGGTATAGGACCGTCAAGGGGAGCTAGCTGCTTGGCAGAACACCATGCAGTGAATCGAGTCCATTTCTGCTTGTAGGTCTTCCTGGTGGAGGTCCTTCAGCTACTCTCCAGGACTTGTTGTACTCCCTCCGTACATGTGCTTTCTAGGGAACTGAGCCATGGATTAGCCATGCTTGTAGGCACAGGCCTTGAGGGTGTGGGTGCACTATGGACCCCTGGGCCTGCGTGAGTAGGTCCGGCGCCACCGGAAGGGGGAGCGGTGGGCGGTCCGACATGTGCAGAAGCAAGGGGAACCATTGCTGTCGATCCCACGTTGGGACTAGTAGAATCATGCGGGCTCTTCCCCTTCTGGCTTTCTGCAAGACCTTGTGGATGAGCACTGTGGGGGGAAAAGTGTAAAGTAGGGGGCCCTTCCATGAAATCGCGAATGCGTCCCCCAAGGACCCCCACCCCAAACCTGCCCTGGAGCAGTACTGGGGGCACTTCTTGTTGTGCTGAGTGGCAAACAGATCTATCTGAGGAAACCCTCAAGTGTGAAAGATTGGCCGTAGCAGATCGGAGCGGATCTGCCATTCGTGCGTGAGTGCAAAGCGCCTGCTCAGCTGGTCTGCTTTCACGTTGGGAGCGCCTGGCAAATACGAGGCTTTCAACATTATATTGTTGGCGATGCACCAGTTCCACAGCTGGACTGCTTCCGCATATAGGGCACGGGATCGAGCTCCTCTATCAATTTATATAAAACATGGTGGAGGTATTGTCTGTATTGATCCCGACTACTTTGTCTTGTATGTGGTCTTGAAAGTGTTTCCAGGCATTGAACACTGCTCTGAGCTACAGTATATTTATGTGCAGTGACTGTTCCGTAGGGTACCATAGTCCTTGCGTCACCTTGTCGCCGCTGTGTGCTCCCAATCCTATGTGGGAAGCGTCGATAGTAAGAAAAATAGAGATTTGTGGTTGGTGGAAGGGTACCCGTTAGCATGTTCTTGGGGTTTACCCACCACTGCAGGGATCTGCGCACCTCTGTCGTGGGCGACACCACCCTGCGGACTGTGTGGGATGCCGGCTTGTAGACGCTCGCCAGCCAATGTTGCAGGCTGCGCATATGCATTCTGGTGTTCTGCACCACAAACGTTGCCACCGCCATGTGGCCTAGCAGCTGCAAGCATGTTAAGACCAGCACTGTGGGGCTGTATGTAATGACTTGCACCAGCGAACTGATGGCGCGAAAGCGGGCGTCAGGTAGACAGACCCTTGCTGTAATAGAGTTTATAGGGGCACGTATAAACTCTGTGTCTTGTGTGGGGTCGGTCTTTGACTTCGCGAGGTTGATGACCAGGCCCAGCGAAGAAAACGTGTCTGCTGTTACGCGTATCATGCGTAGTACCTCTGCCTTCGAGGCCCCTTTCAATTGGCAGTCGTCCAGGTATGGGAATATAAATACCCCTGTCTGTACAGGTAGGCTGACACCACTGCCAGGCTTTTGGTAAAGACTCTGGGGGCCAAGGAGAGGCCGAACGGAAGAACCTTGTACTGGAAATACTCCTTGCCAACCATAAAACGGAGAAGCACCTGTGTGCCGGGTGGATCGTTATATGAAAATACGCATCTTGTAAGTCGAGGGCTGCAAACCAATTTCCATTGTCTAGTGCTGTGAGTATAGAGGCGACTGTGATCATCCGAAAACGCTGTTTACGCAAGTACCGGTTGAGGCCCCGAAGATCTAAGATGGGCCTCCAGTTTTCTTCTCTGTAAGGAAGTAGAGTGAATAAAAACCTTTCCCCTGGAATCGCTCCGGCACTCTTTCCACCGCCCCTATGAACATAAGATGGTCCACCTCCTGTTTGAGTCTCACCTTGTGGGAAGCATCCCTGAGGTGGGGCCTGGGCGGAGGTTTCGGCGGTGGGAGCAACTGGAAGGGGATCGCGTAACCCGTGGCTATGATCTCCAGTACCCATTTGTCTGCGGTGATCTTTTGCCATTGGGGGTGAAACGGTCGGAGGCGATGATGATGGAACATTAGCTGGGGATGGCATTGCACGATGGTAGTGATAGGGCAGCCCTCGACCTGCCCGTCAAACTTGTTGCCTTTGGGCCTACCCTGAGGATGCGCGGCTTTGTTGAGAACATCGCCTGGGAGTTCTATACTGTTGCTGCTGTTGATGTCACCCTTGGTCGTAGCCCCGTTGGTACTGAGCACGCTGTGGTTGGTACGGGTATCGTCTTTGCTGAGGGTAATATTTTTTCTTCCTATATGGAGGGGTATAAATGCCCAGGGTTCTAAGTGTAGCTCTGGAGTCCTTACTGGAGTGAAGGACCGAATCGGTTGAATCTGCAAATAACTTTTGCGTGTCAAAGGGGAGATCAACACTCTTCGCCTGCAGATCCCTCGGGATTCCCGATGTCTGAAGCCAGGATTCTCTGCGCATGACCACTGCTGTAGCCATTGAGCGTGCCACCGTGTCCGCCATGTCCAGGGCGAGCTGGACTCCCGTCCTCGAAGCCGTGTAGCCCTCTTGCACAATCGCCTTCAAACACCGGCTTCTTATCTTCCGGAAGCGAATCCATGAGAGAAGTAAGCCTGGAGTAATTGTCAAAATTATGGTTCGCTAGATGTGCTGCATAATTTGCCACTCTCAACAGCAGGGTGGAGGAGGAATATACCTTTCTGCCAAACAAATCTAGCTTCTTGGCATCTTTGTCTGAACCCCCCGATTTGTACTGAGAAGTCTGATCTCTGCTGAGACGATTCTACCACCAATGAATTTGGTTGTGGGTGACTAAAGAGGATCTCCATGCCCTTCACTGGGATGAAGCATTTCTTATCTGCTCTCTTGTTTATAGGTGGAGCGGAAGCCGGGGCCTGCCATATGGTGATGGCTGACTCCACGATGGCTTCGTCGAGCGGGATAGCGATTTTGGATGAAGCTGGGGGACTCAGATTTTTCAGGACTTTGTGATGCTTCTCCTGTACCTCTGCTGTTTGGATGCCTTGCGTGAAAGCCACACTTTTAAACAGCTCCTGAAACTGTTTGAGGTCGTCCGGGGAAGCAACGTCCCCGGGGGCCGTAGCCTCGTCGGGGGAGGACAGGAAGAACCACTAGGGTAAGCCTCCCTCGAACTCTCAGGTTCCTGCGGTCGATGGTACACCTGCTCACTAGAGGCTTGCGAAGGAAAGTCTCGGGGTTCCAAAATTAACTCCCCTTGAGACAGCTGTGTTTCTGTCCCCGGCCGGGAGTGTCCACGGGGGTATTGGACGGCTGGGGGGGGGACCTGTCCCTAGGTGTATGCCTGGGGTGTCTCTGTCCAGCACGGTAAAAGCGACCATGGCAGCACGGGCACAGGTCCGGGGATGGAGACCTGGACCACTCTCGGGGTGCGTACCGCCAGTGTCTGAGAGAGCGAGATCTCCACAATGATTCAGACAGTGGTGAAACTGGTTTGTGATAGTACTCCAAGGGATCCAATCGCAGAAAGGGCAAAGGTGTCCCAAGCCATGGTGACGCTGGTTGGAGGAATGGAGGAGGCGGCTCTGGATAGGCTGGAAGAGACTCAGATCTTCTGGGTGGCGTGCGCAGCATAAGGGGAGGGCTTGTTGACAGTAGCATTGCAGCCCTGTCCGGAGAGGGGCTGTAGTGCCGGGTTTTTGCTCTCGCCTTTCCCCTCCCCTGCAGGGCTGGCACCGCCCCCTCCCGTGCTGGGGATCTTGGTCCCGCTGTCGGCGCCGTGCTCGGCACGCTCAGCTGCGGTGCCGCACGGATAACGTTCTCCGGTGCCTGCAGGCTGCATGCCTGATGGCCCTGCACCGCTGGCGCTGCAGGGGTCGGTGCCGCCTGTGGCAGTGCCGCCGGTTCCGGCGCTTGCCTGGCCGCCGCTCCGAGTGCTGTGCGTGCCGGCTGTTTAGTAATCGGAGGCTCAGCCTCTGCCACGTGCGCTGCTGCGCTGCCGCTTGTTTGGGTATGCAGCTGGGGGCTGTGTGCTACGCCCGTCCCGCTCGCTGTGACCGCCGGCAGGGATCATGCTGGAGAGAGCTTCCTCCGTTTCTGCACCGAGGGGGGGAGGGAAGCCGCCTTCCTTTTATGGAGCCCAGGGGGTCCCTCCGGTTGAGGCCTCTCCAGCACATCGGGCTGGAGAGCCTTATCAAACAACAGCATTTTCAGCCGCATTTCTCTGTCTTTCCTGGCCCTGGCTGTGAGCTTAGCACAATGGGAACACTTCTGGGTAACGTGCGATTCCCCCAGGCACCTAATGCATTGACTATGCCCATCGGAGGCCGGCATAGCTTCGCGGCAGGACTCACACTTTTTGAATCCTGAAGAGGACATCGCGGTGAGAGTCTTTTGAGCTGTGAATAGGGTACTTAGCACTAGATTCGTGCCTGTTCCCCTTTCACGGACCCCAGCCCGCCACGGCAGAGGCCTACTGGCCTTCACATCCCCGCGTCTTCTCCGCTCCTCTCTCTTTTTACTATATAGTTATATTTTTTTTTTGTCCTTTCTTCTTTTTCTCTTTCTCTTTCTTTTTTTTTTTTTTTTTGGCAAGGAAAAAGCCAACAATTTACACGAAAAAACTCTAACTAAGCTGACTCTGGCCATAGCCTGAGCAGATTCCATCTGCAGCCGATGGCAGCTGAGAAGGAACTGGCGGGGACCAGATCGTGCACGCGGCCGGGGACGCGCAAGGGAGCGGTGAGCGCCAGCGCATGCGTGATCCAGGAGAAACTGCTGGAAAGTTTCCGATCTGCGGCGCCGGGCGAGCCCGACACCTTTTGTGGAGCACCCATGGGGACACTCAATGAAGAACACATGGGATTGTCTCTGGAGTGTGTTGCCAAAGTTCAAGAAAAGCAAGATAGATATTGCCCCACCAAGTGTGTGTGTTCTGGACAGCATGTGAAAGTTAGGCACTTTGAAATTGTTGGAATACAACTAATGGATATGATTAGTGGTTTTTAGTTGCTATGTATTTTACAGGGAATGGTCGGTTTGCCTACTTACATCCATGCCCATTAAAAAAAAAAAAGTAGCATTCCTGCTGGCAGTCTTCAAACTCCAATGTCATCATTCTTAAATTGAGAACATTCTTCGGTAGAAAAATGTTAAGATACTGGTTATTCCTAAATCACGTTAAAAATCTCAAGCTGCCCCTCAAACGATGAAGGTGGCATAGGCTTCCTCTGAGATGTTAATTGCAAATATTTTGTATCTAAATCCAACCCTTCTTCTAACTGCCCGACATCAATGTTCTGCATCTAGTAATATGTTGTATGCATAAACATCGCCAGGTCTTATGATGCTATTAATGTTTACAAATTTAAGAAGCCACCCAAGTACAAAATATTTATATTATTTGGGGAATTTGTTACCTGACAATGCTTACTCAATTCCTTAACACACACTGAAAGAACCATCTCTCCAAGGATAGTAAGGGAGGACAATGCCTTCCTTAACCACTTCAATTTAAATATTTAGTTTATAAACCATGTAATTTTTAAAAATAAGATAGTTTTAAGAGCTGAACGATTTCCTATTGAAAACAGAAGCATTTGGACTCTCGTGGAAGGTAACTTCAAATCCTGTTAATCCCTGATCAAACTAAATGGCTCTCTCAGAAAAGGGAATGAATGATGTTCAGCATTAAAATAAAAACTTACAAATATTCTCAGGCTTCTTGTCACATACACAGAGGCACCGAAGAAAAAATTATAATCATCCTGCACACTGATACAACCCCACTGATTACTGCATCTAGTTAAGCCCCAGAAAGATGTTTTTTCCCCCAGCTGCAGCAAGATGGGAAAAAAATGTCAACTCTTCTGGACTCATACTCCTAAAAACCCTAATGCGCATTTCATGCTTGTAACACCATGTGATGCTATACTGCTCAGTATCGGAGGGGTAGCCAAGTTAGTCTATAATGTGCCACAGGATTCGTGTGGAGTGTTTCTTTTTAAAAAAAAAAAAAAAAAAAGGACTAACAGATACTTGGGAGCACACACTTTCGTGGGCAAAGACCTGCTTCATCAGATGTGACTGTGCTGCACTGGTAAATACATCTGCACTCATACCAACTCTTACACTCTCAGCTCACACCTCCAAATCAGCCAGAAACAGAAGCAGCAATAAGCCAACTGCAAGCAAGTAAAACATAAGGAAGCAAAAGCTTTCTGCATCTGACGTCACCAAGACTTCAAAATCATTGGCTAGATGACATTTCCGAAAGCACTGCCAAGTGATTAGAATTCAATACTTTTTTGTAAAAGACAATTAAAATGCAATTGTTGTTTTAGCTTTGCCCATTAAGCTCCAGATTGTTTAGAATGAATACAAAACAGGCTCATTTACTTTCAGGAGTAACAGATTGAATTTGGACTGTTGCAAAAAAAAAAAAAGAAGGATTTTCTAGTCTCATAGAATCAAGGCCAGGGCAGGGGAACAGAAATCCTATATGGAGAACCCAGAGACCCTTTAAAGTTTGCTTGTTCTGCCACACCTGGGCTGCAGCCTTCTTGTCGCTCTGCAGCTGGCTGCTGGGGAAGTGATGGGGATGAGGCACGGCAATCGGAAGTAACTGGAAAAACAGGTTGGCTGTTTGGGTATGGTGACCCAAAGGAGAAGTTGGGAACCATGGCCCTGTGCTTTCCCAGTCTTTTAGGTCTGGCACAAGTGCCCTTCCCTCTTTTACCTCTTCCCATATGAGGGGAGCTACAAGAAGGAGTGGAGGAGATTAGATATCCTTTAAAAACATGATTTAATCCAGTTTCCGGGAGAAATTCTGTGGGGAGGGGCAGGCAGTGGGAAAGGCTCAGATGGTTCCTGCCAGCCTTTGAATCTTCATTTGTCAAGTCTCATTCATCCCCCTACTTCATTGAGAGAACAAGACTGCTGAACTGCCATCACCACATTCCTGACACCTGTAGAGCTGCACTCAAGTAACACCTGTACCAAATCTCATGCTTCAGAGCTTCAGCAGGTCACCTCAGGGGTCAAACAAAATTCCTTCCCAAATACACAATTTGGCAGATGTGTTCTGGGGGGAGAAAGGGGCCCCCCTCCTTTAAAGCATCAGAGACGGCCAGAGCTGAAGAAAGGACATCAGGTGAGGTGGATCAGTGTTATAGGGAACCCTTACGGATGCCTAGCTGGTGTGCCTTGCTCACTTGCTTAGGGTTATACAGACCAGCAGATGTGGAGCTGGAAAGACATTTCCCCCAGGTCAGATTGGTAGGGAACTTGTGTGTGTTTCTTGCAGGTTTGTGGCTAGAAACGATCTCCCCTCCAGGGTCAATTTGCCTGAAAAGATTATCCAGGCACTGCCATTAACCGAAGTCCCCACTAGCATAAGCATTCGGACGTGGATGCCACCTCAGTCTCTGACTGTGGTGCACATCTGTTTAGTCTTCTGAAACCTTAAATGCTGTAGTACAACTCATTGACTTGACTACATTGGCATCTGGATAAAAAGTAGCAGCCTGGGAGATGCAGGCAAGTCAGTTTACATATATCAATAGCTTGTGCAGATCTCCTAAACATAGTTCCACAGATTTTTCTTAATCTGCTCGACAATCTATTGCCTAGTTTTGTTTCCTGCTTTAACTGGATATTTTACTATATGATCCTTTAGCTGTTTGGATAGGGCAGCTGCTCCTTCTTCCCTATGAAGGAAGAGTCCCCTTTTCGAGTGCGTACACATGAAGCTGGCATCAGCACCTGTCTAGAGCCTGGTCTTTTCTGCACTGATGTGTCATGGTCCCCTCTGCAAAAGGTGAGCACAAGAATCAGACGCTGAATTTGTTTGTTTCCGCTTGGGGAGTTTGTCCCTGTAAACCTGCTTCAGAAAAGAGTGGAGCAGAAGTTCAAGTTGCTTTCAAGGACTGCTAAAAGTCTTACAAATATTTTTGAAGTAATCTCCTCGTTCTCAAAGATGCTGTCCTTTGGAGGAGTGGCGGGGGTAGAACCAAGACCCCTTTTTCCTCCCCTCCCGCCTCCTGTTGGCAGGTCTGCTTTCTGCCCTTCCATATACCTGAAGGTTACCAGCTGAGGGCTTCAGCTTCCCCAGAAGCTCCACCCCTTTACTCTGTGGGGTCCACTTGGGTCTGCAATTCCCTTTGAGGTCCCAACCTGGGACATCAGTAACGGTCTTTGGCATGGGGGAGGAGGAAGAGGTTGTTACTAAACTGGCAGCAGGGTGGAAGAAACTGTGCCTGAAGAACACTTATTGAACAATGACAACGACAGCAGGCATGCTGCATCTAATGCCTTCCATTCACATAGCCCAACAGGAGCAGGGGGTGGTGGCTGAGTTCCACAGTCTCCTGCTGCACACTACAGGGACTAAGCTGCTCTCTTTGTGTCAGTTCTCACCCTCATCCTTTTGTGCTGGGCAGGAGGGTTTGGAGAGGTGAGGAGATCCAAATTGGGCTTAAGCAACAGTGTTACAACCACACAGATGCCCCGAAGAGACGGGGACTCAGGGGAGACAGACCTCTCCTTTTATCAGCTTAGCTCACTCTCTGAACCAGCCCCTGCTAATGCCTGTAACTCCTGAACTCTGCTTCCCCTCTCTCCCCCCTAGCAGGGAACACTGTTAACGGTGTTTCACTAAAAGTCATTATTCAATATGGAGTCCCCATTAGGATCCATCTTGAAATGGAGTATGGAAAAATCATTGAGTCATCCCCCCCCCCACCTCAGAAAAGGGCACGAACTAAAGGCAGGGAAAAAGGGCGTCACATGGTACAAATCTGCCTGGAGACAAGAAGCTATGAGAGGAGCTGACCCAGCCTGCTCTGGGTGCTCTCTCTCTCTGTGCTGCCTCCCCAGCTTAGAGCTGAAGCACTGGAGGAAGAGGAGACCCACTGGTGGCTAGGGTGAGACACTCCACACTCCCTATTCTTCAGCAGGAGACCTTGTAGGCCAGGAGCTTTATTCAGTTAAAGTTTAAGACTAAGACAAAGGAGTGTAGTCTCTTACCCACACACACACCATCATTTCTCCTAGGCATTGCTACACACAGGACCATGAGTCAAGAGCAGAAGGCAGAAGATAGAAAAGAATTCCATCTGTTCGTGTGCCTGGAAAAGAGCATCTAGGAGGCAGATTCCCCAGGTTTTCCCTTTCCTTCCTAAGGAACAGCTCTACCTACCTGCCATCCATACATTGCTTTGGACTGCGGTAGGAGTGACTTTGAGAAGGGGAGTTCAGGGGAAAAGTCTGCTGGAGCTCAAGGGGTAACTCCCCTCACTTGTAAATAGTTCTGACAACTGGAGGGTTTTATTGAGTTTACACTCATTAAATAAATCGTTGTTCACCTTTTATTTAAGGGGTGTTCAATGTGCACGGTGATAGAAACGTTAGGGGGTCCCGGCCTGTAAAAGCAGAAAACCTTTTCTGAACGCTGTTCTCAGGTAACACCTCGGCCCAAGGACATGGCTGGGAACGAGACAATTCAACAACTGATCTTGGTAATTCTTAGATTGATAGGAACTCACGTTTGAAATCTCCCCGAGAAACTCTGCAGCCAGAAGAAAAGCCAAAATACCCTTCAGGGGACTGGATAGTCACCTGCTGCCAGCAATTAGTGGAACTGGTTTTGCCCCCAAGCTGCAGTCAGCCTGAAAGGCTCAAATGACTTATGGACCTTCGCATAATGAAGTATTTATTTGCCCTTATCTGTCATCTAAGGATAATCATTTTAGAAAATTGGAAGGCCTAGATAACTTGCACACAAGGATCCTAAAATATCTGGCTAAGGAGATACTTTGGCCCACTAAGTTGCACACAAGGGTCCTGAAATAGCTAGCCCACTAACGTTACATTTTATTCAGTCCTGCATACCGAGAAATTCCAGAACACTGGAAGCTCAAGAATGATACTATTGTTGTACAAATACCAGAAAGATAAGCAGGCTGACCAGGGTAACTGTAATTCTGGGTAGCCTGCCACGAGATTCATTTGATAAAGATTTCAAGAATTGAATTATAATTAGTGTCAATCAACACAGTTTTATGGAAAACAGGTCTTGTCAAACAAATGATTTAATTCTTCAATGCAATTATAAGTTTGGCTGATAAAAATAACTGTGTAAATGTAATATTCACCTTCCAAAGAAATCTAACTCAGTGTCTTATGACATTGATTAAAAATAAGCAACATACAATAGTGAAGCACATTAAAAGGCATAAAGAACTGACTTAGTGAGTTCTCAAAAAAGCAATTGTCCATGGGAAACTATTATGATCGAAAGAGGGTGTTTTTAGGACTGGTCTGCAGTGGTCTGTATTAACCTGATGCTATTCAAGGGGGAGGGATAGCTCAGTGGTTTGAGCACTGGGCTGCTAAACCCAGGGTTGTGAGCTCAATCCCATGAGGAGGCCGCTTAGGGATCCGGGGTAAATAGATTAGAAAAGCAATGGCACTTGGTCCTGCCGAAGGGCAGGGGACTGGACTCGACCTCCCAAGGTCCCTTCCAGCTCTATGAGATGTGTATCTCCATTTTTAGGGGGAGGGATAGCTCATTGGTTTGCTCATTGGCCTGCTAAACCCAGGGCTGCGAGTTCAATCCTTGAGGAGGCTATTTAGGGAGTGGAGCAAACAGATGTCAGGGATGCTGCTTGGTCCTGGCAAGAGGGCAGGGGACTGGACTCGATGACCTCCCAATGTCCCTTCCAGTTCCAGGAAGTGTGTATCTCCAATTAACATTTTCAATAACCTAGAAAAATCTTAAAAACAATAATCACTTGCTGATAACAGTTCTAGAGGACAAAAGAATAATAATGAGGACATGAAACTCACACAGACTATGGGTCACATGGCAAGCTGAGCTCATTCAAACAAACATTTCAATACACTCAGACACAGAGTTATACCTTTGGTAATCAGGAATACAGACTATTCCTACAGAATGTGGCACAATATCCCAGAAACGGAGTGACTTAAGCACTCTATACTTATGGGTAGACGGATGCTCAGGTGGTCCATCTACCAGGCACATGCTAAACCAAAAGTTCAGAGCATTCCTGTCCACCCCAGTACTCCTTGCAGTCACAAAGGAAGTTGATGGGAAGAGTTTCTCCCATTAACCTCCCACCGCAGGGACAGTGGAGAAAGTCGACCTAAGGTATACCAACACTAACTACACTACTCAACTTTCTCCTCTAGTGTAGGCCTGCTCTGAAAATGATCTCAGTGATACACTGAAGCTGCAAGTGAGCATGAGTTTCCACTAGATGGAGGATTGATTTAGATCACCGGTTACACCCATTACATCTGGTTTACCTACATCGATTTAATCATTCATGTAAAACATTGCTGTTTTTACTTATTTTCCTAAAGGAAGGCTGGTTCTCAGTGGTTACTAACTAGTGTAAATACAGCATTTACACTGAATTTGGTACTTCTGTTAACTAGGGAAGGTGCACCTTTGCCTAAAGTAAGCAATTATATGGTTTAACTTACATTTATTCAGATCCTTCTTTTTACAGTTTTGTCAGAAAATGGTAAATGATAACCTGTCAGTAAACAATGTTGGTTTTTTTTTTTGTTTTTTTTTGGGGGGAAACTCATAATAGGTGTCATCCATTTGGATGGACATGTAACTAACTAATGTCCCAAAACAGCTTTATATTAAATAAAAACTACTGGAAATATTCTATCAAAACATGTTTTCCATTTAAAACAAAGGAAGTGTCTGTTAAGTAGCCAATTAATTGAACCGACTGTTTCTAGTCACAATGACCCTCAAGATTTTAGTACTGTTGGATGTCATCCTTAGATGTAATCCTGTCTTCCAAGAGGAAAACAAGCTGTACTGTTTTTTGACCACACAACTAGTTCCTTATTTTGACTGAACTAGTCATTGAACTGAATGTGTGAAATAGATGGTTATGAAGGAAAGAGGCTGCTGCTGTTAAAAGTTGGTTTAACACTTCAACATACTATGCTTCCTGATACTTAGCTAGTGGTTTGATTTAAAAAAAAAAGTCTTGGCAGCAAACACATACAGCTTTATTTTATTTGTGTAATTTACTTGAACAGATTACGTTAAGGCCTAAACTTGTAAACTGTGCATTTGTTTTAAAGTAAGCCTGTACAGTATTTCAGTTAATTTTTAAATGCCATTTTAACATCATTGATGCTTTAGGTACATGGGTTTTCCAGCATAAAATTGTGGCAGAAAGGGCTAAAGTGGCAAAAATATTTAATGGTAGGGGTGATTAATCCCTAGTAATTTGCCTCAAGGAAGTAATGGATTTTCAATCTCTTGAGGTATTAAAAGATTAGCTAAAGGGCAACACAAAAAAGTTATTAGGCTCAATATAAGGGTAACTGGGTGAAACTGAATGGGCTGTGATATACAAGAGGTCAGAATAAATAATTTAGTGGTCATTTCTGGCCTTAAACGCTATTAAACTCCCTCAGAAAACTCCAAAGATGCATTCAAAAAACTGGATCACTCACTCTGAGACACTCTGGAATGAATCAATATCAAAGTTTCTCCCACAACTACAATTTTATTCCAGAATTCTTTCGCTCTGGTTGAAGTTACCACCACAAAACACTCAGTCAACTCCTCCCTATGCCTCTTAACCTCAGACACAAAAGCACAGCCACACAGCAAGGCAAGCGCCACACTTCCATTAATTCTATTTGCAAGATGCCCCACAAGTTAGGGCAATCTAAACACATTTTGTGTTAACTGCATGCTATAACTCCATGCTAACTTCATGAGCTTTACTTCCCGTGAGCATTAATCCCAAGTAATTCCCTTCCATCAATGCAGACGAAAAAAGAAATCTAATCAATTCTCCTTTTGTGGTTTTCACACTGTGAAGAGGTTAGATTTTTTTTTAATCCAGATGTGCCAAATTTTAGTCCTGAGGAAGGCTGTAAACAATATAGATTTCCATGGTTCAACATCTCAAATCACTTACAAACTTAGCAAAGTACCTGAAGATGAACAGGTCATGCTGCACTTGGTCCTGTATTTAGCCCTTTGCCTACAGTAAATGAAAGCCATTCCCTTGTATTGATGGAATGAAGAGGGGTGGAGAGCTGTTTCTGACACAATAAGATGGTGTATAAACCTTTTCTGAACACCTTCGTGATTCAAACATGCACCTTCACAAATTAAAGGATGAAACTGGGCTGAAATCCTTGTTACTCTCTCACTGTCACCCAATCCGTTGCAAAATTGTTACAGAATATGCACACACAAAGAGCTATTTTTAGCAGTCTAAGTGTCTGTCTGAAAAGGCAGCTTTTATCAACAAGCTTTATTGATACTGCCTTGTCTCAGAGTCAGCTGTTTGTTGACACTTTCGCCGAGGCAATACTTACATCCCCTATGAGGGGATGTTGCTTTGTGGCAGAAGCAGCGCTGGCGCTTTCACTGCGGGGATGGGGGAAGTTGAGCATCCATGAACAACAAATGTTTTGTCAATCGAGTGCAAGTGTAGACACACTAAATGGGATCAGAGCAAGCGCTAAAACGGTCACAAAAAAGGATACTGTTGGCTAACTTGTCCCCATGTGTTCAAGGGCTGCATTTTTCTATGGAGGGGGTGCCAGGGTCTGGGGTGGAGGATGGGTGCAGAAGGGAGCTTGGGATAGAAGACTGAAGTGCAAGATAGGGCATTGGGTCTGAGAGGGAGTTTGGGTAAAGGAGATGGTTGTGACCTGCTACAGGGGTTTGGGGTACTGGGTATGGGCAGGGGTGCAGGAGAGGATCGTACCAGAAGCAAGCTCTGGCCAGGAAGTGCTTAACTAAGCTGTTCCTGGCCAGCAGCACTCTGGCAGGCTTCCCTGCCTGCCAACAGCCCCAGGCTACTGGCTATTCTAGGCTGTTTTCTGTGCTCAAGGAGCGCGTCATTCGCTGTCCCACCTCCAGCAAAATCCCTTGGTTCCCGTTGGCCGGTTTCACACATTACCTTCTCTCCCCGCCCCCGCACCCCATGATCCTCTTGCCCAGAAACCAGTCAAATGGACCAGAGGAGTTTGGGGGGGGGGGCAGCACCCAAAGCTCTCCCCTCTCCTGTAGGGGCTGGACACAGGCCAAGAAAGGTTTGGCAGGCCGGATCCAGCCCAGGGGCCATATCTTGCCCACCCTGGCACATAAAATTCATACGGAGGGAATGGACTCAGGACTGGGGCAAAGCATTTGCAGAGCAAGGACTCCAGCTGAGGGTGTGGGCTTTGGGGTGGAGGTGGGGTAAAGAAGCTTAGGGCTGGGACAGAGGGTTGTGGTAAAAGGGCTCTGGATGATCTGGTGCAGGATCTGGGGAGGGTGCGTTCAGGGTGCAGGAAAGGAGTATGGGCTCTGTAGGAGAGGAGGGGACCAGGAGTGAGGGTGAGAGGATGGAGATGACGACTCAGGACTGGAAGGGAGAGGGATTCAAGGTGCAGCAGAGAGTTAGGGCTCCAGCTCACATACGTGGTTCCATGCTCGGCCACCTGGGACAGTCCCTCTCTGCCAGCCATGGCAGCTTCAGGACTTCTTTCTCCCAGCTGCAGCCCTGAGCCCCTGCACAGGACATAATAGCTCACATGCAGAGTTTAACGGGAAGTTGTGTGGCCGTGCAGCCACACAGCTTTAGGGGAACTGAACCGAGGAGGAAGAACCACCAAATCAAGCAGGGAATACATTTTTATTTTTCTAATTTAAATGTGAGTGTACCAGTATGTTTGTAGTTCATCACTTCATATAGCTGAATTTACAACCCAAGAGTGACTGATCAAAAACACCAGACACACAGAACAGAAACAAACCAAAATACCTGCTATAAGTAAAGAATTAGCAAAAAAATATAAATATCTTCTCTAATTGAGAAACACTGATTACCGGGACCACTAAGAGATGTGTCAATAAGAATGGGAAAAGCAAATACAAACATTTTACTCTTCGTAGTTAACGTAACTAGACTACAGTAGAAACTTCCATCTTACCACTCCCAAATTTAGAGAGACAGTGACACCTTGAATCTCTACGTTCTTTTGTGATTTTCCTAACAAGTACAGTCACGAGGACCATTTAGATTATTTTAGTGCAAGCTTGTGGAGTGAATTTGAACTCCAAAATTTATTTTTATCATTTTATAGTATTAAGAGTGGTAAAGTGTAATTGGAATCTTTAAAGACGACAGTTTACTGAGATCAAATAGAAATGGAAAGGGACCAAAAAAACCCCACGATTCTTTGGTCAGTGTGCCCTCCAGGGAATTACTCTAAATTCCTGCTATTTAATGCAATATAAGGCCATGAGGCTGACAGTCCACATCTGTGGGAGGTGCAAAGATTTATACTATTTTGCCACCCAATTAACCAACCAACTGTTCCAATTATCTGTAAACATATTCAGCTGTCCATCAGTAGCTGGATAAACAAGCCAATGTACTTCCTGTTCTTATCTTCTGTTGTAAAGTTGCTTTATTACTTCCGGGTATGTTAAGACTGTCCTAGATGTCTTAAAATACAGTAAACTTTCATATCCAGCAGCTGTAGGATATTGAAATATTCTGGGTAATAGAGAGGTATACTTAGCAATGCATAACACTAAGAAAACAAGATCAGATACCAAGGTACTCTGCATAAATTTTTGTTCTTTTATTCACCAAACAGTAGTACTGTACACTGTAAACGTATACTGTATTTGCTCTATTCGTATTTACTTTCTATAAGTACAGTATGGTAACTAACTAAAATTTACTTATGGTCAAAATGGCAATTATTTGAGAGCTCCAGATAACAGAATGCCGGATATGAAAGAAAGTTTACTGTATTGAGAGGTAGCTGTGGCAGTCTGCATCTTCAAAAACAACAAGAAGTCCTGTGGCACCTTACAGGCTAACAGATATTTAAATGCATCCGATGAAGTGGGTCTTTGCCCACGAAAGTTTATGCTCCAAAATATCCGTTAGTCTGTAAGGTGCCCCAGGACTTGTTGTTTTTAAAGTTACTGTAACAGTTTCATGATGTACCTTTCCCATTTAATTTGTTATCTACTGTAGTCAGCTATTAAAGCTAAACATAATCATATCAACTTTCTGGCCATTTTAGAGACATGAGTATTTTGCAACCCCTTAACCTCTAACTTCTCTTTGCTGCCCACGTGACCTGGCAAGTCTCACATACACAACACACCACATGGCTGCATTTGAAAGTTTTACTCATCTGTTTCTCCACAATATATGGAGACATTTTATGGCTTTGATACTCCACAGCCAATGAGAAATTGGTGTAAATGGTTTCAGAGATAATGCATTGTAAAGACGACTCTAAACGTGAAAAACCAGTCACACTTTAAAAGGAAGCTACATACCAGCACAATTTTGTCCGGCCAAAGCGAGGTTGGCGCTGCCCTGCCACACAAGATTTTATTTCAGGAAGGTGCACCACTCTTTTTCCAAAGTATGGATTTCAATTACAAGAATCTGTTATGGCCATATTCCCTCCCAAAGTCCGAACAGTAGTTCAGAGATCATCTCTTAAATTCAGTCTTTTAATCCAAATACAGCCTTTTAATCCAAAATTCATTACAAACCTAGGTCTCAATCCTCCAAAGGGATCTACAAGGACTCCTTTGGAGTGATACCACCCATCTCCTATCACCAGGTGCTGCCAGTGTTTACATCATCCTCTTTCCTCTCCTATTAGCTGTAAACACCCTATACTGCCCTCATGTTGATCCTGAAGATTTCAGGGCAGAAATGTTTCCATGTGCATTCATACAGCCTGCAGCGTAACAAGCTTTGATGCTTTTCTAAGCCTTTGACTGCCACTACAGTAATACAGATACAATAAGCAGCTGTTTGACACTGAACAGTTTGGGAACAGAAGGGAAGAACTGGACAGGTTTTAAGAAATAAAGTCTTGGAACTAAAGGGCAGAAAATTTCCTCTCTTGACTGCTTAGATATGCTGACGTAATCTCAGAGACCAAGTTGTGAAATTTCATATTAGAGTTTAGGGTTGGGTTTAACAGGCTGTGACCTCAGGATAGGGACACGTTTTCAGAGCTGCTCAAACTTTCAACAGCCAAGGTTTGAAATATTTCTACCTACCCTCTGTTAATCCATGATAACATTGTAAATCTACAGGGTGTAAGTTTAAAGCAAATATAGCCTTCAGCTTGGTCCACAGATTGTAATTAACAGCAAGCTCCATGAAAACATGCATTTTCTTGGGCAATTTGTTTTCCTGTATCAACTAAGCAACTCCTTCCCTACATAACAGGGAATCAAGGCTTTCCCAATTCTCAGCTAGAGTCAGCAACTACACTGTCCACCTGCTTATCTGGAGAAAAATCTTTCCAAAAGGAGATTAATGACATTTCTAAAGGTCAAATTAGTGTAAGATTTGCTTTGAAGTTTCTTATTTTAAACTTCACTTCCGTTATCCTTTTAAAATGTTGATGTTTCTCTAATTCTCTCCTATCCTTATCACAGCAAAAGCCCCGATTTTAAATATCTGTTTTCAACGGCTTCTAAATTGAGACAGCGTTCTTCTCCTGGATTATGTTCTCAATAAAAAACACAATCTTTGTCAAATTAAGATAAATTACTTTTATGAAATGTTGTTGTAGGCATGCTGTTCACAAGGTGAGACCCTGGTGTGTGACATCTTTTATTGGACCCCCTTCTCTTGCTGAGAGACAAGCTTGTCAGCATATGACCACCAACAATTTTCCTTGATACCCTGAACAAGCCACATGGAATTATGGCAAATATGTTTTAGCTATGTTGTGTTAAAAATACTGTTGTGTATGTGTTGTTGCAGCACTCTGTGCCTTCTCTATTCGATGGAGGGATGCTAATGAACTGCCTGCATTATTAGCAGTCAGCCTGTCCGCCAGCCCTTCCCCACAATGGGACATGCATTCCCTCTTTCAAACTAGACTATCCAGAGACCAGCACACAAAGACAAACACTTTTGGACAGACATCTGGAGTTTAAAAACGGACCTACAGCCTTCGTCCAAGTCCAGCAGGAGGGCAGGCCTCTTGATTCAGTGGGCCCCGGAAAGAACTGGGCCTGCCAGAATTTGTTTTTAAATATGATTTCTCAGAAGGAGAATTTTACTTTAAGAAAACAACAGACTGGCTTAAAAAGCACTGTGTGGTAATCTGTTTCCAAAAAGCAAGCACCCATCTTCAAGCAGACAGCATACTACCATCTTTTCCAATTCAAGGTTTTCCAGAAAACACAAGGATTTACTTTAGTTGCAATCGCCACATCTGGAAGTCATGAATGTGCAAGTCATCCACCAGGCCACCACCTTTATTTTTCAACATATTGACAGTACTATGCAATAGCATATTCCAATGCCAAAGCAACCCTCCATACGAGATATTTTATCTTGCTTCCCACACACACTTTGCTTAAGCATAAATACAAGTTCCCTTTCCACCTTGAAATATAGTCTTTTGCTTTTCTCATATTTACATAGCATTTTCACCATTTAAGCTTCTGAATCACTGCTTGGGGAGGAAAAAGCCCCACACTGTTGTGTGCTTAAAGCAAAAGTTAAAAACTTGGGAATCAAGAGGGTGGGGAGGCAGAGAATGCCCAAAATCCTGAGATTATACAGGCAGAGGCTGAGCAGGGTTGAGAAAATGACAATGAACAGATGCAGGCAATCCTGGTGAGGGACAAGTCTAGCAAAGGAAGCTGATAATATAGAGAGCAAGTTGTGTAGTAATAAAGGACACCGGCACAAACAAGATTTTTTTTTATTATATATATGCGCATGCACAGCTGTAGTTTTCCCCCCCCCACCCCCAAACAGCAACAAGAATGTGATTAATAGTCTAATAGTCATTACAATCATTTAGCTGCATGAAAATCACTCCTAAATTTGTGTATGTGTCAGGCAAAAAGATTGTTTCTTCACTCCCTTTATTTTCTCTTATGGGATTGTTCCTAGCAATTGAATGTCACCTTTTTGGGGGTGAGGGATTTGACCATTTATATTATTACCTCTCTGAGGCAGAATTCTGTAAAGAGCTAATACTGTTATTTGAGCCAGTGTCAGTTTGTTCAACTGTAGATCTCTGGAAGGACTCATGGCACATCACATTAACAGCACTCAGGCCTTGTCAACACTCACCTTTCCCATCAAATTGCATAGATTAAGTCAACACACTTACAACATCTTTCATACAGTAAAGTCAACAGGGACCACTCTCCTGTCAACACCAGCCACTTGGTTTTCCTGGTGTACTGGCATCCAAAGATCAATTTACAGAGTCTTCAATGATGCAATAAAAACACAGCTGGTGGCTCAATCCCTACTGGGTTGAGCCCCAGTGTTGTGAAGACATACCTCCACACAGGGTAGGGCTACGTTAAGAAAGCTTGCATTGGCACCAATTCAGCTGTGCTACTGTAAGTTCTCTCAATATAGTCCCTCTAAGCTCTCCCAAAGGCTTAACTACTCCAGCTCCCAAAAATGCCAATAACTGTGCTGGCAGGCGAAGCTCTCCAGCTAACAAAGCATTGTCCATACCAGCGGAACACAAATGTGAAGAGGGCACTCTGGTATGGATGCAAGACCTGGTGTACTAAAAAGTCTTCCAACCACAAGCGACAGATATTGAGATACAGATGCCTGGATACACTCTTCACATCACATGGCAAGACTTTGTCACAAAAAGGGGAGCTTTTGAACAGGAGCAGGGCAAGAACCACTTAACATTCAAAGCAACAGAATAAAGTGGGGATGGCTAGGCCACCCTCTCAGAAAGCCATCGTCCAATGTAGTCTGTTAAGCTCTCAAATGGAACACACGAGGAAAACTCAAGAGGAAGACCTTGGACGATGTACAGAAGATCTGAGATTAAAGGACAACATCTGGGGTACTCCTGGGGTCAGCTAGAAGTTTCGTCCCGAGACAGAATGAAGTGGAATCTTGTAGATGACCTATGCCCCACCCAAGTACAAGGGTTTCAGTCAGTAAGCAGACCACTGGTTAGGTCAGTGTAACTTATGCCAAATGGGGCTAGGGGGAAAAGAGGTTTCACACCCCTAAGTGACTTAAGTTGTATCAACACAAATGGTAGTGTCAACCTAGCCCTAGATCTATGTCCTGCTTTCAGCCTGAAGACTGCCTCAGGACAATTGCACAGTTCACTAATCACCAAGCATTTCTAACCAAGCTATTAAATAGGAAAGAACAAGCATTTCTTTACTGAAAAAGAGGGTCCTCTGTCAAAGGGGTGGTGGGGAGGGGGGGGGAAAGAGGAGGAGAAGAGTGATCCATAAACTCCATCCCACTAGAAGTCACCCTGGCATAAAAGCATCTTTATTTTACACATGAGAACTGAACCCATATATGAATGAGATTGTTTCCTACTATAAAATGAACATCTTTGAGATTTGTGAAATGCTGTCATCAAAAAAAAGGATGGTTATGAGACAAGTGCTGTGGAGGTTAGGCTCAAAAATCACTTGTTACTCAAATGGTACTTGGATGCTAACTAGACTGAAAAACTCATTAGGAAAAAAAAAAATCTAGAGCTCATTATCCAAAACAAAGAACCAACTTTGCTTATTGCCAGGCATTCTGGCCACAAAATGAAGATCATCCAAGCTTAACAAAAGACACATTCAGAATCAATGTATTGCACAAAGCTTATAATAAATTGAGTTATTCATCAGAAAAGGAGCTCATACCAGCAGAGCACTGATGTGTTTTGGGGTGGGAAACTTGGAGGAGAAAATAGAGGGGAAAGGACCAACCAACCAACCATTACTTGACAATTCTGCTAAAAATAAGTAATACAGCTTTTGAGGGTAGAAGCCAGTAATACAGAAGAAACATTATGCTTTTGTAGACATTTTATGGCTGTTATAGGGTTTTTGTACCTTAATATTCGGAAGTTTGGAAGAGACTAAAAGGTTCTCACAGAAATGCAGTGCTAAAAGAAAAAAGTTTCCTAATTACTTATGTGGGATGGTATTTGAGATTTTGTTTTAGTTTCTTCAACTAGATCAAAAATCAAGGTATACAAAAAACCACACCACACATAGTAACTAACTATCTCAGCAATATTAATATTTTGTTTCAAGAAAGAGGCCCAAAGAAAAAACAGAACAGCCTGTCTGTGCTTTTGAAGCACAGGGAAGTGTTCTATATCAGGAGAGAAATACACTGAAAGAAATTTTCATGGGAAAGTTTGCATATACAGGTTGAACCTCTCTAATACCACACACTCAGGACTTGACCCATGCCAGATAGAGAATTTGCTGGACCACAGAAGGGAGGCTCAATATTGTCTAGCAGCATTAACAATGACATGTCCACTGCTTACTGGCCTCTTAGATATTTGGGGTAAATTAGAGCTGAACAACAGCACAGAACAGAGCCAGGACTGGTGACTGGAACAATCTTTAAAGGGACCACAGGAAATTGGCCACACCCATAATAAGTGGTCATCCAGCTAAACTAAGATCATGATGAATTACAGATGTGCCTGATAAAAGTTCCAAATTAGAGATGCTCAACCTTTAACTTACACACACAGTACCTGCTTAGTGCTATTAAATCCCTGTTTTAGGTGCGCTAAGTTCATGCGCAAATTTAAGAAAGAGAGAACGGATACTGATAGAAAAGGAACAAACAATAAAAACCTGCTACATTTTGGAGATTGCATCCTTCGTGCTAGAATGCTCTTCAAGTGACTTGCCCACTTTTCTCCAGCAGTCTTAAAAATCCTTAGTTCAATGATAGCTATTCCCTTTGTGATGTAGTGCAGTGCTCTACAAAAAAAAGTGCTGTTTCTGCCATGTGCTCCTTTGAAATTATGAACGCTGACTAGCAATTATGTTTAAAAGATCAAATAGTGATCATGAGTACAGTAAGTTTCTATCTCACCTCCACCTGGAGGAAGAGGTCGGATTGTACAGTCAAGGAAGGAAATTCATCATCTCTAAAACAGCACTCTTTCAGACTGAAGGAAGGAAGGAAGGAAGGAAGGAAAAAAAAAAAAAAAACATACACAGAGCATTTTAACATGAATACTCAAATGCCTATCTGCAGTCATGTTACAGAAGTTGCTTGCTGCAAGCCTTACAAGAAAGCTCCAGAAAGTTTAATATGAATAAACTTGAATGTTTGTACCAGTCTCACTTTTCAGAAGCACTGCAGTGGGCGAGGTCACTGGTAGAAATAAGTATTATAAAAGAACGATTGTAGAAATTGGTGAGCCTAAGCACCCTCACTGTGGATTTATTTCCGGGACTGATGCTCTTTTTTGGTAGGATACTGGATGCAGTTTCAGATTCCCATCAAAACTGACCTACACTGTTTGAATTTCAAACACTTTCTCACCAAAAATTTACCATCCAAGAATTTTCTGGCAAAAAGCATCACATGGCATGAAGTAGAACACTAAACTCCTCAGATGCAAGAGGCAAACTGAAAAAAAAAAAAAAGTTCACTGAAGTCTCTATGTTCTAGTGTCTTATATCTAGCTTTAGGCAGGCATCTGCAGAACCCTGCTTTTGAATAGGAAAAGTAATAAGCTTCTATTGAATTTTTTTGAAGTTATTTTTGAGGACAGTTGCATAGCACTGCTTTATAGAAGATATAGGAGGGAAGTGTCTGTTTTAAACAATCCAAAACCAGCCTGTTCTCAACCTAATGTTGAGAGTGGAGGGGAACAGAATGAGGGGCTAGAAGGGAGGCTAAGCATACATGGAGTAACAAGAAGTCCTGTAGCACCTTATAGGCTAACATTTTGGAACATAAGGTTTTGTGGGCAAAGACCCGCTTCGTCAGATGCGCGAGTGGGGAGCTCCAGAGGATTTAAATACACGGGCTTATTAAAAGAGGGGAGTCCCAGTCAAGAGAAGGGCCAGAGTTGACAAGGTCAGTTCAGTCAAGGAGGATGAGGCCCATTATCAGCAGTTAATGTGGAGTTGTGAACATCAAGAGAGAAGAAAGGTCAATTCAGTCAGGAAGGATGAGGCCCATTATCAGTCGCTAATGTGGAGGTGTGAATATCAAGAGAGGAGAAAATGCTTTTGTAACTGGCCAACCACTCCCAGTCTCTGTTCAATCCTTGATTGATGGTGTCAGATTTGCAAACTAATTGCAGCTCTGCAGTTTCTCATTGGAGTCAGTTAAGTAACAAGTCCTAGACAAGGTTCTTGAACAACTACTATGTCATATAAGAGGTAACAGACATAGATGGAAAATGTTACTGAGATGCTTAAAGCACAAAATCAACAGCGATCCAGTTCAATAAGTATGCAGATTGGGGTCTAGAAAGACAAATGGAAGTGGAGAAAGAACTGACAAAGGTGAAAGAACAGATTGACTGAAAGGCAGGTATTTTTACTCAGACAGCCTTTTCTGGTTCTTCAAATTTGCAGAAATGTCTTTTCACCAAGAGTAAATATGACAATTTTCAGGCTGAACAAGTTTTCCCCCTCAGAGCTGTAAAGATCTAAAAATAGATATTTATAACAGAGGCAAAAGGCAACCTTATCTAAGGAGAGTCCATTGCACAAACATATTTAACTATGTACTTTCCATGACCATTTGTTTTTTCTTGGATTAGCTGGCATATGCAGAATATTATGCAGCTGAAGCAGACATTGCTTATTTCTCTAAGGTGGCAGCAAGACTGGCTAAAGAGAGCCTTTGGATCCATCTTTGGTACAAACATCTACTAAATACAATCCAAAACTTTTTCAGATTTTGAGCTAAGTAGCATAGCCTTGTGATTTGATAAGAGGCAAGAAATTTACTGAGAGTCCCAAAGTATTATATTCCAACAAGGTATTGTAAAGGCTCCATTTATACAATGTAAGCAGTGTAAGGAAATGCAGCCAGTTTCTTTTAACAGCCAAGAGGTCTAGTTGGTAAAGTCTGCCATGAGTTGGTGGACTGGAAGAAGTTATGGAAGCCCAGGTCCTCCCCTCCACTACTCCCATCCCAGAGCCAAAAGGGATGATTATGTCTTGGGTCACATAAGCCTTGAGAAGTGTCCCAATGCCTATGCCTCAAGGGGATGGAAGATTTGCTGAAATAAGCAGCTATGGTCACTTGAGAAGATGCATAGTAACAGAGAGGGAGCTGTGCTAGTCTATATACTATCAAAACACACACAGAGTCAAGTAGTACTTTATTAGGCGAGCTTTTGTGGGACAGACCCACTTCTTCAGACCACAGCCATACCAGAACAGACTCAATATTTAAGGCACAGAGAACCAAGAACAGTAATCGAGCAGGACAAATCGGAAAAACTGATCAAGGTGAGCAATTGCTTGAGAAGATGTTTGATCTTTATTTTACACCTTAAGATCAAACATCTTCTCAAGCAATTGCTCACCTTGATCAGTTTTTCCGATTTGTCCTGCTCGATTACTGTTCTTGGTTCTCTGTGCCTTAAATAGAGAGTCTGTTCTGGTATGGCTATGGTCTGAAGAAGTGGGTCTGTCCCACAAAAGCTTGCCTAATACATTGTGTTAGTCTTGTGCTACTTGACTGCTTTTTTGTTTTGAGAAAATGCAGCAAGACCTCTCCACTCAGACAGACAACAGGAAATGGAATTTCAAAAATGCCTGGGGCTTCTAAAGAGGAGGGGTAGATGATTACCTGTCTGCAGAATGGTGGAGTTGGAACTGCTCACCAGAGAGGTCAGGACCTCATTGTGGGACACCTCCAGGATGTCAATTAAAGTGATAAAAATCAAGCTGGCTGTGTATTGCTGGCACTTTGTTGACAAAATTTTGTACAAAAAACCTCTCTTAACAGCATGGTTTTATTTTGCCTCCAAAAGTCACATTCCAGTGTGTACACAATTCACTGTTTTGTCAACAAAAACTGCCTTTTGTTGACAAAACTGTAGTGTAAACAAGGCCTGTCTCCACATGAGCATTTGTAAACCCCATCATGGGGATTTTTCAGTTGGTTGTCATGGACAAGCCATCTAATGCCAACCAGAGTTGAGAGAGAAAGCACTGAACAGACTGAAGGTCTACACATGCCTCTTCACAATGTCACTGCCCCAGGTTATCACTGTACTTCTGTTAGCTGCCAGAAGGATTCCCAGACTATTCTTGGTTCTAGACAATAAACAAAAACATTCTTCTTGCTTTCATGCTGACCTTGTTCCTTAAACTACATGAAATACAATGGCAGCAACTACCCAAAGTCAGGAGTTGTAAGCAGTTCTGAGCTCATATCCCCACTTTTATCTTCTTACTTCCACTGCTTCTTTCTGCTTTCCAACAATAGCGTAATTCAGACACCAAGGTATTGCATCCAATTAATGTAATAAACAGCAGTGTTCTCATAGGGAACTGGGAAGTCTGAATACTTCTGATCTCTTGCCTTAGTTGCCTTTTAGTTTTAAGTCCACTTATCACACTTTGTGTATTTTTCATTCTCAAAGAATTGCTGTCCCTTTCACTTGGGAGGGGCTGGTACAATACCAAAACAAAGTTTTTTTTGTTTTTTTTTTTGTTTTTTTGTTTTTGTTTTTTTTTTTTAAAACCACCACCACTAGAGATCAGACTCAATTCATTGCAAATCCATGTGCCGTCTTACATTTGTTACCCCTTTGGACCGAGTCCTTCTAGTTTGCCCTTATCTCTTCCAAGTTTATCCTTTCCCCCTGAAGGTTACTGAAACCTATACAAGTTCAGCAAACATTGTAAAAGGTGCTGCTGGCCAGACCAAACAGCCATGTCTTGCACTGGTATTCAGCATCTAAATACCTAGATCTTACTTGCCCTGACGTTTTCTGGCAATATGTAAACAGGACTTCTAACATCAGTAGGCATTCTCCCACAGAGATTAGCCACAGATTAGAAATTTGAGTCTCCACATATTGTTTAGCTCTTTAGGTACCTTTTACTGCAGAAGACCCCACTGGTCTTCCCTCCTCTCTCTTGGAAACCTACAATAAATTGAGACAACCTGGAAAATTTCACTTCCACTGGCCTCAAGCATAGCCCCTTGTTAGGTTCATAAAGAGTCAAGGCAGGTGAGGGAATCTCTTCTCTTGGACCAACCTGAAGGCCAATAAAAGATTTACTTCACCCACCCCGTCTTTCTAATATCCTAGCACCAAAACAGTACATATCAGGTTCTTACGACATTGCAGAACGTGAGGTTTGCAGTCTTTGGAGGGAGATTTTCACCAAGTGAATGGCATAATGAAGATCATTCTTAGCACTTCTACCAAGCATCATGCATTTCTCAACTGTCTAAGACAGGGGAATGTGAAGTGCAGGGTGAGCCCCCTGGGAGGGGAGAATGTGAAATTTCCTAAGGGGGTGCATAATGTGATCTGCTTCTGGGTCTCAGCCCCTTCTAGCTCATTAAAAATGTTGAAATATGCTCCTGTTTTTGTGTAGCATTCACATGTATACACCGATTAAAGTTTTTATATTCTACAAACTTTTACACATGCCAATTTTTCTTCCTTTTTTAATAAGAAAAGTGAAACGTCCATCGCTTTGGATTACATTAGACAGGTTGGGGGATCCTGCTAATTGCAAGGAAAAAACTGCCCCCCGCCCCCATGTAAAGAAGTTTGTTCATCACTGGTGTTAGACATGACCTAGAGCAGCAATTCTCAACCAGGGACCCACAGAGCTGATTTAAAGACGCTGAAGCCCAGAAGCCTGAGCTCCGGCGCCCTCCCCAAAGCTGACATAAATTCTGAGGCTATTAGCCCCAAGGTCTCAAACCTGGAGTTTCTACAGCATGGGGGAGGGTAAAGCATCAGAAAGAAAAAGATATTGAGAACTTCTAACCTAGAGGGAAGGTCTTTTCAAGGAAATGGAAGAATTTTTAGAGGCAGTCGTGGCTTAAAAATTCAAACCATGTCTGTCTTCACACAAATCAGTACTTAATAAGCCATTGTTCGTAAGTTTTAGTTTACTAGAAGAGATGAGGAGGAAGATAAAGAAGGACTCAAGACAAGACACTCTCCAACAAAACAGCCAAGGACTGTTAAGAGACAACTCCATTTTGGAGCACAGGCTACCACTCTTACATATCTTCACACAAAGTTTTGGTTCATGCTGAAGCCTCGATTCTGAAGTCCCCTCCTGTATTTTTAGGGTGCTAATTCCTCAACTCTTGCTGCTGTGGGCCATATGAAGACTTCAGAACACAAGAGAATTACTGACCATCTAACTCCTGCATCTGTGAAAAGCAATAACTATGTAATTGGGAAAGCTTCAGCACTTAGGCTGGCATAACACATGGTTTCCCAAACTTGGGGGCATGAAGAAACTCCCCCTCCAATCATTCCTGCCACCTGAAGAAAGAGCCAGTCTTTGCTTCCATATCTCAGCCCCTGCTATTTTAAGTGGGTCACCTGGCGCAGCCACTATAAAAAGCAGGCAGCCAGCAAAGACCCCCGTGAAGCTAGCTGCCTTCTGCAAAGGCAAGTGAGTGTGGGTGGGGGTGGGGAGCAGGATGGGATTAGAAATAGGCTGGGAGTGTCTGGCTCATGCGAGGGGAGTGAGGTCAGAGTGGGGGCCAGAGGGTAGTGCCTGGATTTGTGGAATGGGAGAAGCTCAGGTGGACAGCTCACAGGGCTCGGGCAGCGGGGCAGCTTGTAGGACTGACAGCGCTAGGGCCAGCTGCACAAGCATCACGGGGCTCAGGGGAGTTGGGGTGGTAGGCAGCTGGCCCCAGCAATGTGGGGCTTGGGATGGTAGGTGGGCAGCTGGTCCAAGCAGGGCGAGGCTCAGGCAGCTGGTGGGCAGGTGGCTGGCCCAGGCAGTGTAGGGCTTAGGTGGGCAGCTCTGGGAGGTGCCCCGCAGCTGATGGGTGGGCCTCAGGTAGCCGGCGGGTAGGTGGCTGGCCCAGACAGCACAGGTCTCAAGCGGGCATACAGCTGTTGCAGTCAGCTCTGGTGGCCCACAAGGGGCCAAAAGAAACTGTGTGCTTGTTTTTGATTTTAACTAACATTTTTATATTAAGTGTGTGTTTATTTTAAATTACAAATTGAATTTTTTGTTAAAGGGGGGATTGGATGATGGCAAAGAGGTAGGGGGATGAGGGTGTCTCAAAAATCAAAAGCGGGGCATGATGCTGAGAAGTTTGGGAACCACTGGTATAACATAAGGCTCTCGGGTGTGAAGTATCCCTCATACTCCTGAGCAGCATTCCCTGTAAGTTGAATGCTTGGGCGGCCATGCAGGAGAGATGCACATGCGACCCAGCTGCTTAGCAGAGCTCCCACAGCCACATATAGCGAGCAGCATGTTTCTATGTGGTACCCATCTGCACATGCGTTGGAACAAAATTTATTCTGCCCATGGATGGAAAAAAGTAGGGGGAGCACTACCTCAGAGTGACAAATTGTGCCTAACTGCAGTGAAGATATAGCCTAAGTTGCTATCAGAGGCTAGTAAGCCTGTAGATGGTCTTCACATCCCAGGAAGGGCTGCAAGTGCCAATACTCAAGCAGGCCCATCTGATAATGCTGGCTGACACACAAAGCACCACACTGCACCACAGGGTCTGGACTAAGAGTGAGAAACCTGCATGATTTCACATCAGGATAGGTAAAGCCACAAGGTGGACTCCTAAGGGAATCTATTCAGAGACTCAGTGTTCAGTTAACAATTTTTTTGTTACTTTCAAAATGGACAGAGCAAATCCCAACATGCCAAAGCTATGAACTGCCACACCTAGCAATGCTGGGCCTCAGCCTTGGCACATATTAAGCATCAAAGACCACAAAGGGAGCAGAACTGTAGCTATCAGTGCAACCCTGATGGCTTCCACCAGCAGCATACGCTAAAAGCTGTCCCTTGCAATTTTAACTTAGGCCACAGCTGGGTGACAGGGAGATGCAACAGGCTGAGCAAATCAGAGAGCACAGGGCTGGGGGGAGGGGAGGGGAGTCAAGAATCAGATAAAGCGAAGTATGCAAAAGTGCCCCTGTAGTGTCCCAGAAAATTTGCATCCTGGTTCAAACCCCCCTACGCCTCTGCTCTCCTATTTGCTCACCCTGATTTTTTTTTTTTCCCTGATTTGTCAACTTTGATTACTATTTTTGGTTCTCTGTGCCTTAAATATGGAGTCTGTTCTGGTCTGGCTATGGTCTGAAGAAGTGGGTCTGTCCCACGAAAACTCACCTAATAAATTTTGTTAGTCTTTAAAGTGCTACTGGACTGCTTTTTTGTTTTCATAGTATATAGACTAGCATGGCTTTCTCTGTTACTATTTCAAAAGACTTTTTGCTCCTGTGTCAAGAGTGTGAGCTAAGTAGGTATTAAACAGTAAATAAACCACCCCCACCATTAGACAATTCAGCCCAACACTCCCACCCATTCTCTGTGAAATCAGCAACCAGGTTCTTGGGATGCCAGAAGTCGATTGCCACTTCTCGGCTTCCAAAGCACCACAGTGAAGTCAAAAGATTTTTTTTCCCAAAAGTGATAAAACTGGTATTTCCACTGTAACAAAGTAACAGGAAAGATATTTAAAAAATAAATGTACAGGTGGTAAAAGACTTCAGCAGTCTCCTTTGTAGATCAGCTTTACTAGTAAGTTCATTATATTTATTATGTTTCAGCTACTTGATACCTTTAAAAAAAAAACGGGGGTGTTGGTGGATTAAAATGTTACAACTCAGATATCCACTCACATTCAGTAGTTTTTGATCACACTGTTTATACACACACACACACACACACACACACACACGAGTGAGAGAGTTACCACTAATTCAGTAATCGTTACTTCCACATTTCTAGATACTGTAACTTTAATGCTGGGAAACTTCTGTACTCCTTGGTTTATTTAAAAATGGGGGGGGGGAGGTGTGAAAAGGAGAAGGAGAAAGGATATTGTGTTTTACATTTACCAGCACTAACAACCAGACAATTTGAGGAAAGGGGATTTTAACTGACGTTTGCCTTTGACTTCCTATGTTGACTTCTCATTTAATTATGCTTTTTATCCAGCCCTAACCAAGGGGGCCAAACTGTCAGGCCTCTGGGCACGGTGGAGAAAGGGCAGCTCTGTGCGCCCAGAAGGGACAGGACCTTGGGCAGAAGTGACAGTGCTGGCAGCAGCGAATCCTCAGCATCTGCCTGGGCTGCACCCCTCCCTTCTAGCAGCTCTCAGAACCACAGGGAGCAGGCTGCGTGGAGCTCTGGCAGTGATTTAATGGGCCTAGGGCACCAGCAGATGACACTGCTGTAGTAGTGGGGGCAGCAGCCAGGAGCCCCAGGTCCATGGACAGTTCCCCCCTTTGCTCCCCAACCCTCAGTGGGCCTGACCCCAACACCTCCCTCCTCCCACCAGTCCCTTGTACATATACTGAAAGCATCCCTAAAGTACCTCTTTCTCTGAAGGCATGCAGTGGTAAGTTTCTTACTGCACAGAGGATATGAGGATACTTATACTATCATTAGAACAAGATATGCCAAATAGAGTATGACCTTGAGGAACCTAACCAACAGAGTGTCTGCAAAATGCACACCAGTGAGAGGCTTCTGCACGCAGCCATCAGGTCCATCAACCGGTGATGGAAAGGGAGAAGCAGTTTAAAGTGCAGATTAACATGGCACAGTTAAAGAAACCTGTCAGAAGTACAAGGGTGGAGTTGCTGCTCTTCAGCAATTGAAGCAATAAGCATTAAAGTTAAGTATACAGCACATGCATCAGAGGGGTCACTGAGTTAGTCTGTAACTTCAAAAGCAACAAGAAGCCCTGTGGCACCTTATAAAACTAACATGTTGGAGTATAAGCTTTCATGGACAAAAGACACGCTTCGGTGGGTCAATATTACAGGTTAAAAGGAAATAGGATCTGAGGTGAACAGCAACTAGCAACGATGGAACACATCTGCTGAGGCACCAGGACTGAAATATAAGGGGTGGTAAAAATACCAGAGTCCTGTCTGTGTACAGTTCCACCCTTAAGACCCCTAGTGGCATAGAAACATGAATTATGAGTAAGGCAACTGAACTCTTTTGCACATTATATGATTCAAAGTTAATGTTAACAAGCTGGTGTTAACCTGAGTCCCACACTGAGAAACATATGAATTATGTTTGCTTTAGAAACCACACATTTAATGTCTTTATATTATATAGAGATTTTTATTGCTATTTCAGTTTACTTTCTTAGTACCAGTTCACTGGGTCTTATGATTAATGTCTGCTACATGCTGTTCACACTAACAGCAGTGTTAAAGATCTCAGTTTAGTTTAAGCATGCTTAACTTTATTATGAACAAGCTGGAGACAGAAAACACTGCATATATGCTGGTGGACTCATACATAAACAATCAAAATGAGCTCACAACTGAGCTCTCTAGGAAAAGGCAGCTGTGGCAAGAGTGACCACAAGTTTGCATACAGATTGTGAAATATTTGTACCTCGTGCACCCAATGAACCACTATTATTCTTCAGTGCACATAGGAGAATCTTGCCTGCTAAAGAGCTCTAAAAGTGTACCACATCTTCCAACTACGATACTAGACCAGGAAAAAGATCAATTTCTTCACCCTCTACCCCCCCGCCACACCAAAAAATGACAACTATCCTGTGACCGAATGACTGTTGCCTCAAGTAGTTGCTATCTAAAACCAATGACAGTATATGGAATTAATCAGCTCACTCACTAACACATTGCATTTTCAAGCAGTATCTAACTAGACTCAAGAACAGCAGCCATCCTCTCCCCACCAGCCCCAGGAGGCCTGCATTCTTCAAAACATGCTAATGCTGTATGCACTGTAAAAGCCAGTTTGAAACTGCTCCCCATTCTTTGGGAGAGGTTCTACCACTTCTAATCTTGATTTTGGTTAGATGCCACTTGAAATATTAAGTGCTATAAAAATCTATTTTTCTCACGTCCCCATGTACTGATTTAGTTACAGAGCTCCCACAATACTACGCAAGACTAGGTCAAATTAAGCCCTCAATAAACTATGAGCACAAAGCCAATAAACAGAGAAAAAAATGACAGTTGTAGCAAGCTGTATATTACACTCCTATTTAAAGGTTACTATAACTGCAATCATGAGTTGGCTCAGTGACTTTAGAAAGTCTTGTGCTCTGGAATTTGTGGTCTATTAAAGATTCTTGTTCTATGAAGTCAGTTTAAAGATCATTATGCAGACTCCAAACAAGTAAATACTACCTGAGTCTTGCTTTGATTTCTTCACGTAGCTATAATGTAGTTCAGTGAATCAAGATCAGGACCTATCAAGACTAATGAAGCAGCATTACTTAAAAATGGTTATTAGGTATCCATATATTGAGCAAGAATAAGATCATAACATATTACTCCATGGAACTGATTGCCTCTCTTGAACACCAGGTTACTTAACTCAACACTATTCCATCATCCACTTGATCAAAGCAGAGCTTGCTTTCTCAACATCAGCCCACAAAAGTGAACAATGTAAGGAACCTAGAGAGTCACAGTCTGCACTTGTTTTGTTCCCAGGCCTGATATTTTGGGGGAACACCACAAGAGGGAAGGTCAGGAGGCAAGGAGTATGGCCTGGAGCTTTGGGCAATAGCAAGGAAATACTGGGGGGTAGAAAGGCACCGTGGCCTAAGGACAATGGAGAAAGAGTAACGGCCAAGGCCGCCAAAATACAAGCTTCTCCCAGGGCACCATTTTCCCCTAATGCAAGACCTCTTTCTTCACCACCCCATAGTACAGAGAACAAACTCAGAGCTGGAAGAGCAACTGGCCTTGTTAGAGAGCTCACACCTGTATTGCACATCACTCCTCAGAGAGCTCCGCGCTGCTGCACATGTGCAGAATTAATGTGCCCTGCAGATTTCTGTGCTTCCTCCCAGAAAAATAAATGATTAAGGAAGCTGTAAGGCCAGTCACATGCCCCTTACCAACAGCAGAGATGCATCACTTCTGACACCTGAGGCAGCCAACAAAAGAATAATTACTACCAGTGCTATTTGGGCTGGTGCCAGGTCAGACCAACGCAGGGCTTAACTCACTGTCCCCTCCTTCTGCCCCCTATCTGAGCAACTCCCATGCATCTAGAGAGACACACACACACACACACACACACACCCCCACAGACAAGGACGAGCATCATTTCTTCTTCTCCCTGTCCAACCTCCTCTGTATTCATGTCCTACCACACCCATTACCTTGGCAGCCCCGTCACTCCCCACTTCCTCCAGGTCCTCTGTCAAGCCAAACCTATGCATCTGAACCACCTCCCCCTCCAACCTTGCCAAAAACTTTCCTCTCCCTCTCCCTGCCACATCCCAATCCTCACCCTGTACCAGGAGCAATACTGCTGAACCCCGCCCCCCCAACCTTGCAACCACCACTCCGATGAGCCCCAATCAACTTTACTTGAACTGCCTCTGCAGAGTCCCCCCATCACTGCACCTGGAACCTCCCCAACACCTTTGCATCCTGATCTCCCAACATATGGAACCCACCCCCCCACCCCCACACACAGGTGCCACTCAAAAGAACCATCTCACCACACCCTCATCCCCTCTGTATCTGGATCCTGCCAAGCTGAGCCCACCCTCACCTGGCCCACAGGCACAGGCCCAGCCCTTGCCCTGCATCACAACCAGATGCAGCCTCATCACTGCGTCAGCCCCCCAGGGCAAGGAAGCTGCAGGGTGATCTCCTTCCTCCATGCGGCCAGCAGCCTGTGCCCCCTACTGCCATACTAGAGCTTCCACAATGGATAAATAATTTGAAAAATTAAAGCAAAAAACAGAGCATCCCCGCAGGGGTAGCACCTGGAACACTGACACAGTCCTGGCTCTCAGGTGACACTCCCGGCGACTTCAGTGGGGCCTTTCCCACATGGCCGCCAACAAATCAGCAGTTCTAATTCCATCCACTGGGCAGCATGGTTCTTCCTCGCACCACACTCACCTTCCACACTCTGAGTCCTTCATCAAATGGTCATGCTAAGTAGATCAAAGATGTTTTTCCAGACAAGCAACAGCTATTTACAGTTATATAGCTGGACAATTTTGACTGTGTGGTATGATCACACATACATAAAATCTTCCTGAATTATTAGAATGCAAGTTGTAGCATATGAAAGGTAGTTCCCACACTCCTGTACTTCCCCAGCCTGTAATAGGGGTAATCAAGTATATAATCACTTTATGTTAAAGTAATTAGGCCATTCTTAATGTATGTATTGCTTAAACTGGCACCTCTACAGTTTTATAAATAATCTAATGCAGTAAGGAACATGCACCCTATGCAACAGTCTTCCATTGCTGGGTTTGCTTATTTATATTCAGCCAGTGTAACAAACTCCCCCCCGCCCCGCATAGATCTCAGAATAAAATGCCATCAAATCCCAATCTCTGGTGGCTTCCTTACCCTTTCATTATCTGGAGATTAGTTTTTCCTTTCTCCCTCCTTATCACATCCAAGCCACAAAACACAACAGACAGATGAGCAGAGGAACAAAGTGAAAAGCGGAACTTCAAGAGATTTTGTCCAGTTAATTTTGCTGCTCAACTTGCATATGTGTGAAGGGAAAGTAGACCTTACAGAAACATATTCTTGATACCATTTATCTCAAGCCTGGCATCATTACCACGGGCCAGAATCTAAGCTTTTCCATAGTACATCCACCAAGCACAATCAGTTGGTGAGAAGTATCAGTCTTACTTCCATTCACTCTCACACATACATCTGATGCTATTTGGTGCAATGATACATGGAGAGATTATAGTCCAGCAGTAGCAGCTATGCCATTAAAAACACTTATTTTCTAAATAAGTTACAGTAATATGCTAGTTTATCCTGCCTAGCACTGGATCTTTCCCAAAGCCTTTAAAAAGTGTGCAAAAGTTCCTGCATGGTATCTGTGTGTGTTTATATAAAGGCATAGTGAGTTGGCGAGAACAATTCCAATAAAATGGAAATTCAACTTTCCCTTTATTATGGGACTAAAGGAAGGAATTCCTACCCAAAGAGAATGACAAAAAAACTGGAGTTAACAGCTTTGTTTTGGCTTGTAGTCACACGCTGTATTCCGTACTTCCTGCCTCCATTCTGATGGCCCGCAGGGTTTTAAAATTTAAAATAATCCTGATCTCTAAAAGCAAGAATCTGCCATGTAGCCATATCCTGCCAGCTCATCAGAATTAAGACCAAGACCTCAGGAAGAAAACTGCAATTACATATACTGCATTTGCTTACCAGTCAGTGTAGTATCTGCATAGCAGTTCTCATTTTAGAGGGACAACAAGTTCAAATAGAGGTTTTTGGTTTTGTTTTGTTTTTTTGTTTTTTTTTTTTTTAAAAAAACTACCACATAAACAAAAGCTTTCACAATTGGTAGGTAAGAGCCTAGACATGTCAGCCTTGACTGTACTTCTTTACCAATATTTAATCTATTTCCACAGCCAATTGATTTCTTTACTGTACAAGAAGTGTTTTAAATTCATACCTTTGCTTTTATTATAAAAAGCTATATCATCATGCCAGTGGGTTGAAAGCCACACTCCTCTTAATTCCAGCTGATGGTAAACACCTACTGCAGGTTTCAATAATGAAATGGCAGCATTCAGCTGAGCTGCAGTGGCCAACAGTAGAACAGTGTTCCTCTTTCCGGGTATACAGGTCACATTCCTGAAATGGAATGTTTACAGCATTGCACTTAGCCAGCGCTGACCCACGTAGAAGAAACTGACGGCATGTGTTCTGCTGCTGTAGTAAAATCCTCTTATGCGAAAGAGTTAAAAGGAAGTAATGAAAGAACACATCTCTGGTTTTGCTTCTATGATTTATTGTTGCATGCCAGATGTTGCAGCGCACCAGTATCACATGCCTAGAGCACGGTGGTTTGGAGAGCAGCAGATTTCAAAACTACTTATACAAAAGTCCCATGCACAAACCTTGTTAAAGCCTTAGGTCTATGCTCCCCAAAGGGCTACATATTACAGCAGAACCTCAGAGCAGCTCAGAAATGGCTGTTCATAACTCTGAACAAAAATGTCACTCTTTCAAAAGTTTACAGTGAAACACCGACATAAATACAGCTTTGAAACTTTACTATGCAGAAGAAAAATGCTGCTTTTCCCTTTTTCTTTTAGTAGTTTACAGTTGCTGTATTTGCTTTGTATGGTCTCTGCTACTGCCCGGTTGACCAGTCAATCGCCTCCCTTGTAACCACAAGTGTGCCGTTTGTAACTTTGAGGTTTTACTGTACTTGAATTTATTAAATTCACGTCTTCAAATCCAAGTCAGTTGGCAGGAATAAACCTGGATTCAGTTATCAGCCAAGCACACCATGTAAGTGGCTCACTGGCAAACCAAGACTGCAACTAAACAGACGGGGTAGTATTCCATTGTTTCCTTGTGAATAGCTGTTCCATGTGTATGTGAGGTTCAGATACAGCACAAATACCCACACAGCATTCTCTGCCAGTGTTGCTGAGACCTGTGGATTGTTGCATCTATCCCATAATCCCGACACACACCCTCTGAGCAAATGCTTCAAGTCTATAATGGAGATAGAGTAAACCCTCAACAGCTGCAGCTTCAAGTTGCATGTCACTTGCTTTAGTGCAAGTTAAGCACAACTTGGGACTGCAGAGCAGTGTCTTCTCCCTGCCTTCTCACAGCCTTCCCCAAGGAGCATGGCATTTAGCCCACCTAACTTTCCCCACTTGCAGGCAGCTAGAGTGAGCTACAGGCCTCTTACCCCCACCTTCTCTGACCCACATAGCTGTCATCCTGACAGCCACATCACTGGCGGAAGGCAGTGAGAAGCAGCCAGGAAACTGGTGGACTGTTCAGTTTCCTGAGGCCACAAGCGGTGGGGAACTAGAAACAAAGCAGCAGAATGGTTCCCATCTGCCCCCCTGACTTCAGCAAAAATTCAAGTTATGTGGGGGTTGCAGGAACACAACCCCTGTGTAACTCAAGGGTTTACTGTAGTCTATAATACAGTATATACTTGCATATATATACTATATACTTGCATAGTATATACTATACAGTCTATAATAGTCTATAGAAGCAGGAAGCCTGCTAAAAAAGCAGTGGGGCCCTTGGATGATAAAGATATAAAAGGAGCGATCAAGGAAGACAGTGCCATTGCGGAGCGATTAAATGATTTCTTTGCTTCAGTCTTCACGGATGAAGATGTTACAGAGGTTCCTAAATCTGAGCCAGCCTTTTTAGGCGACAAATCTGAGGAACTCACTCAGATTGAAGTGACATTAGAGGAGGTTTTGGAATTAATTGATAAGCTGAATAGTAACAAGTCTCCAGGACCAGATGGCATTCACCCAAGGGTTCTGAAAGAACTCAAATGTGAAATTGCGGAGTTATTAACAGTGGTTTGTAACCTATCCTTTAAATCCACTTTGGTACCAAATGACTGGAAGACGGCCAATATAACACCAATATTTAAAAAAGGCTCTAGAGGAGATCCTGGCAATTATAGACCGATAAGTTTAACATCAGTACCAGGTAAATTAGTAGAAACACTAGTAAAGAGTAAAATTGCAAGGCACATAGAAGAGCACGAATTGTTGGGCAAAAGTCAGCATGGTTTCTGCAGAGGGAAGTCGTGTCTGTCTAATCTATTAGAATTCTTTGAAGGGGTTAATAAACATGCGGACAAGGGGCACCCAGTGGACATAATATACCTAGATTTCCAGAAAGCCTTTGACACGGTCCCACACCAAAGGCTTTTATGTAAATTAGGTGGTCATGGGATAGGAGGAAAGGTCCTTTCATGGATCGGGAATTGGTTAAAAGACAGAAAACAAAGGGTTGGAATAAATGGTAAATTTTCACAATGGAGGGGGGGTAACTAGTGGTGTTCCCCAGGGCTCAGTCCTGGGACCGATCCTGTTCAACTTGTTCATCAATGATCTAGAAAATGAGGTAAGCAGTGAGGTGGCAAAGTTTGCAGATGACACCAAGTTGTTCAGGACAGTCAAAAGCAAAAGGGATTGTGAAGAACTACAAAAAGATCTCAGCAAACTGAGTGATTGGGCAGCAAAATGGCAAATGAAATTTAATGTGGGTAAGTGTAAGGTAATGCATGTTGGAAAAAATAACCCAAATTACACGTACTACATGATGGGGTCAAATTTAGCTACGACAGATCAGGAAAGGGATCTTGGAGTTATAGTGGATAGTTCTCTGAAGACATCCACGCAGTGTGCAGCGGCAGTTAGTAAGGCAAATAGGATGTTAGGAATTATTAAAAAAGGGATCGATAATAAGACAAAAAGATATCATACTTCCCCTATATAAAACTATGGTACGCCCACATCTCGAGTACTGCGTGCAGATGTGGTCTCCTCACCTCAAAAAAGATATATTGGCATTAGAAAAGGTTCAGAAAAGGGCGACTAAGATGATTAGGGGCTTGGAAAGGGTCCCATATGGGGAGAGGCTAGAGAGACTGGGACTTTTCAGTTTGGAAAAGAGGCGATTGAGGGGCGATATGATAGAGGTATATAAAATCATGAATGGTGTGGAGAAAGTGAATATAGAAAAATTATTTACCTTTTCCCATAATACAAGAACTAGGGGACACCAAATGAAATTGATGGGTAGTAGGTTCAAAACTAATAAAAGGAAATTTTTCTTCACACAGCGCACAGTCAACCTGTGGAACTCCTTGCCCGAGGAGGCTGTGAAGGCCAGGACTCTATTAGGGTTTAAAAAAGAGCTTGATAAATTTTTGCAGGTCAGGTCCATAAATGGCTATTAGCCAGGGATAAAGTATGGTGCCCTAGCCTTCATAACAAGGGCAGGAGATGGATGGCAGGAGATAAATCACTTGTCTTCTGTTCTCCTTCTCTGGGGCACCTGGCATTGGCCACCGTCGGCAGATGGGATGCTGGGCTTGATGGACCTTTGGTCTGACCCAGTATGGCCATTCTTATGTTCTTATAATGAAGGAGGAGCTGCATCTAGGCTACAAGAGACAGGGGCTATGCTCTCTGAAGCTCTCACACTTACAGATGCTGATCACCCTCCCCAGACAGTGATGCTGCTTTTTCCAATATCAGAAAGCTTACCCCAGTTGCTTGCCCTCTGAAAGCTCTACCCAATTTTCACTCACTCAGTGTCTGACTGGCTACCACAGCTCAAAGAGAAAATTGCAGAGAACAGACAAGCAATTAAAGCTTCACAGAGCCATGCTCATAATTTCAAGAAGTCTGATGCCTCACTAGAATTGTGGTGGGCTGATATACAGGATGCCAAGGTTTATTTTCAAGACAGAAGTAATGATGCACAATGATCAAAGTGATCACTTCCATTCTACCATTAGGCAGTGCCCTCCAATGGCCAGTAAATGAAATGATGCTTGAAACTATTTGGTACTAAAACAAATTAGAGCATAATACTTTGCCAACAATCTCTTAAATGTACAAGATGCAATTTTTACTACAGTGGAAAAAAAAAGTCTAACTAACTACACCAAAATCCTCACATGTTAACGTGAGGAACTGCACTGAAAGCTAGTATTGTATATGCTAGTGTTGCTGATGCCAAATAAAGAAAGAGATTACTCATTAAAAGCAGGTTTAAAACACAAGTCTTTGTTAAAAAAATCCCCCCCCCCCATTACTGCATTAGACAACTGCAACCCAGTAATTTTATTGTTACGTCACAGCAAGAACACACACACATATGTAATGGCTCACATCCTTGACACACTTAATAGTTCCAGTTGCTTATTAAATGCAAACATCTAATACAGCAGCTACTCTGCACAAGATCTTGATCCAAGAGTCAGTTCACTATTTTACTAATCAGAACTCTGCAGTACCTACTGTGGGGAGGAGGAATACGTATGCAGTTACAGTAACATCTCCAACATTTGCAAATGATTGTAGACTAAGAGCAGCAGTATTGGCTGCGACATCTCAGGTCACCAACCTCCGCACCTTTGCACACACACAAATTATGAAATAGTTAGCACCGTCTAAAGCTAAGACATACAACATATGGAAGATTGTGTCTTAAAAGGTTTTGGTTTGGTTTCTTCTCTTGCATTATATAAAATCCAGCCAACTTTTCAATTATCGGGGAGGAGGGCACTCACTGTTCCAACTGCAATTATAGCCTCTCATTTTGCATAGCAGATCTACAGCCAAGTTGCTGAGGTCTTCACTGGTTTGGTCTCACAAAAACAAAAACAGCAGAAGTCTTTCAATCTAGCCTACACTACATGAACTCCATGTGAGCTGCCACAGCTTCCATTTCCTGTTTTCCCCCTTTATCAGGTCCAGGTCCTTTCCCTTAAGCAGCAGTTAGAGTCAGAGGTGCACTAGCTCCTGCTCACTTTTAAAAGGAGCCAATCTGCAATACTGGGATTTTTACCATTCTTTAGATATTCTATGGGCAAGAAGGTGTCCAGATCAATTAGGGTGTGCGTCTACACTTGCATTCCTCTTTCAAAAGAGGCATGCAAATGAGGGTAAACCAAAAATGCAAATGGAGTGCCTATTCAATATCTCATTTGCATATTCTTAATTCAAGAGAGCTAAAATAATGGGGAGGATTCTTTCAAAGAGGGGGTTTGCTTTTGAATTAATAAGCAAGTGAGGTGTTGAATATGCAAATACATACCACACTTGCATTTGTTTCCCCTCATTTGCATGCCTCTTTCAAAAGAGGCATGCAAGTGTAGATGCACCCTTAGGCTACACTGGAAACTGACTTTGGAGAATTTTTACACATTTCACTCGTTATGTATTTGAGCTGTGCCCAACAAAAGGGTGTAGTAGTATATCTCAGATTCAACTTCAAACTAATCTTTGCCTTTTAGCTTCAAAGAGAGAATGTATCTCAATTTAGTAATCTGAATATGGAATTTTACGTACCATATCTGGTGAAAGGTTATTAGACCCAGTGTGCTAGGAATCTAGTTTATAGTAAAATAGCATCACTAAGAGAAATCACAAAAGTGTCGAGATGATCATCTAGTTATATTTTTAATGCCTGCTCACAGGCCATAAAGTAGTTGTGCAATTATGTTTGCAGTTGCTTATAATCAGCATATTGTTTTTACAGACTATTCAGAAAAGGTAGGAACACAAGTCACAGATAGAAGTGGTGGGTGGGGGGAGAAGAAGAAAAAAAAAAAAAAATCAGACTTTCAAGCAATTATTAACATAAAAAAAAAAATCAGAAGCAGCAGATCTCTTCCAATGGCTCAGCTGTTCTCACCTCCTATGAATTAAGAAAGGGATTTTCAGAAGCACTGACATGCCTTAGGTAGTTGTGAAAACCCCACCCAAAAATCTAAGGCTGTGTCTGTACAGGCACAAATCTTCGAAATAGCCATATTTTGATGATTAGTCATGAGGCGCTAAATTGAATATTCAGCGCCTCATTAGCATTACGACGCCTCCGGCCACGGCGCTTCGAAACCGCGCAGCTCGGTGCCGCTACACAGGACTCCTTTTCGAAAGGACCCGCACCTTTTGAAATCCCCTTATTTCAAAAGGTGCAGGTCCTTTCAAAAAGAAGTCCTGTGTAGCAGCGCCGAGCCACGCACTTTCGAAGCGCTGTGGCCAGAGGCATCCTAATGCTAATGAGGCACTGAATATTCAATTTAGCGCCTCATTAGTAATCTTCGAAATATGGCTATTTTGAAGATTTGTGCCCATGTAGATACGACCTAAGAGTTTTGGTTTTTATAACAAGATCAGGGAGTGATGAGCCCACAAGAGTTCAGAACCTTCAGGGGCTGCATCTACACTACATTTCTTTTGAAAGAGGAATGCAGATGAGGGAAATTGAAAATTCAAATAAAGCGCTGATTTACAAAACTTGCACTTAGTTTGCATCATCTTGTCCGACTGCTTTTTCCAGAAGAGCTTCCCCACCCTCCACAAAAAGAGCAGTGTAGACAGGCTTCTTTAAAAAAAAAAAAAAAGTTTTTCAAAACAACCCCCGCAAACCTCTTGCCCCCTCCACCCACCCACCAGAAGTAAGGATTCTTTTGAAAAAGGGGAGGGGGAATCCAAAACAAAACCCGAGAACCCCATCTACACTGCCTTTTTTTGGGAAAAAAGTTCTCTTCTGAAAAAGCAACGGAAGGAGATTATGCAAATGACACACAAGGTTTGTAAGTCAATGCTTTATTTATATTTTCCTTTCCCTTATTTGCATTCCTCTTGCAAAAGAGGAATGCAGTGTAGACACAGCCAGGATGTTTGGATTTGACCTGGATTCAGCCTCAACTTTTGAAAGCACAGACACAAACCAGTTCCGATTTTAACTCTTTCATAAAGAAACTCTCTCAAATGTTTTGTTGCAATTCATATGTGCACCAAAAATAAGGAAGGGACCTGGGAACCACCGTACTGGAGAAATTTACCTTTGGTGTGAGAATAAGCAAATATATTTGAGTAAGCAGAACTAGGGTTTAAAGCAAAACTGCAGTTACACGGGGGGGGGGGGGGGGGGAACCACAAACCCAAAGAAGTCCTCATGATCCAAGAGGCTGTGACCAACACTTAAAAAAGCCAGTTTCATCTTTTGGAATTTTAGACTACATTCCATAATCCTACTGGAACCTGTAGAAGCTCACATTTTTGTTAGCAATATAAGTGGTTCTCTACAACAGAGCAGGCAAGTGACATCACAAACAAGATTGCTCCAGAACAATAGAACTCCATCAGGAACAGCCAAACAACACATAAAAAGCCAATCATCACTTCCCTGCATGCACTACCACCAGAGAGAATTCTGTAGGAGCTAAATTAGTTCTCATCACAGCAGTCAACTAAAACTCAAATTAATTGTTAAAAAAAAACTTACCCAAGTTGGACACTAAAAATGCTCAGGATACAAATACAGTCAAGTAGTACCATTTCCTATAACATTTTCAAGTGGTCTGGTTTCATTTCTAAAGGCTTTATCCCTGCTTATTCAAAAATGCTTTAGTGTACCAGACTTTCCTTTAGTATTTGAAATTCAAGTTAATGCCTGTTTAACACAGGCCCTGTTTATTTGACCTAATCTACCACTACATGAGAATTAATGAGGCAGGGGATATCAGTGTATAGCGATGGTGATCACTTGAGCTATTACGTTGCATTATCACTCTATCTTGAGACAGTAAGTTTCCACACGCAAGTTCCTGTGTGACAGTCCATAATGTATTACAAAGCAACTAGAGAGAGAACTTGTGTCTTCAGCTTATTCTGTACCATCTAAAGCGGGACTCAAAACCTGTGCAAATCATTTTTAACATAAAAAAGGGAAAGGACCTTTGCCTGGAAAGGGAGGCATAAAAGCAGTGAAAATGTTAAAGGCTAGAAACTATAAAAATACATAGAAGAAAAAAAAAAAAATGTAGAATACATGGATTTCATTGTCTGATGGCACTGGCTCTCATTCTTCAAATATTCTCTTTTAAAAAATGTTACCTTATTTACTGAAATAAGAAACTAAAATGTGATCTTTGCAAAGATATGCTTGTGAGAAAACTTGAAAGAATGCCTAAAAGTCATTCTTGGGTTGCATAGATGTAACGGCAACATTTTTATGGCGGGGGGGGGGGGGGGCGCCATATCAAGAGGTTAATATACGAACAATAAAAGACAAAAAACTGACTGGCTAGGCAGTGCTATTTGCAAGTTAGGCTTCCTGCATCGTACAAGTACTTGTTTTAACTTCAAAGCACATAGTCAAAGAAACTGAGGACCACATAAATCACCACACAGGCTATGTTCACACTTACAGGAGTAGATATAGTACACAAGTTACATGTGTAGCTATATACCACAGAGAACCATGGATTGTGTCCATACTTACTGTGGTGTATACCAATGCACACACAGAAGGCATTGCATAGGCATGTAGAAAGTCATGTATGGTATACATCTGAGATAAAAGCATGAGCACATCTGTACTCTGCATGCTGCCAAGAGCAGATATATTAGTCTCCTTTTACCATTTAGATGGTTGTCTGTAGTTTTGCACACTCTGCCTCAGTTTCACTCAATCAACAAAGATGACCTCTGGTTCTTATTCCATACCATGAGCACCCATTTGAATATAAACTGCACAAATGATGGCCAACCACAAAAGGCATGCAGTGCAGAAAAGACAAATTATAGTCAAGGTGAGAAATTTGAACTATTGTTCTAGCAATATCAAGAACTAGCATTTTTAGCTATTGCTAAAGCTCTGACCAGAGTATTATGTTTATATCATCATCAACCACCACCACAGGCTCAGCACCCATTGGTGTCTGATGCCTCTCTCACCATCTCCTTCCATCTTTCCCTGGCCAGTGGAGTGGCTGAGTTTCTAGTGCAGAGCTAGTCTACAATCTACTCTATCATCTACCCCACTCTCTGTGGGTCTGCCTCTCCTATTCAAACAGTCCATTATGCCAACTACCAGGGTCTTGATTTATTGTGTGTATAGTTTCGCTGAATTACTAGATTATATGTAAAGAATCTGATCACTTACAGAATTTGGAAATAACTATACATTTAGAAATCTATGGTGAACAGCAAGTTCTGCTTATATAATGACTTTCATGACATGACATAAGTGTTTATGCAGCTGTTGATTTATAACCATCTTTTTTTGCGGGGCGGGGGGCGGCGCGGCATCTATCAAGTTCTTGGAAGATAATTTTGTGTGTGTCACACCTATAGAAAATTGTGGGTACTATCCCAAAGTTTTAATTTAAGCCCATCTCTTGCAAACATACAAGCATACGCATCACTTTACGTATACAAATAATCCTACTAATATCAAAAAAGACTGGATATATCAATCTAAGTTAAGTTTGTGCTCAACTATTTCAAGTTTCATTACTATTAATGCAGGCATGAAACAAATCATGAAACACAATATTTTAAAATAAATTATTTCAATTAATAGCCAAACATCTAAATGCACACAACCATAAGCATAAGAAAAAAAGTCATTTATGAACAGAATTAAAAACTGTTATACAAAAAACAGTTGTGATCTAAAGTCTGCAGGAGACCAGACAGTTTGAGACACTGGTTCTTTCACCATCACTTTGTTTCAAAACCAACTCACATCAGCAAACAATAAAAAGTTATTACTTATGTAGACTACTAAAACTGGTAATCTCAGTCAACAGGCATGTCTACCACAAACATCACTGCATTTGTGCCTGCAGTGGCAGAACAGCTTTAGAAGAAGGGCAGAGACATAGCAGGTGTGGGAAGATCATACATTAAAAATGACAATACTAAATTGTCATCTGGACCGCAGGAGAGAGAGACTCATTTTCTTTGATTGTGAACTCCTTAGGACAAGGATGCTTTCTTCCTACAGCTCAACGGGACTCCAGTCCTCACTTGGAGGAAATAAGAGGAAACAAATTCCAACTCAGAATTGAGTTAAACTAGTGGAGCAGAATGGAAAGCCTGCGCTGCCTACAGGCCATATATATTTATGCATAAAATGAAGAAAAACCCAACATCTTTTATAAACCCAAATTTCAAAGAACCCTCTTGCTCAGACAAGAAAAAAGTGTAGTGGCCACTACTCATCCATCTGTTCTGAAAGCAGCAAGGTCCATCTTATACCTCAGTTCTCTTGCTATTACCTTCTGAAATATAGATGCCAGAAACCTCCACAATGTGGTAAAGTATTGCAGGATTCAGCACTGATACAACCAACCAGTTGCCCTAGTTGTTTCTTCAACTTATACTATTAGACCCTTCAAACATTTCAGGCCTGTGTCAATGCAGGATTCTGAGCTTTTTACAGGTCACTCTACAATAGAATTCTAGTTATTTGATCTGCTTAGGTGACATCAGAAGTGTTCACATTATCCCAGCCAACAAAACAAAGAGACATGCCGAGACTGTTAGAATGAGCTTCAGCTGCATTTTATTCCTGAGGATTCACACATTGACAAAATTGCTTGTGAAGAGCTCATAAAAGAGATCTTATAAAGCCAGAAGAGAGGGAAAAAGAATTGCAGCATCTAATTTAGTTGTTTTTCTTTATCATTAGACCAGCAGAACTCCTTCTAATGCCTTCTCTCTTCCTCATGCTTGTACCAAGATTTGTTTCTCTCTTCACTTTAACCACTTTATAAAGCGAAGAATCCTCACCAAACCAATACCCATGCACAAAGGATCCTACCCAATTTTAGTTCAGTAATGCAGTCACCCACAATAGTTGGTTTCAATAAGAAACTGAGTAGTCAATAGCATGTACACTCATCTCTTACTAGGATGCTCATCATACCTACTACCTATTTCTTCAGTTATCAAGATCCTGGCCTATGGCGACATTAAAGAGGACATCAATAAAATAAGTGAAATTGGAAGTTTTAATATAACATGTTTCCTTTGCTTGGTTACTTATTACACTGGCCACTCTGCAAACTGACCTCCATTTCTCTACCAGACAAAAAGAATAAGGTAATTATTCTTCACCCCACACAGCACCTCAACAGTGTTCTCCAGTCAGAGGCAGTATGCAGATGTTTCTGTCAGCACAGGTTTATATTTTAGCATCACTCATGTTTCTACACAAGGCATTAATAAAACAGGCACACACTGAAGGCCTGAAAAGACAATCAAGCTCCATCTGCATTACAAGTAGATACAAGGTTGAGTTTGACACACCAGTTCCTAGAACAAACAAACATTTTGCATGCAACCCAAACATCTAGTCCCATGTATATACATACGCACACCTATGACAAATGTATTTAGTCATGAGCAATTTGTAGTCCTACACAGTGTTTTCAGAGAGATCTTAAATAAGACTTGGGAGTAGCAGCTGTCTTTCCACCTATGATACCTCAGTCTGGAGGCCTGGTTCTTTGTTCCTAATTGTCTGCATCTTGCACTTTCTGGAACACACTGCCTCCTTTCTACTAAGAAAGTGGAAGATCAGTTAAAAGGAACAAGACAGGCCAAGGTAATATTACAAGAAGAGTGCCTGTCCCACATAACAAATGTCAAAGATATAATGTACATAGTGCCACATAGCTTCACACACATAAAATATACATGAGCCCTTCCCCACACTAGGGTTATCAACCCTCCAGGATTAGCCTGAAGTGTCAAGGGGGAAATTAATGATTCATCTTTAAAGATGTAATGAAATCTCCCAAAATAATAATACATCCAACCAAAACCAACATGCCTAACCAACAGATTTACATGGTACCTGATTATACTATGCACAGCATTCAAGAGGCCATCAGGCTCCGGGGCCCCATCGTGTTAGGTGCTACACAAGCAGAGGCAGCCCATGCCCTGAAGAGTTTCAAATGAAGTCAAGCAACAAAAAAGAGGATGCAGGAGTTGGAGACAATGTGTGTGTGCCTGCTCAGTAGCTAAGGTAAAATGAGATGCTGCCTGATGGCAAGACCAACAATTATCAGCTTCAGGCAAGAGCACCCGGTGCAGTTCTCTGCAGGAAGGCAGAGGAGAGGCTCACAACATGTAAATAAAAATCTCCGAGCTGTAGCCTGACCGCCAGGCGAGAAGAAATCAGGCAGGTAGCTTCCCCAGCCATTGTTATGCAAATCTGTACCACACACACACAGGGGGTGCCTGAAGCCACGCAGTCACCCTTGCAGGCATGCCTTTGACACGGCCCCAAGCTGCTGCCGGCGCCGATCGCGCGGAAAACGCTGCCTCCCGGGAACGTCGCTGAGTCCCGCGCGGAGGCGGACCACGGCCCCGCCAGCCCACGGCCGCGCCGCCGTCAGCCCCCGGGGGGGGGCACCCCAGCCAGGCTGCCGCGGCCGCCCGCTCACGCGCCGAGGAAATACCCGCTGACACACCGCGGAGCCTGCGGCCCCGGCGCTCCCACCCGCTCGGGCGGGGCTGCGGGGTCCCCCCGTGCCCAGGCCGCTTTCCGCACAGACCCGGGCCAGCGGGCGCCCGGCCTCCCCGCACCTGCCGGCGGCGCGCTGCAGGGGCCCCTCGGCGGGGCTGGCAGGCTCCGCTCAGTCTCCCCCGCCAGCGATGGAGTCCACACCCTGCGGCGGAGAGCGGAGCGGCGAGTCACCGCCCGCCGGGACCCCGGGGCTGCACCGCGCCAGCAGGGCGCCCGGGTGTCCGCTAGCCGCCTGTAGCGCTTCCTTTGCCGGCAGCCAGGGCCCAGGGCCGGGCGTTGCTGGCGGGCCGGGGAGCGTCACCCACCCAGCGACTTACTTCGTCCTCGGAAAGTCCATAGACCGGCTCCACGGCCCCGCTCGCCATGGATCCCGCCGGGCGCGCGCCCCCCTCGGCGAAGGAGAGAGCCAGAGAGCGAGCGCCGGGCAGTCCCCGCCCCGGCCGGGCAGCGGGCACAGCCAGGTGAGCCCCGCGCCGCCCCTCGGGCTGGACGCTCCGTACGGACGCGGCTGCTCCTGCAGGACGGGGGCGAGCGGCGGCCGCAGCCCCCCAACCCCGCTGTCGTCGTCGTCGTCGTCGCCGCTGCTGCTGCTGCTGCTGCTCCGCTCTTGGCTGGCTCAGCTCGGCTCAGCTGCCCGCGCCCCAGCCGCCACCTCGCCCGACCACCGCGTTGCTCACACAACCCCGCTCCCAGCCCTTCCCAGCTGCGGGGAGACCCAGCCGCTCAGCCCTCAGGGGCGGGGCGAGAGCCTGCTAGGCCCAATCAGAGCTGTGATCGGCAGGGGCGGAAAAACCGCCAGGTTCGGTTGATTTGTTGGCTCCGCCCCCTTTTGGTAGCACTTGCAAAAGAAAGCCAGAGCGGGGCGGGGGAGCACGGGCTGTATCACGCCCCTTACGGGGGGAGGTGCCGCAAAGAGGAGGAGGAGGAGGAGGAGGAGGAGGAGCCGCCTGGGCTGGGCCCTAGTGGGCTATTCCAATGAGGGACTTTCTCTTCGCTCTTTGTCTGGCGCTCTAGGTTCACATCCCCAGCGCTGAGCCGCCTTTGCATTGTCCCTCAGTCAGGGCTTCCACCCGGCGTCAACATCGCGGGCAGAGCGCGGGGGAGGGAGACTCCCTGTGGCCGAGCGGTGTAACTGCCACCGTGCAATTTCGCGGGCGCTGACCTGTTAGCAAGCCCATGTAAATAACGATAAAAAAGAAGTGTCCTGGCTGAGTCTGCCTAAGATCGTACAGAGCGAAAGGACTGCAAAGCCCTGACGGGGCTGGTGGATGCTCTTTCGTTCCGTGTGCACATTTTTCTCCAACAAGCTCCTGGGTTTGTGTATTTATAAAGTGGTTAGTTTCAGCCGGTCCTCCTATGCTGTAGTGTTTGGGTTGCAAACACAGCAGGGGAAATGTTTAAACACAAACAAGTGGTGTTTCCAAATATTTGAAATGGATTTCATAAGAAAAAAGAACAATTATATTGATCATAGGGCTTGTAAAAGTAAGGAGAATTGATTTTTTTCTGTATAAGAATATAATTTTAAAAGAATAATTGTTAATAAAGGCATCATTATATTTATTTCTTTTGTGCCCCTTTAGACTTGATGTTTAGATTAAGATAAAAATAGTATATTTCTCATGCACCAAATATAATAGTGTGAGCAAAAGGCAGAAAGGGAGAAGTCCATTAAAAAAGCTAAATGATTTCTGAAACAGAACCTGCAGTTTAGGGAGACCAAAGTGTCCTGTATCGCATTTAAACCAGCTACTCTGACTCAGAAAGGGGTTGTATGGCAATGCTGTATCCACCAACAAAGGCTCACTCTGGAAAATCCCTGACTACTGACTTTCATTTCTGACACTGGTGGCCAGGTACCTTCATGAGTCATACTGTATAAATGACCAAAGCAAATACATCAAAAAAGATGGATTAGATATTATTGATCGATCTCTCTCTCTCTCTCTCTCGTTTCTTCCAGAAAGGCATAGGGTGATTTCTGAGAACAAAATCAAGCAGTCTTGTAGCACCTTATTCTTCCTAGGTAGAGGATTGCCTTATTATTAAGTAATAAATATCTTTGAGAGTCTTTAAGATGCTAAAGGAGTGCTTCTTTTTTGTGAAGCTACAGACTAACAGGGCTACCCCTCTGAGACTGTTTCTGAGATCAAGAAAATGTAGGACCTTGTGGGTGATAACACCAGCACTGTGAATCTTATCTGATAGTACAGAAACAGTTCTCTTGCTAGATGCCCTGCTCAAAACTCAAGTCAATGCAAACTAACTGAAGCTCCAAAGTTAGCCTATCCTTGTGGCATCAAAGTCAAGATAATTTTCTAAAGATTCTTTAATCTTGAAAGCCAATGTAATCCCATGGTCAGTCTATGACGAAAAAAGGCATTTATCACATCCTCCCTGTTCAGAGACTTTTTCGAGCCCTGTCACTAAGGTAAACCAGTAAAAAGACTTCAGAAGTTGCATTCCTGGTATCCATGGTTGTGCTGCAACAGCAGTGGTGAGTGTTCCCCAGTGCATACCTAAAACATCCAATTTCATGACAAACTCTGCTCTGGCAGGAGCAGGCGACTACTAAACAATGGTTCCATGACCTCCCTCCTATCCATTTGCTTTAATGAAAACTAAAAAGATAGCCTAGCAAGATAGCAGGGTCAGCAAGCAGCCTTCAAATGTTGCTAATTTATCCCTAGTGTGGACGCAACTTAGTGCGGTAATATAACTGATGTATTTTACTCAGGACTCCATTACTAATCCATTGCTAACTCATGACTAATTACTCAGGACTCTTCTTCCCTCCTCAGACACTTGACTTGTGGTATTATCTACCTATTCTCTGTACCCTAGTCAGAAGTCAGCTGACTATGCTTGTGGGACAGCTTAGTGTCCAAGACCCCCGTCACACATGACTTCCAGTACCAGCATCTTTATTCCTCTCCAGTGCAGAGTGGCGCACCTTGCAGTCATGCTAAAATATGTGTCCCCATGACACTTTACATCTCTCAGGTCTGAGCACTGTCTCAGTGTGGACTAGCAGGAGCAACCCTGTAGAATTTGGTTGTTTTTATGCACTGTGATCATGCTCCCTCATGCTAGGCTGATTTGAGAAGTTTATCCCTCCAGGCAATTGCATCACATAGATATTTGCTTCTCAGGGTTCTTCTTTTACTGACAGTTGAAATAACAGTAACTCACCTTAAGTGAGCCTAAACTCACTGACATGTGACGTCTTCTCTCTCCCTTCTCCGAGACAAGCTAGTCCTAAGGTTTTCCTTGGGGATCTTTCTTTCTAGCCTTTAGCTCTCTTGAAATGGAGAGCCAAGCCATAACTTCTTTTTGTCCACTGAACGGAGTAAATGAGCATCATGCATTAGTCTCCATTTATATGCAGAGTTTCAGCACTTAGGCCATATCTGCACTAAAGGGGAAGATCAAATTAAAATACACAACTGCAGCCATGTTAATTATGTAGCTGGAGTCAATGTACCTTAATTCAAGCTTCCATCAATCACCCCTGTTATGGAGACATTACTAAAAGGGTGGGTTACCAGAAGATCTTGCCACTCTGTAGCACAGAGCAAAAACCATGATAAACAATATTTAAGGGTCAAGAATCTTCCCTTTTTCCAGGTGAATAAGAAAAAGGAGACATTTCCTTAGTCCCCCTTTCCCTAAACTTCAGTCCAGATGTTTCTGACATTGTAGCCAGGACTTGGGGAGGGACCTGACCATTTTTCAAGAATAATTTTTATTGTTTTCCTTCAGGAATATTAGTGGCTTCATGTTGCCCATTTTAAAAGTCATTTTGAAAATCCTTCAGGTTTTAAATAATTTTTCAGAATAATGGTGGGACAGGGGTTTGCTCAGAAGATGTCCAGGGAAGCTTCATCTTACTCAGGATGTTGATTAATCTAGAAGGGACACTTGAAGTTTAAAAGCAGTTTCATAATGTTATTCAGCCAGTCATGGCATTTTCCATTTAAATTAGATTATGTGTGGTCATGAAATCCATTGCCACTTAGGCATCAATTTCTCTGGCAATTAAGAGGAGGCACTAAAAAGGCATCTGCAGCTCCATACTTACAGTGTCCCCTGTCATCTGTAAAATTAGAGAAGCTCTAACTTTTCATGATTTTATTAGCATCTAATCACTCAGTGGCCATATATAATTAAATTCACTAATCTAATTAATGTGTGCAACAGCATGCATCTGTGAAGTGGGCAGCTACTTTTCGTTATAAACCAATGCCAAAAACTGGAATAACTATAATGCAGAGTGGTTTTGGATGTTCCTTACTCCATTTTTGTATTTAACAGAGATGACTTTGAACCAAAAAGTTTGAACTTTGGGAAATTTGCCGCTAGCCCTTGATGAAAGCAAAATCTCAGAGCAAACAAGCCTGAGTTTTAGGGCAGTAAGTCAAAAATCCAGCTAAACAGTCAGGTTTTAGATATCATGTCCACCTCCAGGGGAAAAGCATTCACCAATGGGAGTGGAAATAATTGATTAGAGTGGTGGTAATTATAACTACAACTTCCTAAAATCAAAAATTATCAAAAAATTATTTTTCATTGTGATAATATGAAAGTGGGTACAAGAACTTCCCCTTCTCACTAAAGCTGTAGATTGTTTGGACATAAGGTTTTGATTAAAACTGATATTTCTGAACTTTCTGCTCTGTCATAAAATACTATTGAAGGGCAAGATAACTTGTTATACTTCATGTGTAAGGACCAGGCATCACAGATCCTAACTCATACTTTATCCTGCCTCATGGTTTTTTTTTAATATTTCAAAGGAATTAAAAGCCAGATTTTCAACAGTGAGTATACAAATTCACAGGAGTTTGATGTAAAAAAAATCTGGTACCAATTATTTCATATGTCTAATTATGCCAAACAATGTGGTAGTTTCCCACGGTTCACAAGCAGGATCTAGGATGAAACCTAGAAACTCATTTGTAATTGGGACCCAAGCCAAAGCCAGGATCTGAACTTCCTCTCTAAGCCATCGTGAAAGAACTACTGCAGGTCAAAGAAAAAACAAAACAAAACAAAAAAAAAACTTGAGAGAAGGTTATGTCTCATGTCTGTGGTGACTCTTCTGGATAGACTGTGTTGATAAGATGGGTTTTAAGAAGGGACAGTGTTGTTTTCACTGGCTATAAAAAGCCAACAAATTCCCTCCACGTTGGGACTTTCTGAAACACCATGGAAATTGAATACAATGAGGAATCCTACAGTACTGAAAGACTAACACATTTATTTATATACTGTTATTCTTTGAGGTGCCACAGGATTCCTCATTGTTTTTGCTAAACAGAGTAACACAACTACCTCTCTGAAACATGGAAATGGAGTTACATATGCTAATACATGATCTTCTAATATAGTTCTGCAGCAAGGGGTTTGCTGGCCGTGTTGGCAAGAATGGGTCCTCCTGTGAATGCTCCAGTGTGCCACAGATGGTCTAAGAGGCACAAAATTGAAGGGTCTCTTTCCCACTCTTCTCTGCTCCTTGGAAAGTGTGGGAGAGAGGGGAGAAGTAGAAAATGTATATCCTTGTTAAAGAACTGCACAAAAACTCTGTGTGTAAACTCTAGTTTCCTGGCCTTAAAGACTTTCCCAAGGGAAAAGATTACTTGGCTTAAGCAGTAAGGCTGATCTATTCTTAGGCAACGCAGACAGAAGCTAGAGGGAGGCAAGATGCTAGAATATAGCTAGGCAAATAGTGAATCTCTGTTTTCAAATTAATACCATATGAATACAAACTATAGCCATCAGCACTGAACTGCTGCAGCTCTAACAGGGTCATACCCAATCCAGCTTCACACCCTCCTGTTGCCTCATTTCCCCTTTTGGAGGGGTCTAAAAACTGCTACATGACTCTAGTGCAGGTCAAACAATAGCCTCTTTTGGAGTCAGAAAAAACAAATGTCAAGATAAAGTAAAACAAGACTTTCCCTTCCCTCTGCAATTTCTACACTCAGTTGTTGGGCTCAACAGTTCTATCCCAAACCCAGCACAGCTGCCTGGTATTTTCTCAAGCCTCATTGAACTTCTGCCCCTCACTGCATGTAGTTCTGTTTTGTTCTTTTCACTTGGCAGCCATAGACAGTCCTTTCTCAGTCCTCTCTCTTCTTTGGTACCCTGCAGAAACCTTCATAAAGATCTTTCTCCTCAGATATTTTTACATCTATCTGTGTGTGTGTGTGCGCATGCATGCATGCACATTTGTTTCCATTTCCTCCTCTTCCTCTCTCTCCAAAGTGACTGCTCTGTTCTCATCTCTTTAATGGAGCAGGCTCTCTTCTGTAGGAAGCCTTATTATGCAACTACACTCACATGATGCTTAGTAACTTAGTCCAACCTTCAGGTCCAAATCCATCATCCAGAACCAGCTGACAAGGCACAGGCACTGCTGAGACCAAATCCCTTAAAGAATCAGCCCAGCCTTTGGCAATTCCTGTAGTACATATATAGAGACAATTAAATCATATTTCCACTTTCATCTTTACAAATAAACTTCAGCTCTTTATACACCTGCATCTCAATCTATCAATATCCAAAGTGGATTTTTTTTCTTATAGAAAAACTGTCTCCATTATAATCTATGATTACTAAGACCAGAATAATAGATAGTTAGTTGATTAAAAAACACATTTCATAGTAAATACTGTAAAAGCTTTTGACAAATAACTGATCGTCAAGGGTGAATTCCACTTTGGGGCCATCTAGGGGCCTCATGGAATATAGCAAATGTTTTCCATTTTCACACACTATTGCTACTATGAGATCAAACAGCTAACCACACAAAAGCCGTGTCTACACGTGCACACTACTTCAAAGTAGCGGCACTAACTTCGAAATAGCGCCCATCACGGCTACACGTGTTGAGCGCTATTTCAATGTTAACATCGACGTTAGGCGGCGAGACATCGAAGCCGCTAACCCCATGAGGGGATGGGAATAGTGCCCTACTTCGATGTTCAACGTTGAAGTAGGGACCGTGTAGTCGTTGCGCGTCCAGCAACTTCGAAATAGTGGGGTCCGCCATGGCAGCCATCAGCTGAGGGGTTGAGAGACGCTCTCTCTCCAGCCCCTGCGGGGCTCTATGGTCACCGTGTGCAGCAGCCCTTAGCCCAGGGCTTCTGGCTGCTGCTGCTGCAGCTGGGGATCCATGCTGCATGCAAAGGGTCTGCAACCAGTTGTCGGCTCTGTGGATCTTGTGTTGTTTAGTGCAACTGTGTCTGGGAGGGGCCCTTTAAGGGAGCGGCTTGCTGTTGAGTCCGCCCTGTGACCCTGTCTGCAGCTGTTCCTGGCACCCTTATTTCAATGTGTGCTACTTTGGCATGTAGATGTTCCCTCGCAGTGCCTATTTCGATGTGGTGCTGCGCAACGTCGATGTTGAACATCGACGTTGCCAGCCCTGGAGGACGTGTAGACGTTATTCATCGAAATAGCTTATTTTGATGTAGGTTTCACGTGTAGACGTAGCCAAAAAGTGTGTGTATTTGTGAAAAGAATTTTGATGCTACAGTAGAAAATTAGTATTCTCTTGGCATTAAGGCATCATGTTTATTGGATTGTGATGCCTTAGCCTCACATTTATCCTGGAGATTACACATCTATTTTCTTATGAAGATTACATGAATAATTCCTCTTTAGATACTGCATCTAGGACAACAGATAGCCCTAGAGTGAATATGGAGATGTAACACATTTGAGAGATACTACTGACATCCTAAATCTCTAGTGTGCAATTTGAGTGATTTATAACAGCCCTCAGAACTATTCTTTCATACACCAAAGGTCCATTAAATTATTCAGAAGCCTCAGACAAAAGTCAGATTAAACATGTATTATGGATGGGAATTCACAATTAAGGAGCAAACTTCAAATAGTTGAATAGAACAGAATGCAGTTAGGGGAATAGTCTGATGGCACCCAGGCTATTTACACAGTGGAGGTGAGGAACAATAGAAGTTGCCATACCACAGCAGTCAGGCACCATGCCTCTGACTATGAGTTATACTTGATATTTCAAAGGGAGCCTTAGTACAATGTCCCAAGCCAAATGTGCAGTGCTATAGCAGAGAGATGGAGGGGGAATTCCTTCTTAACCCTAGCCAGGGATTACTTGATGCCCTGAAGCATGACAAAAAATATCCCTTGTAACTTTTTCACCTAGCTTGTGTAACAGCAGATGTTATTCCTATTAATAAAAGTGACTAATCCTTTTCTGTTCTCATTTAACCTCTTCCTCACTCATATCCTCCAGAAGTGAATTGCCTGCCTTGATTACATACAGCACTAAAAATGATTTCCTTGTCTCCCTTTAAAATTCACCCTCCATCCATTTTCTTTACTGATGTTAAATATTTGAACATGTCTGTAGAAAAGGGGAAATATATGATCTATTGTGCAAACTCTCAGTCCTTTGGTTTGTAAGTGCCTTCCCTCATAGTGATGGACACACACCTCTTTCAAAAAAGAGCAAAGGCCCATTTGGGGACCAAGAACCAGTTTATTGGGGGATGGGGATGGCAAAGGGGGAGTACAATATGATATTATTGTGCCACTAATTGGTTTGTTGAAATGTTTCACTGAGTATTGGTAATGTAACAATTCCGTACAATACGTAAGATATGAGTGTATTCATACTGATGCTAGTAGGTATATAGTTGTATCACAAAGAGAGACTGTCTAAAAGTACCAACTGATGTGCATAACTGAGAGAGCTCTCAAGTCCACCTAATTGCACAAGCAGGTATGGATCCTGACTTACTTCAGGGCTGAACACAAAGAGGGATTTTGCCTGGCTCCTTTAAGGGCCAGGAGGACTTCAGGCAGTCAGACCTGTTCAGTGAGCCTCATGCCTAGCAGTGATTCCTAGTAAAATGGTCCCCATGGAGTCAGAGAGTTGAACTGAGACGAGAGTGGACAGATGGCTCCTATGTATAGGCAAGAAGCCTGGATGATGGCTTGGTGCTATTTGAGGACCGTAGGTGGCTAGAGCCCACTGTAAAGGGGCACATGGACCAGACTCTTCGATTGTCTATGTACTTGTTAGCTGGTGTTGAAACAGGCTTGTTGGTGGGTAGGTGGGGCCTGCCTGCAAGGAAGCTGGGTGAATGCCAGTCCTGACTGGGCTGAAGATTCCTTTGTTTTGTGCTCTGTTACCCAGGAGGGTTTGAATTCCCCAAGGCCATATGGCTGGAGGGACAACTCACACCACCATATGAGGAAGGCTGAAGACTATGGTGGGGAAGCTGAGGAAAAGCTACTGCAGTATAACACTATGCTGCCAGGGAGTGCTCTGGGATGGTGAGTCTTGTACATTGGCCTGACCCTTGAACAAGGGGAGATAACTGAAACATTGGGTGGACAAGGCACTGGAGTAAAGGTAAAGGTGTGATCTGCCTGTGGGTGATGCAGCAGGAACAGACTTGGGTGATCCCTCTGAAAGGACAGCAGAAACTGTACAACTGTAGCTGCTGGGTTGTGTGTTCCAACATCCACTAGAGGTGTAGCAGGGCAGGACTCACCTAAACAGGGCTGACTGGCCTCAAGCCTCCTAGCCTTTAAAGGAGCAGACCAGGCTTTTATGGGTCCTAAGCACCACATTAAATATTGGTTCTTCTAGGCAACCCAGTGCTTATCAAGATAAGTGTTAGCATATGCATAATCATTATTATAAGCAAGACATTAGTGTGGAAAGATTCACTGACATATGAACTTTAACTAATCTATTCTAAACACACACACGTTCCCATCAACTTATTAAGTTTCCATGTGAGTGCCTGCTGCTGGAATTCATTCTACAAACTACAGTGTCTTGGAGGTGGTGACGATGTAAGTACCTTGCTAACAACACTTCTCACTATCTGGGAGCAATGAAGTACAGTAGAGTGATAGCCACAGCAGGCCCTATGGCTTTCCACCAATAACAGCAAAGAACCCACAAAGAATTTCACAGAAGTATGTTTACATGCCATTTCTTTCAGCTCTCAACAATTTCTGGCCATACGCTGAAACACAAAGTAAATCAACCCATACAGAAAGGCCCTGCTCCGCATTTGCATGCCAGCTGCTTTGTACTAGTCTGACTGCAAAGCAGCCCTAATAGCAAGCTTAACTGGCCACAGAAGGATCACGCCAGAGCAGGGAGACTCTTTGGTCACAAAGAGCCTCCCTCAGCTGCAGGCTGTTGCTGGGCAATGGGAACACAGACAGAGATTTCCTGTTTCAGGGTCATCCACTGCTGTTATATCAGATGCATGAGGATGATGGCCTATATTAGAGCAACCCTGAGGGGCATTCGGTCCTCCTGAACACTCAGTCTCTGCCAAGTCAGGGAGCGTCAGCTGTGTTTGTTGGTGGATTTTTTTTTAAATGAGAGATACATGTCCACTGACAGCTGAGACTGTCACCTTGTTTCATCCGAACAGCCAACAGCTGGTGATAACTTTCAGTCTGCACAGACCTATTGCTACATTATCATTCGATGGTGTGTTCTCTTGTTTTGAATCTTGGGGCATGAAGAAGCAGAGTCACTGACTGGCTATCATCAATGTGACAAACCGAGACCCGACACAGCTAAAGGAGAGTGGTAGAAAGCACTAGGCAGCCATATCCACTTCAGAAGGGAGAACGCCCCTTTCCCTGGAAAGAGGCTATCTCAGGTTAATACGAGACACCTGTGTCCAATTAAGAGCTGCTGGTGACCTTTAAAAACTCACCTTCTGCTGACAGGGAGAGAGAGAGAGAGGTGGGATGAGAAACAAGCTGCAGCAGGGTCAGTGGCAGCATGAAAAAAAAAAACGTTTCTGGAGTGGGGGGGAGCTGCTGTGCTCAGGGAAGAGGTCAACATTTTTTGTCAAGGGCCAGATTTCTTGGTCAGGGTATAGTCAAAGTCCTGTGTTTAGAGAAAATAATACAACAATAACACATTAAAAGATTTCACGGTCCATTCACAAGCATCTAGAAGTCTGGATTTGATTTGCAGTCTGTCTATTGACAACCCCTGCTATGGGGGAAGTGACCCAGGTAACCATTGTTTGTGGAAGGATGGGCCCCCAGACAGGGGTGCTGGCACAATTTTTACATCCCAGGTACAGAGAACCATTGATCCCAATTGTAAGCCAGGTATATAATGGAAACCACCTCAAGCCAGGGGGTGTTGCTGCACCCCAGCACTCCTAGTTCCAGCATCTATGTCACCAGAGGCCAGGGTAACATGGTAACACCCCAATGAAGGACCAAGGAAAGATGTAATGAATTTGACTATTTGTTGGGCTTAAGAGAACTGCTTGGGCCTATCTTGAAGCTGAAACTCTGACTCCACCACAGGATTGATTTACTCCGTGGCTGTATGGCTCCCTATAACGTTGTCCTACCCCATGTTATTTTTTTTTCTCAACATGACAGGAGGCTACTCACCTTGTGCAGTAATTGATGTTCTTCTAAATGGGTGTCCCTGTGGATACTCCACTCCAGGTGAAGGTGCATCCCTGCATCTTCAGAGCTTTTTGCAGTTGTACCCAGTTTTGCATGCCATCAGTGCCTCAATAGTATGTGTGCAGCCTGGGCTCCTCAGCTCTTTTCATACTCTGAAGTAGAGGAGAGGAGGGTGGGTAGTGGAGCACCCATAGGGACACTCCTCTCAAAGAATGTCAGTTACTGTAAAAGGTGAGTGGCCTGTTCTCCTTTGAGAGATGTCGCTGTGGGTGCTCCACTCCAGGTGACGGAAAAGCAGTATCTCTTCGGCTGGTTGGAACTCTGGAGCTGGTAGGAAAGATGTTGACAAGACAGCTTGAGCCACTCAAGTGTCCCGTCAGGGACCTTGTGTGAGAGTGTATTGTTCAGCAAACATAAGCTCCAACACCATACACAGTCTTGCAAATGTTGGAGAGCAGGATGGTGCGGAGAAAAGCTACTGAAGCTGTGGGTTGAAGCTATTTCTATCAGTAAGATAGGTGTTTGCAGTCTGATTTCCATTTGGATAGCGTCTGGGCAGATATCACTTTGTCCTTAGATCACTGAGGTATAAAGCATTTAGGAGTATCCCTACATGGCTTATCTCGATCCAGATAGCAGGATAACACCCTATGAACATTAAGCATGTGCATTGCTGCTTCAAATATACTACCATAGGGTTTTGAGAAGAAAGTGAGTAGATGAAAAGGTTTGCTTAGATCAGTTTCCCAATTTTATTTGGCCAGGGAACCCTTTTAAACTCAAAAGAATTTTGCTGAACTGCTAATAACAGCCTTATATATGATTTAACCCCTCTTAGCTTCAAATCCAACTCCCATCCCCAAGATTAACCCACTACTGGCCCCCAGGACTAATCTATCCAAAGATGCCCCCAGCCTAACCCCCCCCGAACAAACTCTTTTCCAGTTAGCTCTTCTCACTACCTCATCCAACACGGCAGATGAACCTACCTTAGCCCCTGCTGCTCCTCCGACTCCAGTCCCAAGGGCTTGATTTAATTGGCCACCTATGGAAACGTGAGAGGCCAGTCACAGCCAATGAAAGGCAAGGAGGATGCAGAAACCACAGGACTTGTCTGGTTCCCCTTCCAGATAGCCATTGGCTCCCCTTGCCCTACTCCCATTGCACATGCGCCAGCTACTTTGTGAGTGAGGAGCTCTCTGGGGCTCTCTGTGACTCCTCTGAAATAATGGAACTAAATTCTATTGGTTTAATGGTCGGATCCCTCCTGCTGCCCTGATGGCCATTAAACCAACTAAGTTTACTTGTATTGTTTCAGCGGCGGCAGGGCAGGAAGCTGAAGAGGAGTCAGTGATGGCAGTGTCCAGAGCCACAAATGATTCCTTACAGCTGCATGTAGCTCCAGAGCCTCAGGCTACTGACCCCTGGTCATTTTCTTGCGGAACCTTTATTTTCACTTTGCAGAACCCCGGGGTTCCGCGGAACACCATTTAGGAAACGCTGGTTTAGATAACAGGACGAATGCCCGTTAAGAAGGAATTTAGGGTGTGTCTGAAGTGTGACCATGTCTCGGAGAAAGGTAGTACATGGAGGTTTGACCCATAGGTGACACATGGGAGGTACACGGGGGGGGGGTCACAAGCCCCACCCCCCTGCATCGGGTCTCCCCTCACACTCACTGTCAGCAGGGTGCTACTTCTGATGAGTGTGGGGGCAGTCCCCCCCGCAGAGCAGTGTGGTTTAGGGCTGTGCTGTGCTGGGGGAGGGGAAGGACTGCCCTCACTCACTGGAAGAGGTGCAGCTCTTCCTCAGGAAGAGGCAGGAGGGAGCAGAGCAGGGGCAGGGAGAGGGTAGGACATGGGTGGAGCAGGGGTAAGAGGGGAGGGGAATGGGTGAATCAGGAGTGGGGAGGGAGTGAGGCAGGGGAATATGGCCAGTGCCCCTCCTGGAATCCCCACTCCAGTCACCTCTGGCTTGTCCATTAGCGCTCTGAGTTCCCCCATGTGTCTGGCAAATATAATTGCTATTGAGAAAGCAGTTTTCATAGGCAGATGTAAGAGGGAGCAGGCTGCCAATGGTTCAAAGGGTTTGTGCATCAAGGCTGTGAGGACCAGGTGCAGGTCCCATGCCCCAGTGTGATCTTATGTCCAGATACAGAGTTTGAACGTATTTGAGCATGGGTAAGAAACCTTTTTTGGGTCAGGGGCCACATAAAAAAAGCAAAACAAACACCCCCAACCTTCACTGACATGGCCCTGATCGCAATACCTCACTCCCTTGGTGCTCCAGCCCATGGAAAATGGGGAGAAACAAGGTTCAGGGCCTTCCTAGGCCAAATAACTCTTCTGGGAGCCTGGGACTAGCAGATTTTGTGGTCCCCCTAAGCTCTGAGGTGGGTTCAAAAATAAGGGGCTCAAGGTGAGGAAAGCAGCCACTGTCCCAGCCACTGTCCCCACTACTCCCATTGGCCAGAATTGCAGGGGAAATGCCTCTAGGCAAGCAATTCCCTGGGTTGCTGTTCCCGCAGCTGCGGGGGGAGGAACGACACAACGCAGAACTGCCTCCTTTCCCCACCAAGTAGAGCCCTTGGGCTGGATCCAACCCATGGGATCCCGCCTGTGAGGCTTGGGGCTCCCTCTTGTCCTGGCAGTGGGGAACATTTGAAGAATCTTTTGGTGACATGATAGGCAAATTCTTTACTGTTGTCCAACTTGTGGTGGAATGCTTTTACTGCCGCTAGGTGAACCCTTATTGAGCTAAGAGAAAGACCAGCTAATCTAGTTCTAGAAGATAGTTGAGTATCAATGGTGGGAGAGGGGGAGAAGGTGAAGGGTGTGCTTGGTAGTACCTGAAGTAATGAATCTTTTCCATTTCTGTAGATAGGTAGTGCAGATAGGAATGTCTCTTGCTGTGTAATAATATTGTCTATACTTGTTCAGAGTATCCTAGTTCTTCCTTATGGAACCATTGAGGAGCCAGGCTTGTAGGTGGAGCATCTTCATGTTGGGTGATATAATTGTCCCTTGCATTGTGATAATAGGTTGGGAAGTGGGGGAAGTGAAACTGGGGACAGGCAGACTTCCTTGTTATAGATGGGTACCCCAGTTGCCTGGGCAATGTTGGATCTATTATATTATCATGACTTTGGACTTGTCTGTCTTATTTTTCTGTACCATCCTGTCCTGCAGTGGAACTGATAGGTAGACATACAGCAGAGTGTTGGACCAGGTGGTCAGAAATACAACTCCCAGAGAATGCTTTCCCAGACCTGCTCTGGAGCGGAATATGGGACATTTCTTGTTGATTACAGCTGTGAAGAGATCCCGTTGGGCATAGCTCCAGCTCTGGAAAATATTGTTTACAATGGTGTTGTTTAGCTTCTGTTCATGATGGAGGGGGAAGTCAACTGAGCTCGTCTGCCGTAATGTTCTGGGAACCAGGTCTGTATGAGGCTGATATGGGAGCATTGTGTTGGAGGCACCAGTCCCAAAGTTTCATAGCCTTGGTGTACAGGGAGTGTACAGGGATCGAGCTCCCTTTGTCTGTTATGTAAATTATACAGGCAATCTTGTCGGTCGTGACCCTGATCTTGTGACCTTGGCTCTTGGTGAAGGGGAAAAAGTGGAGGCAGGCACTGGGGACAGCTTGGAGTGGTAGCAAATTAATATAAAACATGATTTTTGTAGAGGACCAGAGGTGGAGTTGTAAGATGGCTCATGTGTGCTCCCCAGCCTGAGAGGAATGCATCTATTGTGATTATAATTGAGGGAGGACCCTACCAGAATGGACTCCACATTGAGAGAAAGATCCATAATAGGAGGGAATTATTGATGTTTTAGGGTGTAGTTAATAGACTGTTTAGTCTGTGCATATTCAGCTTTTAGATTATAGTTGCACTTACACGTACACTTTCATGTACATATGTACATTTATGACTATGAATGTGCGTGCAGCCATATGACCCAGAGGTTGTAGGCTGTTTCAAGTGGTGACTTGTGGGCTGTTCTGGATTCTGATGCTGAGGTTCCCCATTGTGTGGAATCTGTCCCTTGGAAGTGATGCAAGCCCTGTAGTTGAATCAAGGTGGGCTCTTAGGAAGTCTGGTTGCTGGGTAGGACGTAAAATAGATTAGTTTATGTTTATGTGCAAACCAAGGCCCTGGAATCAACCTACAGTTGGCTGCATTGTTCAAATGGCTTCCAAACAGGTATAAGACTTCAGCAGGCAGTCATGTAGGTAATGAAAAATAATTATTCTTTTTTATTTCTGAGGTGTGCTGTTATGACAGCTATAATTTTGGTAAAAAAAATGCAGGGAACAGTTGAAAAGTCCAAAGGTAAAACACTGTACTGGTAATAATCCATGCCCAGCACAAACCAGTGAAATCACGTCTGGGCAGGGTGTACAGTGACATGAAAATACATGTCCTGCAGTTGAGGGCTGAAAACCAGTCTCCCTGCTCGAGCTCTGCAACTATTGTTGACAGGGTAGCTGCTTACCTTATTTTCATAGAAGACCACCCCAGGGTTACACTCATATGTATTTTATTTAATGCCAATATTGGATTAAAGGAAAAGGGGAAGTAAATTTCAAGGACACACTCATATGCACTCTTACCCTGCTGCACTCATACCACTACACAGGAGAACATAGGCAGGTGAAGAGTTGCAAAGGAACAGTGGAGGAAGGCGTAACGGGTCCAGCGTGTCTGCCTGCAGACATGAATCCGGGGCAGTGAGCTGATTGTATGAGCCCTTGTCAGCTTGCTCTCTTGTCAGTGTAGTACTCAGGAGTTATCCGTACCATTCATCCTGGGGAGGAGGTGAAGCAGGGGCAGATCCCTGGGATTTCTCCTGCCTCACCAGCCAGCCATTATTAACTCCTGCAGAGTGGTGATGGCAAGAAGAATTCCCCTGCAGCTTTGCACCCATCTTTTTAGATTTTTCAGTCTATAACTCTTGTCCTGTCCCACTGCCCCAGGACTCTGTAGGACCATGAGTCATCAGCTAAAAGCAGTTGGGACTTCGATCTTCTCTTGATGGGGACACTTTCTCTTTCTTGCGTGGGTCTTTTGCCGTGCTCATCTTCTATTATTCTCTGGTCATCAAGCAACTGTTGGCACCTGGTTGTCCAGACAGGCTGGCTTCAGGGACTGATTCCATTGCCCACTCACACATGTTCATACTTCTAAATGAAATCGCAGACACACCTAACTTTCTAACAGCCAGGATTTCTTACAGACTTATCGTATCGATGAACAATTTCTTACGAGATATAGACCTAGCAGCCACTACAAAAACAAAACTTATGAAAAAAATATAACTATATAGAACAAAGCTAAATCTATAAAATAAAGCTACTGTTACAAAGCGTACTGTAAGTTACAGGACTTAAAACCAGCAATGACTGAAAGTTACAGAACTTACATCTGCCTTGTATTGGACTGAGCAGAGGCTGTATATGACAGTAATCAGCCTGCATTTCTGCTCCTTGCTGAACCTGCTTAGTTGTCAAGGACCAAGACGTGGCCACTACCCCCACTTTTCTTTTCTGTCAAGAAGCGGGGGGAATAAAATCCCTTCCTTCTCTGTTGGATGGGGACCTGCTCCACTGCTTGTAACTGTAGAAGAGGCTGCACTGGCTGACTGAAACAGGCTCTGTTCCATGGATGTGATCTAGTACCATTCAGTTAGGGGTATATAAAGACACAAAAAAAAAATATATATAGCCTTGCTGAGAGGCATTGAAGAAGAAATTTCAGAGATCCTTGATATGTTTACTTTTAGGTTGCAAGGCCCTCAGATAACATGGTGAAGCACACAGTGTAGATCACTAATTTAGATAGATCAACAAGACTAGCATGATGTGGGGGAGACACTAAACTAGCAGCCTCCAAACAGCTACAGGAGCCCCCTGCAGCCGTAATAGGATTACTAAGTTCTTAGCCCTCTAATAATTGAGGGTGTGAAGTTCTCCCCTTCGTTCTCTCAGGTGGTAGCTGTGATACAGACTAACGCAGAGACTGTTCACCAGGAAGGTGATTTTAGTTTGGCCAGATCTGTCCATCTAGAAACTACTACATTATCCCTCCCACTATAACACTTGGTTGTCTTACAAACTGTATGTTATGTGCACAAGGACAGATCCCCAGCACAGTCAGTGGAATTATGGCAATTTACATCTGATGAGGACCTGCTCTTTGTTTTTTGTGGTACAGTGAGGTCTCAGAGTGCACGAATCCAGAGTATGTGACCCTGCTGTTACGCCACTGACCCCCGATCCATACTTTATACAGTTAAACCCTCCAGATATGCCCAGGTGTGGGGTGGGGAAGAGATCCCCCATCAAAGGGAAACAGACTTGGCTGCTGAGCACCACCGGGCGGAAAGAGGGGGCTACTCCAGTCACTGCCATGTGCCATAGTTCCAGCCACCGCCACAGCCCCTGGCTCCAACTACCACCATGCGCCCCAGCTCCAGCCTCCACAACCCACCCTGGCTCCAGGCTCCACCTCAGCCCCTAACTCCAACTACACCCATATGCCCCAGCTCCAGTTACCCACTGTCCACCCCGGCTCTAGCTTCTGCTGCAGCCCCGGTTCCAGCCACCGCCACGCTCCCAACCCCCGTGGCCCTGGCCCCAACCTCTGCAGACCTGGCTCAACTCCACCCAACCGTCCCCTCCTGCAGTCCTAACTCACCCCAGCTAAACCCCTCCTTTCTCCTCACACACCCCAACCCACTGCCCAAGCCCCTGAGTAACATGAATTTCAGGGTATGCAAAGGTTGTGTGGAACACAACCCTCACGTATCTTGGGGGATTACTGCATAAAAAACTAGAACCCAGGAAAACTAGCATTTAGAATAGTGGTTTTAAGACAAGATTTTAAAGTTTACATTTAAAAATAAAATAAAACAACCAAAACCACAGCAATTTTAAATAGAGGTTTACCTTTTAATGAAAAAATTTACAAGAAAATCTTATGAAAACCTCTCTTAATATTCTTTGATCCTGACACAAGTGTATCAGATTTAATCAATTTAATCAGCTAATGAACACTGGACCTTTAATTTTTCTCTTTAGTCAGTGTGACTCTGTTTTTCATTCTTATTAGCTTCACAAGCTCTGCTTTCTGTACATACAAGAGGTGTGTGGTTCACTGGCAGACTATATCTCTTTGATCTCACTTTCACTGAGGAACAGAGACAATTATTTAAAGTACACTTTCAACAGATGTTGCTTTTTTAAAAAAAATAAAATGTCCAACCATTTAATAACTCAAACAGTATGAGTGAAAGGTGTAAAATTTCAACTCTCTGGTGCAGGAAGAGTCCTTTTGTTTGTTAGCACAATTTGGTCCAGGTCCATAACTGGGTTGTCCAGACGCTATGGTACAACTTCTAATAATGAACACATAATGAGCATGTTAGATGTAATCGAATTCGTTTGATCAGCAGTGGGACTCTCATTTTTATGTCTCTGGGGGATAGGCATGTTCGTCTCTATCTGCAAAACCAACAAGGAGTCCTGTGGTACCTTAAAGATTAATAGATTATTTTTTGGGCATAAGCTTTCGTCAGTAAAACATCCTCATAATTTTCTCATTGTCACATCACTGAAATAATTTTCCTCATCTCCATGTTCATTTCTTGTTTAGACTGTGTCTGATTAGTAGTGACCACAAAAATGCATTTGACATAAATACACTCTTGCCACATAGTTGTGATATTGCCAAAACTTCGTGGACCTAGTCCACCCAAACATTTACATGTGCACTTGACGTGCTTTGTTAAACATGGATGGGTGTAAATACTTAGGATTTTGCAGGGCTAGTATTGTGATTAACTCGTTTTTTTGTTTGTTTATTTTTGTACTTAGCTACTGCTGCCTTTCATAGTAGTTGAGATATTACAACATAGGCACATTAGCTATCTGATCAGTTCAACCCAGGTATGTAATTGAACCCACTAGACCATGGGTGTCCAACCTTTTGGCTTGCCTGGGCCGCATTGAGTGAAGATAGTCTTGGGCCGCGTACAAAATATATAATATAGTTAATGTATATAAATCACATAATAATGTTAAAAGTTTACGATCTTGTGGGGCCGCATTACTAGCTGTCCACGGCCGCACGCGGCCCGTGGGCCGCAGGTTGGACACGCCTGCACTAGACAAATATCTAAATAAATATGTCCCAACCATCTCAGTTCAGGGATGTTCCCCAAACCCAGCCAATCTCAAATATGTAGGAAAACAGACAGACTTTGCAGCAAGCCCCCAAAGTCAACAGCACATTGGCAGTGTCAAGATCGTTTGGAAAATGAATACTTACATTTTCAAACTGTAAGAGGCATCAGAGTTGTAAGTTGTTTCTTTAGAGCAGGGGTCAGCAACCCCTGGCATGTGTGCCAAGAACGGCATGTGAAACGATTTTCTGTAGGATGTGGCAGGAGCTCAGCCCTGTCCCTCCTCCCATCCTGCAGTGCCCCGCAGTGGCTCCCAGCCTGGGGCTGGCAGCAGCTCTGTGCCCTGGTGGCCAGGACTCCCTGGCTAGGGTCGGCAGCAGCTCTGCTCTGAGCCAGTGGGGCTGCTTGCTGGATCGGCTGCAGCCCCTTGCAACCTCTGTGCTTGGGGGCTCCCTGACTCAGCAACATCCATGGTCCTGGCTACCAGAAGCTTCTGATGCTCAGATTCCACAAGCAGAGAATTGTGAGGGTTTCTGTTATCCTTCTCCAGGTAGGGCTGGCAGCAGTCAGCATGGGTTCAATATCTCGGGGTACTGTTGAAAAGGACCAACACAGAATTGGCTCAGCACCCTGGGGCACTTCAGAAACAAAACTTCCCCACCCACAAGTATGGAGTCTTGAGTACAGAAAAGAAACTTTCACCCAACATTTATTAAGGAAAATGTCACTAGCAAGATTCATAACCATAAAACTGAGCAGGACACCCACCCCAGAGCGCAGAGCACCTTCTGTTCTTGAGCCCTACAACCAACATTTCCTGCTCTGTGCCCCTCTCTACTCCTTTGCCATACCTCAGAATGGTTGCTCTAGGTTGGTGAGGACACAGGGTTCAGAAGTGCATCTATGATTTCAGCTCCTGTCCAGGGTAGAAGAGGTTTTGCTTGCTCCACCATGGCCGTGTCTACACGTGCCCCAAACTTCGACATGGCCACGCAAATAGCCATTTTGAAGTTTACTAATGAAGCGCGGAAATGCATATTCAGCGCTTCATTAGCATGCGGGCGGCAGCGGCGCTTCGAAATTGACACTCGTTGCCGCCGCACGGTGCGTCCAGACGGGGCTGCTTTTCGAAAGGACCCCGCCTACTTCGAAGTCCCCTTATTCCCCTTGTTCCTTTTAGCTGAGCGTAACCCCTCAAATAAAGACAAGCTCAACACAGTACTTCCTCCTTTAATCATACGACAATAACATTTTACTGCCCCTGCATCAAATGTAAAAAGTTTTATTAAAGCTAATGTTATATTGCACACTAAACAGGTTTAAAATTGTGTCTGAAGGTGTGGCAGGGTAGGACTGGCTGAGCCCAAAATAATCCATTGTTGCCTTTGTGTGGTTTATAAGTCCCATCACAAGAAGTATGGGGAGAATCATCTACTCTTAGTCTTCTACCCAGAGGGACAATTTCTGTGCACACATGGCATGTGTGCACAAGGGAGAGAAAGAGCACAAGAAACCAACCAGGCACAATGCTATTTCTACATTTTCCTGAGGAGTATATTTTTTCCAGCGGGGCTGACAGCCAATACAGGCCTGAGGGTAAGGTGGGAGGGGCCCTGGCTCCATGCCCCTGGAAAGGGAGGGGACAATGTGGCTGGGCTTAGGGCAGTCAGCCCTCAGAACTGCTCAGACCAAGGCATCGACCTTCCCCTACACTCCCTGAGCCACGCAGAATGGCAAAGTAACACTGCTGCAGCATTTCAAAGGGGCCTGGAATTCCAAGCCCCTTTGAACCACTGAGCCCCCTGGCCCCACTCTGTGCAACTGCCCCCTTTGACCCCCCTCCCATCAGCAGGCATGGGGTCTTTCACCCCCACAAGAGTTAAGTGTGGTAGAATCAAGAGAGTAACTACTTCAGTTTGGTTTGTTGGGTTCCCTAAAACAGAATACTTATTGACTATTAAGGAAAAGAGAATTGCAATAATAGTACCTAAAAATATGCATGGGTACCTTATAAGCATGAAAGGTACCTATGAAACATCACTGCGATTCATCAATCCACTCCATTAGGTGTCAAGTATATAATAGAAATTATTTAATAATATGATCCAAAGAGATATTAAATAAGTTTGTATTACACCTTCAAATTCTTTGCCAAAATCCAACTTCTCTCTCTAGTCTTTCGAACACTCATCTCTTCTTTAGCTGAATGTAAATACAAGATCTTGGGTTTCCCCACCACCACCACCACCAGAAGTTGGTCCAATAAAAGATATTATTTCACCCACCTTGACTCTCTAAAATCCTGGGACAAACATGGGTACAACAATACTGCAAACATTAAAGATCATAAATAACAAGCAGTCCTGTTAGCGCCTTAGAGACTAATAAATTTATTAGGTCATGAGCTTTTGTGGGTGAGACATACTTCTTCAGCAGAAAAAAAGTGCTACAGGACTTCCTGGTATTTGTGAAGCTACAGATAAACACAGCTACTCCTCTGAGACTATTAAAAATAATGTCTTAGTTCTCTTAAAAGCACCATGCACACCATTGCACTTGATAAAAATGTTGAATAATGATAAGCCAACAAATGAGCAGACTCTAAATAAAGCAAGAGGGGACAGCACATCACTGAACAGGATAAACCACTGTTAAAGCTCAGCTTTTTCCATTATTTGTGCTCATACATTTCCCCTGATGAATTCAATAGTACCAACTGTCACTGAACTATCAGGAAATGCTACCAAGAAGACCTATTTTAACATGCCAATGTATATGCTTACATTTACACTAGAAATCTCTATTACTTTTAATTGTGTATTGTCAGTGGACTTATTCAAAGAAAAGCTAAATAAGCCATAAATGTCACAAAACACAGATGGCTTCAGTTTTATAGACTTGATTTGAGCAAGATTAACAGAGCCATAGCCTAGGCAGAAAATGCACTTCAGGCAATCAGGGGCTATTTCATCTCATTTACCAAACAGCCTTTTGATGATGAACTGTTGCTGGGGTCTTTTGGATATTAACATCCTAACAAATATTCTATTTGCTTCACGTTTGCACATGCTCAACAACTGTTTATTATTATAATCTCCCATCAAATGGAATACTATAGGACACAAGTTCCCAGCAACAGGCTATTGTTACAAACCCATTATGGATGTCATTGTACCAACAGTATGATTCAGCTCCTTTGTTGGGGTAAACCCAGATCACTCTGTTGATTTAAATAGAAAGTGGCTCATTATGCCAAGATACCCAATAAACTGGTCTGAAGTAAAATGTTTTTTTTTTTTTTCCTTCTGCTGACAGATTTTTGATCTGACTGCTCCTGAGAGGGTGGCAACATCGAGGAATCTACATAGGAATACAAGGCTTTTCACTTGAGTCTACCTTTTATCAGTAATCTGCTGATTTATGGTGACAGGTCAGTTGTCATAACTGCTATCATATCTAAAATGCATGGAACCTATCTGAGAGGCAGAGGGGACTAATAGTTGGGATAGAAAATTAACAAATGTGACTCTTTAAAAACTACAGTCTTCCCCCACCTTATGAGGGTAATTCGTTCCTGAAAAACCCCTCTTAGGGCAAATTCGTGTAAGTCAAAAACATAATTACCATTAATTTCAATGGGAAAAAATGTTAAGCACTCCTGAGCCTGAAAATTTACATCCATTTCCACTAAAATATTGTAATAAAATAGTGCGGCCTGGGGAGCAGAGCCTGCGGGGTGTCCCAGGTGCAGAGACTGGGCTGCGAGGGGAACACAAATTGAAGAGAGCCTGGGAGGGGGGGGCAAAGCCAGGTAGCTGCCCACAGCTGCAGAAGCGGGGCTGGTGCAAAGGGGTGGGCAGGGCAGAGCAGGGCACAGGGGGGCAGGAGTGCCTGGGAGCCTGCAGCCACAGGCCAGGCCAGGGCACGCCACTGCTGCAGTGCTGAGGCGGAGACCCAGACCAGCCACAGCAGTGTCAAGGTGAAGGCTGAGCCGGGGGCTCCAGGAAACCACTGCTGGGCGCTGCGGAGAGATGCACCGGGTGGGATGCAGCTGTGGGCAGCTGTTGCCTGGAGCCACGGCCTTTCTCCTGCTGCAGGGTGCCACGTCCCACTGAAGCACATGAAGTCCAAATCAGTCCTTGTAAATTCGAGGAAATGCCTTGTAAGCCAAAGTAGGGGCATGAAATGAAACTCCTCGTAAATTCGAATTCTCGTAACCCCAATGGGCGTATCTCAGACTATGACTGTATAGTATATTTTCTCCCTTTCAAATAATTACCTAGGAAGTAATTATTCAAAAGATAAAGAGCTGAGACTGCAAAATCAAGACATACAGAGCTATTCCTATAATAAAGGGACCCCATTAACTTGAAAAACTGTACTACTCCTCTGTCTGAACATTTTTACAGATGATCATTCCAAAATGCTTATGGATCTGAAGCAGCATCATGGCCAACTGATTATGAAGAGGAAAGAGTGAATGTGACTCAGTGCAACGTTCTGTTAAATGTCCAAAGTAAACAAATGGACAAATAGATAAATATTTCATTCTCTAATCTGTGACCATAAATGTTACTTGAAAATGAAAAAACATTAACTTTCAGACTAAAGAGTGGCTTATAATTTGGTGGTACCTTTAGCTGAAGAATAGTTCTATTTATGATTTTGTCACCCCAGCTATTTGTCTTCTATATAATTGCTGTGTGTGTAAAGGGAGGGAAAAAAACCACTTATTTTTCAAAAAGTAGATGTCTTCTTCCCAGTGTATTGGTTGTTGTACTGAGTATGTGAACTTTGACAATACATTTTTTGTTATGTTTTTTTAGCCTTCCGCTTTAAAATAAAAAATCACGTACTTTACATTAAAAAGGATAGAAAACAGAATTCTACACTGCACAGAAGACTGACTCTGCCCTTGTTAAATATTCTTTAATTGAAGTTCAACATTTGTCTCATTTAAACAATGGGAACAATTTTTGTAACAGCTTCTTTGCAATGTTTCTGTGACAGTGTTTAATATCTTTATTGATGTTTCATCAATTTTAATAGAAATCCTTTTCAAAAGATTAAAATATTGCTTACAGAAGGCCTGATTTTCACTTTGAAAACCTAGTTTTGGGGAAACAAATGATTACTAAAGTGATTTCAGTATTTTTTTAAAAAACGTTTTCATGACATTTCCCTTAACATTTTGATACAAATATAGAAACATTGTCAATTTCAAGCCCTGTGAAACAACAATTGTGATTTTTTTAAACAGTGAAATAGTTTTTCCTTTTTTAAAAAACATTTTTAAACTACTTCCAAGCTCAGTGTCTTTATTCAGACTGAAATGGTCATTTTAGGGCTATATCTCCAAACAGTACCTAACTGAAATTTGGGCAAAATTCTGGTATTTATCTTTGAATGCATAATTGTCAAATGATATGTCTGTGAATCCAAATGCTAGAACAGGGGTCAGCAACCCCGGCACAGGTTCCAAGAGTGGTATGTGAACCGATTTTCATTGGCATGTGAGGCAGGAGCTCAACCCCCAACCACTTCTCCTTCATGCAGTTGTGAGCTTGCTCAAAGCTATGCCACCTGTGGATTAACAAAAGACCAGCTAATGCTACCAGCCACCACCTAAGCAGTAAAGCTCTGCATCTTAATTTATTTATTAATGGAGCTATTGTAACTAGGACTATTAGTGACTTTAAAAAGCATCACTGGCACTTGGATCATACGCAGAGGTTAAAAGGTCAGATTTCGGCACTCCGCCTCGGAAATGTTGCTGACCCCTGTGCTAGAAGATGGTGCCTCTCTTTTGGTATCTGCAGAGGCTGGACTGGCTGCTTTTTCTTCCCCCATTCCCTGTAGTTAGGTGTGACACTTCTTAGGGCACCCGGGGCTTAGTCACATTGTTGCCAATGCCACCTGTCTCCATTGTGAGGGAGTTTTGCCTGTGCCAGCTGGATGTTAGCTTCCTAATCCACATAGCCTATCAGCCACTCAAGCATTCTCCTCTGGCCCTGCCTTTGCTCTACCAGCTAACAATGGCTACGTCTACACGTGCACCCAACTTCGAAATAGCTTATTTCGATGTTGCGACATCGAAATAGGCTATTTCGATGAATAACGTCTACACGTCCTCCAGGGCTGGCAACGTCGATGTTCAACTTCGACGTTGCTCAGCCCAACATCGAAATAGGCACAGCGAGGGAACGTCTACACGCCAAAGTAGCACACATCGAAATAAGGGAGCCAGGCACAGCTGCAGACAGGGTCACGGGGCGGACTCAACAGCAAGTCGCTCCCTTAAAGGGCCCCTCCCAGACACACTTTCATTAAACAGTGCAAGATACACAGAGCCAACAACTAGTTGCAGACCCTGTATATGCAGCACGGACCCCCAGCTGCAGCGGCAGCAGCCAGAAGCCCTGGGCTAAGGGCTGCTGCCCACGGTGACCACAGAGCCCCGCAAGGGCTGGAGAGAGAGTATCTCTCAACCCCCCAGCTGATGGCCGCCATGGAGGACCCCTCTATTTCGATGTTGCGGGACGCGGATCGTCTACACGTCCCTACTTCGATGTTGAACGTCGAAGTAGGGCGCTATTCCCATCCCCTCATGGGGTTAGCGACTTCGACGTCTCGCCGCCTAACGTCGATTTCAACTTCGAAATAGCGCCCAACACGTGTAGACGTGACGGGCGCTATTTCGAAGTTACTGCTGCTACTTCGAAGTAGCGTGCACGTGTAGACGCAGCTAATATGTGCATTCCAGCTCCTGTGTCCCCCTCCACCCCCACCTCCCCATCACTGAATCTCCACAGAAATCCCAGATTTTTTGTTCCCAAAGGAGCAGTGTGCCCCAGTTTTCCAGCTTGACCTTGCCCCTTTGCTTCTGTGTCACACACAAAACTGGAGTTCAATTCCAGTAAAACAAAGGGAAAGAAAGAAATCAGAAAGAATAGAAATCAAAACAGAAATAAGTGTGAGTGATGGAAACAACTCGTGAACAATTATCAAACAAAAACTGGGGCCTGTGCTTATTAACAGCTACTTTTCCCATTTAATAAAATAGATTCTCACCCCAATGTTCAGTCTTTTGTCGCACTTGCTAGCCCCAAGGAGTTAGGGCTCAGTCTTTCCTGAAGAACCCCTTCTCAATGTCCTGAGCAAACAGATGCACTGTCTCTTTCTCCACCTTGTGATATACTGATCAGTCTTTTGTCTTTGTTCACAGAGGCTGTGTCTACATTTTCATTCCTCATTTGAAAGAGGAAGGAAAATGAGGAAAATCAAAAATGCAAATGAGGCACTGATTTACATTTCCTGAAACAAAATGGGAAGAAGGGTTCTTTTGAAGATGGGGTTTATTTTCAAAAGAGCCCTGTCTATGCTGATTGTCTTCTTTCGAAAGAATCTCTTCCAAAAAAAGATTTTGCAAATGAAATATGAGATATGTAAATCAATACCTCATTTGCATTTTTGATGTCCCTCATTTGCATTCCTCTTTCAAAAAAGGAATAGAAGTGTAGACACAGCCAGATAGTGGTACTGCCAGGGGATCCCCCTTCCTTTTCACTGCCAAGTGGTTTGAATATTTATGGTTTGCCTTTAGTGATTTTTTTATTGACTTTTCTGGGTTGGTGCAAGGTAAAAAAGTAGGTCAATACATTATTATGTAACTAGCTAACCAGGGAGAAGTGACAACGCCCTTCCATTTGAATGGGACATTGCTGAAAGAGAGAATTCCTTGGTGAATCACTTTTGCTCCAAGACCAGAAGGAATAATTTTCAATATAGTTACATTATTCCTTAAATACTACCTGTTCAGATGTCTCATCTTGAATATGAGTATGATAAATTACAGCCTTTCTGTAGAGATCTCACAGGTTGCCCTTTATGGGTCAATACCATGAAAGCAGTATACTCCGTGTAGTGAGTTTTTCAGTCTGGTGGACAGTATTATTTATAAATAACGGTGTGACCCTTTTGCACCTGTGTAGCATACCAGGTCAGAGCTTGTTATGCCCTCCGACATACTTCTTCCTTTTATGGTCCCATTGCAAATCCAAGTAACTGGTGTGGGGGATATGGAGCATCACAAGAGAACTGGAAAGAAAGAATTCTCACCCCTGCAATTTTTTACATACTGACCACTCTGTAGGAGGACAGGATAATATATGCAGTGGCAGGGGGGCGGGGGGGACCTATGGTTTGACTAAAAGATATATTATTGGCTAGGCAAAGTAAAATAATATCTTCAGTGGATGAACGGCCTTATCAGGCCAGGACATCATAAAGTGATAAAAGTATTAAGAGTGAATGGGATCAAGTCTGGCCAGGAGACAACCAAAACATTTGACTTCAACTTCCTGAAGGGGAGCTCTAAAAAGGAGGTGAGAAACTGTTCTCAGTGATGTCAGGTGGCAGAACAAGGAGTAATGGTCAGAAGTTGAAGAGGGAAAGGTGTAGGTTAGATATTAGGAAAAACTACTTCACCAGGCGGGTAGTGAAGCATTGGAATGCGTTGCCTAGAGAGGTGGTGGATTTTCCATCCCTTGAGGTTTTTAATTCCTGGCTGGACAAGGTCCTGGCTGGGATGACTTAGTGGGGGTTGATCCTGCTTGAAGCAGGGGGCTGGACTAGATGACCTCCTGAGGTCCCTTCCAGCCCTGTGATTCTGTGTGATTCTGTGATATGCGTGTGTGTGCACGATAAGACAAGCAAGATAGTAACAAAGAACTGGCCAAGTATGTTTTCTTTCATCTCTTTGTATGCACACAGACATACCCCCACCACACACATTTATGACACTCTTGCAGTGGCTATTACTTCTGTGAACTCCTATTAGGTCTGTGTGTTGTGTGAGTCTTGCTCTCACTACGGTGCTTTAGCGTCACTTGAAACTTTAGAGACAGGATTTTCAGAAGTACTCAGTTTTGATCAAACTTTTCCCCCATTAAAGTCAATTGTAGTTTTACCATCAATTTCAGGAGGAGCAGAGTTAGGCCAAAGTGTGATGCATTGCAAATCCCATCTTCATTCATTTAGAACATCAGTGGAACAGATAATTTCTCTCACATATGCTGGAACGGGGCTATGTCTCTTGTAGCTATGATAATGCTGAATGCCATCCATTTAAATCCATGTATTGATTTTGGACATAGTTTCTACTTTGGATAGATTAAACAGCATTATGAAATGCTTTTACAAATGGCAGACAAAATTATCACAATAGGCTGTTCTTATCTATTCCAGTCTTACCAGATAAACTCCGGGGCTTCTTAGTCTTAAGCCTGTGTTTGATTCTACTGCCTGTTAAAGCCAATAGGTGTTTTGCAACTGACTTAGAGTATAGAAAAGCTCTCAACCAATAGTTGTATGAATCCTTCTATTTCAAACAATACTGTAATCAAATACTCTGGATGGTGGCTGAAATCCTGGCTCCACTACAGACAGATGCCAAACTGTCATTGATTTCCATTATTTCCAAGTGGTTCTACGTTTTTTGCATTTTCCTCGACTAGCTTTATTCAATGAGTGTTTGCTGAAACACTATTCCAAGACGAATAGTAACAGAGAGAAAGCCATGCTAGTCTATATATTATCAAAACAAAAAAAGCAGCCAAGAAGCACTCTAAAGACTAACAAAATAATTTATTAGGTGGTGAGCTTTTTTGGCTATGGTCTGAAGAAGTGGGTCTGTCCCATGAAAGCTCACCACCTAATAAATTATTTTGTTAGTCTTTAAAGTGCTACTTGACTACTATTCTAAGATGTGCTATAATCACCTAGGAATGCACTGCAATCAGCTATTGCTTAATTACAGTGCTGATATAAAGTAAACTAAAACCCGCAAGTTCAAAGGTAAGGCAGAACCATTCTGTTCTTGACTCAGATCACTGAAAAAACAAAGGGGAGCAAGCTGAACATAGGTCAGAGGCTCAGCACCTGCCTTAACTATGAGATCTTTTATCAGTCTGAATTATAACATTAACTTTTTTTTAATGTCCTCATTTTGTTAGGTTCAAAAGGGAACAATAACCCTTGGCATAGAATTGCTGGAGGCATATTACTTTCCTAGGCATCAGAAGATTTTTTTCAAATACATATTATGGTTTATCTTTTACTGTGCCCAGAGCATCACCACCATTTCATAGGTGTTTTCATTGTACATTATGATACTAAAAATTAAGATACAAAATTAAGACCCAGGCAGGTCTCTTGGCCTGCAGCGCATAAGTAGCCAACCCAGGGGAGGAGCAGCTGCAAAGGATGCAGAGATCCAGGCCCACTCTACTCCACAGAGCCCAGCCCAGGGTCTTGACAGTTATTGGTCACAGGCCAACCTTGATAGAATCACCATGCAGATAGAAGGACCTGAGCAGTCAGAGAAATAACACTGCTTTGAAAGGACATGAACCATTCTCTTTTCTTTTTCAGTCTGTAACTAAGCCTATGTCTGCACTACGAGAGAAATTCGATTTTATTAAATTCTATTTTGTGATGCTGGGTTTTATAAATTCGAATTTGAGTGTACTCACCTTCCCTCAATGTCCCCCCAAAGTTGAGTTAGTGCTGCCACACTAAATTGCCAAAGATCAACTGTTTCAGCAGTGCATTGTGGGAACCTACCCCACAGTTCCCTCAGGCCCATAGCATTCTGTTTTTTTCCCCAGTGCAGTATAGAATCTTAGAATACTAGGATTAGAAGGGACCTCGAGAGGCCATCGAGTCCAGCCCCCTTCCCCAATGGCAGGACCAAGTACTGTCTAAACCATCCTTGATAGACACCTATCTAACCTGCTCTTAAATATCTCCAGCGATGGCGATTCCACAACCTCCCTTGGCAATTTATTCCACTGTTTGACCATCCTGACAGTTAGGAACTTTTTCCTAATGTCCCACCTAAACCTCCCTTGCTGCAGTTTAAGTCCATTGCCTCTTGTTCTATCCTCAGAGGCCAAGAAAAACAAGTTTTCTTCCTCCTCCTTTTAACACCCTTTTAGATACCTGAAAACCACTTTCATGTCGCCCCTCAATCTTCTCTTTTCCAAACTAAAGAAGCCCAATTCTTTCAGCCTTTCTTCATAGGTCACATTCTCTAGCTCTTTAATCATTCTTGTCGTTCTTTTCTGAACCCTCCCTAATTTCTCCACATCTTTCTTGAACTGTGGTGCCCAGAACTGGACATAGTACTCCAGCTGAGGCCTAACCAGCGCAGAGTAGAGTGGAAGAATGACTCCTTGTGTCTTGTTCACAACACACCTGTCAATGCATCCCAGAATCATGTTTGCTTTTTTTGCAATAGCATCACACTGTTGACTCATATTTAGCTTGAGGTCCACTATAACCCTAGATCCCTTTCTGCTGTAGTCATTCCTAGACAGTCTCTCCCCGTTCTGTATGTGTGAAACTGATTGTTCCTTCCCAAGTGGAGCACTTTGCATTTGTCCTTATTAAACTTCATCCTGTTTACCTCAGACCATTTCTCCAATTTATATAGTAACAAAAAATGCCCCGCACGTGGTTGTGGGCATGTGATGTCATCTTCCCACATTGCACTGCCCTTATTCTACTCCCTTGGAATGAAAATGGCCATTTTTCCAGAAGGAAAGAAGTAACAGTAGGAAATCACAATGAGTATGTGCTCTGCATTCACCCAGGCGACTATGCCATGTCCGCTGGTCCCTCAGCTACTTTTCATCCCTTGAAACTACAGTACGGTATGACCTGTCTTAAGGAAAAGATTTGATAAGGAAGTTGCCAAAGGAAATGAAGATTGGAAAGAAAGCAACAACAAAGATCACCAAATTAACTGAAATATCTTGTTTTTATAACTGAATTATCAAAGATTTTAGAAAAAGCAGATGACACATCATCTCTGAAAATATTATGGGAACAGATTACAGCTTTGGATATCCTTCTTCCATCATTTATTAAAGCTTTTGAGGAAAAGCAAGGGGTGCGGCGGCTCATTTAAACATGTCTTGGTTTCCCAAGAGTTACTGGGTGAAAGAATCTACGGGATAACTATTAATCCAACTTCAAATCACATGCTGTAGATTCACTGGCTGAACTGCAAATAGTAATGGAAACAATTCAGTTCACTGAAAACAAAAAGTGCTTTCTTGAAAGGGAGACAACTTGCCAAAGCTCTATAGGGTGGGGGTGGAAGCTGAAGGACCAGCTGACATGATCCCTTCAGGGGACAGGTTCTTTCAGGGGCTTTCTTGGGGGGGAGCAGCCCCAAATATTGACTGAGAGGGCCAGCTTCCCATATACATTAATGGGTGAGGGTTGTAGCTGAGGGACCAGTTGACATGGACCCTTCAGGGGCTTTCTGCCAGCCCCCGAGCACATGCTGCCCCACCAAAAACATAGCAAAGACCAAGCTCCTTGGCTCATGTTGACTGTGGGGGGCCATCCATCCACAGAAAGGCTCTTATTAGCCACAGATGTGGAGAAATTAGAGAGGGTCCAGAAAAGAGCGACAAGAATGATTAAAGGGCTGGAGACTGTGACCTATGAAGAAAGGCTGAAAGAATTGGGCTTGTTTAGTTTGGAAAAGAGAAGATTGAGGGGTGACATGATTGCGGTTTTCAGGTATCTAAACATCTAGACATCCTCCCCTGCGATAGCTAAATGCCAAAAATCTTTGCCGCGGGGGAGGGGGGGGAGAATTCCCCCCTTCCGGTGACAGTCAGCCCCCTAAAATCTTTCCCACCCTTGGAGCCTTCACTGCATGCAAGCCAGGACATGGTGCTGTCTGGAAGCATGGTGTGTACTGCACCACAGGCACATGCTTTTATTGGGTCAGGGTCTAGCCATGAGATGTGATTGGGCTGGGGATGGACCCCATGATTTCATGGTGGCTGTCAGAGGGAGGGGGCTGCCCCATACAAATGTGACCCACAGAAAATAAGTTTCTCAGCCTCTCATAGAAGCATGACCCTCACGGCCTAGCTGCCATGTGGAGTGGTGGGGTGGGAGCTAGTGCCAGCACTGAAAAAATCGTGGCCTCTTCTGCTGTTTCCTGTGCAGGAAAAAAGCCATGCTGGGGGTATTTTTTCATGGCTAGATGCAGTGGCCACGCAGAGCATAAACAAAAGAATTCAGAATGGACCCAGGGGCCCACTTCAATTTCCAGGGCTTCCTGGTGCCGAATTTATGTTTGTGGGCTTCCTGTTACCTACATCCTGTGCACCTGGAGAGCAGTGGAGACGGAAGTGGGCAGAGCCGACAACTGTAGGGCATTGTGGAATACATATGGAACAGCTCTGCAGGCCACTAAAGTAGCATTATTCTGACCTTTTAATTCTAACTTGGTGCTATGCTGACTTGCGTGGTTGGTGTAATAATATCGACCTTTGCATTCCCTAAAATCGACCTAATGGCATTCACAGTGAAGACAGTAACATTATAAAATCCAACTACCTGCCTTAAAATTGACGTTATCATGTAGAAGATGTAGATAAAGCTGTGCTTAATATCTCCCCTACTTCTGCCTTTGCTCTTTTCTCTGACTCCCCCTCCTGCTTCCTGCAGTCTTCCCAAGCCACTTTCCTTCTTCCATCTGTTGTGACCTCCTGCTATTTTCCTCTTCCCACTTTTTCTCTATGTTGTCCTTTTATCGGAGAAGCCTGGGTACATCAAGTAAACTGCTCCTTTCACTTGAATTCCATTTCATGTCTGTTTCCAATAAATCTTGTTTTTCTACAGATAAGTCCATACAGAAATCCTCAAAGATGAGAGAAACTCATAACTTTTATAGAGATACACTGAAATGGAAGAAGTATATCTGGAACATATGCCCCCTCTCTAGTTGGATCAAGTGCAAATGGCTCCAAACCCAATGAGCAATTTTGCCTGGATGCAAGGGTGGGTGAACTCACGGGGAGAACTCAGAAGATGAGGACAGAGATTAGAATGGGTGGATTGGTCAAAAAAGTTTTTAAATGGACCCATCAATTGTCCAGTTCCTTTAATTGAATCTCCATGTGATTTTTATTGCTGTAACATTGTCCTTTCACTTGATTCCTGCTATCCTAGTTGTTGTTTTCACTCACAACCCAGTGTGATCCTGCAGTCCTGTTTGCACAGACCTACCACCCACCCCTGTCTGACTGAAGGAGTGATGCCTTAGAGTGCCAGCTGTCTGAGGTAAGAACATGTATTCATATTTTTCTGTAAACTATCAGGAGTATCTTTGCATGAGATAAAACACAAAATGCTAATGATTATTTTAGTTGCTGTGTCTTTCCTTGCTAGGAAGAAGATGTTAATTGATACCATTGCCCAGCAAGTATTGAATTTGCAGCATGGATTTTGCAGCTTTAAGCTCTCTCATGGAAGGCTTTCGTGTTCAGTACAAAATCTGAATCCTATACTTTTGGCTGCAGAGGATGCACACGAGGTTAGACTGCATGATCGCATGGAGCATCTGTCAGATGATGATTCAGAAAGCCAAATGAAAAGCTCTGGCTGCTGCCCTTGTTTACCACCTAACCCCACCCCCATCCCTCATTATCCATTGCAAAGAGGAAGATAAATCTCTATCCCACCCCCCTCTCTCCTATACTTGGACAGTGGCCCACCAGGGGTGACTTAAGAGCTATATGTGAGCTGCACGAACACTTTCTTCCTCCCCCGCATCATTTCAGCCCTGTTAGGCTGGCTGATCACACTACTGCAGCTGATGTCCTTAAAGGAAAATATACATTTCTATATAAGCCTGTCAGAGAGATACTAAAGCTTCTAGCCTCTGTCTCATAATGAGCACCATTGTCCTCTATGTCAATTTACCTTTGTATGTCACCCATGACTGAGAGCCAGGTAATCTATTCATTGTGCTCATCCCCTGCACAATGGTGATCTGGCTTCAGTCAACCCACATAGAGTTAGGTCACAAAGGGCGACACAAACTAAATGCAGAATCAATAAGTGCAAAGTGTTTTCTTTCAAAAAAGAAGGCATCATTCCCCAGTTCCGACAAGAAGTCCTGTGGCACCTTATAGACTAACAGATATTTTAGAGCTTAAGCTTTCATGGGCAAAGACCCACTTTGCCCACGAAAGCTTATGCTCCAAAATATCTGTTAGTCTATAAGGTGCCACAAAACTTTTTGTTTTCGAAGCTACAGACTAACATGGCTACCTCTCTGCTTCTATTCCCCAGTTAGTATGTATTACAAACCTACTGTTAGTCTTTCCCAGGGCAAATGCATAGCTGTGTTTTGGGGGGGCTGCTACCTGACTCCCCCATGAAATAAACTTATCTCAAAGCTACTGTTTACCATGGTCTTAAGTCTGTCACAGAGGTCACAGAAGTCCAGATTCTGGGACTTTCTGTGACTTTGGAACTTCCTTGAACTCCACTGTCTCTCTCTCCCCCACCACCCCCAGCAACAGCGGCACTCACAGGCCCAATGACTACAGTAACAGTCCTGGGCCATCCCAAATGCATCCAACCAGCACTGGCAGGTGCCCCGTTAGCCCTCATCAGCACCAGGGGGTGCCCCAGTGGCTCCTCAGCACCTGCAGTGCTCCCAACCGCCTCTCCCCTGAAAACTCAAGATTTAGTCCAGAAATATAGAATAAGTGATAGCCATAAATTTTTGTTTATTGCCTTTGACCTGTTTGTGGCTTTAGCTATAAATACTGTGACTAAATTTTAGTCTTATTTGTTGTCATTTGTGATACCATAACTATTTTGGGGGCTCACAACCCCTTCATTTGCCCTTTCTCCCCAGACCAGGTAGACTCTTTAGCAACATAAGCACTAAGAAGCATGAGCACATGTAAAACAGGGATGTAGTTTTCCATCAAAAGGACTTTTGGCAGAGGATTTGCTACTTGCAGCATTAGGCAAGCTGCCTTACTAAATAGGTCTTTTCTTAGCACGTGTGTCCCATTAAAACTGGCATAACCCCTGGGGAGCTGGCACAATGCCACCTTAACACTTGGTCATAAGGGTACACAAAGTATAAGCTTCAAATATGCCTGTGGAGAGCATGATTCTGAGTCAGAAATATTGCTGTAGTAGCCTCAGCTTCCTTACACATAGATAAAAGCTTAAGCCAGCATTTTCAGTGTCCTCTAATTTTGAGTGCCCAGTTTTAGATACCTGCTGTCTGATCCACTGGTATTGAAGAGCCCCATATTCAAATTACCTTGGAGGAATTGGGGGTGTTACTCCAAATAATGCAGGGAGGTGTGCAGCAGCCTTGCTCATTGGCCCAGTGCTGTCATGCTTGGTGAGGTGGTATTCCCTTTCCTGACCCCAGTACATTCCCAATCCCCACTTCTCACCATCAATGTGTGTTTCGCATTGCCCATCCCCCTCACGGACAATACAAGCTCCCCAAAACACCGTCATTTTATGAACAGAAGTAGTATTAATCATGTTATCCCAAGTGGAGGTTTCCAAACACATCTATTCAAACACACTGGCTTCGATAAAACATGCTTAACAATCGCAAGGAGAGAGATTTTAAAGGAATGCAAGCAACAAGGTACAAGAGTCAGAAACGGTTACAAGAGAAATAAAGATAAAAATGCAACTAATGTTCAACTTAACAAACTATGTTAAATTCAAAGCGAAGTTTGTCTCACCACATGCTCTCAGTTGTGGTAGTTACCACATTCTAGGCCAGGACCCCTTTGTCTATATAATGGCTGCACCCGTGCTGGAAATAGGTGTGTGGGGAGGGGGAGAGGGTGCTGCAGCACCCCCTGACTTGAAGGGGTTACCATTATATACAGGATTTGCCATTTGGTTCAGTGGCTCCCAGCATCCCCACTACGCAAATTGTTCCAGCTCCCCTGAATGGCTGCTTCTTTTCTTCCTGCTGGTGCAATGAATCAGTGGAGAGAGAAGGAGGGAGGAGGGGGTCCCTGGGTGAGTTTTTCTTGTCTTTTTATCATTCTTCCTCCCAACCCCCCCCCCCAACGCCATGCCCCTTTGAAAAGCATTTCCAGCTGGGATTATGGCTAAAAGCAAGCCATAGGGATGGGAACCCCACGCTGTGCCCATGCCAACATATAGATTTACTGTCTATGCCATGCCCATTTGCCTGCCATGAATGGCCATTTAACAGGTTATGACCTGCTCACCTTGTTACCGTGCTGCTGAGGCACGAGCTTGCACTTTGTCTCTGAGCAACTGGTTTGGCCACTCCCTACACTTGGAACCTGTTTTAGCAACACCATCCAGTGGAATTCTACAACTTTACATACAATGTTGCCAAACATTTTACCATGACAATAAGGACTAGCAAATTATAAGTTTTGAGATGATGCTTCACAAAGTCCACTTTATACAAAGATTACTACAGTAGTGCACCAGTTATTTACTATGTTCTATTTGTCTAAAGTGTGTTAGGTGCTTTTCACAAGATAAAGAGAGGGGTTCACCTGCCCAAATCTAAGTTTGGGACATGAAACAGTAAGTGGAGGTTATCAAAAGCTAGGAAGAAATGGGATGGGATAACAAAGAATGAGGGCTACAGAAGCACAATCACCTGATTACTCAGTTTAAACGTGTTCAGATCTTTGCTGCTGCTAGTTTTCTTGTTTGTTGTTTATTTGATTTTTAAAATAAGTAGTAAGTAAAATAAGAGGCAAATGAGAGAAGAGTAATGGTTCAATTATTGTAGTAAGTCAGTACGTCTCTCACTTATCTCCCTGATTATATAAAACAGAAATAAATAGTTTTCAAAGACTGCCTCCCATACAACCTTTCGGTACAGTGTTCAGACATGGGATATAAACTCTTGGGATTATTTTAACTCACCTTTGCCAAAACAGCATTGGGAAGGCCGTATGATGAATCTTTGTTGAATAAATGGTACAACAGATCATCTCTCTCACCTGCTCTCTAGCAGGAGATACTCCTCTCATTTTAAAGCATATCTGCCTCCATCCCACACTCATCGCATGGTTTCTTGTTTTCATTACTGTAAACTATGGACATGAAAAATATGAAGACGAAGATGTGGACAACATTGTGTACACCAATGTTATGTTATTTAAAGCTTCTTGCAGTATTATTTTTCAAGGTTGTCTTAGTCCTTCATTGAGTTGTGTGTGACTGTTATTATCATCCCCATAATATATCACTGTGGTAAGAAAAATACTCCATAGTAGAATAGACAATAATATGCTGAGTACCTCCATCCCCTTCCTTATTATCATTTTGCATACTCTCAAAGGAGACCAGTCCTAGGGAATAACTGGTGAGGTTTCCTACCATCTTTGAGGCATTGGTTTATTGCATTCCTTTCCTCTCACTCCTTTTATAAAATAGAACACCCTGAAAAATAAATTTTTAAAAAGTTGTCCAATTATAATTGTATTTGTATGAAGAAAAAACATTAGTGCTGTAGTGAAAGCTGTAGTATATACTTTGGGAGTTATATGAGATTCCCTTCTCAAAAAGTGGTAAAAATCAGCTCTCCCATTGTCTTCAGTCTGAAATCAATACCATTCAGCTTGAGTTCTCATTTTCAATGACAGCCAGATTGAGCCTTGACTGCCAATGTATTCTTAATATTAGGAGGATCTGATGCTTAAAAGGAGCCATGAATACGCTTAAAAGGAAAAATGTGAGGCCATTTTCATCTTGTGCACATTGCAATATTCAGATTTCTTTATGTGAAGTGCTGCTTGGTAATTATAGAGCATATGCATGCATATTCAATGCTTACGTGTTAATAAAAGGCAACAACATATGCTGTCAGTGAACTGACATGATTTGCATTGCAATGATGAAGCCAGAGAAGAGTAGAAGCCACAGCTGCTAGTTATAAAAGCAACAGAAGGAGAGGTATGCTTAACAGAAACTATTGAGCAAAGGGTCTGGAGCTGAGAACAGGAGCTCTGCGTGATTTGTTTAGCCTCTAAACACAAAGCAAAGATAACATCCTACTACACGCATAAGACAGTGAATGTAATGGTACCATTATTTGGCTGCTCACACTGGGACAGATTGTGATCCTCTCATCATGGAATGGTAACATATCCCCAAAGGAGCCCCACTATAATGAATGGAAAAGTGCTAACCGGCACACAGTATCTACTATAAGGTGATTTCTTAAGCAGTCCTGGGCACCTTTGCAGTGGCTGTCCCAATGACAAATGCAATAATGTTGTAAGACAGAATGAAACATGTTACTAACATAACTGACAGGCCACAGCTGGCCCTTTTATGAGCTATGTATGATGGCCTGAGATGGAGTGTTCACCTCACTGAAAACCTGACCAGGTTCATGTGGGCCAGAAAGAGGTCAATTAACCATATGCTGCAGGGGTGTCATGTGTGTATGGGGAGTGGGGAGGGTTGATAAGACAAAACTGCAGAGTAAGCCTAAATGGGGGAGGAGCTGGGACCGATCTACAAAACCAAGAAGTGACAGGAGGTGGCAGGGGCTGGAGGGAAGGGACCCACAATCTTTTTCTAGAGGGAACGGGAGTTGGCCAGGGACAGGGAAGAAGTCCAATGGCAATGGGAGACTAAGCCCTGGGCTCTTTTCCTGGACTACAGAGTCTGGCAGGTAGCCAAGGGGGGTGAGGTAGCCATGAGGAGCAGAGGTTTATCTGGAAATAAACCCAGTGACAGAACAGGAGATTGGCAGGTGGGGTAGAAGGGAGCTCTGGAAAAATGCAACAGGCTTTGAGACCAAGCAGACGTGGAATATGAATCATAGGGTCCCTAGGGTCCCAGAAATGGCAGTGTGTGGCAGTATCACGTGATCCTTCTGGGGGCGGGGGAAATGCAGTGGTGAAAGGAGCAGAATGTGGAGCCACTGGGCTCCCCCAGACAAACAGCCCCTCTATTTTGGCTGTACTGCCCCCAGGCCTTTGACGCAGCTGCATCTCCTGGGGTCTACACAGCCCTGCTCTGGGCTGATGGTGGCACAGCTGTGCCAGAGGAGCTGCTGGCATGGGACCAGCACTGCAGTTCTGGAGAGCCCTGCATCTCAGAAGTCTGCATCCAGGGAGGCAAGAGGACAGAATCCTTCCTGCCCGTGGCAGACCATAAGGAAGGTGTCATGTGAGTAAGTCACATGACCTCTTTAGCTGGTGCCCTCCTTTGTTTCTCTCCCGAGTTGCCTTTGGTACTTTGCCCTTCCAGCTACTGGGAAGTGGCACTGGGCATAGAAATGGAATGGAAGACTGTCTGAGGCAGCATCCAGACAGCTTGTTCAGTGGGACTTTGATACCCTGGAAGGCAAAGAGGGGGGCACTATATCATGACCAGGCCAGGAGACTGAGTAAGGAAGAAGCCACATCTACACTAGCCCCCTCCTTTCGGAAGGGGCATGGTAATGAGGGATTTGGGCAGCTGCTAATGAGGCACTGCCATGAATATACGGTGCCTCATTAGCATAATGGCAGCCGCATGCGATTCGAAAGTGCTGCTTTTGAAATGCATGCCGCCGGTGTAGATCAAGACCACCTGATTTCAAAAGCCCCTTCTTCCCATCTGGTTTTGCATATTCATGGCAGTGCCTTATTAGCATCTGCCAAAATCCCTCATTACCAAGCCCCTTCTGAAAGGAGGGGGCGAATGTAGACACGGCCTATGAGCTGCAAATAGACTGACCAAAGCACAGGCTCCACCTCACCTGATGCCCTCACAAACATCTCAGACCCTGTCCACTAAGTGGCAATGATGTGAATTTACTTATATTCCTCCCAACCTGATCATCTAATTAGCAGCATATCCCTTAGCAGCCTTCTCCAGAGAAAGCTACGGAGTCTGAGGATATGTCTACATGGCAGTTAAGCTCACAGCACACACTCCCAGAGCCTGGGTCAACTGACTTGATCTTACAAAGCTTGGCCTGTGGGGTTAAAAACTGCCATGTAGATGTTTGGGTTTGGGCTTGAGCCGGGACTCTGACCTTCTGACTCATGGGGTAGCAGAAGCTGGGCCTCTACCTGAACCCAACTGATTACGTTGCAATTTTGTAGCCTTGAGGGTCTGAGGCAGCTGACCCAGGGCAGCTGGACCATGCTGAGAGTCTTATCACGGCATACGTGTACCTAAAGAGATCAGACTGCTGACTCAGCAGTTAGCTCCTAGCATCCTGTCACAGGGCAAAGGGTACATTCCCAGACCAAGTCAGAAGCAGATGTGCCAGCTGTGACTGTTGCCCTTTCCAGTGTCCTTGGCTAAAATGAAATTCTGCAGCCTTATGGCTCCCCATATTAAAAATATTGTGTAAACATGCAGCAAATGTTGCAGAACTCTACTGTTCTAGTGCAGAGAGTGGAACATGTTGCTTTTTTCTTCATTGAACACAAAAATAAAAAAATGGGACAAGGAAGGGGGAAAATCCTAGATGATAAAACGGGGAAAGACTTTATTAGCTCATCTTCTCCTGGAATGTATCAGTTTACGTTAGAGACCAAATACGTTATTATTGTTTTTATTATTGCTTTTATTTTGTTTTGCAAGAGAATGAATGAAAGATGACATCTGCTCCCACCCCCTCAAAGCACAGTAGCAATCCAAGAACTTTGCCACTCCTAGAATGAGAGTGAATTTAAGAGGGGGATTTCTCTTCTACTGTCTTGCATAAAGCACAGCAGAACTGGTTGGAGGTGTGGGGGCTGGGTGGGAGGTAGTATGTAGGAACGGGGTGTGGGTGCAGGGGCTGGGTGGGAGGTAGGTGCAGTAGACTACTGGGGTTGAGGTTTCATTATCTGAGTATGAGGTAGCCTGTGGCAGGGGCAGGGCACTGAGGTTTTAACTGGCAATATCTCCTTGCAGGGAGTGGGAACAGGTTGCTTCACAGGACCATGTGTTTGCAAGTGAATTAAACCAGTACATTTATGCATTATTGTAACCAAGAACTCATGTGAGATCTGTTCTCTCTGGAGCCTTTTATAAACCTTGTATTTCAGCACTGTGTGCTCACACAGGGGAAAAAGAAAGAAGTAGAGAATCTATTAATTCATTTTCCCATTAGAACAAATTTGCTCTGTTTATAACTAGAAGTCTGGGGCTGAAACTAGGGGGCAAACGGAAGGTACTGTTAAACTGAATTTTTCATGTTGGTGAGAAAAACCAAACCAAAACAAAATCAATCAAAGTTTCACTTGAGTTGAAAGAAACATGTCTCACACTAATCTCAAATGTCATTGCCAAAATGTTGACCTTTCAGAAATTTTTGCTTTTTTTTCCCAGTTAGAGTAACTAAGCTTAGCCTGAATGTTGGTAGGTTGAATTAACTCCATTGTCACATTTCATCAGCCCATGAATTTTCTGTAAACACCATCAAATCAAAATAGGTTTAATTTCAATCAAAACAGTTTTCCTTCTGCTTTTCCCAGTGTTTGTCTCACCTAAATACAGAGGAGGAATTTATTTAGAGTTCAGCATAACTCATCTTAAATGCCTTCTGTGTGATTGTGACTTTGAGTGACTTCTTGGAGCATGCAAATAATAGAGATGGGGTCTGAGTTGTGTACAGTACACTCATCTCCCCCGATAATTACACTCAACGACTGCAACAGTAAGAATTGAAAGAAAAAAAAATTATTTCCCCTTGTGAAAGAAGGAGACATTCTGCTGGGTAGTTTCAGTATTGAAGAGGGCACTATGGCTAACTGTAACAGAAATACTGTGTGAATTTAATTCAAACATTATCTTTTTGGAAAAAAAACCCACAATATATTAACAATATCAGCAACAATGCTAGAATTACAATCCACAAGGCTATGCATATAGCTCCTCAATTTGAAACTATTAGTTGAGACACATGCATCTTCCTGCTTCCTAGTGGTTCCCTCTCAAGCTATGTCTACACTTCAGAGTGCTTTTCAAAGGCAATTATCTGGAAGATATCCTCCAGAAGACCATCTTTTGAAACAGCGCATCCACACACAAGCGGATTGTCCTTTAGATCCACTCTTTTGAAAGACCATCCCATTCTTTCAAAATAGAATGTCCGCACAGCCCCAGACACCCTTTGAAAAGAAAGGGCCAGGAAATGCTGTGGATGGGGTTGCATGGCTACCAATCCTTTTGGGGCCACAACCAGCCACTGCCTTAAATGCCCCTTCCCAACACACTTGCCCTGCACAGCTGAAGTCTGCAGATCTGCCACAAGCCTGGCAGAAACAGTGCATGGACCAGACAGCTTTTGCACAGCCCAGAGGACCCACACCAGCAACTAGCACTGGCCATCATGAATGCTATGGTTGCCCTGCTGGCCACAGTGGTTGCGGCTGCCCTCAATCTCCTCCTGGGGTCAAGGCCCCCTGCCAAAGCCATGGAACTCCTCCACCCAGGACTCCTCTGGGTGCCCTGACAACTCTGGAGCCACCCCAGTAGCTCTAACTGGTGGGAGTGACTGGTGATTTTGGAGTGGAACGACATCAGGTGGCTGCAGATCTTTGGAACGAGGAAGCAGACCTTCCTGGAGCTTTGCCAGTGGCTTGCCCCTGCCTTCAGACACAAGGACATCACGATGTGGCCTGCCCTCCCCCAGGAAAAGAAGGTTGCTTAGCCACATGGAAGCTGGCCACCGTGGACAGCTACTGCTCTGTTGGGCACTAGTTTGGGGTAGGCAAGGCCACCCCGGGGCAGTCCTCATGGAGGTAAGGCACACTCAGGTCATATACCCACTGGGAAAGGGCACAGGGGGCTCCCGGGAAAGGGGAACCATTGGAGACTGGGGGCTGGGAGGGGGCATGAAGGCAGGGGCCAGGCACATCCCCCTCATGCCCTCACAAGTGCACATGCTCTCCATCCCACACAGGTTGTCTGGGCCATCAACACCATGCTCCCGCAGAAACTTGTCCATGTGGGAGACTTGGACACAGCTGTCTCTGGCTTCGCAGTGCTCAGGTTCCTGAACTGTTTTGGCACCCTGGACAGGACCCATATCCCACTCCACACCCCAGAACACAGTGCAGGCTGCAATATTAACAGAAAGGGCTACCACACTGTGGTGCTACAGGCCCTAGTGGATAGAAGGGGCCAGTTCATTGTGGGCTGGGTGGGCCACATGTGCAATGCCCCTGTGTTCAGAGACTCTGACCTCTGCCAGCACATGGAGGTGAGGACCTTCATTGCCCAGCAGGAGCTCCCACTTGCGGATGTCACCATGCCTCTGTGCATGGTGACAGATGCTGCCTATCCCCTCCAGCCCTGGCTCATGCAGCCCTATGCTGGCCACCCTGATCCCATCCAGGAGGTCTTCAATGACTGGCTCAACCACATCCGCAATGCGGTTCAGCGGGCCTTCAGGTGCTTAAAGGGACAGTTCCACTGCCTTCTGGCACATCTCGAGGTGGGACTATGGAACGTCCCCCAAGTGGTGGGTGCTTGTTGTGCCCTCCACAATCATCAAGGGCGAGCTGTTCCACCCGGGGTGGACAGCCAATCTGGCCCCGGATACAAACAGCTGGCCACTGCTCCTAGCAGCCAGGCCCACCTGGACGAGGTCTGAATCTGCGAGGCTCTCCGCAAGCACTGTGCTCAGGAGCCCCACTAAACACACACACCCGGAAGTCCTCCCCCGCCCGCACACTCATCTCCATCATTGGTCCCCTGCAGTCACCCTTCACCATCCTGCCCCATGCACATGGCATAAAAAGATGGGGAACAAGACTGGGCTGGCAACTATGTGCAAAGGGGAATGGAGACATGCTATGTACACTGGGGGTGAGAGTGGCGGGGGGGAATCTCAGCTGGGAGGGAGCTCCCAGAGGATGGCAGTCATGTCCCTCAGGGTCCTCATCAGTTCCCTCCCAGGCCATCTGCCACCAGGCCAGGTCCTCCTCCTCCTCCAGCTGGAGGCGCTCCTCGGCTGCCTCTGCCTGGCGTCGGACGGTGGCAGCGTGGAGGGAGTCATCTGTGGATTGCCTCTGGGCCCTCCTAGCAAAGGTCCACTCTGGTGCTGGGAGGGGGGTGTCCGGTCCCTGTTGTTCGCCTCTGGTGGTCTGCCCAGCAATACCGAGGGGGCGGGACTCTCCCAGCCCTCTGATGGTGCATCTGTGTTGATGAAAAGGGAGAGATGGACAGCACATCAGTCCTGCACCAGTGTCTCAGGGGTCACCCCGCCACCCTCTGTGGGCAGCAGACCCCCACTCCCTGTGGGCAGCAGCCACCCACCCCCAATCGAAAGGCAAGGCGGCCATGGGGGATCACAGGCAATGATGGGGTCCCCACCCCCAAAGAACCAGCCTCATGTGAGGTCCAGCCCTGCCCACCCTTTCCCCACGAGAGTGGCTTGTGGTGCTATCCATGGGACTGCATGCTGAGTGTTCCCAGTGGCTGTTATGGCATGCTGGGAGCCGCGGCCAGCTGAGCTGTGTCTGGCCCAGTTCCACTGGGTGTTGGGGTGGCCCTCTGGTGGTTGTGGTGCCCCATGCAGTGAGCCAGGGTGAGCAGCCCACTGGATGCTTACCAAAGGGTCCCTCACCGAGATCCAGTGATGCCCGGCTTGCTGTTGCCCAGATAGATGATGACGAGGGGAGGTCAATGACCGGGTCCCCCTCTTTGTTCGACCACCCCATTGTGCAGGGTGGTACTGCCTGCGGGTCCAGTCTCCTCCATGTCCCTGCGCTGCAGCTCATCCGTTATGGTGTCCAGGATGACTTGCCGGGGGAGCTGTCCCTGGACCCCAGGAGGCTTTGGAGCTCCCATAGAAGGGGCAGGATCTGGGCACTGACTGAGTGGCCGGCAGAGTCATGGGCCTGGGCATAGCCCTGCCACAACTCCTTGATCTTACTCCTCACTTGGTCAGAGGTGTGGGCAGAGTGTCTGAAGATGGCCAGCCTGGTGGCAAGCTGGGAGAAGGCGGCCACATTGTGGCCCTTGTCCCCCCCACCCCCTCCTTGCTGAGGACCTTCTCATTGTGCCAGAGGCCCACGAGGTCCCTGAGCTCTGGCTCCATGAATAAGGGGCCCATTTTTTTTGGAGCCTGTGCAGGTCCCCGCAAGTCATACAAGGGCTCTGAGGGGGGCCAGGGGCTTCTGAGGTGTCTGGCTGGTTTCTGGGCCCGTGTGGCTTCAACGGCAGCCAGACGCAGGGAACACAGAGCCCCACTGCCACTGGCCAGGGTGTCTCTGTGCGCCAGCAGGCCGGTGCCACGGAGGACTCCTCCTTTCAAAGAGCAGCCTCTGGAGCATCAACACACATTTCCTTTTGAAAGACTCTTTCAAAAGGGGCTGCTCTTCCTGCCAAGGACCGGAGGAGTGCTTTTGAAAGCAGCACCCCATTCTTTCAATTTCCTTTCAAAAGGGTGCATTTTATGTGTAGACACCCCACAAGCTCTTTCAAAAATACCCTCTTTGTGATTTTCCCTTCGAAAGACCATGCTAATGTACATGCAGCTTCGGTGCTTTTCTCTTGAAAAGCTATTTCAAAACAACTATTTCAAAATATCTTACTTTGAAATGCCACAGCTACCCACAAAATGTATTTCGAAATAGCACCCGGATACTTTGAACTAGCATTTCTGGACATTTAGCGATATTTCAAAAGTCTGCCATTGGGCACCCTTGTGGCTTATTTTGAAATAGGTGCTGGTAAGACCAGGTATAGCGCTATTTCAAAGTAGCTATTTTGAAATAATAGTGAATAGCTACTTTCAAATAGGCATTATTCTTCCAGCAATGAAGTTTACCGATTTTGAAATAGCACACCCACTGTTTCATATTTATTTTGAAATAGCATGTGCTTAGTATCGACACTAGCAAAGTTATTTCGAAACAATGGCTGTTATTTCCACATAACTCTGTAGTGTAGGCAAAGCCCTACTGATCTTTCTTGAACTCCTAGTCTGATATTAGTCTTTCCATGTCAGACTTTCAGCATTGTGCCCTAAATTTGTTGCATGCAGCTTACATCCTTCAGAATCTGGATATCACTTGACAATCATTCTGTAAAAAGGGATTTCTTTCTTCAGAGGTTGGAGGTTCAGACACAACGAGGCTTGTGAAAAGCAGTGCCATTCTGACTCCAAAACATAGATCCATTATCTCCTATTATTCTGCCTAGCAGATTTACAATTTTCTTTGTTTCCTTATTCCAGATTTGCCACAGAAAAATTTTGAGTCTAAGGAAGACTAAATCTGTTCACATATCTAATTAGTGTTTTAGTGGTTTGCTTGAGACTGCAGGAATCCACACATTATTCTGCATGCCTTTGGCCATAATTAAATTAAGAAACAAATGAAGATGGGGTTTGGTCTATTACTCACTTCTAAAAAAAAGTTTGGCATCTAAAAGACACCTAGATTTTAAGGTCTAAACCTGTTTTTGTTGATGTAAAAGGTTAAGGTTTTTAGGGCAGGGTCCTGGTCTTACATGTTGTGTAAACATCATATATGCTAATGGTTTTATACAAATAATATCATGGCACATCACCGGTGTTGCTGCTGCATATAGTCTTCTGAGTTTTTTCTTGTCATGTGAGCGAGTGTTAGTCCTTGGAAGACATTGTGAGCAGTTCCTACAGGTGACAGGGTGGCCTAATGGCTAGGCCCCCTGCCAAGGCGTGGGGTGTGGGTCTTCAGCCCCACACGAGAGTCTACTGGATAGGTTTGGGGCATGGCCCCAAGAACCTACCTGCCCCTCCAGCGGGGGCTCCCACCCACCTCCCTGGGAGGGGCTCCCCCCTTTGTGCCTGGAGGAGGGTCCTGAGGCTATAGCTGGCTTCCGCCCTCTTATACTCTTCCAGGCTTGACACTGGCTGCAGGTGAACCCAGGTGGGGCTGATTGGGCCAACAGGCCCTGTTTAACCCCTGCCCTGCCTGGCCTTCCTCTGACACTCGTACACATGCTGTGTAGTTGTTAGGTTTCTGAACTTAAAAACAGAGCATATCAGGCATGGGAGAATTTTATGACAAACACTGAATTATGGTTCAAGAGATTCCTGCAAGATGTTTTGAAGGAGTCCAGGAAGGCACTTTGTATTCAAAAAGGTACACAAACAGTTGTTCCAAATATAACAGGCAACAGAAAAAGTAGCAGAGCAGAGAATGGCACAGGAGATGAAGGGAGCAGTAGGAGAGGGACTGGAAGAAATATAATGAGCAAGAGGGCGAGTAGGAGGAAGAGAAAGCTGAGATGTAGGTGGGTGACAGAGTATGGTGTGAAAGGCCGTTAAGGTGATGCCAAATGAGAGGCAGAAAATCGTGAGTCAAACATTGAATCATAAGAAGTTTATGATCACAAAGGGTGCCCCAGCTACTTTTAAACTTATACCAAGAGTTCTGCAAAGTAAAACTACCTGTCCTAAACACACTATATCAATATTCATCATTGTGGGTTAAGCAATATGCAGTGAGTCATTTAGCTGATGAGTATGTGTGTGACTGAACAGTTATGAAAGTTCAGAATGTAGTGATGGGAAAAGAGCATGAATCAGCATAAAGGAGAACACTGCAACAAAGAATACAAACATGGACACTTTGAGGAGTATCACCCTGGAGCAGGAGGAATTAGCGTGGGTCACAGGGAGGCCTGGTCTACACTAGGGAATAAAGTCGATCCCAGATATGCAACTCTAGCTATGCCATTAGCGTAGCTTTAATTGACATATCAGGATTGACTTTGCTCCCTAGTGTAGATTGGGGACCTTCAGGCTCAAGCTGACATCCCTTAGTCCATGCGATAGCGTGGAGTATGAGGGTTGACAGCTGAGCCCAATGAGATTGATTTTGCTGCGTCTTCACATGTGCGGCAAAAATCAGACTCTGGCAGATTGATCACACCGCGTTGAAGTGTATAAACATAACCTTAGTGTCAGAGAACCCATTTTCTAGGCTCTCAGCAGTGGTGTATGGGAAGAGATCAGAGGGTGTCAGCCACCAAGCTCAGGACAGCGCCCAGGATTGTCAGCCAGCAAAGGCTTAGTCCTGGGCTTCAGGACTGTGCTTGGGCCTTGCTAGGTCCACACCCTCATTCAGGGCAGGGAACAAACAAGCAACAGTTCAGGGTAGAGTCACTAGGCCCAGGCCCATGAGATGTAACTTTATAGTTTATGTCAGTCTAAAATTAAGCTCCCAGATTTCAACCTGAACATCCAAAAAAACTTGAATTTCAGAAATCCTAAGCATCCCCAAAGCCCAGTTATCCAGCATTTTGAAATCCAGGCACCTAACCATGGATTTGAGAGTGTACATTTGGGTTCCTACCAGAACTGTAATTAGGCATTTTAGCACCAGGGGACAGCAAGCATATTTGCTCCGCCTACTGTTTTTTCTATCATTCTTCTGTCCCTATAGCTTTGCAGTCTAGGAGGTTGCCCTGATCCCACCCCCTCCTCTCCAGTTAGAGTCCTCGTTCCCATTTTTAAAAGTCATAGGCTAGATCAGCATTTCCCAAAGTGTGGTCCGCAGCCCAGTACCATTTCTTGGAAAAAATACCAGTCCTTAGAAAATATACAAATTATTGTGCACGATCATATTTCATATTTTCCCACATGATTAAGGTAATAATAAGTTAGGCACTTAAATATTTGCTATCAAGAGTTATATCATGTACTATTATTGTGAATAAACAGTGAAAATTTATTCATTTTTCATTCATTGTTTTTATATATGCGTTTATATTTTTGGGCTGTTAAAAAAGGTAATGAGAAAAACAGGTTCCAACTGTATAAAGTCTGGTAAACCCTGGGCAAGATCATGCATTTTAATTTCAGTATACATAAGCTCAGTTAATGTCTACAGGCCTTTTACGTATAGGAAACCTTTCCATGGACTCATTACAGTTTCATCACGGATCTTGTCATTTCTACTGTCATCCCCATTTTCTATCTTCATTGCACACTGGCCTGCTCTTGGGTCCCCTCTCTAGCCATGCTTTGTCCAAGAGCCTTCTCCATACAGCTCCTGACACCCAGAACACTTCTCAGTTCTCAAATTCTATTCAGGCAAGGAAGAAAAGATGTGATTTTCTTACCTAAATGCTATAGCCTGTGCTATGTAGGTCAGATTAGATGAGAATAATAGTCTCTTCTAACCTCATAAAAAAAACACCTCTGACTCTCAATTCCTCATTCTCTCTGCTATTATTTATCTCTAAGGCCATGGCTACATTTCATGCAACTGTACCACTTTAAGCTGGCTATCCAGCTGTGCTACTGCAAGCTCATTAGTGTAACTGCTCTAAATCAAGAGGAGAGTGCTCTCCTATTGACTTAATCAACCTCCACTGAGCAACACAGGCTATGACAGTAGAAGATCTGCTGATGTAGCACTGTCCACATCTACACTTAGACTGGTGTAACATGTCATTTGGAGGTGGGGGGCTTAGTCACAATGCTGAGCAACATTAAGTTCTAGTGCCCTAAGTGGCTGTGGTTTCCTTTTTCATTTAATGAAGTGTACATAATGGCTAGAATTGGCTTTGATGGGGGTCTGCAGTTTGAGGGGATGGTTGGGGGGTCCACCCTAGCAAAAAGGTTGGGAACCACTGCACTAGTCCTTTACAGAACAGTGTGGACATTATGCCTGAAGTAAGCCTAGTGCAGTAAAGGATTCTGTCTTGCCCTGGACATCAGTGACAGACAGTTCCTTAAAGGAGTAGTACACTCCACCAGCATTTTACCTAGCCAGTGATAGGAAGAGTTTGAGACCACAAATGAAGTATAAGATTGGTACTATGCAGTTTCAGTTTTCAGACATCTTATAAACTTTACAATAACACTAATCTACAAGTATGCGTGGTATTTATGATTATTATTATTGAGGTTGAGATAGTTCATTCTGAATCATGCTGTCTTGTTTGCATTTCTCAGTTTTCCTCTGAGAAGACTTCCCAGACAGGGTCGTGAGTCACTCCAGGATTTTATTCCATACACATCTTTGCTTACAAGACCCCTCTTCAAAACTCCACAGCCATGGAGGATGCAGCAATAATTAGAGAGTGCCTCCAATTACAGACTTTTGGGTACTGAAATTCATTTTCCTTGACCATAAACAGTCTGTGGCAGCCTCTTGATCCATTACTTGACAATGTGAAGTGTCACCCAAGAGCAACAGCTCTCCTGGCGGCACAAGTGGCAGCAGCTGTTGCATTAGCCTTGTTGAGTGACACAGCTCTTTTGCAATATGCTAGAAACTAAAAATGTCTTAGTTCTTCTACCCTGGTGGATTTTCCACAGTGCATGAGTCTAGGTCCTCTCTAAGATACCTAATCATGCACAGCTGAGGCCAAATTATGACTGCCCATCACAGACACTAGAGGGTAAAAGATTTTGCCTCCACAAACTAAAACACAAATGCCTGCTGCCTTTGATGCTTAAGGAAGTGAACCTTATCCATCTCTTAAATTAGTATTGGTTGTTTTGTTAATATCTTGCAATCAAGCTGTGGCTCAACCTCATGAAAGTTGTTTGTACTGGTGTTATTGGTCCAACAATTAAAATCAAGAGAGCACTAAAAGAGGTTAAGAGAGCCTACTGCAGTTTCCACTACATTTATTGTGAAGCTGCATATAGTGAGGTTAATCCTAGATAAATACCAAGTAGATTAACTGAGAAAGAAAGAATACTGAAGTACAGATTTGAAAACTGGCAACATGGTAGAACAACATACAGTTTCAATTAACTGTTAAAAGGTCCCTTGTCAGGAAATTTTTTTTGCAAACTTGTTGAAATCTTTTACAAACAAACATTGGCTTGAAATACTAAGCACCTGTATGGCAGTTGATGTCAATGTTTGACAAAGGTTATTCTTCCAGTAGCTACAGAATGCACTTGTGTTGTTTCAAAACGATTGTACACAACCTAGGAGAATATATGCAAAAAGCCTCTGTCAGGTAAGTCATGGTGTTCACTCCCTTTCTCTTATTCCTGTACTGATTGCTATTTCTCCTAAAGAAAATGCAATATACTAAAATGTCAATGGTTTCCTCTACAGAAGAGATTTGTTTGCACATAGGTCCTACTACCTCAGATTTGAGCCATCTCCACCCCCCATCTGCCATGGTACTAAAACAAAGAACACACACTGAAATTATTCTATGCACATTCTGGTCATTTTAAAAACAGAGTCATGTCAAAAACCTACAGGTTTCAGGTGCAACACACTAATGTTGGTAAGTATAAGGCTGGGTGTTGGTTAAAGCAAGATACTGGGAAGCAGAAGGCTGAGTCCAATGTCCACCTTGCAAAACATTCACTTTGGACCAGCTTCTGCAACCTTCACTCACATCCAATAGCACTCATCCACATGAATGGATTTAAGTACTTAATCAAGTCAATAGGATTATGTACTTGAGTAAATGCTTCTCAAGTTGAGTAACAGTTACAGAACCTGGCCTGGCAAGATTTAAATTACTCGTCTTTTCCTTTCTGTGGTTCAATGGTCCCTTATATAACATTGGCAGACTGGTAATGCAGTCCTCATATGGGTGTTCTAATGCTCAGTACCCTGGAAAATGTCACACTATCCGGACTGTTGGGCAGTTCTGTGGCCCGCAGTTTTCTAATGTGGGGTGGGTTTTTACACTGCTTTGCTATGAGAAAAAGTCCTCCTGACTCACAACCAGCCTTAGCAACATAACCATGAAGAAGAGATGTACACAGCTGTTCTTACACTAACAAAATCATCCAAAGCACAGGACTTGCTGGCGATGGGGAACACCAATTACCCAGACATCTGTTGGGAAAACACAGCAGAGCACAAATTATGGAACACCTTATTGGAATTCATTGGAGATAATTTTGAGTTCAGAAGGTGAAGAAAGCTCCTGGGAGGAGACTGTTGTTCTACATGTGCTTTTGACAAACAGGGGCCTACCTCCCAACTCTGTCCCCCTTGCCACAGCTGGGAGTGGGGCAGACTCCCTGCCAGCTCATTGAGGCTGGGAAGCTGCTTTCAACTGCCTCCTGATACAAACAGGGTCCTGTGGGGTCACCAATTTCCCCCTGCCCCCATGGCTCTAAAGAAGAGCCACAGTGAGGAGAAACTGATGAAATTTCATGGCAAACTTGGACAATTCTCACGGCACACTTTGAAACCATTGTTCTAAGGAATGGAAAGAGGCAAAACAGCACAATAAAATGGATTTCCAGAAGGCAGACTTTAGCAAATGCAGGACATTGGTAAGTAAGATCCCATAGGAAGCAAGTCGAAGGAAAAAACAGTTCAAGAGAGTTGGTGGGTTTTCAGAGATAAAGGATATCAGAGCAAACTATCCCACTACATAAGACAGAGGAGAAGTAAGGCAAGAGAGCACCTTGTCTTAACCAGGAGATCTTCAATAATCTGAAAATCAAGAGTCCTACAAAAAGGAGAACTTAGGTCAAATTACAAAGGATGAATATAGACACCACAACTATGTATGGACAAAATTAAAGAGATCAAGTCAGTCACAACAGGTGACAATGGCCCACATCCATCATCTATGTTGCAGAAAGCTAGTGTGTCTGACTCAACAAGACAGGGTATGGGACCCTGAGCTGGCAGGGAAAACGGTTTCAGTTGGGGCTCAGCACATTGGGTAACAGTACATGAAGGGACCTATACTCATAACTTTTTTTTGTTTTGTTTCACTTTTAACCAAAAAAGTTTAGCAGCAACTAAATGTCTAACACTGAAAGTCAGTGAAAATGAGATAGAATCAGAGGCTAAAACAGGGAAGGAACAAGTTAAAGTTCTTCAAGTCACCAGGGCCTGATAAAATATACCTAAACTACTTAAGGAGCAAGCTGAGCAGATACCTGTGACATTAGTTATTATCTTCAAAAAGTCATGGAGTACAGCAGAGATTTCAGAGTACTGCAAAATGGCAAATATATTGCCTGTTTATAGAAAAACAAATAAGAACAACCTGGAGAAATACAGACCAGTTAGCTTAATTTAAGTATCTAGATAAATAACTGAGCAAATAATTAAGCAGTCAATTTGCAGACAGATGATGAAGTAATAAATAACAATCAGCATGGATTTGTCAAGAACTAATTGTGTCAGGACACCCTAACAGTTTGCTTTAATAGGGTAACAAGCCTTACGCATAGGAAGCAGCAGTAGACTTAGCATACCCTGCTTTTAATAAGGCTTTTGATACTGTCCTGCATGGCCTTCTTAGAAACAAACCAAGTAAATACATTAAATACAGCTGGAGTTACTATAAAGTGGGTTTGCAAAATTGTTCTCAGAGAGATTAGTTACCCCTCGTTCAGTCATTCTGGAAGGGCATAGCTAATGATGTCCCACAGAAATAATTGCAGTTCAGTTGCTCCATTAATGATTTGATCATGATAGAGAGAGTGTACTTATAATCTTTATGGACAATACCAAGCGGTGAGGGTTTGCAAGCACTTTGGAGGATAGGTTGAAGCTTCAAAAGGATTTGGATAAACTGGAGAAATGGTCCAAAATAAATAGGATGACATTAAATGAGGATAAATTCCCAAGATTTAAACTCTCCTGCCAGGTCACAGCAGCCTCATCAAAATCCCCATCATGCCTCAGTGGCCCAGTCAATAGCAAGAGTCAATCCTCAATAGGCTTAGTCTCTATATCCCAGTCAGGCCCCCACAGCCTAGTCCTAGTACCAGGCCCAACAGCCTAGTCCCTAGTAGCAATCATGCCTTGCAGCCTAAACTGGCCCCAGTGGCCTCACTGACCATGGCAGGTTGGTGCTACCCCTTCCTTGGGGTCACAGAGGTGGCAGTAGGGGAGCCTGGACCCTCCTTCTCCACCAGGGCCCAGTCAGTGGTGAGTGTACTCCCCAACAACCAGTCCAGCAGGAAATCTGTCTGCAACACACCAAGCTCCCAGGTAGCATCCTGGCTCCATACCTTGGGCTACTTCCTACCCTTCCATCTGTGGTAAACTGCTCTGGTTGCTCCTCCTCAGCATCTGGCTGCTGTTACTGCTGCTGCTGCTCCCCCTCTGGTGGTGGTGGCGGCGGCGGCGGCGGCGGCGGCTGCTGCTGCTGCTTCAGGCAGCTGGCACATAGAGTCTATAGAAGGAGCACCTGCTCCCTGGATGGCCAGCCCCAACTGACTGGACTCCTTGGCCTTTATATTTGAGCTGCAGTTGGAGCATGCCTAGCAGGGCTATGAGGGAGGGGCCTTTTCCACCCAGCAAGCCTGGCCTCCACTCACCTGGCCAGTGGGGGATGGGTACACACCATCACACAAGAAGTAATTCTTCTGCTCTATTCTGTGCTGATTAGGCCTCACATGGAGTACCGTGTTCCATTCTGGGTGTTACACTACACACTAGGCACCCTTCAGTCTGCGTAGACTATGGATCGCGCCCTTCGTAACTCCATTTAAGATCGTCCTTTGCAGTTTTGACTGTGACTGTGGAGGCCCACCCGAGAGTGACAGTCCTTGCTACATCTGCTGCATATGTAGTGGGTGTCTGGCAGGGCCTTGCTGTCCTTTCTATGGGCTTGCTTCTCTTCTGCCAGCTGTCTGATCTTTATCTCGCCCTTCTGAAGGCCCCTGTGGAGTTCCTGCTGCCAGCTGCTGCAGTCGTCTGCCAGCTCTTCTCAACTATCTGAGTCGATGTCTACCTCCTTGAGGTCCCTCTTACAGACGTCTTTGTAGCACTACTGGGGGCATCTGGGAGGTCTTTTGCCAGAGGCTAGCTCGCCGTACAGGATGTCTTTTGGGATCCCTCCGTCATTCATCCTGTGGATGTGGCCAAGCCAGCAGAGCCGCTGCTGCCTGAGGAGGGTATGCATGGTTGGAATTCCAGCTTGCTCAAGGACAGCGTTGTTGGGCACTCTGTCCTTCCATGATATCCCAAGAATGCACCTGAGGCAGTGCAAGTGGAAGACATTCAGCCTATTTTCCTGGCAGGCATACAAGGCCCAAGACTCACTGCCACAGAGGAGGGTGCTGAGGATGCAAGCTCTGTAGACTTGCATTTTGGTGTGAGTGTACAGCTTATTGTTGTTCCACACTCTCTTGCTAAGTCTGAACAGAGTTGTGGCCGCTTTTCCAATCTTCCTGTTTAGCTCAGACTCCAGCGACAGGGTGTTGGTGGTGGTGGACCCGAGGTAAGTAAACTCGTGGATAACCTCTAGCATGTAATTGTCAATGCTGACTGATGGAGGTTCAGCAACATCCTGACCAAGTACGTTTGTCTTCTCTACACTGACGATAAGCCTGAAGTCCTTGCATGCTTTGAAGAACTGATCCAGCAGTTTTTGAAGCTGGTCTTCTGTGTGTGTCACTACAGCAGCATCGTCTGCGAACAGCACGTCTCTGATGAGCACTTCCCGCACCTTAGACTTAGCCTTCAGCCTTGCAAGATTAAACAGTTTCCTGTCAGATCTTGTGTGCAAAGAGATGCCCTCTGTTGGGGACCCAAAGGCTGCTTCAGGAGGAGTGCGAAGAAGATCCCGAACAATGTCGGAGCAAGGACACATCCTTGTTTGATGCCACTCCTGATGCTGAAGGCATCTGATGATGTGCCATCATATTGGATGGTTCCTCTTGTGTCTTCATGGAAAGACTGGATCATCTTGAGTAGCTGTGGTGGACAGCCTGTCTCGTGGAGCACTTTAAACAGTCCATCCCTACTGACTGAGTTGAAAGCCTTGGTCAGGTCGATGAGGGCACATAGAGTGGCTTCCTTTGCTCCCTGCATTTCTCCTGCAGCTCCCTCAGGGAGAAGATCATGTCAATGGTAGATCTCTTGGCACAGAATTTGCACTGGGATTCAGGATACACCCTCTCAGCGAGCTTCTGGAGTCTGCCGAAGACAACACGAGCGAACAATTTACCAGTGATACTTAGGAGGGAGATTCCACGGTAATTGTTGCAGTCACTCTGTCTCCATTGTTCTTATACAAGGTTACAATGCTGGCATCCTGCATATCCTGTGGAACCTCACCCTCTCTCCAGCACAGGCACAGCAGCTCATGTAGAAGTTCCAGGAGTGTGTCCAAGGCACACTTGATTACCTCTGGTGGTATACCATCCTGGCCTGGGGCCTTTCCTACTGCAGTGCTGTCAGTAGCTTTCTTCAATTTGACCACAGTTGGTTCCTGGTCCAGTTCGTCCATGACTGACTGGAGCTCGACGGCGTCGAGGGCTGTATCAACCACAGTGTTCTCGCATGAGTACAGCTCAGAGTAGTGCTCGACCCATCGCTCCATCTGTTTGGCTTTGTCAGTGATGACTTTACCAGATTTGGATTTCAGAGGTGCCATCTTATTCTGGATGGGTCCCATTGCCTTCTTTATGCCCTCGTACATTCCCCTGAGATTACCAGAGTCAGCACAGGTCTGGATACTGCTGCATAGCTTAAGCCAGTAGTTGTTGGCACAGCGCCTGCCTGCCTGCTGTACTATTCTTCTGGCTGCTCTGAGTGCTTGCTGGGTACTCTGACTCGGTGAGCGTTTATACTCCAGAAGTGCAGCGCGCTTCTTTTCGATGACTGAAATCATCTCACTGGAGTTAGCTTTGAACCAGTCGTTTGTGTTTCCAGCTCTTCTTCCAAACACTGACAAGGCCGTATTGTAGATTGTGTCCCTCAGATGCTGCCATCTGGATGTCGCATCAGCACCCCCAGGGCTGCCGCACAGATTCTCCTTAAGGGTCTCTCTGAACATTTCAGCTTTTTCTGAGTTTGCCGTCTTTCTGGCATCAATGCAGGGCCTTCCAGTTGGTTTAGAATGGTGCAGCTTCTTGTGTCTCAGCTTGAGCTTGGAGCAGACTAGCAAATGATCTGTATCACAGTCGGCACTATGGTAGCTGTGTGTCAGGAAGACGTTTCTGAGGTTGTCACATCTGGTGATGACCAAGTGCCAGTGTTTTGAGTGTGGGTGTCTCCATGACACTCTGTGCTATGGCTTGGTTTGGAAAAATGTGTTTGTGATGCACAGATTGTGGTACATGCAAAGTTTGAGGTGACGCTGTCCATTGTCATTCATTTTTCCCACACCGAAGTGACCTAGGCAAAAGGGCCATGAGTCACGATTGGCTCCAACTCTTGCACTGAAGTCACCCAAAAGGTACAATTGTTCATAAGCAGGTATTTGCACTATGGTGGCACTGAGCTCATCATAGAACTTGTCCTTTGCTTCTGGTGTGGCGTTCTGGGTTGGAGCGTAAGCGCTGACCAGGTGGATGGGACTGGCGCAGGTTTGAAGTTTGACCTGAAGGAGTCTTTCTCATCCGCCTGTGACTAGTTCCACCATTTGCAGAAGGGTGTTTCTGATGGCAAAGCTGACACTGTGCTCCCTGGGTTCCTCTCGGGCTTTGCCCTGCCAGAAAAAGGTATAGTCCTTTTCCTTTAGGGATCCCGAAGCTGCGAGTCACGTCTCCTGCAAAGTGGCAATGTCGGCTTGGAGCCTCTTCAGTTCCTCGTTGATGACAGTGGTCTTTCAGGTGTCGCTGACATCCTGGAGAGCTTCAGTCAAACCGGTCAACATGGTCTCTACATTCCAACAAGCAAGCTTGAAACTTTGATGATTTCCTTTTCTTAATAATTTTCTTGTTGGTTTGTCTGGTGCTCATTTCAGTCACTTGTCAGGTTTGGGAACCTTAAACCTCATACACTCAGTGAGGCAACTGAACTGTGGCAAGACAGTACCCTGCTGGCTGGGAGCTGCCCAGCTTAAGGCGGGCGGTGACTGTCCAATGAGATGTGATGATCTCTCCCACCGTCGGAAGCAATCCCTGGCGCTCATTTTCTATGCCAGTCGAGCAAGAGCTTATAACCGGTATCTGTTGCCTCCCATGTTGGTTCAACGCTGTTAAGTGATGCTGGAGTATCTCTCCAGGCGTGAGCCTGGGCAATTCTTATGGAGACCCTGGGCTGCCCAGACACCAGCCCCCACACCTCGGCTTTACTGATATAGTCCAAAGGAAAGGATAACCTCTACGTTTGGTACCAGCTCAGCTGCAGGAGTTGCCAGCACAGTGCCAGAAGTTGACACAGAAACGCCATAGGACTCCCCTCCGGATTTTCTCTCAGGGTTTACTCCCTTAGCCTTACTCCTTCCCAGGATAACCCACAAGGCGGTGGGGCGTCTTCCTCCGCCTTCACAGGAGTTGCCGATTTGCAGAACCACACCTCCTGGTCTGCCGTTGAGACTGTAGACTGCCTGCATCTCTCTGGCTATCCCAAAGACAGCACCTGTCAGGAAGCAGTCAAACTCCTCAAACAGCTCTCGGATGTTGGTCTTGAATTTCAGGTCCAAGTCCAGCTGGATTATCCGCATGATCTCTGTGGGCATGATGCGGTGTATGGCCACTGACAGGAAGAAGATGGAGTCACTGTAGTAGGCCCCCAACCCGCACTGAAGAGTTTCTGCATGGCCACAACCACTGGGAACAGCTGTTGCATCAGCTCGTCCACATCATGGAACGTCCCCACTGAAATCAATATGCAGATGTTTTAAACCAATCAAAAGGACGTGCTTCTTCACTCTGTGCATGATCAATCTATGCAACTCACTGTCAGGAGACGTGGTAAAGGCCAAAATCAGAACTGGGTTACTGAAAGAATAAGCTCAGCTCACAGAAGACAGGTCCAACGGTGATCTTGGCTAAGAAGGTCAAAGACACAACCCCAAGCTTTGGGTGGCCCTAAACTTCTGACAGCTGGAAGCTGGGATTGGCCAACAGGGACAGATGGTTTGATATTTGCCCTGTGCTGTTCATTCCTTCTGAAGCACCTGGCACCAGCCAAATATGATGGGGGCTAATTTAGCTATAACTAATCAGGAAAGAGATCTTGGAGTTATCATGGATTGTTCCTTGAAAACATCCACGCAGTGTGCAGAGGCTACAAGCTCCTAGCTTCCATGCTGCACACATGACATGCTCCCTCATTTACAGTCAAGCCCTTAGGTACAATTGCATCTGCTCTGATCCGACTGACGGAGACCAAAAGCTACAAGATCTCTACCAAACATTCATAAACCTGAATTACCGACCTGGCAGGAGAAGGGTGTTACATTCTGGTGTTACATTTCAGGAAAGATGTGGACAAATTGGAGAAAGTCCAGAGAAGAGCAACAAAACTAATTAAATATCTAGAAAATATGACCTACAAGGGAGAATTTGAAAAAAATGTGGTTTACTTAGTCTGTAGGACAGAAGACTGAGAGGGGACATGGTAATGGTTTTCAAATACATAAAAGGTTGTTACAAGAAGGAGGGAGAAAAATTGTTCTCCCTAACCTCTGAGGATCGGATAAAAAGCAGTGGACTTACACTGAAATTTCTTAACTTAGCTGGATAGTCAAACACTGAAATAAATTACATAGGTAGATTGTGGAATCTCTATCACTGGAGGTATTTTAGAACAGCTTAGACAAACACCTAGCAGGGATGGTCAAGTTAATGTTCAGTTCTGCCATGAGTACAGTGGACCTTTTTCCTAGTTCACTGATGACTCTCTTGTTTTTCGAATACTGTTGATCTTGTGAGCAGAGATGAAGGGAAAGAGGTGATTTGGAGCCTCTGTTCCTCATGTTTATCTTTTTTCTCTTTGAAAACCACAGGGTTCAGGTGACAAGATGTACATTTTTCACTTGGGCCCTTCTTCCTGCCAGGTGATAGTGCATTTGTGCTGGAGGAGGTGTTGTCTAGTCTTTTGTCTCTGGGGAATTAGCTTGATGCTGTTTCCCCATATCTGGATTTTGTCTTATACAGAAGTCAAATATAGTCTACCAGGACAATTATGTTCAGCAGATTATGAGTTTTCAAATGACACTCACAAAATATACTTTGTACAGGGTGTATTATAAAGTCATAAACAGGGCCAACATAAGAGTACAGACTATCACATTAAGCTCTTGGATATACTCCATTAGAAGACACACAGTAGCTGTGTCTACACGTGCATGCTACTTCGAAGTAGCGGCACTAACTTCGAAATAGCGCCCGTCGCGGCTACACACGTCGGGCGCTGTTTCGAAGTTAACTTCGACGTTAGGCGGTGAGACGTCGAAGTCACTAACCTCATGAGGGGATCGGAATAGCGCCCTACTTCGACGTTCAACGTCGAAGTAGGGACCGTGTAGACGATCCGCGTCCCACAACGTCGAAATTGCTGGGTCCTCCATGGCGGCCATCAGCTGGGGGGTTGAGAGATGCTCTCTCTCTAGCCCCTGCGGGGCTCTATGGTCACCGTGGGCAGCAGCACTTAGCCCAGGGCTTCTGGCTGCTGCTGCGGCAGCTGGGGATCCATGCTGCAGGCACAGGGTCTGCAACCAGTTGTCGGCTCTGTGTATCTTGTGTTGTTTAGTGCAACTGTGTCTGGGAGGGGCCCTTTAAGGGAGCAGCTTGCTGTTGAGTCTGCCCTGTGACCTTGTCTGCAGCTGTGCCTGGCACCCTTATTTCGATGTGTACTACTTTGGCATGTAGACGTACCCTCGCAGCGCCTACTTCGATGTGGTGCCGCGCAACGTCGAAGTTGAACATCGACGTTGCCAGCCCTGGAGGACGTGTAGATGTTATTCATCGAAACAGCCTATTTCGATGTTGCTACATCAAAATAAGCTATTTCGATGTTGGCTTCACGTGTAGACGTAGCCAGTATCTCTCATTATTAGAAAGACAATACTCTTCTATCCAGAATGTCTCCTCGCTATTAAGAGGTTTAACTGATGACTGGATTTGGCAAGTCTACACTTCATTGTGGAACAGACTATAAAAGTATGCATAGCAGTGCCCACAAAGTGCTGTGCTGTTACTGTTCTGTGTGGACAACAAGGGTAGGAGTGAAAAAGTTCCTAATTTGTATTAATGTTGTTCTCTTCCAGGACTATATAGTGAACCTTTTAGCTTGCACCTGCAGCATCCACATTGGCAAGTAACAGCACACACTTAAGGCACAAGAGCTGTTCAGACCTTCGTTGTCTGAACTGCAATGTAGTGTAGACACAGGCTTAGTCATACTCTCTTATTCACACCCACACGGCTTCACTGAAGATCTTTATTACTGTCTGCTTCTCACGATCATGAGGGGAGCGTTGGCTGTAGCCAGCAACCTTTCAATGCTTTGTGTGTAAATCTGAGGGAGGAAAAGGCTGATTTACTTTGAAATTTTATTTTTTAAAGCAAAAGTTGGGGGTGGGAGTGGGGGGAACCACAGCCAACATTTACTTCTACTACAGTACAGTACATGTATTTCCCCTGTAAGATAAAGTGCTACTTAAACCTTGGAACTTCTTTATTATTTCAATAGTGGATTTGCAATAAAAATGGATATTTGCTGAAGATGATTTTGCAAAGTAAAATGATTTTTATTTAGCAGTAGTGATTGACATTCTCACATGTTCTTAATGGTAAAAAATATCTAATATTTAACTGTAGTTCAAATTATTCCTTTAATTATACTAGTGTTGTATAAAGATTAGCATCTGACCCATTGAGACAATGAGCTGAAACAGTCTGACAAAGAACGAATAGCTGTAGATATGCTTCAGAAACCCAAGAGAACATCAAATGTTTTAGTACTCACACAAGTCCATAGTCAACAAGGACAACTGTGTTTCCCATCATTCACTTCAACTCAGCACTGCTGGGGAAACAACAGTTACAGCAGGGGTAGGCAAAAATTTCTGCAGTGGGACCACTTCACAAATTTTGATATTGATTGTGGGCCAGCTTTGGGGACCCCTCCAGCTAAGGAGTGGGACCTCAGGCAGAAAGGGTGGGTCTGGGAAATACAGAGACAAAGTGTGTGTGTGTGTGTGTGTGTGTGTGTGTGTGCGTGTGAAAGACAGAGTTTGTGACACAGACTGAGTGTGTGCTACAGTGTATATGTGACAGTGATTATGTGTTTGTGGCACAGACTGGTTATGTGTGACACTGACACAGGCTGCATGTACACTATGAGTTAAAATAGATGTTATTAAAATCAGTTTCTTAATACTGGGTTTTATCCATTCAATTTTGAGCATCTTCACCTTCCCGCATGCTCCCCACAAAATCGACTTACTGCGGTCACACACATGTAGCTTAAATCGAACTTAAATCAAGTGCCGCTACAGTGTATTGTGGGAACCTATCCCACAGTTCCCTGAGCCCCATTGCATTCTGGCCCCACAAGTAGATGTGGGTATATGATGCCATCTTCCCACATTTCATTCCCCTCTTTCCCCTGTCATGTTAAGTATGCTTAAGTAGACATGGGTGCTTCACTGAAACTCGAATAAATCATCAGTAATGGGCCAGGGTGGCTAAAAGATGGTACCCAGTTGACAGCCATGAAAATTGTTACTGCCCACAGAGGCCCTTTCAGGACATGAATCTGGATTTAGACCACCTACCAAAAAAGACCTTATGTCCAAGTAGACCAGGTTGTTACACTGAAACTCGAATGATTCATCAGGCTAAAAGACCCCAGACTACAGCCAGGTTTGTACATGGAAAAGAAGACCCTTAGAACACGAATATTCTCTACTGCAAGCCTTACTTCAACAACGGCTGTAACTGTATAGCTAATACATTGCCTTCATTGACACATGTATGGCTCAGGGCGTCTACAAGACCCCCAGCCACAGCCAGCCCCTGAAAATCGTGACCATCAAGGGAGATGTCCCCCTGGGCAGCTAAAAGAGCCCTGGCTACAGCCAGCCCCTGAAAATTGTGACCCTCACTGCAAGCAATCTGCCTAGCACCTTGCATGGCACGTCCTTTTATCGGTTCGGGGTCAAGCCGCATGATGTGGCTGGGTGCAGGAATGTTCCAGAATGTTTCCAGACTGTGTGGTGCCTCCTGGGGGAGGGAAGGGAGGGGACGTGGGGGTCAGGACAGAATGTAAACAGCTGAAAAGAAGTTTCTTGTCCAAGCATGACCCCCACGCATGACCCACAGGTAATAAATAGTATGGGGGGTCAGCAGCTGGCACCAGGCAGCCCAGAATAAAAATAGTAGCTAGCAGGGGTATACCCAGAAGCACGGACCCCACAGCTGTGCTCCTAGCAAAGAAAAAGAAAAAAGATTTTTCAGCCTCTCATGACCCTAGAGCCACAGGCTTGCAGGTGCCAAATTGTAATATTCCTGTTGCCTAATTCCTATGCTCTTGAGAGCAGTGGAGCTGTAAGAGGTCAGAGCAAAGAACTGTGGTGCATTGTGGGACACATATGGGACATCTGTGAAGGTTAATGAATTTGATTTAAAGACATGCTGCATCCTCATCACCCTTCATTCAGATTTATAAATTCAAATTGAATTCTACACCTGTCACATTTTTAAGATTTTAGGATTTCGGTATGTTGATTTTAGTGGCCCCTAAATCGAGCTAATGGAATTTACAGTGAGGACAGGCACTGGGAAAAATCAGGCTAACTGACTTAAAAATTGATTTTATCTCGTAGTGTAGATGCAGCCAAAACAAAAAAGCAGTCTTGCAGCACTTTAAAGACTAACAAAATAATTAGGTGATAAGCTTTCATTGCTTCAGATTTGCAGCTGCTTTGCTGTGTATCTCCCTCTCCTCAATCTGTGTTCTGCAAAGATGGGGATTCAGGGGCAGGGAACACCGTGACATCAGCATTACCCTCTCTTCTCCACCTGTATTATGTGTGTAATTAACTTATGGGAAAGGTTATCAGTACTCTTGGCAACACAGCTCAGTGATATATTTCATTCCCCTTGCTTCCACTGAGAAATGTGTATGGCAGGTTGCAATTTCCAGCTGTATATTCATAAAGGACTCCATCAATTTGCATTTATTTATTGCATGGGGAAAAAAAAAACAGAGGATATCTTTCCAATGTCAAGGTAAAAGTCTCCAGTCATTTTACAGCATCTATTTATGCTGCTCCTGATATTTGTGCCCCCCGCTGTCCAGTCCATAACACCTCCCAGTGGGAAGCTGATGAATGTGAATTGAGTCCAGGTGCAACAGAAAAGCGTTTAAGAATTTTTGATGTAAGTAGTTGCTGGAAAAGTAGCAAATCTTTTTCTCCCTAGCTGTGATTTATTCACAAATATAATCAACCATATACAGATATTATAAATTGAACTACATGCCAAAAAGAATTAAAAAATATGGCTTCACTATTCAGGGGAAAACTGTGGGCTTGATTTTTGCTTCAGCTTCACACATACACTAATTTGTCAGCATGCACCATTCATTCACTTAAGTGCATGGAGCCTAGCATATGGCTATTTGCATATCACTTTCAAATAGCTTTTGCAGAAGGGAAAACACAGTCACCTGTGCACAGGTAACAGTATGCCAAAGCATGTGGTGGGGTCAATGCATGCGCGTGTTTATGCTAGTGAATGTATGCAAAAAGTGGATACTGCTTTAGAGACTGACAAGAAAACCCTGAGCGAGACCTCTGTCATGCCAGCTCTGCTGAGGAAGGTTGATTGGAGCTGGCTGAGGCAGCCCAACCCCTAATTGGTAATTGGAAGTCTCTGCTTGCCTGTTAACTAGGGTCTACATAAGGCTGGCAGTACAAGTGAGCAGAGCAGGAAGAGCTCTGAGAGAGAAGAGACAAGGCTAAATACTAGTAGCATTGTAGTCCTGCTAGATCAATGTAATTTTATTCTTCTGTAGTGTTGTGCAAAGGGTTTTTTTTTTTTGGTTGTTGGTTTGGTTTTTTTGGTGTATTGTTTATTTGCCAAAAAAAGTACAAGTTTGTAAAAGCCCAAAACCATTCAGGAAATCACCAAATAGTTTAAAATGAACTGAAAAATGAGCAAAGTGATTTTGGTAATGAGAAGACCACACCATTCATTTTTCCATTACCTCAATAGTTGTGTTTTTCATGCTGGAGTCACAAGATGGTCAAGGAGATAGACCCTTCATAGAATTTTTAGAACCATGGTTTGAGAACTCATCTAGGATAAAGATGATACAGGTTCAATTCCAACTCCTGTCTGCTAGGGAGAAGGGATTTGAAGTTGGACTCACTATACTCTAATGAATGTGCACATCCTATATGCTAGGCGGGAGACTTACTCTTTTCCTGGCCCAATGACTCATGAATTGCCACAGAGAATAATAATAGTCAGTGGACTAGGAAAAGGGTGAGTAAGACTGATTCTTTAGTTGTTGGTTAGGGTGTAGGAGACCCAAATTCAACTACCAGAGATGGTTACTATTTAATTAATTTAATCAGGGTGGAACAGCTTCAAAAGAAGAGTGTCAAAACCCCTCACCCAAAATGTCCAAGAGTTTAGGCAATATATGAGACCCAAGTCCAAATCCCTTATCAGGAACTTCATTCCCCATTGTTTTTCTTAAGAAACAGTAGTAGACTTGATACACCCCTTCTGGGGTGGGGAAGAGGTGCTCCTGTGTCTCAGGGCTGTGTAGCTTAGGGGCCTTAGATCTTAATACCTCTTTTGATAACAGGTGATGATGCTTAATGACCAGAGTCAATACTACTGGTGAGCTTGGCCACTATCCCAGGGTGAATGGTGGCCAGAATAGCAGGGCCTGGGCCCACCCTCACCACCTGGTTCCAACCCAGTGCCCCATCGATGGCTGGTTTGCCTGCCCCCAGCTTGGTGGGAGTCTGACTGAAACATGCTGAGCTTTGGCCTGGTTCTGTCAACATTTCCCTGCAAAACCTCCCTGGGTCACTTCCTAGACAAGTCTCTGGCATTCTCTGTCTCTGGGACACTCTGATCTCTTCATAACATTCCATGTTGGGCTCTGTCTACATCAGGCTGCCCTCCTCATCTTGGAGTGCAGGAAGTCCTCTCCTATGAGATATTGATGCCCCTTCTTCCCTCCAGCAGTCAGGCCAGACTGATTGAGCTGCTCTCTGCTAAATTATATAGCCTGGCTCCAGCTGAAGCATGCTCAGCTGAGCTGGGAGTATGGCCTCCTCAGCTCAGAAAGAAGGCGTAACCCATGCTGTAGCAATACAAGCCTGACGAACCACGTCAAAGAACTCCAAAATGAAAATGAAAATTTTCATTCAGTTGGACTCAAACTACTTTCCAATTTCTTGATTCACCAAGAGCTTTGAAAAAAAAATCATTTTCAGTTTTCCCCAAAACAAAAAAAAAAAAAGTTATCCAGTTTTTCAGAATCGCTAACAAACCAAGCATCAGAGAGGTAGCTGAGATAGTCTGTATCTTCAAAAACAACAAGAAGTCCTGTGGCACCTTATAGACTAACAAATATTTTGGAGTATGAGCTTCTGGGGGCAAAGACCCGCTTCGTCAGATGCATCTGATGAAGTGGGTCTTTGCCCATGAAAGCATATGCTCCAAAATATCTGTCAATCTATAAGGTGCCACAAGACTTCTTGCTGTTTTTAACAAACCAAGAACTCAATTAATCACCTGGATCTATACCATGTGCAACAGTGAAAGTTCGTCTAGGTTTTCAAAGTTAAGAGAGTTCTCTGCTGAAAGAGGGAGGGAAATACCCCTCCATCGGAGAAGGAGAATCTTTTCACGGTCTGCTAATTTGATATTTCTAGACAAAAATCAAATTTAGTTGCCTGTGCTTGTGGGGATAGCTCTGCTGGCATGCTTGCTCTTGTCCCCATCTGCTAGGCTTGGAAGGAGAGCCAGCAGAGCACAGCAAGTGACATCGTTTCTGCCAGATCATCCATCTGACAAACAATGCCAGAGTAGGGGCACATATTTCATATCGATCTGTTAGTTCTCATGAGCCTTATACAAGTAGCAAATGTCTTCCTCTTGTACCAAAAATAGGTGCTATATTTAAATCTGATTCAGTAGGGACAACATAATATCTTCTGAAATCCATTTATTTCTTGAAAGGATATGCCTTAAATCATCTAAGGTTTTACTAATTTGCATGTATTTATCAGCGAAATCTTTATTGCTGTCAGTGTATTTTAATTTTGAAAGCAAAGACACAGTGCTACTATTATTTCATCTTCTGACAGGTTTGCACAACAAAAGTGGCCCTGGATCATTTGGGCTCTTTGCCCAAAACCATTTCAGCATTCTTTTGGCATTGCTTGGACAAAGACACCATTCATGACCTGTTCAGATCACTTGTAAAACACTGATAACACGTTATTGGAATAGGAACAAATCAGCAGAGTGGAGGGGTGATGCAGCAATATTTGTTGCAAGGAGAACTAATATTGTTAGTTAGTTCTATGACAAAGATCTTTTTAGATCCTGATAGACATAGCAACAGAAGAGACTTGATGAAGTGGCCTGAGAAACATAGTTATCTGTGAGAACCTTGAAAACTTTAGAGGGTGCAGTTTAAACATTAGGAAGTTACAACTAAAAAGAGAAGTCTCTCTCGCTAATGGACGACCTAATCAACAAAGGAAAGCTACAGAAGCAAACATTAAAACATAAAGGTCTGTTTAGGCATGTACATTATTCATGTAGTTTAAACGTATAGAAGTAAGCAGTCCTGTAGGACCTTAAAGACTGACAAATTTATTAAGTAATGAGCTTTCATGGGTAAGACCAACTTATAAAAGTAATGACATTATAAAATTTAAGCGCAACAAAACAACTTGAACCCCCACCTCCTTATTTCCCAAACATTTAACAGGTTTTCATTCCTGCCCATCTTGGCTAGTAGCTGTTGATGGACCTAACCTCCAGGTATCTCCTCAGTCAGCTCCTTGAGTATTTTAAGATGCATTTGATCCAACTTTGGTTACTTGAAGACATTTAACATACAAATAATTTTAAACTTGTTCTTTCCCTATTATAGCTTCTGAACATACCCCATTTTCACTGACATTCATTATGTTAGGTGTCCATTCACCACTAACCTCCTTGGTGAAAACCGAAACAAAGAAGTCATAAAGGACCTCTGCCATTTCCGTATTTCCTGTTACTGCTTTTCCCTTTTTGTTGAGTAATGGGCCTGTCCTGTTCTTGGTCTTCCTCTTGCTTTACTATATTTGTAGAATGCATCTGTTACCCTTTATGTCTCTATCTAGTTTGAGTTCATTTTCTGCCTTGGTTTTTCTAATTTTACCCAACATACTTATTTTGTTTATATTCATCCCTTGTAATGTGACCTAGTTTCCACTTTTCATAGGACCCCTTTTCTGTTTAAATCATTCAAGAGCTCCTGCTTAAGCAAGGGCGATTTCTGGATATTTCTCCTATCTTTTCAATGCAGTGGAATAGTTTGCTCTTGTGCCCATAACGTCTCTTTGAAAAACTGCCAGCTGGTTTTCAACTGTTTTTTTCTCTTAGAGCCCTGGGACTCTTATCTACCAAATCCCTGTGGTTGTGAAAGCCTGACCTCTTAAAATCCATTGTATTTAGTTTGCTGTTCTCCCTTCTACTATTTATTAGAATCATGATCTCTTATCATTTCATGGTCACTTTCACCCAAGCCATCTTCCACTTTCAAATTCTCAACCTGTACTTGCCTATTTGTCAAAATCAAATATAAAAATATGTTCCTCTCTAGCAGCTTATTCTGCATTCTGAAATAAGAAATATTGTCCCCAATACATTCCAAGACCATGAACTGCTGTTAGGTTGGCTCCTTCTATGACAGTACCAAGGTAGGCACTGTACACTTCCAGTGTCAATGACTTTCAATGGGAACTCAAGAACAAAACTCAAGTCTTCTTAAGAGAATACAGTGTGTACTGTCTCTGTGCAAACTGCAGCAACTCTGAATATGAAACAACTGCTATTCTACACTGCAGTCACATTGCTAGAGATGTAAGGTATACGAGAAAGAGATGCTATTACTTACTTGGTATCTGTACAATGCTGCAGCCTTCATCCGCCTTCACAGCCGTTGTAGAATTACCTTTGCTATCCTCTGCCTGTTTTGCTGTTGAACACTTGTCATATCGTACTTCATCCAAACCCTCCCCCTTGACCTTGTCGCCATGGGTGACCCTGCTGATCCCTATGGCATCACTCTTGGGTTCACTGGAACACACAAGCCAGGTAACGATATGGAGACTGAGACTGACAATTATGGATTTCATGCCATTACATCTGGGCCTTCTATCCATCAAGAACCATGTGGTGGCTGCTGTGCAACATTAAAAGAAGTCACGCACAAGCATCTTACTCAACCTACTACTCTCCTAAACTTAAGCCCAACTGCAACTGGCAGCTGACGACAGGAGCAGGATTATGAAATCTGGAAACTTTTAGTCATGGACCAGCACATAGGTGGAGGATATATGTATCAGCTGCTCTGTTTTGAGGACTGAGATGGTAGGATGGTTCAGCTGCTGCACCCACAACTGAGCAACCTCCCTTAGGATCTGCTCTACTCACCTCACATGGAGAGGGGGGATACAAAACGTGCCATGAATATCATCCACTTCAATTCCCCTGACTGGATAATCACACCTAGTGGGTGCAGCTCTATGAAGTCAAAATCGAATAGTAAACTTTGGAACATGTCATATTTGGACTCTAATGGACAACCCTGACATTTGGCAACCCGAAAGATGGACAGCAATTATCACCCATGAGTGCAATGATTCAACATTGATATAACTGCCATGGCAGAAACACATAGACCAGAAGAAGGACAGCTAAGAGAAGAAGGTGGAGGGTACACATTTTACTGGAAAGGAGCCCCAAAGGAAGAACAATGAATTCATGGAGTAGGATTTGCCATCAAAAACAAACTGACAAAGATCCTATCTGAAGTCCTGGTCAGCACCAATGAGCATCTCATGACTCTGCTTGAAGCTTGCCAAAAACCAACAGGCAGCTGTCATCGGTGCTTTTGCACCACTCTAGACACTGAAGATGATGTGAAGGAGAAGTTCTACAACCAATTGGACACAGTCCTGAAGGACATCCCTAAACAAGACAAGATTATTGTCTTGTGGGATTTCAGTGCCAGGGTCCGAAGAGGCATGAACCTCGGGCAGACTACCACTGGGAAAGAAGGAGTTGGCAACAGCAACTCTGGAGGAGTGCTCCTTCTTACAAAATGTGCAGAACATGAGGTTGTCATCATGAACACCCTCTTCTGCCAGAAAAACAAATTTAAGACCTCAAGTCAACATCCTCAACTGAAGCACTGGCACCTCATAGACTATATCACTGTCTGCACTCATGATCGCCATGATGTCCTTCTCACATGTGCACTGACTAGTGCTGATGACTGCTAGACTAATCACTGCCTTATTTGATCCACAATGGCAATTAGGATTGTCACCAAACAGAGAAGTCAGAGGAAACAGATCCAACGAAAGATCAACATACAAGGCTTGAAGGACCCCATCAGATGAAGTGACTTCCAGATAGTGCTCCAAAGGAAGCTCCTGGCAATACACCCTGAAGGTGTGAAAGAACACTGGTGTCAATTTAAAAATGCCATCATTGGAGCTTGTGGAGAAATCATTGGCTACCAATCCAGGAAGCATCTGGTTTGATGAGAACAATGTGGAAATTGAATGCCTGATTGAGGCAAAAAGAAAAGCCTTTAGTGCCTGGCAAAGTAACATCAACTGTACAATGAAGAGAGATGCACATGCTAAGGCCGAGGCAGAAGTCCAATGTAAAACAAGGACTCTGAAAAACCAGCGATGGACTGAGAATGCATGAGAAATCCAGTGTCTTGTAGATATCAACAACACAAGAGGTTTCTTCAATGCTACCAAAGCTGTTCATGGACTGAGAAACCACAGAATCAAAATCCCCTGAGATCAAAGGATGGTACCCAACTCTTGAAAGACAATGAAGCCACTGCATCTCGCTGGAGGGAGCACTTTAACGAACTCTTGAACCACCCTCCAGCATAGTCCTAGAATCCCTTGACCAAATCCCTCAGCAACTGTCTAGGGATGATTTTGCAATACTTCCTACCCTTGACTGAAGTTCAAGCTGGCATCAAAGCAATAAAGTTCAACAAGTCGACTAGACTACATGGAATCCCCACCAAAGTCTTCAAAGAAGGTGAGCCAGACCTCCATAAACAACTCCACATCCTGATTTTCAAGGATAGGCAGCAGATGCCATGAGATTTCAGAGACACACTGATTGTCAGTTTCTTCAAGAAGTGGGACAAGTCAGACTTTGGAAACTACTGTGGCATCTCCCTCCTGGCAATGGCAGGGAAAATCATGACTTGAATCCTTGCAAACTGACTCCTGCCACTCTAAGAAGAAATTTTCCCAGAATCCTAGTGTGGCTTCTGACCATCCTGAGGAAAAGCAGACATGATCTTCACTGTCCAGCAAATGTAAGAAAAATACTGTGAACAAAACCAAGCCTTATATATGAGTTTCATCAACCTGACCAAACCATTTGACTCAGTCAATCATAGCACACCATGGACCATTCTCTCAAAGACTGGCTGCCCCAAAAAATTCATTAGCATCTTGAGGCTGCTTCACCACAACATGACTGTCACAGTATTGAGCAACAACAGATCCCAAAGCTCCCCTTTAAGGTCAAAATGGGAGTCAAACAAGGCTGCATCATTGCCTCATCACTATTCTGCATCTTCGTTGCCAGGATCTTTCACTTCATTGCTGGCACGCTTCCAGATGGTGTGAACACTGTCTATATTGAAAAGGAAACTTTTCAATTTCAGGAGACTGAAGGCTTAAAGCAAGACCTCCATGACCTCAGTCATGGAACTCCAGTACATGGATAACAACATGGTTGCTGTTCTTTCTCCCACAGCCCTTCAGACCATCTTAAGTGCCTTCACTTAAGCATATGAGAATCTCGGCCTCACACTGAACATCAAAAAGACCAAGGTGCTCCACTAACCCTCATCGATTGGACAATCTCACGTAACTTTTGTTCAAGTCAATGGAAAACTGCTGGAAAATATGGAGCACTCCCTATACCTTGGGAGTCATTTTTCCACTAAAGTCAACATTGATGTGGAAATCCAGCCTTGTCTGAGCTGTGCCTAAGGTAAAGGGTCTTTGAGAACGGGAACATCTACCCAAGACACAGCTCCTTGTATGCCATGCAGTGGTTGTTCCAACCAACACTATTGTATGCAAGTGAAACCTAGGCAATATAAAAGCATCATTTGAAGGCACTTGAACAATATCATCAATGCTGCCTCACAAGAATCCTAAATATCTCTTGGAAGGACAGGCACATGAACACTAGCATCGTGCAAGAGTCAAACATGACCAGCACTAAAGCCATTATCATTCACCAACGACTTCATTGGACTGGGCACAAGGTTTGGATGTCTGATCCTGTTTTCCAAGTTGGAGGAAGGACAGAAGAGTGTTGAGGCCAGCAGAAGTGATATAAGAACATGCAGAAGGAACACATGAAAAAGTGCAGTATTGGTGTCAACACTTGGGAGAACCTTGCCCAAGACTGTCCCCAGTGGAGAATAGTACAACGTGAGGGGTGGTGCCACAGTGCAGATGAAAAGAGGCAGAGAAGAAGAAAAGAGTGACAAAAAACTGCCCTATGACCCTCCAACAGCTACCAACCCCTTCCACTTCTGTGATAAGACCTGCGGCTCCAGAATAAGGCTGACCAGCCATCAATGGACTCACAAAGGGGAGGGTGACAAGAAGATATCCTATTTGTTATTGAGTGACTACCAAGAGGAAAAAAAGACCATTTATCCACCAAAGTGCCTAATCCCAGGTTCATGGACTGGTCCAGTACAATACCCTCATCAATTATGCAGTCCACAGCATTATTATTACAAAAGGGTCTTAGCTGAGAATGCCTCTTCTTGACAGTCACAGGACCTACCCTGCCCAGGGGGGCCTTGAGCTTCTGCATTGCAGCACACCAGGCACATCATAAAAACATAAGAAGGGTCATCCTGGGTCTGACCAAAGGTCCATCTATTTCAGTATGCTGTCTTCTGACAATGGCCAATGCCTGGTATCCCAGAGGGAATGAAATAATCTTCAAGTGATACATCCCCCTCACCTATTCCCAGTTCCTGACAGAGGTTAGGGACACCATCCCTGTCCATACTGGTTAATAGTCTACAGAAAAGAAGAGTGATTGGGGATATAATAGCAACCTTCAACTAACTGAAGGGGGGTTCCAAAGAGGATGGAGAGAGGCCGTTCCAGTGGTGACAGATGACAGAATGAGGAGCAATGGCATCAAGTTGCAGTGGGAGAGTCAAGGTTGGGTATTAGGAAAAACTATTTCACCAGGACAGTGGTGAAGCACTGGAGTAAATTACCTAGAAAAATGGTGGAATCTCCATCCCTAGAAGTTTTTAAGTCTCAGACTGGCAAAGCCCTGACTGGTATGATTTAGTTGGGACTGGTCTTGGTTTGAGCAGTGGGATGGACTTGATGACCTGAGGTCTCTTCCAACCTTATGATTCTGTATGGGAATACCATAGATATATAAAAAGGCAATAAGATACTCTCTTATTCTCTATCACTTTCTTAATGATTCCTAACATTCTGTTTGCTTTTTTCACTGCTGCTGCACCTTGAGTGGATGTTTTCAGAGAACTGTCCACAATGGTTCCAAGGTTATGTTTTCCAATATGTATTACTCTGCATTTATCAACATTAAAATTCATTTACCATTTTGTTGCTCAGTTGCCTAGTTTTGTGAGATCCTTTTGAAGCTGTTAACAATTTGCTTTAGAGTTACCTATCTTGGGCAGATTTGTATTATCTGCAAATTTTGCCACCTCATTGTTTACCCCTTTTTCCAGATCATTTATGAATAGGTTGAGTAGGGCTAGTTCCAATTTGGACCCCTCAGGGACACCACTAGTTACCTCTCTCCATTCTGAAAACTATTTATTCCTATTATTTGCTTCCTGACTTTTAACCAGTTATCAGTCCATGAGAGGAGCTTCCGTTGTGTCCCATGACAACTTACTTTGCCGAACAGCCTTTGGTGAGGGACCTTGTCAAAGGCTTTCTGGAAATCTAACTTCAAAGTGCCTGCTTGTGTGTAGCCACAGCTTACCCTTTGGCACTTCAAAGTGCCCGGGCAACTTCAAAGTCCCTTTACTCCTCAAAATTTTCGAAGTACCAGCTACTTTGAAGTTGCCACGGAGGCGAATTAGCTTAATGAAGTGCTGCATGTGCACCACGGCACTTTATTAATAATCTCCCAACACCCTACTTACCATGCTCCCTTCAAAGTAGGGAGCTAGTGTAGACACAGCCTATATCCACTGGATCCCCACTGGATCACCCTTGTCCACCTGCTTGTTGACTGACTCAAAGAATTCTAGTAGATTGGTGAGGCATGATTTCCCTTTACAAAAGCCATGTTGACTTTCCCCACCACAAATTATGTTTAACTATGTGTTTGACAATTCTGTTCTTTACTATAGTTTCAAACAATTTGCCTGGTACTGAAGTTAGGCTTACCAGCCTGTTGTTGTCACTATCACCGTTAGAGACCTTTTTAAAAACTGGTGTCATATTCGCTATCCTCCAGTTATTTGGTACAGAAGATGACTTAAAGTTTAGGTTACAAACCACAGACAGTAGTTCCTCTATTTCACATTGAGTTTTTTCAGAATTCTTGGGTGAATGACATCTGGTTCTGGTGACTTGAACTAAGCAATAATAGCAATTTGTTCCAAAACCCTCTCTAATGACACCTCAATCTGGAACAGCTCTCAGATTTGTCACCTAAAAAGAACAGGTTGTCTTTGGGAATCTCCTTCAGAGCCTCAGCCAGAAAGACCAATGCAAAGAATTCACTTAGTTTCCCCACAGTAACCTTATAAGTCTGGAGTGCTCCTTTATCATCTTGATTGTCCAGTGGCCACCTGGATTGTTTACCAAGCTTTCTCCTTCTGATGTATTTTTAAAAATTGTTGTTTCTTTTTGAATTTTTTGCTAACTATTCTTCAGATTTCTTTCTTGGCCTTGCTAATTATATTTTTGTACTTCATTTGCCAGAGTTTAGGCTCCTTTCTATTTTCTTCACTAGGATTTAACTTCTACTTTTTAAACAATGTCTTTTTATTTCCCACTGCTTCTTTTAAATGGTTGTTAAGCCAAGGTGGCACTTTTTAGTTACTATGTTTGTTTGTTTGTTTGTTTTTAATTTCGGGCATGCATTTAAGTTGATTCTCTATAATGATGCTTTTGAAAAGTTTCCATGAAGCTTACAGTGATTTCACTTTTGTCATTGTACCTTAATATCCATAGAGATTCTGTGGAACAGTTTGGTTCATTTAAGATATATAGTACCACTTCACCAGCAGCACAATCTGTTCTTCTGATATATTTTGTAGTCTGGTATTACTGTGTCCCATGGATTATCATCATTCCACGAAGTTTCTATGATGCCTATTATGTTCATATTCTCATTTAATATCCTCACTCATTTTACTATTTAGACTTCTAGCATTTGTATGTAAGCACTTTAAAAACTTCTCACTGTTCAGCTGTCTGTTATTATATGATGTGACTGAATGGGACTCTGTTTCTCAACAGATCTTACCCACATTTTACCATCTTCCATCCTCTCCTCTTTATAAGGACATAGAGAGCATCTATTAATAGGCCCTCCCCTGAGGGGTGTCTCTGTTCAATCTGTGTGCTCCTCTGCACCTGTTGGGTTTTGCCCAGACCTTAGTTTAAAAACTGATCTTTTTAATTTCAAGTGCCAGCAGTCTGGATCATTTTTGTTTAGATAGAGACCATCCTTCCTGTAGAGGCTCCCCTCTTCCCAAAAGTTTCCCTAGCTCCTAATAAATCTAACCCTCTGCTGCCTACCTCATCATCTCAGCCACGTGTCTCATTCTGCTTCAGTTTCACCTTCTTCTGTACTCTGAGTCAACCAAGTTTTCCATTCTTCCTGCCACATACAGTCCATCAATCTTCCTATCCACACAGTAAAGAATGGATGTCCCTCTTAGTGTATCCTGTTTTGGGGCCTCACTTAATACATGAACTTCCATTCAGAGGTCCCAGCACAGTACTTTACAAGCCCCATGTAAAACAGTATGAAAAAACAACAGTTCATTAGGTACTTGCCCCTGTTCTCCATATCACTTGCCTGAGATGTAACACTCTCTGTTTCTGTTTCTTGGGAACCTTATTCCATGGCTTCCATCCTACTGGCCAGTCTTAAAGTTTCTCATAACTCTGCTGCCACATCCCCTTACTTTACAGCTTCTGCAACCAGGCTCCCCGGGGGTCCCAGTCCTTCTTTCCCTGTGAGTTCTGCTAAACCCCTCCAGAATCACCCTCTTTTCTTGGTCTGTCATTTCCTGGGTCAGGTCTTCTCCTTTATCTAGGCCATGGGTTCCCAAACTGGGGGCTGCACCCCCCTGGGATGGCATGAAGAAATGCTAGGGGGCAGGTGCAAGGCAACTCAGCTTCCACCTTTCATTCCCCAACAACCCAAGAAAGAGCCTGTTTTCAACCACAGACTACCAGCTGAGTCCTTCTTCCTTCAGCACACAAAGGCACTGTGAGCAGCCCCTGCCATTTTATGTGGGTGACTCTGCAGCCACTATAAAAAGGAGGTGGCTGCAAAGAGCCATGTGGAGTGCCTTCCTGCAAATGTGAGTGAATGTGGGTTGGGGGAAGGGGAAGGGACAGAAGAGAGGAGAGGAGGATGGAGGGGGCTGGTGGTGCCTGCTTGGGGGGAGAAGAGGGGAGGGGTGGGGGGAGCTCTGGCAGCTGGACCACAGATCAGGCTGGTGGGTGGCTTGAGTGGCAGGGGGTGGGTCTGGCAGCTTGCGTGTGGCAGGGGGCTCTAGCTCTGACGGCTTGCAGGCGGGGGAATCTGGCTTGGGCGGCTCGCTTGCGGGGAAGCCCTGGCTCAGGTGGCTCAAGCAGCTGGTCCCAGTATTGGGTGGCCCGTGGCTCAGGCAGTTGGCTAACCCGTGGCTCGCGGGGCTTGGGACTGTGGCTGGCAGGGCTCGGGCCGGTGGGCCTGCGGCTCAGGTGGCTGGCCGGGGCTCATCATCCTTCACATTAAATTCATTTTCTTTTTGCTGTTTCCAACATTAAATTACATTTTTATGAAATTTGTGCACCAAGAAAAACTATTTGTGCTGATTTTTATTTTTAAATAACATTTTTTCATCAATTTTTTGTGTTTATTTTAAACTATGAATTGAATTTTTTGTTAAAGTGGGAATGGATGATGGTAAAGAAGGGGGGGGGGACGTGAGGATTTCTCAAGCATCAAAAGCGGGGCGTGATGCTGAAAAGTCTGGGAACCTCTGATCTAGGAAAACTCTGTCCTATTTTTTCTCTCTTGTACCTCTCTCTCTTTCTCCCTCCCTCCCACCCCCACATAGCTGTTAGGCAAGCTGCTGCTGGCAGGCTCTACAGCTGCAGTCTGGGTTGTTATAACTGCCAGATGCTTTCTATCAGGCCCCATTGAGAGGTGACTGATTAGTCACACTGAATGGACCTGTTCCCTGTAACAGGGACCAATCACCCTATGACAGTGGGGGGAAAAAAGGATTTTTAAGAGGGGAAGATTGAACAGTACTCTGACGTGCTGGTTATATGCCGCCTGAGTGAGCTAATTCTGCTTTGTGTGCTTTAATATTGGTTCCTTATTTTTCAGCATTCTTAGCCTTGCCCAACATATAAAGCCTAATTCTTTTTTCACACAAAAGATTCTTGAATAATTCCACGGAAATCAATGGAGTTATGTTAGAATTAGGCCCTATAGTAGCCTTTCTATAAGTGTCTGCATTTAATTTACATTAGACTAAGAGATTCTTTGTTTTTTTGCCTTAAATAACTTTGGTGCAGCAGCAGTTGTATAGCTGAGTTTCCTGTAGCTGCAGAAATCCTGGTAGGCGTAGCTGTATAAGGAGTTTACACATATTTAGATTTATTACAAACATTTACTATACTTCTGCAAAGTCCAACTTTTAATCACCTGTACAAATTATTTTCTATTAAACTGATGCTACAGTGAGGCAATTCTGTGAAGTTCAGCTTTTAAAAATTATTTATGTTAAAAAGTCGGTGTTTTTAAACAAGAGATAATTGCCATGTGTTTTTTCCCCTCCAATTTAGCTTAAGAGCTACTGAACAAAATTTCCTCTAACTTCCGGAAAAGAAAATGAGAAGCATCCATCTTGGAGAAAGCCTTCAGAGGGACAACACTTATTTTTTTAGTGAATTAAAACTGGGGGTTATAATGAAAGTTTTATTTATGGTCTTGAATACAGTTTTATCTCTTATGAAAACTATGACCTTGGAGCCCAGCTGTACCTGTGCGACAGCCTGAAGCTCAAAGATGCTGAATAGGCAAGAGAAGAATTTGAAACAAGCCATCTTCTGTCTTGTATCTTACTGATTTTTCGGAGCTGATATCAAGATTATTTTAAAGTAGATGGGAAGCAGAAATGGGGTGTGGATGGTTGTACACCTCAGAACCATTGAGGACAACAGAAATTTGCCAGTTGTCTGTATTTGTTCTATATGTTACAAGCTTTTGATGACTAACGTGTGCAGCATATGATGAGGATCTGGGATTCAAATAAGTCATACATGGAGCAGCAGATGGTGTAACAGATGCAATGGGAGCAAAGGGAGCAGGTGTCTGGAAATGTGAGGAGCGAGAGCAGGTTTTGCCCCATTTCTGACGTCTGGAAAGATTAATATCTGTACCTGTTTGTGCCAAGGACCAAACTCTCACCTGCTTTGTGTGTGTAAGGGTGTTCTTCCATTCTCTGACACACAAGAACAATGTGGAGGTAACTAAGAGAGAGAGCTAATTTTTTGCTGAAGTAATAGCGTTTGACTTGGAAAAATGAAAGGATTGGTATAATGCTCACAATAGGCTTGGATCAATCCAAAAATCCCACACACAGAGATGCCTCCTTCTCACATGCTCATGGCTAAAGGTTCTCTCCCTCTTTGCTCCAGGGAGATATAAGATGCTCTAATGCTAAAAGTACATGTGGATGTTTCATTACTCATCTCTTCTCATCTTTGTTCTCTCCCCAGTTTATACTGGATCCTTTCCTTTTTATCTACTCAGTGTTTTCCTTTCCTCATTTATTATCCCCTTTCTTCATCTCTCATTACAGCTATGGCTACACGGGGACACTACATCGAAATAGCTTATTTCGATGTAGTGAAATCGAAATAAGCTATTTTGATGAATAGCGTCTACACGTCCTCCAGGGCTGGTGCCGTCGACGTTCAACATCGACTTTGGGCAGCACTACATCAAAGTAGGCGCTGCAGGGGAGCGTCTACACACCACAGCGGCCCACATAGAAATAAGGGTGCCAGGAACAGCTGCAGACAGGGTCACAGGGCGGACTAGCACTTCCGGGGCAACAGCAAGCCGCTCCCTTAAAGGGCCCCTCCCAGACACACGCAGCCTGCACAGCACGTGGTCTGCAGAGCCACAGGAACGCACACCCCGTCGAAGCAGTATGGACCCCCAGCAGCAGCAGCAGCCAGGGGTCCACACACCTGCCCCTGCAGGAGCAGTCCTTGCCCTGCTCAATGCTATGCAGGAGGCAGTTGATCACCTTTTATTCGTGGAAGAGGAGCTGCCCCCAGGGGATGAGGAAGCAGCCCCAGACCTTGCTGCCCTCCGCGTCCCCCGCCCCGCCGCACACACCACCGGCTGTGGAGCTACCCAACGAGCATGGACTGGTGGGAGCGGCTGGTGCTCGGTGAGTGGGACAATGAGCGCTGGCTCCAGAATTTCTGCATGAGCCGGCAGACATTCCTGGAGCTCTGCCAGTGGCTCACCCCTGCCTTACAGCACCAGGACACCTCCATGCGACATGCCCTCACCATCGAGAAATGGGTCGGCATTGCTGTATGAAAGCTGGTGGGGGAGCCCTGGGGTGGAGGGCCAGACACACCCTGCACACCCCTCACTGGTGCTCTTTCATGTCCTTCCCCTGCAGGTTGTCCGCGCAATCAATGCCCTGCTCCTCCACAGGCTCGTGCGGCTTGGGGCCCCGGATGCTGCCATTGCGGGGTTTGCCAGCCTGGGCTTCCCAAATTGCTTTGGTGCTCTGGATGGGACCCATATCCCCATCCGTGCCCCGGAGCACAGCGGAGGACACTTCCTCAACAGGAAGGGATACCATTCGGTGGTCCTCCAGGCCTTGGTGGACAGCCGGGGCCACTTCCTGGACATTTATGTTGGCTGGACTGGCAGCACCCACGACGCCTGGGTATTCAGAAATTCAGGCCTCTGCCACCAGCTGGAGGCAGGGACCTACATCCCCCAGTGGGAGATCCCTGTGGGGGCACCACCATGCCCATCTGTGTCGTTGCAGAAGCGGCGTACCCCCTCCGGCCCTGGCTCATGCACCCTTACACGGGCCATCTCACAGCCAGCCAGGAGCGGTTCAACACGCGGTTGAACCATGCGCGCCAGGTGGTCGAGCGCACTTTCGGCCGCCTCAAAGGGCGCTGGAGGTGTCTCTTCACCCGCCTGGATGCAGGCCTCCCCAACATCCCCCAGGTTGTGGGCGCATGCAGCGCACTCCACAACCTGGTGGAGAGCAAGGGAAAGGCCGTCTTCCAGGGCTGTGCTGTGGAGGCTGGCAGGGCCGACGTGCAGCCACCTGCTGCCCCCAGTCGCCAGGTCAACCCCGAGGGGACCCGGGTCCGGGAGGCCCTGCGGACCCATTTTGACCAGGCTGCGGGGTGAACGCTGGCAGGCCACCCACTGCACCCCCCCATCCTCCACAACACTCCCTGCCCCCACGCCCACACCACAGAGCACCCAAGAGCACCCCCCCACTTTTCTTGCAAATAAATGGACCTGTTGTTTGAAATCAAACAGTGCAATCTCTTATTAATAATATATATATAGAAAAAAAGGGGGGAACTATTTACATGGGGGGGCAGGTAGCAGAACAGAACAGGGGTCCAACACAAACTATTTACAAATGGGGGATATGTACAAAGGAGGGGGGGCCACGTCCTCGGCCCTGCACCCCTCTAATGTCCGGTGCCCGGGGTTGGAGGGCACGACCCTCGCCTTGGCCGGCGCCCTGGCCGAGACTGGGTGGGGGCTGGGCGAACCAGCAAATACGGCTGGCCGGTGTCCGCAGGCCCCAGGGTGGCGGACGACGGTGGGATGGCAGTCGGAGCGGCGGGTGGCGCGGCATGGGGGGCCAGCTGTTCCGCTATGCGCTCGAAGGTCCTCATGAAGGCCCCCCAAGCCTCCTGGCGCCAGGCCAGCGCTCGCTCTTGGAGCTCCAGCTGCCACTTCTCCACCTGCAGGTGCCGCTCCGACACCTCCAGCTGACGCTGGAGGGTTGCGAGCAGCTGGAGGTCTGTGGCCGTCCTCTGGTGGCTCCGCTGTCAGCCCCGTCCTGGGGCTGGTTGGTGCTCCGCCGAGGGGCTGGCCTGCTGGGATGGCCCCAGTGGGCTCTCTGGGACCACGGACACCCCGCCGACGCTCTCTGGGCCCTCCGATGGTGCAGCTGCAGAACACAGGGGGCAAGAAGAGTGGAGACAGCCGTTAATGTGGGCCCTGACCCATGGCCCTTGTCCCCTCACCCCTCTGCTGCTAGTTCCCCATCCCCATCCCCGGGAGATGCTGCTGCTGCTGATGTGTGTCCCACCCCCTGCCACCAGGGACCCTAGGTTCCGCTACCCCCATCCCCAGGGATGGGGCATGGCGCTGTCCTGCTGGGGGACAGGGGCTGATGCACTCTTCTGAGGGACATGCCACGGCTGTCCTTGGGGCCATGGTCATCTGGGCATGTGGAGGGCCCTGGTCATGTCTGTTGTTCCCACCCCTTAACCCCAGGGGTGTGCACTGGGGGGGGGTACATACCTGGTGGTCCGCTCCCACGGTCGGGGGACACCCATTGGGCGGACGCCCTGCTGGAGCTCCGGGACGGGATGGCGATCCGGAGCCCCCGTCGCTGGAGGAGTCCCCCTCCTCCTCCAGCATCCCAGGGGTAGGCTCCTGGGGGGGCCCCTGGGGTGCAGGGCTTGCCTCTGGGGCGGACTCCGTCTCCGGGGCCTGCTGGGGCTCGTTGGCCGAGGTGTCAACAGTGGCCGGGGGGAGGAGGTGTACCAGGGGCCCAGGATGGACCTGAGCTCCCTGTAAAAGGGGCAAGTGGTGGGGGCGGCCCCAGATCGGCTGGCCGCATCCTGGGCCCAGGTGTAACCCTGCCGCAGCTCCTTAACCTTACTCCTGACATGGTCAGGAGTGCGGGCAGGGTGACCCCGGGCAGCCAGGCCCTCGGCCAGCTGAGCGAACGCATCCGCGTTCCACCTCTTGCTCCCCATTACCTGGAGCACCTCCTCCTCACCCCAGAGCCCCAGCAGGTCCCGGATCTTGGCCTCCGTCCAGGAGGGGCCCTGCTGCCTCTTCCCTGGCTGGCTGGCTGGCTGGGAGCCCTGGCTCCCCTTGGGGGGGTGCCCTGGGGGCGCTTGGGGGGCTGGTGAGCGGCCATCGCTGCAGGGATGGTGGATTGGGGCTGCTGCGGGCGTGCAGGCTGGCCACGTGGCAGTGCTGCCACCTGCAAGCACTCTCAGCTTCCTGCACAGGAAGGCAGGGGATGGGGAGCTTTAAGGGGCTGCTGCACGCAGCGACCATAGAGCTCAGGGGCTGGAGAGAGCATCTCTCAACCCCTCAGCTGATGGCCGCCATGGCGGACCCCACTCTTTCGATGTTGCGGGGCACGGATCGTCTACACGTGCCCTACTTCGACGTTCAATGTTGAAGTAGGGCGCTATTCCCATCTCCTGATGGCGATAGCGACTCCGACGTCTCAACGCCTTACGTCGATTTCAACTTCGAAATAGCGCTCGCCACATGTAGACGTGGAGGGCACTATTTCGAAGTTGGCGCAGCTACTTCGAAGTAGCCGGCTCGTGTAGACGCGGCTTACCACAACTTCCCTGAAATCTTGTACCTCTTTCTTTCCCAGGACTTCACTTCTTTCTACTGCACTCTGTTCCTTCTTCTTCCTCAATTTCTCTCCCCACACAACTTTCTCCAATTTGTGTACTTTCTTCACTAGCTCTTTTTAGTGATGTCCTTCTCAAGTTTCTCTCTTCTGTTTCTTCTCTCCACACCCAGACCCACACTCCCCTACTGTCAAGATCCTGCTGGTTCCTTTCTATCCCCCCCTCCTTATCTGACATGATCCCATCAAGTCTCTTTCCTCCTTACATTTCTTTCCCTCTTCTGAGTTTCCTTCTCATTCCTCCTTTCTCCCTTTTTCCTCCCACAGTCTGTCCTGCTTTTCCTACTTCCTTACCCTCATCTTCCCACCACATGCTTCCACAGCCTACCAACTGGGAGCACATCTTCAAGGTTTGTAAGTCATAATGGTATTTCATTGCATGCTCAGTGTTAGGCCTTTATACATGCTAGCACAAAGATTCTAGCTTTTTATTAGACAGTCCCTGGTGTACCTTAGCAGCTGCAGCTTTAAATAAAGGAAAACCACGTCTTTAAATTAGTATTAATCCATAGCGTCTAAGACACCACAAGTCTATGCCATCAAAAGAGAAATTATGGTAGTGAATACATTTCTGTTTCTTATCTGATGAGGGGTAAATATATGTAGTGTATAATATGTTACAAGGGAACTCAATGTTCATGTATATATAGCCAGAATTTGCTTTTGGGAGGAAGGTTTTCGAATAACAGTGCTTCTGATAAGCAGCAGCAAATAAACAGATGCAGATGTTTTCACATCAAAATTGCTGACCTTCTCTAGGCAAACAGGACACACAAGCACATTTTTCAGCCACCAACAATGCAGTACTTTGTCATTCCTGGCTCTGCTTTTGTATATAGTTTAATCAAACAAAATAATAAATCAACCATTTTAAAAGGGGCTTAAAAAAGTATGCATGAATGGACTCTCAGTTCATGCTTCTCTGCATGTTAATTCAAGGTCCTATATTGTTCCAATTGATGTTTCTAAAAAAAAAAAGTAATCATAGGGTTGGGGTTTATCCTCCTGTCTGATATGTAACTCTGTTACTGCAGTATTGCATCTATGATTGCTTGTGCCTTGTACAACTCAAGCCTACCTTATTCAGTCCAACATCCTGAAATGGTCATAAAAAGGAATGATTTTTGGACGATAACACACAGTGCTGCTCTGGGTATAATTTACAAGGATACCGACAATCTATTTGAAAGGCATCTGTGGCCATGGCCAGGCTAGTAGGCTGACCTACTGTGATTCTAGGCACTGAGGACCACATTTTCAAAGTTCTTTCGGCACATAATGATGCATGCAGGCACTTAGTGGGATTTTCAAAAGCACCTAAATAGGTGCCTGACCTGCTCAGGCATTTTGGAAAATCTGCCCTTAAATTCATACAATCTTCATAACCACTTGAAGCCCACAGTATGGTAGATCTTAGTCATAGTTCCCATGTAATTAGTGAACAGATGGTATATGGCGTATCTTCTTCTGTAATATGGTTGAAAAAGATACACCAAGCAAAATGTTCAGAATGCTGTGTGGGAAATGCACACACACACATCCTATAATTTGCTCAGTTGGTTGTATAGGCACAACACCTCCATAAGGTTTTTTAAAAAAATCCTTCCCACAGCCTGGGGAACATGCAAGCTAAATGAACTGTGCTGTATGCTTTCTCTTCTAGAAAATCCCTTTTAGTTTCAGACTTTGTTATATCTACAGGGAACAGTTTTATAACTGCCTTAAAAGGTCTATATCTCAGTAGAGAATGGTACACCAAAGGGAAAAAACAAATTCATTTACTTGTGAAATTTAGCCAGGCACTCCAGTATTTCCTGACTCACTGGCCTATTTTATCAAATAGTTTTCCTGACTATAGCTAAAGGGAAGCAAGCTTTCCATTTTTATTAATCCCTTTTCCTCGGACCATGTACTTTCTACCGGACAATTACTAGTAGTAGGTAGTCTGTCGTGTCCGAAGAAGACGTCAATGTCAATGTATTGTATTTCAAAGCAATACAAAAATTACCAATGCAAAGTGTCTATAAATATGTTGGTGCTTTTTGTATATGTGTTAAAGTAATTATGCACAAATGACTACAGCCAGACACAAAAAATAGCAAGCAGACTGCACATAAAACCATAAATAGCTAAACGATGAGAAAAGATACTGGGCAAGATACGGGTTCCCCACAGCATAAGGAGAAGCCAGTAGCCCCACCTGCAGGGCTGCAGTCGCGTTCCTAGTACCCAGAGGCATCGAGCAAGTAGGGTGATCCCCTGTGGGGTGGCAGCCCTGTTCCCAGCACCAGTGTCATCCAGCAATCCTCCATCCCTGCTGCAGGACTACCACCCCTGCACCCAGGGGGCTCTCATGTGGGGCGGCAGCCCCGTTCTGGCACCCCATGGCATGGGGCATAGGGCAAACAGGGAGCTGCATCTGCTTGGCAGCCACAGCCGGAGAGCTGCCCCCCATCCCCAGGGTGTCCTATATTTGGCCCAGGGAAATATGGTCTCCCTATTAAAAGCACAATATGCAGATGATCTTTTGGTAATGCTGCTAGACAATATTGACCTCCCACTATTATGCAAACGTTCTCCTTTGGCATCAGTCAGGTCTTGAAGGTGCTGGACTAGAGAGATTCAACCTGGAGTATTTACCTCACAGAATTGCTATGAGGATTAATTAGTTTATGTTTGTACAGTGCTTTGGAACTGTAAGTGCTATTGCTGTTTGGCAGCCTAATTCACACCATGCTTCTAGCACAGCAGCAAGTCTGGAGCATAACTCTAACAGCAGAATATACTGAATGGAACAATGACCCTAAAGAAACACTTGCCATCTACAAGTCTGTAAACAAGTGGTGCAGTATCTTTTCACAGGAACTCTCCCAAGAGTGGCTGCAGCCTGCAGGGCACAAATAAGATGATTCCCTCTGTAAGACAGCTGCACAGAATAAGTTTGGCTTTTTGTTACACTCTCTTCATCAGAAAGCGATGATGCACCTGAAATGGAAACTGGATAGACACAGTCCTGTGTGTCTACAATGTGAAGTCACTAAATCAAAAAAATACAAAAACATCCTGGTTCAAAAACAAACAGGGGAACTTATGGTTAGGTCAAACCTTATAAAAAGACAACAGGCACCTCAGAGACTAACAAATTTATTAGGTTATTTGTTTTTGTGATATTCAAAGGTGACTAAATGCCTCCATTTTTAGGTGTCCAACTTCAGATGTGCATTAAAGGAGCCTCATTTTTAAAAGTGCTCATCAGCTACCCTCTGGAAAATTAGCTTTCTCATAGTTTCTCATATTGCATGCTCAAAAACCAAAACATCCAAAATCATTTGTTACTTTCCAAAATTTTACATATGGTTATGTGCAACTCACACAGGCACAAATTTCTGTCTTCCATTATAACTGAGCAACCACACTGACTCAACTGAGACTGTGTAAGTGTAACTGAAAGAAGAATTTGTGTAACAGAAAATATCACCTTAGAATGTTTTGAACATGTCCCTGTATTAATATTGTTTCTTTTGTTCAGTCTGGGCTTTTTGTGGTGAATTGCTCCCTCTACTGGCGAAGTGAAAAAATAACACAGTAGCCTGATACGTACAAAAGGCTCTTCTTAATACACTCATCCCTCACTATACGAGCACAATTGGTCCCCAACTTTCTGCTCGTAGGTGAAAACTCGTAAGAGGGACACTAAATTACCATTAAAGTACATGTAAAAGAGTCTAATTGGTTTCTAATGCTCCAAGCTCAGCGAAGGAGTGGCAGCACGTGATGCTGCTTTGGAAAGGTAAATAAACCTTGGGTTGGGGCAGGGAGGATTAAAGGCTGGGGACAGTTTGGGGTCATGAGTAGGAGAGAGGGTTAAAACCTGAAGGCGGCTCCTGTGGCAAGGTGGTGGCTTGTTCCTCCAGGCTGCAGCAGAGGTACCTACCGGGGTGGGGTGCAGTGGGCAGGGAGGTTCGGAAGGGGATGAGGTGGGTGTTGGGAGTGGGCTGGGGGGGGTTGCAGAGGGACCTGTGGGCTGGGGGAATGTTGGGAATGGGCAGGGTAGGGGGGGTGCCAGGAAGTTGCCACAGGGGGAGTGGTGGGATCGGGTTGGGCGGGGCTGTGGGTCTCCCCATGCCCCAGTCAGGGACCCTGCAGCAGGCTCAGCTCTATCCACGGGGCTGTGGGTCTCTAAGTGCCCCAGCCAGGGACCCAGAGGCCGGCTCGTATGAGCAGGGGAACTTCACTTGTGTAGTGAACAGTGGTAAGTATATGCATCCCTCGTTTTAGCGAGTACTCGTAAGTAAAGTACTCCTTAAACGAGGGATGAGTGTACAGTAAACCCTCGAGTTATGTGGGGGTTGCATTTGTGCAACCCCCGTGTAACTCGCATTTTTGTGCAAGTCGAGGGGAGATGGGAACCAGGCTGTTGCCTGGTTCCCAGGTCCCCTGGGTTTGCAGGAGTGGGGAAACTGGCCAGCCCACTAGGGCTGGTCAGTTTCCTGGTTCCCAGAGTGGAATGGTGCCTGGAACTGCGGGCAGCCTGGCTTCTGGCTCCCCTCCACTTGCAGAGAGGGAAAACTGACCAGGACAGCAGCTTTGGTCAGTTTCCAGGCTCCAGCCAGTGGAGAGGAGACAGGAACCAGGGATGGCATGGCTCCCCTCCACTCCTTGGAGCCAGGAGATTAACCAGGACTGCTGCCCCGCTCAGTTACCCAGTTCTGAGAGCAGAGGGGAGCCAGGAGCCAGGCTGCTGCCTAGTTCTCACCTCCCCACCACTCCAGGGACTGGGAAGCTGCTCCTGTCAGGGGTGGCAAGAGTCAGGCTGCTGCCCTTGACAGGAGCAGTTTCCCACTTTTGTCGGGCAGCTGCCATGTTAACCAAGGCGCACACAACTTGATTCCACGTTTCTTGACGGTTTACTGTACATTACATAACATTGTGAAGTTTTTAGGTCTATTTGTATTTCTCACCCAAGCCTATGGGAGGAAAGAGGTCAAACGCCCTGGGGCCCAGCGATACACAAGGGCCTGGAGCTCCCAGCCGCACCCACTACTTAGGTAATGGCTGAAACCCTGGGCCCTATATATCACTGCTGGAGTGCCATGCTGTAGCCAGACAGTCTGTTCTGGTCTGGCTATGGTCTGAGGAAGTGGTTCTGTCCGACGAAAGCTCACCTAATACACTATTTTGCTAGTCTTTAAAATGCTACTTGACTGCTTTTTGTTTTGAAAGCACCTAAAATGTTGGGCCCCAATGCTTCAGTGGGATCCCCACAGGTATCGTTCTTGCACCCATGTCGAGCCCCATTAAAACTTCATGATTTTGAAGGGGTTCCACACAACAATCTGTGGCCCCATGAAGATTCCTTGCAAAGACATAGGTTAGACAAGATGCATTGGGAGATCCCCCAGTGAAATAATTTACAACATTTTTCTTAGTAGCAAAGACAAGCCCTGTGTGTCCGAAGACTATTTTCAAGAGGGGTGACCCAGGTGCACTGGAATAAATAGGTACTGACAGACACAAGTGAGATAAGGAAACAAATCACAGGGTGAAGGGGGAAGTGGTGGGGGCAAGGACAGCTGCAATCACAAACAAGACTGGACATGTAGGCAGCAACTGCATCATGCAGAGACTTCAATACTTCTCAACAGAAACTGTGACTTCCTGAGGGAGACCGAAGGGGATCTGGCTGAAGGCTATGAAAAGGTGGGCAAGCACCTAGTAGTGGGCAAGCAAGATAATTTTGGCAGTCAAGGATGTTGTGGAGAAAGAAATGGTGAGATGTGGCAGAACATATTGGAGTGACTGTGTCAAAGAACAATCAGGAATGTGAACCTGAGTGACATGCCAGGATGGTGTATTACCAACAACCGCATAAAAGTGATATCCCCTTCTCCTCTTCCTCAGGCTCAGCACAGCTCAGAATCACTCCTTCAACACTGACCCCTCTCCTACCAGAGAGTCCCAGGCCATGTATACACCATCAACCTCACCAAATATATCCACCCAAATATCTCAGCCCCAGGCTCAGAACTATTCTCTCCCCAACCTGACACCCACCACGCCTCCAAAGCCCCCAACTACTTGTGCTTTAATCTGGAAAAGCAGGAGCAGAGGCAACAGAAAACACACTCAAATAGCTCTGTGGGGCCACCTGTCAGACACTTACATACTGCATCCTCCCTCTGCTAACCACATTGCCTGTGCTACAGATCCTTTCGTGGCAGGTGTATTGCAGCAGCCAGGGCCTGGAGGTCTTCCAAAACGAGCAGGTTTTGCCCCACTGGCAGCAGGTGGTTCTGCAGCCTGAACTACACCTGACACACTACACAGCTGCAATATCCTTAGTGGGGATGGGCCCTGGCCCCATGCACTCCTAATGCCAGGGTCCAAGGCCAGTCCAACCAATATGCAAAATCCACAAACGGTACTACAAAATTTGGGGCACCAAATTGCCCCCAAATAGGCAGTGGTTTAGGTAGTTGCGTGTGAGGAGATACTGGTTCCAGTAGCCAGCCCCCTCTCCCAGCCAGCCCCTCAGGAGGCTGGGCCCAGTAGGGCCATCCCTAGAAGTTGGAAGCCCTAAGTATCTCCCCACCCACTCCTTGTATCTTCCTGCCACTGGTCCGCCCCATCCCCAATACACTCTCCCCGCAGTGACACAGCCTGGGATAACAGTGGTCAGCCTGCCGCTGGCAGCAGGGCCAGGCCTGCCCCTGCACTTAGTGGTGGTGGCAGAAAGCAGAGCAATTAGGCCTCATTCTGCTCCGCTGCACTGGCTCCCAGCTGTGTTCCTCTGCTTCCTGCTGCTGGTGAGTGCAGGGGTGGTTCCACGCTAACCCTGTAAGCCCCTTCCCCTGAATTACATGGCTGGGAGTGGAGGGATCAGAGCAGGCTGGGGCTGGGTTGCTCTGCTTCCTACCACTGCCAGTAAATGCAAGCATAGGCCCAACCCTGGCTGCCTTCTTACTGGGCTACCCTGCTCCTGTCCCCCACCAATCCTGTTCCCATAGTCTTTGTATGCTGGCCCTCCCACCACCTTTTCCCACAAAGCAGGAAGTGCTCGGGCTGCCTATGGCATCAAAACTGATAAGGACAGCCCTGCCCCAGCCAGCGTGAAAAGCCATTTCCAAAGCACCTTTGTTAGCTGCAACCAGACCACAGAGAGTTTCTTAGGTGTGGCTGCAGACCTAAGCTGTACTGCAGTTTGAGATGGGCTCAGACCAAACCCCCAGATCTAAACATTCCCAAACCTGCCAAATTCTGGAGGAGGCTTGGTCAGAATTCAGTTCCAGATTTAAACGTTGCAGCTCAAGCTGACCTGTAGCAACAGTTATGTCAGGCCATTTGCGTCTGTGAGGGAGCAGAAGAAAGATGGCCCTGTACTTCAGGGATTAAAGAAAACCTCTGATCCCGGGTAGCCCCACCATGTTTCACCTGCAGCCAATGCCAGGCCTTGGGTGTTAAAAGGAAGAAATCTGGCTCAGCTTGGGGCTGACTAGTGAGGAGCAGAAGCTTGATTTGACAGTCCGAGGGTGCGGAGTGGAGCCTGCCAGCCCAGCAGCCATGGGAGTGAGTAAGGCCCCACCCCTACCCACTTAGCAAAAGAGGATGGGAACCTACTGTGAAACTCCAGCTACATGGAATCTAGACTCCTGGAACCATGCCCCAAACTTAAGTACTTGGATAAGCAATACTCCATGGCCCAGGGGCCAGAAACACAGAGGGAAGAGTAGGTGTTTCCCCCTTTCTACTCCATAATCTAGCCCAGGGCTCAGCAACTTTTCTGAGGCAAAGTGCCAAAATTTGACCTTTAGACTTATATGCATGGTCTGAGTGCTGGTGATACTTTCTAAAGTCACTAATAGTCCTACTTACAACAGCTTCATTAATAATTAAATTAAGATGCAGAGCTTTACCGCTTAGGTGGTGGTTGGTAGCATTTGATAGCAAACTCCCGGATGTATCGAGGAGAGGGCTGAGCTCCTGCTTTGTGTGCCAATGAAAATCAGTTCACGTGCCACTCTTGGAACCCGTGCTGGGGGTTGCTGATCCCTGATCTAGCCATTAGGCTACCCAGCCTCTGGGGACCCAGCTAAAGTGTCTTAAGAAGGTTTTTAAAAAAAGTCAAAACACAATACATATAGGCCCTGATGGAGAGAACGTATGTGCTGGCAGCAGCATTGTTTTATATGGATGACATTAACTTCTACACAATATTGTTTTCTGCTTCTGGTAATTTCAAGTGTTAAATTTCATTTTCTCTCTCTTTCTTAAATGAAACTACTATATTTAATTATGGACTATTTAATACAAAATGCAAATACCACCTTATAAAGAACTGGTTAAACAACACTCAGCCAAGCCTCTGTACCACCCTCCAAAATAAATATGCTTTCTGGAACATCCCCAATTCCCTTGGTATCATTACAGTTTATGTTCTAAAGAACATGGGCACTGTACTATGATAGATCTCTGTATACCTAACAGCCATTATGGTTTGTTATTCCATTAATTATTGTATGCCTCAGCTAGTCTTGCGATTCAGCTCCATAATGCATTCAGTGCACAAACAGGATATCAAAATAAGTGACCTTTCCTTCTGCTAGTTGCGAACTGCACTTCTCACAAAGACAACTGTACAGCTTGAAGTAGAAACACCTTTTATGCTTTATATCATGTAACTGTAGAAAGATAAAATGGAAGTTATGGCCAATTATCCCACAGACACATTTATTACAAAACAGTTTCACAGAGAAAGCAAGGAAGAGTATGTCACAATTGAAACTGTGAGGTACTATAGGCAGAATACAATTTCCCTCATAGGAATTAGATCAGAACTCTGGGCTAATGTATTCTAATATCCTGAACAAATCAAGTATTGTGTCCACAAACCTTTTTCAATATACCAAGAAATTTTTTTCTGACTCTTCATACAACTACAAAGTCAATTTACAGTGACTGAAATTTCTGTTTTGGGGTAAAATGTAGGGGCAGTTCTCCTGTCCATAGGCAAGTGGAGCTCTCAAAAATATCAGTTGGAATCCTGACTGTGTATGAAGAAAAAGAATATAACTCTTAGAATGGAGAATATAGAGGAAAAGATTATATCCCTTAGAATAGAGAATATGGAGAAAAAGAATATATCCCTTAGAATGGAGAATGCGCTATAAAGATGGGCCTCCTGGAATGCGTAACAGCTAATTAACATTCAGAACCAAGAAAGTGCAAAGACATGTCTAATTTAAAGCAGGACTAGCCCCACATGTGTGAGAAATGCGTAGCAGCAAAGGGATCCATATTTTCAGGGCTGTTTATTCTGAAGACATTTGTGCTACAAAGATGTCACTCGTGAGGAAGGAAGGGATATCTGCGTCACCATTTTGCCATGTCAGTTGAGTGCTGCAAGCAATGCCTTTGAACACTGTCTACCAAAACCTCAGATGATCCATTCTGCAAGAATTTTAGGACTGTGGCACAAAATATGACAAAAATCAGGAGATATAAAGTTATGGCTGACAGTCTGTCCTTAACACTGACTACTGTAAAGGAGACAAAGGACAAACACCATAGCATGCAATAAATCACAGAGCACTAGGGCTATGTCTTCACTATAAAATAAAATCAAATTTATTGAAGTCAACCTTTTACCACCAGATTTTATAAAGTTGAAAATGAGTGTCCACAAATGTCCAGAAAGTCCACATAGTGTGCCTCCATTGCCTTAGCTAGGTTTGGCTACATCAGCAGTCCATTGTGGGTACCTATCCCACAGTCCCTGCAGTCCTGTTAATTCTGTTTTTTTGTGCCAGTGTGTTATGGGAAAAAATGCAGCGCAAGTGCTTGTGGCTGTCTGAAGACATCATCCAAGAATGCAATGCCCCCAGCCCCTTGCCACTGGAAAACAAATGGCCAGCCCAAGGAATTTTGCCCCATTTTTGAGTCATTTTCCTAAAGCCTGCCCCAGCTCATGTCACTGCATGGCGTTAGCACATCAGCATGGATCCTGAACAGCTTGGAGCCATTGCACAGTGTGTTATGACCACTTCCTGTAGTGTCATGCAATATTTAATTAGACACAGCCAGTGAGAGGATGAGGTGGATGTGGATGATGATAGTGAAGAACTGGAGACCCGGAACGCAGAGCTGCTGGCTTCCCTGGATGCATTGATTGCAGTGGAGTGCTGGTTCTGGAGACATGAAACCAGCAGGGACCACATTGGTTTGGAGGTCTGGGATGACCAGCAGTGGCTGCAGAACTTCTGCATGCACAAGACCACTTCCATGGAACTTTGCTGATTTGCTGTCTCCTGCCCTGCAGCACAGCAATACCACAATGAGACCTGTTTGGACAGTTCAAAAGTGAATGGCAATTACTCTGTGGAAGTTTACAATGCCTGACAGCTACCAATGAGTGGAAAATCAATTTGGGGTGGGAAGATCTACAGTAACTCCCCCATGAAGCCTCTGGGGGGGTTCCATGCCAGTCCCAAGTCCACATAAAGGAGGAGGGTTGGTCAGATGAGTGTTGATGTGCTGATCGTGAAACAACAATATGAATTAAATCTGATGCCAGTACGACTAACTGATAAAAGATGCCGGAGAAGGAGAAGGTTGTGCAGCGATGGCCGAGATATTGCACCAATCTGTACAAAGCACAGTTGGACCCAAGTATCTCAGAGGGACTGACTGAAGAAATGAAAGCGGTATCTCCACTGAGAATTGAGAGTGAGACCGATATTTTGAAGGAGGAAGTAGAAAGAGCAGTGAAACAACTAAAGAACAAGAGCCCTGGAAATGATAAGATCACTGTAGAGATGATCAAATATGGTGGAGAAAGTATGATTCATGAAATATACGGAATATGGACCATAGCATGGAAAGAAGAGAAGGCACCTAAGGAATGGACAAGATCCATGCCCGCGACAATACACAAGAAAGTAAGTGCATGAAGTGAAAGAACTACAGAACGATTGCCTTAACAAGTCATCTAGGCAAGGTGTTGCTGCTGCTGATACTGATGGAAAGAATGAGAGCGCAGATAGAAGAACATGTAGCAGACAAGCACGCGGGATTCAGGAAAAATATAAGTATCATACAGCAGATACTGGCATTAAGATTGATAGCAGAGAAAGCTCGACAAAAGAACAAGAACATCTACAATTACCTTGTCGATTTTCAGAAGGCATTTGACAGTATAGATCAGAAAGTGACGTGGGTGATGTTGGAGTTGTACGGAGTGATTAGCGGACTGATACGGTTAAAGGATATCAACGACAATGAGGAGGCAGCAGTAAGAATGTGTGGAGAGTTGGGAAGCTGGCTTAGAATGAGTAGAGGTACGAGACAAGGAGATCTGACATTGCCAAGTATCTTCATCATGCACCTACAGACAGCAATGGTCAAGATCAAGGAAGAGGTAGAAGGGATATCTGTGCACAAGATCATAGAATCGTAGAATCATAGAACAATAGAGCTGGAAGAGACCTAAAAAAAGCCATCGAGTCCAGCCCCCTGCTCTAAGCAGGACCAAACCCATCAGATCAGCCTCGCCAGGGCTTTGTCGAGGCAAGACTTAAACACCTCCAGGGATGGAGACTCCACTACTTCTCTGGGTAGACAATTCCAATGCTTCACCACCCTCCTAGTGAAAAAGTTTCTCCTAATGTTCAACCTGGACCTTTCCAACCGCAACTTGAGACCATTGTTCCATGTTCTGCCATCTGTGACCACTGTGAACAGCCTCTCTCCAGCCTCTTTGCAGCCTCCCTTCAGTAAGTTGAAGGCTGTTATCAAGTCCCCCTTCAGTCTTCTCTTCTGCAGACTAAACAGTCCCATTTCCCTCAACCTTTCTTCATAAGTCATCTGCTCCAGCCCCCTAATTATTTTGGTCGCCCTCCACTGGACCCTCTCCAGTGTATCCACATCCTTCCTATAATTGGGGGCCCAGAACTGGACACAGTACTCCAGCTGCGGCCTCACCAAAGCCGAATAAAGAGGAGTAATCACTTCTCTGGATCAACTGGCAATGCTCCTCTTGATGCAACCTAATATGCCATTAGCTTTCTTGAGTACAACAGCACACTGTTGACTCATGTCCTGCTTCTCATCCACTACAACTCCCAGGTCCTTTTCTGCAAAACTACTACCGAGCCAGTCAGACCCCAGCCTGTAACAATGCTTGGGATTCTTTCGGCCCAAGTGCAGGACTCTGCACTTGTGACTATTGAACCTCGTCAGGTTTCTTGCGGCCCAGTCTTCCAATTTGTCTAAGTCAGTCTGGACCCTGTCTCTACCCTCCAGCATATCTACCTCTCCCCCTAGCTTAGTGTCATCTGCAAACTTGCTGAGGGTGCAATCCAACCCCTCATCCAGGGCATTGATAAATATGTTGAACAGAACCAGACACAGAACCAAACCTTGGGGCCCTCCACTAGAAACCGACCGCCATGCCAACATCGACCCGTTGATCACTACCCATTGGGCCCGACTTTCTAGCCAGCTTTCTATCCATCTTCCCGTCCATTTATCCAATCCACATTCCTTTAACTTGCTGACAAGAATATTGTGGGAGACCGTATCAAAAGTTTTGCTAAAGTCAAGATAAATCACTTCCATTGATTTTCCCCTATCCACAGAGCCACTTATCTCATCGTAGAAACTAATCAGATTGGTCAGGCATGACTTGCCCTTCATGAATCCATGCTGACTATTCCTGATCACTTTCCCCTCCTCCAAGAGCCTCAAAATGACTTCCTTGAGGAGCCCCTCCATGATTTTTCCAGGGACTGATGTAAGACTGACCGGCCAATAGTTCCCTGGATCATCCCTCTTCCCTTTTTTAAAGATGGGCACTACATTTGCCTTTTTCCAATCATCCAGGATCTCTCCCAATCTCCACGACTTTTCAAAGATAACGGCCAAGGGCTTGTCAACAACATATGCCAACTCCCTCAGAACCCTAGGACGAATTAGGTCTGGACCCATCGATTTATGTACATTTAGCTTTTTTAGATAGCTCCTAACTTGTTCTTTCCCCACCAAAGGCTGTTCACCTTAATCCCACAATGCATCACTTATCGCATTAGTCCGGGAGCTGTCTTTGTCTGTGAAGACAGAGGCAAAGAAAGCATTCAGTACTTCAGCCTTCCCTACATCATCTGTCCCTGGGTTGCCTCCCTCATCCAGTAGGGGCCCCACGCCCTCTCTGATCACCTTCTTCTTGCTAACATGCCTGTAGAAACTTTTCTTGTTATCCTTCACATTCCTCGTGAGTCGCAATTCCAGTTGCACTTTCGCCTTCCTGATAACTACCCTACATTCTCGAGCTATACATTTATACCCCTACCTAGACATCTGTCCCACTTTCCACTTTTTGTAAGCTCCCTTTTCGTTCCAAAGTTTTCCAAGGATTTCCCCATTAAGCCAGTCTGGTCTCCTAACATATTTACTTCTCTTGCTGAGCATTGGGACGGTTTCTTTCTGTGCCTCCAATAGGGCTTCCTTAAAATACTGCCAGTTTTCCTGGACTCCTTTTCCCTTCATGGTAGCATCCCAGGGGATTCTGCCCATCAGGTTCCTGAAGGAGTCAAAGTCTGCTTTTCTGAAGTCCAAGGTGTGTAATTTGCTGCTCTCTTTCCTTCCTTTGGTCAGGATCCTGAAGTCTACCATCTCATGATCACTGCTTCCCAGGTTGTCACCCACTTCTACCTTCCCTATTAGTTCCTCCCTGTTTGTAAGCAGCAGGTGCATACGACCTCTGGTCGGGTCCTTCAGCACTTGTACCAAGAAGTGATCCCCAACATTCTGCAGAAATTCCTGGACTGCTTGTGTACTGCCATATTGGTCTCCCAACAGATGTCAGGGTAATTGAAGTCCTCCACGATAACGAGAGCCCGCAATCCGGAAACTTCTCTCAGTTGTCCAAAAAAAGCCTCATCTACCTCATCATCCTGATTTGGCAGCCTGTAGCAGACACCAACCACCACATCTCCAGTGCTGCCTACACCACTAAGCTTGACCCATAGATTCTCAACAGGCTTTTCTCCCTCTATGTACTGGAGTTCCAAGCAATCATAATACTCTCTTCCATACAGTGCAACTCCTCCTCCTTTTCTCCCTTTCCTGTTCTTCCTGAACAGTTTATACCCTTTCATGGCAGCACTCCAGTCATGCGAGTCATCCCACCAAGTCTGTTATTCCAATCAAGTCATAGTTCTTGGACTGAGCCAGGGCTTCTAATTTCTCTTGCTTGTTACCCAATTCTGGCACTGGTGTACAAACACCTTAGATAACCAGTCGATCTCCCCGTAGGATGAGAATCAACTACTTGAAGTTCACAGATGATATAGTTATCACTGAAGAAGATGAAGAGAAACTAGCAAGAACAGTGCAGGTGCTAAACAAAGAAGGAAAGTGGTATGACTGATTATGAACACTGATAAAACAAAAACAATGGTGTTTGGAGATAAGGAAATAGGAAGGAAGATCAGTGTAGACTGGTTCAAACTAGAGGATGTAGAGAAGTTCATGTATCTGGGGAGCAACATAACATATGATCTAGACTGTAAGAAGAAAATAGCAAGTAGAACAGCCAAAGTAAGAGTGAGTTTGAAAGCAACGGATAAGATCTGGAAAAGCAAAGCAATCAGCTTAGTAACGAAGCTGAGCATCTTGAAAATGTTTGAATTCAGCAGCATGTTGCAAGGATGAGAGACATGGGTGATAATGAAAGATTTGAAGAGAAGGATATTGGCATTTGAGAGGAGTTGTTACAGAAAGATCCTGAGAATAGGATGGATGCAGATGGTCACCAATGAGGAATTTATACAGGAAGATACAGCTGAAAGAAAACCTGTTGCAGAAGGTTATACAAAGGAAGTTACAGATATTTGGGCATATTTGCAGAATAAATTAATGAAAAATCAAGACCCTGGTATTTGGCATAATGGACTGTTCAAATAGGAGAGGCTGACCCCACAGAGAATGGGTAGATGATATAGTAATTGGCGCTGAGCTAATCTACAGAAACTAAGCCACTCCACATTGAATAGGGAAAGATGAAAGGAAATAGTGAGGGGGATATCAGACACTAACAGCACTTGAGCCCAGGATTGTTGTTGTTGATGATGATGATGAGCTCTACAGCGGGGGCCATGGTGATCCAGGTAGCCAAGGCAATCTGTGTCTGTCTGATGTGGAAGACTGTGACTCTGGGAAATGTGCAGAATTTATTGGATGGCTTTGCTGTCATGGGTTTCCAGCTGTGCACCCTCAGCAAATATGCATATGACACTAAGTTAGGGGGACAGGTAGATATGTTGAAGGTTAGGAATAGGGTAAATAAATTGGAGGATTGGGCCAAAAATTGGAGGATTGGGCCAAAAATAATCTGATGAGGTTCAACAAGGACAATTGCAGAGTCCTGCACTTGGGATGGAAGAATTCCAAGCAATGTTACAATCTGGGGACTGACTGACTAAGTAGCAGTGCAGCAGAAAAGGACCTGAAGATTACAGTGGATGAGAAGCTGGATATGAGTCAACAGTGTGCCTTTGTAGCCAAGAAGGATAACAGCATATTGGGGTGAATTAGAAGGAGCATTTCCAGCAGATCTAGAGAAGTTATTATTCCTCTCTATTTGGCACTAGTGAGGCCACATCTGGAATATTGTGTCCAGTTCTGGGTCTCCCAGTATAGAAAGGATGTGGATGCATTGGAGTAGGTCCAGTCTGCTCTGCACAGATTTGTCACCCCACACAGCAATGAGATCTAAGATCTTGTTACAGCTCCATGCTGACACTCTTTTGCAACCCTGAGAACTCAGATCAAAACTAGAACCCTGAGAACTCATGATGGATCTTGAGGTGGGCTCCTGAGGTATGCTATCCAGACCGGTCAGAAAGAAAATGAATTCAAATTCCCAGGCTTCCTGAGCACATGGAGATGAAAGTGGAAGAATGTGCTAGGGGATACCTCTAGAGGCCAATGTAATCTAATGATGTTTCCACTCTAGCATTGATATATAATTGGAGATATGCTCATCTCCTCAAACTGGAAGGGACCTTAGGAGGCTATCTGGTCTAGTCCCCTGCCCCCTTGGCAGGATCAAGCACCATCCCTGACATTTGTTTGCCCCAGTTCCTGGGTAGCCTCCTCAAGGATTGAACTCACAACGCAGGGTTTAACAGGCTCAGGCTCAAACAACCGAGCTATCCCTCCCCCATTAGTTCAACCTTTTAAATGTGAAGTTGGTGTTACACCACATTGTAGCAGTGGAACAAGAAAGTCAACCTTAGTGCCCCTTAAAAATCGAACTAATGGTGTTTGCAGCGAAGACAGTCAATGTAAAATGGAGCTAAGTGTCTTAAAATTGAATTTATACTCTAGTGTAGACACAGCCTCACTTTAGCACTCAATTTCATGACTTTTGCTGGTCTTTTTGTACTTTCAGAGCAATTTAAATGTGGTGAATTTTCCAAAGCTGACATAATTATGAAAATGAGATAGGCACTAGCAGCTCTATAAACTGGGGCAGAGTTTTATACTAAAATGGTATGGACCTACACTATAGTGCAGCGTTTCTTAAATTTTTGAGACCACGGAACACCAAACAAATAATAGCTGTATATGGAACACTTGTGAAAATGTTCTTCAAAAACAATTGTCGTCAGACCAAAAAAACCAAACAGCAACATATACAGCAGAAACAAAATGAAATAATTTAATCAGATACCATGACAATGAAGAAATAACATTGTGTCTGGTTTTAAGAACAGAAAATATAGACCATTAGTGTATTATGTCAGAAAGTATCAGATGTTAGTGGCACACCTGCCAGTTGTTCACAGAACACTAGTGTTACACAGAACAAGTTTAAGAAACACGACTATAATGAGTCATGAGTGAAAAGCTTTAAATTCACACACTGGTCAAATAAGCAAAGTCCAAAGTGGTTATGAATCAAACATTACAATTCCCTTATGCCACCTCCACCCTGCCCCCACCTGTGCCCCATCCCAGCTCCAGGACGCAAACTGATTACATCTCCTACACGATCCTACCCAGCTTCCAGCCAGGGAAGCAAAAAAAATCACTACAAAATTTTTGAACCAACAAACAAATCAGTTCGGGCATATCCAAAATACAGACTCCTTCATGTTTCCTCTCACCTGCTACATCACTCTGTAAGTGCCTAAAGCCCCAACTTAACTTGCACTGTTGAAGCCCTGATTCCCCGTCATACTGAAAGTCTGCCATGAAGGCCTATTACTGATTACTAAAATGGGTCTCTTGCAGCATAAGGCTATTGACGTTGCCTGTCTTTAGCAAGTTTCCAAGGTACTCACATTTTCTATATATAGTCCACCAGCCCCACTCCTTGCACCCAAGGTCCTGGCTCCTGCATCCAGAACATCCCTGAATGCCCAGCTGCCCGTCCCCAGTCCTGGGCCAATCTGCTGGTCGCAGAACCACCAGGGGCTCCTGCTTGAGAGAGCCTCCACTAGTAACAGTGCAGAGGACAAGAGAGCACAAGGCCTGTGTAGAACGTGGTGGGGCCACAGGGGAGGATGTCAGGGGAAGTTTATCCTGCCATGGCCTTTGATACCTGCTGCCCATGTGCCCATGACAGTCTTTGACATTGTTACCTAGTTTTTGTTCCAGGGCCTATTTGGCACACTTTGTGGCTGTGAGGAGGAAGTTTTGGACTTGCTGAGTTGCTACTCTGATGACTGGGAGATTTTCAGTGCATCTTCCTGGGTTTTCCTAATTTCCCTTGGGGTCAGCTGGTGACCTCTGCCTCAGCCCCCAATGCAGGCATGAAAGTTATCTCCCTTGCCTCACAAATATTTTGAAGAGTACAGCAGGCTCCGATAACTAGTACTTTTTTTCTAGGAAAAGAAAATTCTGGAACTCTGCCCCACGCCCTGGCCCACATAAACCCTCCTCTCTCTCCCTGACAAGTTGCTGCAGCCCTAATCCCCCACACCCTTGCAGCCAGAAACCTCCTAAACCTTAAGCCCTTGCCCTCCCACACCTTCTGCCCGACTTTAACTCCCCTATTTGACTCCCGAGGGAGGCCCCAACCTGCCCCAGCCTTAACCCCCCTGACCTTCCCCACGGCCCCAGCTCACTGCCAGCCTTTAACCCCCTGCCAGCCAGGCTTTAACCCCGCATGGCCCCGCCCCACCAAAACCTTAACCCGAAGCCCCAACCCGCTGCAGCCTTAACCCCCTCCCACTCCCTGTGGCCAGCCTTTAACCCCTGATGCCTGAGGCCGCAACCTGCCACAACCTTTAACTCTCCCACACCCCCTGACCAGGATTTAATTTCCCCCCCCCGAGGCCCCAACTGACTGCAGCCTTTAACACCCCCCTCCACACCCTGTAATCAGGATTTAACCCTGTGCCCCCTCCAAGGTCCCATCCTGCAGCAGACTTAACTCCCCCCACTCCTCATAGCCAAGCTTTAACCCCGTGCCGCTCCTGAGGCCCCAACCTGCCGCAGCTTTTAACTCTCAGCGCCTCAACCCACAGCAGCCTTTAACCCCCGACTCCTAAGGCCTCAGCCCACCACAGCCTTTAATCCCCACCCCTCAAGGCCTCAAACCAGCACAGCCCTTAACCCCCTCACACCAAGGCCTCAGACCACCACAGCCTTTAACCTTCTGCCCTCCCTGCAGGCAAGCTTTAGCCCCCTGCCTTCCCCCATGGCTCCAACCCTCTGCAGCCTTAACCCCCCCAGCCCTGAAACTCCAAACTGCCACCAGCCTTAACCCCCCACCCCCATTGCCCCAGCCCACCACAGCATTAATCCCCCCATGGCCAGACTTTAACCCCCTGTCCCCCCCTCAAAGGCCCCAACCCACTGCAGCCTTTAAGGCCCCCAACCCAGGATTCACTTACCCTTCAAAAGGAGCTCCACATGCTCCTGCACCTTTGCCAGCTACCATGTTCCCTTCTGCATGGGTCCCCCCAGCTCTCTGGCTCCTCCACATACAGTGCAGCCGGGGCAGCTCCCTGACCTGCCATGCTAAAAGAGCAGGGCTCAATTTAATTTGTTTAGTGGCCAGCATAGGCTGTTAAACCAATTTGAGCCCTGCTCTTCCACTGGCAGGCAAAGGGCCAGGAGCCACAAGTGGCGGCTTAAAAGAGCCATGTACAGTTCAGAGCTGCCCAGACGCCTTTTAAAAATGGCAGCCCCAGGGAAAAAGGTGGTAGAATACAGTTCCACTCCATTCCGCTGGAGAAAAGGTCCTGTTAATAACCATGGTAGTGTTCACTTCATTGAGGTCTAAGCGGGTCAGAAGGCACCTAAACTTGGCTTTTAAAAAGCCCAAGGCACATTCAACCACCATTCAGCACCTGCTCAGCTTGTAGTTAAAGAGCTCCTTCCTGGAGTCCAGGGCGTCTGTGTAGGGTTTCCGTGGCTCATGTAGCAAGGAGTAAGCAGGGTCACACAAAATCACTATGGGTCTTTCCAGGCCCTCAATGTTAATTTTCTGGTCTGGGAAGAAAGTACCACACTGGAGCCTTCTAAACAGACCAGAATTCCTAAAGATTTGCATGTCATGCACCCTGCCTGACCACTCCACATTAATATCAGGGAAACAACCTTTGTGATCCACCAACACCTGCGACATCACAGAGAAGTACTCCTTGCAGTTAATTACTCTGAGGCCTAGCGGTCTGGTGCCAGGATGGGGATGTGTGTTCCATCTAAGGCCCCACTACAGTTAGGGAACCCCATGCCAGCAAATCCATCCACTATCTCCTGTACCTTCCCCAGAATCATTGTCTCTACAGGAGAAGCATCTTGATCACCTTGGCTACCTGTATGATGACAACCCCCACTGTAGATTTGCCCACTCCAAATTTATAGCCCACTGACCGGTAGCTGTCTGGCACCACAGACTTCCAAAGAGCAATTGCCACATGCATCTTGACTGTCAAAGCAGGTCTCATTCTAGTATCACTGCACTTCAGGGTGGGAGACTGCAGTTCACAAAGTTCCTTGAAAGTGGCCTTGCACGTGCAGAAGTTTTGCAGCCACTGCTGGTCATCCCATGACTGCAAAACAACGCAATCCAACCAGTCTGTGCTGATTTCCTGGCTCCAGAACCTGTGGTCCATGCTGTACAGAGACTCCAGTGCTGTCAGAAACTCCACGGTTCTTCTCTGCAGAGATTCATTTCCTTCCATAGTCCCAGCAATAATAAGCTCAATCTGAGATACTCAATAAGATGCCGCATTGCAGTGTGTGATCTGAGCACAAAACACTGCATCAAACTTTGAAATGTATCAGGATCCATCGTAGTGTCTGTAATGGCAGCTGGCAGTCAAGACAAAAAGTGTGTGAAAATGCAATTTTTTTTCCAGGTGGAAAGAGGAGGTGAGAAAAATGCATTATGGGCTGGTGACATCAGAAACCCAGAAACACTTGCAGCAACTTTTTTCCCCTAAGACACTGGCACAAAATACTCGGCATCCAGAGTCAGACTCAGGCTTCCTTAGGGGACAAATGAAATCGATTTTCTTATGTTGTCAGGTCACTTGACCTCAACTATAAAATCTAGTGTTAAAATCTGACTTTAACAGGTTGGACTTGATTCCCAAGTGTAGACATACCCTCACCCCAGGCTCCACGAATGTTGAATCACAAATTGATTTCTTTATCTAATTTGTGGGAACAGTCTTTTCATTCAATGGAGAGGCAATTTCACTATCTCACCAAGGGCAGAAGAACCCTGGATCAGGGTGTGTCACATGAAAACATCTACTTAAAGCCAGTGAGAGCTGGGTATAGGTGTGGACTGAAGTGGATGAATGACTCCCTAAGGAACATGATGATCCTTGGACAGAGATACTACCCCTCCCTAATCTCTCCCAAATGCACCAATAGGACTTGACTGTGACACTATCCCATCAGCTCCCCTGGCCCCCTTCCCATCAATCTATGACTCTCCAGTCTCAATACTTAGGAACATTCCCCTCCCTGGGCCAATCTTGTGAGGATGCAGGAACTCTCTTAAAGATCCTAACTTCTTCTCTGCAGAATTTGCATAGCAAGCTTCTGAGGGACCATGTGGCAAGCAGGAGCCACAGAACTTGCATCACATAGGCCCTGGAGAGGGGCATGTAAGCAGCAGGTGATATGTCAGGTTTCTGTGCAACTTGTAAGAAGCCATGGGGCCAGAATCAAACTGTGTAAGGTCAGAAGGGATCATTGGGATCATTTTGTCTGACCTCTTGCACACCGCAGGCTACAGAACCTCCATCAGCCGCTCCTGTAATAGAGCCTTAACTTCTGGTAGAGTTACTGAAGTCCCCCAAAGACTTCAAGTTACAGAGAATCCACAATTTATACTTGTTTAAATCTGCCAGTGACCTGAACTCAATGTTCCCTCTAATCTTTCCCAGCCACATGTGCATTTTTGCCACCCTTACATGGAATAAATTTTTATGTGCTCCAAGGCATGTGCAAATATGCAACACCATTACAAACACAAAACCTAGCTGCGGGCACTCTGCTAATCGGATGGGCAGAACTGGAAGCTCTCCTTAGCAGCTGCACAAGTGTGCAGCTTAAGCTTGTGCCCCTGCTGCTAGGCAAAACAGAAAACAAAAACCAACCAACCCTCCTCCCAAAACTCCAGGGTTTCTGCCAATCTGACCAGGGGGAAAATTTCTTCCTGACCCCACATATGGGCCGTGTCTACACTAGCCCCAAACTTCGAAATGGCCACGCAAATGGCCATTTTGAAGTTTACTAATGAAGCGCTGAAATGCATATTCAGCGCTTCCTGAGCATGCAGGCAGCCGCGGCGCTTCGAAATTGACGCAGCTCGCCACCGCATGGCTCGTCCCGACGGGGCTCCTTTTTGAAAGGACCCCAGCTACTTCAAAGTCCCCTTATTCCCATGAGCAGATGGGAATAAGGGGACTTCGAAGTAGCCGGGGTCCTTTTGAAAAGGAGCCCCGTCGGGACGAGCCGCGTCAATTTCGAAGCGCCGTGGCTGCCCGCATGCTAATGAAGCGCTGAATGTGTATTTCAGCGCTTCATTAATAAACTTCAAAATGGCCATTTGCGTGGCCATTTCGAAGTTTGGGGCTCGTGTAGACATAGCCATGGTGATCAATTAGTCTCTGAGCTGGTCACTAAGAAGATATGTTAGAAAAAATTATCTGTAGTATTTCAGTCCTCCCTTTCTACTGTCTCATCACCAGCCACTGGAGATAACCATTGCTAGGTTTCTGGGCAGTATCAAGAGACCAACTGCTCCATATACTTTTCAAGCTCAGTTCTGAAACCAGTTGGGTTTTTTGCCCCTGCTGCTCCACTTAGAGGACTTTTCCAGAACACCACTCTTCTGAGAGTCAGAAGCCTTTATCAAATTTCAAATCTAAATTTGTTGATGGCCAGTTTATATCCATTTCTTCTTGTGCCCACATTGTCGCTTACCTTAAATAGCTCCCATGCCTCCTTGGTATTTATCCCGCTGAAGTAGTTAAAGAGAGTGATCATGTCTCCCCTCCTGAGTGGGCCTCCACCCTCTTTTGGTCTCTTTGAGTCTCTTCTCATGTGGTGGGTTTTCCATTCTTTCAATCATTCTAGTAGCCCTTCTCTCCACCTATTCCCATTTGAATTCACCTTTCTTAAACATGGGAGATCATATTTGCACATTGTACCTTGAGTATGTGCAACCTTTTGATTTCCTACCAGTCCTGGGAAAATATCCCTTGTTTTTAGACATGTGTCTAAGCGCATATTGGCAAAAGCTTTTGCAGGATGGCTATTAAGCTTCATTAAAATGTCTCCACAGCTGCAACAGCTCATATGCCAGAGAAAGTAGCAAGTCCAAATCCTACTGCATGTGTAGGTAAGTGCGGAAAATATTTGGACAATGGCAGTTCAGCCCTGGATCAGGAACTTAAGACTAAATATTGCCAGGAGTTTAAGCCAACTATTTCTTGCATATGAAATCCATTTTCCTCTGGTTTTACTTAATCTTATTTTTATTAACATTGATTTTCTTGCAGCTGTTCCCAAAAAGAGAACTTTAAAGAGACATGCTGAAGACGCAAATTACCGGAATTTACTCTGGAAAGGAACCTGAGAAAAGTATTCATTCAAATAAAGCTTTTTTTTTTTTTTTTATATACATGGGGAAACTGACCAGCATAGATATTGTGGCATAGCTATTCCAGACCAATTCTCTATGTCGTCATTCTGTTCACTTGTATTCTGGAACAGAATGTCCACATCGGGAAGTTATTCTAGAATAAGCTAAACGAAACAAAAATAGCTATTTCAGACAGCCATGAGGTCAACTTCCCCTGTGCAGTCAAAGCCTTAATTATGTTGCCATTAGGCTGTAGTAGGTCAACACTGGCCTAAACACAAGAGGCCTAAGGACAAAGCAAGAGATGACCATTTTAATAGGGTGTTGGTCACAGGCTATAAGACATGTGGCTCAAATAGAAGAGAAAAAATATTAATATACTTTACCTTGTAGGCTGAAATAGGCTGTCTTTTTCTTATACCAAGCCAAAATAGGGTGAATTAAACTAAGGAAGCTTTCTCAGTTCTAGAATGGAGTAACTCCTATTGTGTTTCTTCATGTTCAGCTTGGCATTCTTAACTGGTATAATAAAGGTGTAACACCCAGGACTGCTGATCACACTGTTACTAAAATTTATTTTCTGGCAGTGACCACAGTTACAGGGGATGAATATCCTTGACAGATAATGTGGGTCAGTACCTGCCCACGATGACTGACTCAAATGGCTCTAATGGCTGTAAGAATCAGTAATCTATTTGCCCATTTTTGAACGCATGACGTGGGGTCTGCATAGGAGGAATGGTAAACTTTTCACTGAATTTTACTTCTTTAACTACTTGGTGGTTGGCAAATGAGTCTTTTGAGGCATAACATTTTCCACTGCATGGAAATAGCTCTCCAGTGCTCCTGAGAGCAGAACTGCTTATGCCCAACATCACAACCAAACCATTTATTGGTACAGATGCCAGTACTACTAATAGTAATATTTTCTCTCATGAAGTATTTAAACCTAGAAAGCAATTTGCAAACATTAGCTAGTAAAGCCTCATAGCATCCCTAAGAGATAAGTATTGTTATGAATTGATAAAGCAAGTCAGAGAGTTTAAGGCTCCGAGTTAAACAAGGGAGGGAAGCAAACACAGTATCAATCTGTGCATGTGAATGTGAAACTACCTGATTGCACAGTTGCTGTGATCGTGTACAAATATGGTAACTATTTGCAAAATCAAATTTACAAATGTCTTATATGTGTATGTCTTTGCATACATGCACTCTCTTCATAACCGTAAGTAGTCTCATGGTCTCACTGTTGGTCAGCTTCTATTGATGGAAATAAACAAAAGTAATGCAGTCAAGAACAATGTAATCTGTTTGTTTATGCTATGTACATAAATCCTGTTAAATCGAGATAGACCAAATTGCTCACAGCCAATTCCAGACACCCAGCTGAGTTACGACGGACAGCCACCAGAAATGGCTAATTTCCTCACTACCTGGTCTTCCTGATCTCACACTCTCTCAACAGAGACAGAACCTTTCTTTCCTGAGCTATTTTCCTCAAAGTAGGAACAGAAAAGCAGTAAATGATTCACCGCACTGCCCTCTGCTCACCTACTGTTCACCTAATTCATTACAAGATTGAACACCAAGCTGCAAAAGTCACAAATTTAAAACAAAGGGATTTAAAAAAAAATCTGACACAATTAACCTGTGGATCTTCCTGAAACAAAACATCACTGAGGCGAAAAGCTCAGACAGTTTCAAAAAATTGGGACTTGGTATTTTGATGGATAATGAGAACATCCATAGTTACATTACACAGGCTACAAAGGTGCTGGAGCCTAGGGTGCAGGGGATGCTGCAGCACTCTCTGGCCTGAAGTGGTTTCCATTATACACAGGGTTTCCAGTCTGCTTAAACAGCTCTCAGCCTCTCCATTCCCAATATAAAAATTGTTCCAGCCTTCCTTAACTACATACATATTCTTTCAGAAGTCCAGAGAGACCCAGGGCCAATTTTAGTTTTTGTGGCCCTTAGTCCTAATAAAAATATAAAATGATGATACAAGAAAATAAAATAAGGCAGCAAAAAAAGAGTGGGACATAATTAAAATTTTTGTTATTTAACAAATGCTCTTCTAGCCATTTTCTGTGCAAATGCACTAATCATTGAGGGAAAATCTAGTTTTTGTACAACGTCACTGTCTCTACCGAGCATGGCAAGCTCATTCAAACGCTCATCCCACAGTTGAATGTTGATAGTTCTTAACCTGCTTCAACATATCACAATGCCAAAAAATTAACACACATCTAAATTTGAGGTCCTGTTGAGTTTGAGGCGAAGGCCAAATGGCCCTCCTGGCCGCTACTTTGACTAACCCTGAGAGCATAAGCCAAACACAGACAGACCTGGATTAATGAATTCCCCTTTAAGAGCAAGATGTACCTTAAAAGTCCACTATTGATTTTCTAGCAACATCTTCTGAAACATCTGATATTACGCATTGTCAGAGACAGTATATATCATTGATCTGCTATTGAACGTTTGCTTGTCTTTTTTATTTTTCATGCCCAGCACTTCATTTGTTCATACCTGTTATGCCCTGATCCTGCAAAAACTTATTGGGCACCAGCTTAACATTATACACTTTACATAGTCCCACTGAAGTCAATGGAAATATTTGTGGATAAAGTTTAACCATGTGCATAAATCTCTGTAAGATCAGACCCTGGGACTCTTTAGCGCTGTATCTACACTTGTATTTTTATGCTATCCTGCTTACTGAGATCTTAATCCTAATTGATACTACCAGGTAGACTTTAATAAATAATATTAATAAATAATGAATTTGTTATTCTTTCAGATTCATTCCAAGGAAATAATGGTTATCACTGTGTACAATGGGGAAAATGACTCCCAAAACGGCTGAAGAAGTTTGGTCAAAATTTCAAAAATCGAAGTAAATACTTCCCAACTAAACAGTTGGGAAAATTTCTACCCGAAAAAGCAGATGGATTTTGAAGCTAATGAGTATATGAAAATTGGAGGTTAAAATGGAATCTCTTTTGTAAGCTTAATTGTATCGATTGTGACGTCACCCTTCATAATTAAGAGGCAAATTTGAAAAATAACTACTTTGTTAAGAGGTATTAAGTAAATTCACAGCAACAGATTAGAGAATGGGAATGTTCACTTCAAGATAAAAGGCATTTCAAACTGGTGCTCACAAAAATCCACCCTCAACACTCTCTAGCAAGTAGATTAAGCCACAAGTATATGAGAACAAACAATACCACTGGCCAATCAGTGATACCAAGGATATGACTATTACCCACAAAAGCTTTGAGAAGATGGTAGGCATCACACATGCATTCGCAGTTACCTTGGAAGCACAAGTGTATTCTTAGTAGATACAGAATCAAACATCACAAATGGGAACAGAATACAGTACAGGGGATTACTGAGCTAGATTCTAATGTCTTTTACATTGGCTTAATGTTGGTATAAACCTTTGACTACAGTGAATTGGTCTGTTTGATCATTAGAGACGGTCAGTAAATGTTATTTTTTTCTGGAAAAAAAAATCAAAATATTTCCCACAGATTTAAACAATAATTTGGGGGAGTTTGGGAAAAAAGTTTGAAAGAAATATTTTACTAATTTTTTCCATTCATTTAAAAAAATCAAAACAAAACAATCAGTGTCCATTTTAGCTATTTCCTCTTTCCCCCTTTATTGTCATTTTGCCACTGTAAAGGGAAAACATGAAAAAAAAAAAGTGGTGAGAGATGGGGGAACTCCCACAAAAACCTAACAAGATTTTGTTTAATTGAAATATGATTTTTAATCAAGTTTTGGTGAAAATAGTTTTGAAAATGAAAAAATTATGAAAACACAAAATGTCCACCAGTGCTGTTATTCATCTGAAATTGATTAACTGGTTTATCTTATTATTTAACTTACTGTATTACAGTTTGCTGGCTAATTAATTTCTCTACCAACCTATAACTCACTTGGCATTACTTATCCACATCTTCTTTATTATTTAGGTACAGTGTTTATTTGTGGTAGCATCCACTGAATGCCAGGGGCTTTCCAGTCACTTCTTTGCCTTGGTTTCTCCATCTCTATTGTTTTTAATTTCATTTTATCACTTCTTTCTCCTCATCCCTTTTACCTGCTGTTTTCAGCTATTGTGATTTTCATCGCTCCTCCTGCATTTATCCTGTCCCTATTCCTGCAGTCATGTTCATCCTCACAAATCTGTACACTTCATCACATCCTTTTCTGAATTCTTCTTTCTGATAACAACTCCAAGTCATACCCTTTGATCTCTGGAGAAAGTTAGTAGCTAACAGAAAATATGGGATTTTGGAATAACTCCCAGACTCTAGCTGATGGATAATGGAAACAACATAATGTTTCAGAAGGAAATTAAATACATTTTGTTGAAACAGGTATGAACAATCTTGGTACCAAAAACAATGATAGTGCACTGAGTCAACGGAAACCATCACAAACAAGCTACCAGAGGACTTATCAAACCAATGTCAGGGAATACTATGACTTTTTGGGAGGAAACAATGGAGCTACAAGTACCTTTGATGCAAGTGGTGCACTAGAAGCATGAGTGGGATTATCTATTTGCAGTAGAGGTCTAGTATTTGTTTTATCAGTGTGACCTTTGCATTGTTTTGATCTTGTTTTCACTTCAATGAAAGAAGGTATTGTAAGCGCCTGAGAGCAGAGACTATATCTGTGTCCTATTCAATATTGAACACACAGTCAACACTTAATTATATGATCATTAGAGTTAATAATACACATTCCTGGTATTGTTATATATCTTAGGTAGCATATAAAATGTACACTTCCCATCATTTTATGTGTTTGTATTAATGTGGATTTGGTTATATTTCGTATTTTATCTGAAAACAAAATATATTGTAATTATTTCAGAGAATGCTTATGTTACTGAGGGCCTCTAAAATTCTTCAAGCCTAAAGTAAGAAATTTGCCTTATCCCAAGTGTTTCCCTATTCTTTCTCACGCGCCCCCTTTCAAAAAAAGCCTCCGACTTGATTATTGACGTGAAGAATGGGACGGTGGGTGGGGTAATCACTTTCATTTGACCAGTATATGCTGGTGAAAGAGAGAAGCTTTTGACCTCCAGAAAGCTCTTCTTTAGGTCACCTTGAAAGCATTTGAAACATTATTGCCTAACATGCCTGCCTCAGGTTAAAAAATGTGGAAGGTTTAGGCTGCCCAATTTAGGGTCAGGGACATCAGCAGCCAGGTTCTGAAAAGGGCTTAGTACCCAAAACCTCCCACTAAATTCTTAGGAAAGCCTGTTGCTGTAAACTTACGCCTAGTACTTCTTGTCTGTTTCGTTTGATGAATCTCCATCCTATTTTCAAGAGGCAGGTTTAACTTCAGAATTCATCCAAAATGTAGAAAACTTGAAAACAGAGCAAAGGGCAGTTACAACTGAATAAACAAACTATTCACAACCCATTCACAGAGTTGTCTACCTGGCTAATACCAGTATAAATAGCAATAGGCAACCATGCCAACCCCAAACATCCAAAAATTAGGAGACAGCCCGCCCCCTTATATTAAACAGAATATATTGCACATTCTTTTTTATTTGCCTTCCAGGTTATGAGCCTTTAGGGTGTCTATGATTTATTTACAAGCCTTCTTCACAACCCTGAGAGTTAGACATTTTTTGTAATGAAATCTGAATCCCATACAATTGTATGGCTCCAGAAGCTCAGGCTTCAAGAAAAACACCAAATATTGCAAGGCTCAAAATAAAATTGTGAGTTCACAGCACTACATTTAGAATCTGACTAAACACAGTTTAGCTCCATCTGGATTGCAAAAGACACTTTTTCTGTTGTTTTTACAACTCCAAAATGTGTTGCAAATGGGTTAAAACTGTTTACGAGCCCAGGAAAGACCAGGACTGCAAAGTGAGCACCACATCAAATCAAAATGTATTTGTGTCCTCTTTTGCTTTTTCATAATACGCAAAGAAGGCTGCATTATTTACATAGTTATTGTTGTGCTTCTTTTTACTTTACACATTCATTTCTTTACCAACAATATAGGACTCTGGTGCCTGGAGAATCAGAACCAGTGAAACTGTGACATCATTGCAAACAATGAGGAAGTGCCCTCTGACTAAGTGTGAAAGGAAGCAAATTTTATACAGATTGTTTAACACTTGTTGGGTTTCAATAAAGTTCCCACTTTAGCAGCATCTGAGCATCCAAACACCTTTAATGGTTTATGTTCACAATATCCCATTAATGTAGGGAAGTACTATTATTTCTGAAGTCTGAGGACAAAAGCAGGGAAGACACATTTCTAAGAAAAAAACCAGGTGGATAAAATACTTTTTCAAAAAGTTAATCTGTGGCTTCTGAAGCTATTATGGAGACATAAAACCCCATCAATTCTTCTTTGCACGTCACCATTAACAGTCAAATGTCTACCACCTGTGAGAGTAGTGACCCAGGGCACAGGAGAAATCAGGACACAACTGCATTGCACTCTTTGCTCAGCCTACACTCTTTGTACCCGAACCACTTTCAAGCACAGCGCTTTCAAAGGAAACTACGATTTCCCGGTTGCAGGGAATTGGGTTTAACAGCAAACGGATATGGCCTTTTAACACAAGTCTCACTGAATCTCCAAAACGAACAAAGCCAAACAAACCCCTTGCCCCCTCCCCCGGATAACTAGAGGCCAAAGCCCACAAACACGGTGTGAAAGACAGCCGGGGGTGGAGTTCCCCTTCTTTCACAGGGGAACAGGACAAGCCAGAGCCCACCTAAAGAAAGCCCCGAATTAGGCAGAGGGAGAGACTGATGACCATGGCCCCCAAACATTTCCTTCCAAGCAGGGCCCACAGCCAAGCTGCGCACGGCGCCGCCGGGGAGCCTGGAACAATAACAACAACACGCCAAGGCCTCCGGGAGCGGGGAGGCAGGTGGGCACTGGACGAGCGGACACGGCTCTGCTGCCCCCGCAGAGGGAGCGCTCGCCGGAGCGTAACCGGAGCGCAGGCCGCTCCCCAGCTGCGGGCCCGGATAAAGGGGCAGGACGCCTGCTCGCTCCGGTGGCCGCTATTACCTGGGCACCACGTGGGCTTCCCCCAGGCTAGGGGCAGGGCTTAGGGCAGCGGCGGCAGAGGTGGGTCCCCGCCCCGCCCCAAAGGATGAGCCCAAGCGAGCAAACACCCCGCGCCCCCGCCTTCATGTTCTTGCCGCCGCAGCCGCCAGGCCCCGTGTGCTGAGTTGAAGAACTTGTTGGGCGAGTCCGGAGCCTGCTCGCCGAGCGCCATTGGCAGGAGGGCCGGCAGAGGTGCTGGCGTGCCGCGGTGAGCGGGCAGGTGTCGGGCGGGAAGCGGCCGCGGCCCGACTCGCAGCCAGAGGTGAGGGGCGGCGGAGGCGGGGCGCTCCCCACGGGGGGCGACAGAGGCGGCGCGTCCCTTCCCCCCGGCTCTGGAGGCGGGGTGTGGGGCTGGAGGACGGGTCCCCCTACGGGGCTGGGGGTTAAACAGCCGTTTCCTCGCAAGCCCGTAGCGGCTGTGCCCGGGGAGCGCCGTGCGCTAGCGCCGCTCTGCTGGCAGGGCTGGCTGCTGTCGGGGCGTAGTGACTCGCGTGCCCGGCCCGGCCCGTGGCCTGGCTCGCTTCAGGGGGCGCCGGGGGGCGCTGCTGCCCCCCACCCCCGCTGGGCTCATTCCCAGCCAGGCTCCGCGTGTGCGCTGGGGTTCGAGGGCTCCGGGCGCTGTCCCCGTGGCTTGCCCAGAGCCGGGTAGGACTTGCCCGAGCCCAGCCCACCCCCAGAGCCGCCGCTAGAGAAGGCGGAACAGGTTCTTGTAGCTCATCCCCAGGAATCCAGACCGGTCCCGGCCAGCCTGAGCGTGCGAGGGGCTGTCACCCTTCAGCCTGCAGCTCTCCGGGCGTGTGCGCCAGTCACCGGCAGCTGCCGCAGCTAACCCGCACGGGAGGGCTGGGAGCGCTTCGTAAAGTGACTTGAGCTAGAGAGCTAATGTGCAGTTAGGGTCACCATGTCTGACCTCAGAAAAGAGGCCGTCCCTGAGTGGGAGCGTATCCCTATTGGTATCTACCAACTCACCCTGCGTTAATGTACCATACATACTGTAACACATGAATACAAGGTAGATACTGATACGCTCGCTGCCAGAGGTGTTCTCTTTTATATGGTAACCCTAGCTAAATCATATCATTAGAGCTCACCTAGCATAAAGCAAAAATACCTGTTTTTCCCCCTGGTATTTGCTAATGTCTTAGAAAAACAAGCAGTCCTGCAGCACGTTAAAGACTAGCAAAATTTATTTACTCTTAAAGGTGCTGCAGGACTGCTAGCTTCTTTGCGAAGCTGCAGCCTCCTCTCTTAAAAGTTTGTGCCTGTATAAATGACCAGTGCACCAAGTCTGATTCAGGTTCAGAATGATCACATTTGTAAAGTAAACGTTAACTCGGCGGAGAAGCTCATTGCATTGATCTGTTGCTTAAGCCGATGCAGGAAATAAAAAATGCCAAACCTACTGGTGTTTGTTTTCAAACGTCTTTTCGATCCCCGTCTGTCAGCACAATAGAGAAATGCACGTCATTCTCCGCCCTGGATAGGGTGGACAAAGGCAAATTATGATGCACCTGCTTTGACTCCAGAGTTTGTTTGTTTCTATGTCACTGTATATGCTCCATTACATTTTTTTTAAAGGGGAAAAATCCTCTCGCCGCCTTGTGCTCCTTGTAGTAAAGTTTGCTTTTTTTTTAATTTGACTGCCTGATTCCATTGTGACTGCAACAATTTTGATCTACGCGACTTTATACAAAGCACAACAGCGTAACAAAGGGAAAAATGCTGTAGTGTATTAATTCTTAAGTCAGCTAAGCAACTATTTTTTTTATTCAGTCAAGGGAATGAGAAAATTTGGAGTAACAGTGTTTAATATTTTGACCAAATGTGAAGGTTATATAAATGCTTAAATATTATGTGAATTTTGGGCTAAGGCATATGTTCTAATATGATAACTATAGCACATCATTGCAGGAAAAAATAGTTTAATGGAAGGGTGACATCTTTTTGTGTGAATCTGTTGATTGGGTTCATGGAAACTTTTTTCTGTGGGTCACAAATGTGGTATATTTCACTTTTTTACAAAAAGTGTTAGTTCATTTTAAGTGTCAACAATGCAATTTTGTGCTGTACAGAAGTAGGCAGGTAATTCTTACCTGAAAGACTCAATAAAGTACAGAGTAAAGGGAACGTAGAAGTATAAGTTCAAACTCTAAGGAGAAAAGCAACTCCTTACTATATTTTAGGGAACACTTAATTGGTTGGTGTATCTTACTTGTGGTGATGCTGGGCTGACAAAGAGCACTGGGCGCTGTAAGTTCTGAGAAAAATTGTGGCACTTTATCTTGCAGGTATGAGTTAATCAATCACTTTTACACAGTTTTCTAAAGTAGTGAAGCTGGTGCTTATTAAGGAGCATTTATAATCATGAATAAAACTTGCTTAAGTATATCATCCAAGAGGTTTGTCACTATCTGGAAGGTGTTATGTAGTAGAGGAGCAAGAAAATTATGCCTAATTCTTCTGTTTTTTCTTAATTATCACAGTGGTTCACATTTCCTACTACATGTCTATTACCTAGTAAGATTTAAAATTTTCCCCGAACTCTAGCTTTTTTTTTCTCTGAAACGTTCTAATAGAATTGCTTAATCAGACTAGTTACTGAAACAGTATCTTAACTTTTTATTTGGAGTATGCTAGAGGTATTTAGGAAGTGAAACAGCTCAGATAATACACTTTAAAAGGGCTGAATAGTAACAGAGAGTAAGCCATGCTAGTCTATACACTATCAAAACAAAAAGCAGTCAAGTAGCACTTTAAAGACTAGCAAAATAGTTTTAGGTGAGGTTTCATGGGACAGACCCACTTCTTCAGACCATATCCAGACCAGAACAGACTCAATATTTAAGACACAGAGAACCAAAAACAGTAAGCAAGGAGGACAAATCAGAAAAAGATGATAATCAAGGTGAGCAAATCAGAGAGTGGAGGGGTGGGGGGGGAAGGATCAAGAATTAGATTAAGTATGCAGATGAGCCCCTTTAGTGACTCAAAGTTCACATCACGATTTAAACCATGTGTTAATGTTCCGAATTTGAATATAAATGTCAGTTCGTCCACTTCCCTTTCCGCAAAGGAGCGATAATTTCTTTTCAGTAACACACATACCTTGAGGTCATTGACAGAATGCCCCATTCCATTAAAATGTTGACTAACTGGTTTGTGGATCTGGAGTGTTTTAATGTCTGTTTTGTGCCCGTTGACCCTTTGTCTAAGGGAGTTAGAAGTCAGTCTAATATACAAAGCATCTGGGCATTGTTGGCACATGATGGCATATATGATGTTAGTAGAGGAGCATGAGAAAGTGCCCGTGATTCTGTGAGTGACCTGGTTAGGTCCAGTGATGGTATTTCCAGAGAAGATATGTGGACAAAGCTGGCAGCGGGCTTTGTTGCAGGGAAAGTTTCCAGGACTGGTGTTCCTGGGGTATAGACTGTGGCTGTTAGTAAGGATCCTCATGAGGTTGGGAGGTTGTCTGTAGGAGACAACAGGCATGTCACCCAGGGCCTTCTGGAGTGTAGCATCCTGATTAAGAATAGGTTGTAGGTCTTACATGCAAGAGATACATTTCCTGGACGCTACAGTACTAATCAAGGATGGCCTGATCAGTACCACACTGTACCGAAAACATACTGATCGCTATACTTATCTACACCCTTCTAGTTTCCATCCTGCACATGTGACTAGATCCATTGTTTACAGTCAAGCTCTTAGATATAATCTCATTTGCTCTGATCCAACTGACAGAGACCAAAAACTACAAGAACTTTACCAAATACTCGTAAACCTGAATTACCCACCAGGAGAAGTGAAAAAACAAATCGACAGGGCCAGACACATACCCAGAAACCAGCTACTCCAAGATCAGCCCAAAAAAGCCAAGAACAGAACACCACTGGTCATCACTTACAGCCCCCAACTCAGACCACTGCAATGAATTATTAAAGACCTACAACCTATTCTTAATCAGGATGCTATGCTCCAGAAGGCCCTGGGTGACATGCCTGTTCTCTCCTACAGACAACCTCCCAACCTTATGAGGATCCTTACTAACAGCCACAGTCTATACCCCAGGAACACCAGTCCTGGAATCTTTCCCTGCAACAAAGCCCGCTGCCAGCTTTGTCCACATATCTTCTCTGGAGATACCATCACTGGACCTAACCAGGTTACTCACAGAATCACAGGCACTTTCTCATGCTCCTCTACTAACATCATATATGCCTTCATTTGCCAACAATGCCCAGATGCTTTGTATGTTGGACAGACTTCTAACTCCCTTAGACAAAGGGTCAACGGGCACAAAACAGACATCAAAACACTCCAGATCCACAAACCAGTTAGTCAACATTTTAATGGAATTGGGCATTCTGTCAATGACCTCAAGGTATGTGTGTTACTGAAGAGAAATTATCGCTCCCTTGTAGAAAGGGAAGTGGACGAACTGACATTTATATTCAAATTCGGCACATTAACACATGGTTTAAATCGTGATGTGAACTTTGAGTCACTAAAGGGGCTCATCTGCATACTTAGTCTAATTCTTGATCCTTCCCCCCCACCCCTCCACTCTCTGATTTGCTCACCTTGATTATCATCTTTTTCTGATTTGTCCTCCTTGCTTACTGTTTTTGGTTCTCTGTGTCTTAAATATTGAGTCTGTTCTGGTCTGGATATGGTCTGAAGAAGTGGGTATGTCCCATGAAAGCTCACCTAATAAACTATTTTGCTAGTCTTTAAAGTGCTACTTGACTGCTTTGTGTTTTAAAAAGGCTGTGTAAGTAGCTTCCTAGAGGTAGTACCAGGAACTTCTGTGACACTGATTTATGACCACCACCTGCTGAACAAGAAACATATTCACAGCAAAGTGTATGAGAAAAATATTCAAGTACAAACCAAGTGAACTGCTCGCTAACTAGTTCCTCCTGTAAATCCTGTGCATCATCTTATTAAAACATGGAAACTTACCTTTTGATTTGAGGTAGAGTGTCAAGTTATAAAGTGTAAAATCATGGTCGATGGTGGTTTGTGTTTTTTGTTTAAAAGAAATCATAATTCATGCTTATGGTAAACATGATTTAGTCATTCGGAATCTGTCTGAGACTGAAATACAGCAGAGATTGAAGGCCGATTCCATTAGCAGTAAAATATTGGGCACTTCTGTGGTGGTAGAGTAATTTATACTTCTAGACCTATGTCCCAAACCCCTCATCCTTCCTTTTTTGTCTTTTAATTTGAGCTAAACATTTCAGTAACTTTTGAACTGATCTCTTGTTCTCCCTTGTGAGACTTCTTGTGAGTATTCTGGTCCTCAGTCTTGCAGTTTGCAATACTAAATTGAATGAACCACTTGCTTGCTTCATGCGTTAGCCTGCTAGTCAAATTAGCCTGAATTCATTTTGCTTTTTTTTTTTTTTTTTTTTTTTAAACTGTAGTTACGCAGCCTTTATTTTTACGGCATGTTAGTTGTGCTAGGTCTGATTATGCAGTTTGCTGTAAGTTTAAATTCTAATTTTGGAATCATAAGGGTTTCCAATCTGTATCTTTGGCTGTTTTTAATTTAATCAGCATGTGCTAAATGGGAAAGTCTGTTTCTACCTGTTTAAGTAAAACACAATGCCAGCAACTTCTGAATGCTAATCTCCTTTCCGACTGTATTGTGGCCTTGGGCAAATCTCCTAACCCTTCCATTGATGTTTCTCTTTCTGTCAGATGTAAAGAAGTCTTTATTACTTACCTCCTTAGGGCTATGGAGAGGAATTAGTGTGATCCACAGCCCGCAGATGTACAACTACTACCTGCCAATTGTTCTGAGATTAACTCCTTAGGACACTTGTAAAACTTTTCTAATGAAAGAGAGTATTTTGCAGAGTTGGTTATTGGACTTTAAAATAGGGCTGTAAAGTGATTAAAATTTTTTTAATTTTGATTATGTGGTTAATTGCACTGTTAAACAGTAAATAGTATTCTAATACTTTGTTGGTTTTTTTACATTGATTTCAGTTACCACACAGAAACAAAATGTATTGTGCTCACCTTATATTTATATTTTTTATTACGTTTACAAATATTTGCACTGCAAAAAAATTTTTTTTCAATTCACCTAGTACAAGTTCTGCAGTGCAATCAGTTCATGAGAGTTGAACTTACAAATTTAAGATTACGTACAAAGAAAACTTAATTCAAAAATAAAGCAATGAAAAACTTAAGAGTTTACAAGTCCACTCAGTCCTCTTTCTTGTTCAGCCAATCACTCACAAAAACAAGTTTGGTTACAATTTGCAAGAGACAGTACTGTCGTCATCTTGCCCACAGTGTCACCTGAAAGTGAGAACAGCTATTTGCGTGGCACTGTTGTAGCTGGCATGGCAACAGATTTGTATGCCAAATGCTCTGACGATTCATGTGTCCCTTCGTGCTAGAACCACCACTTCAAAGGACAGCAATCCAAAGCAATGTGGACTGACGTATGTTTATTTTCATCACCTTAGTCACATGGCACCAGCAGAAGGTTGATTTTCTTCTTTGGTGAGTTGGGCTCTACAGTTTGCCCATTGGAGTGGTGGTCTTTTAAGACTTTTGACTGCATGCTTTACACCATCTCTGTCTTAGATTTTGAGTGGTACTTCAGATTCTTAAACCTTGGTTCAGGTGTTATAATCGTCTTTAGAAATCTCACACTAGTACCTTTTGTTGCAGATTGTTCATTTTAAGACACTTCGAGTTTTGTCAATGTGTCGGGTCATTATCTGAGACTGCTATAACACAGTGGCCTGACAGCCGCAGCAGGCCCCGGATCAAGGTATGGGAGGGTTCCAGCTCTGCACCTGGAAGGAGTAGGGCCCCAGGACAGCTAGCCCTCAGCACTGTTTGGACTGCAGCGCTTTCCCCTTCCACCCTTACTCCCTCACAGCTGCATGCAGCTGGAGCCAGGCTGCTGTGGCATTTCAAAGGGGCCTGGAGTTCCAGCCACTGCTGCTGTCAAAGTTGCAGCAGGACAGCGGCCAGAGCTTTGGGCCCCTTTGAAACACTAGGCCTGGGGGCAATTGCCCCGCTTTGCCCCTCCCCCCCATCAGCAGGCCTGCTATAACATGAAAGGTATGGCAGAGTGTGGGTAAAATGGAGGTGGAGGCATACAGTTTTCCTCCAGAGAGTTCAGTCAGAAAGGTAATTAATGCATTATTTTTTAAATGAGTGTCATCGACATTGAAGCATATCTTCTGGAATGGTGGTTGAATCATGAGTAGTCATATGAAAGATTATCATAATTACAAGGTATTTTTTTTACATGCCAATGCCAGATAAAAAAGTTCCATGCAAACACCTGTTTTCAATTTTTGGTGATATTGTGAAAGAGAAACAGGCAGCATTGTCTTCAGTAAATATAAACAAACTTGTTTGCCTTAGTAACAGAGAGGGAGCCCTGCTAGTCTAGATACTATCAAAACAAAAAGCAGTCAAGTAGCACTTTAAAGACTTGCAAAATAATTTATCTGGTGAGCTTTCATGGGACAGACCCACTTCTTCAGACCATAGCCATACCAACAATCTGTTCTGGTATGGCTATGGTCTGAAGAAGTGGGTCTGTCCCATGAAAGCTCACCAGATAACTATTTGGCAAGTCTTTAACGTGCTACTTGACTGCTTTTTGTTTTGTTTGTCTTAGCAATTGACAGGACAAGAAGTAGGACTGAGTGCACTAGTAGGCACTGAAGTTTTGTATTGTTTTATTTAAGTGCTGATAGGTATCAAAAATATACATTTGTAAGTTTTATTTTCCCAATAAAGACAGTGCACTACAGTACTTGGTATGAGATAAGTGAAATATGCTATTTCTTTTATAATTTTTTTTACAGTGGAAACGTTTGTAATGGAAGTAATAAAAAGTGAGTAGTGTGCACTTTGTATTATTGTAACTGAAGTAATATATTTTAAAATGTAGAAAAACATCTAAAATATTTAGTAAATTGCAATTGGTATTTTAATAGTGAGATTAAAACAGTGATTAATCGTGATGAATTTTATTAAATTTTCAGTGACGCGTATGTGATAACTGCAATTAATTGACATCCTTACTTTAAAATATAACTTTTTGCTGTTTTCTGTCTTACCTGATTCAGAGAACTCGAGCAAGTTTCCTGCATGTGATTGTCCTTGGCAATAAATTAAGTGCTGAACAGGATGGCATAGAGTAGAAACAATACAAAGACACAAGTAATGGCATAAGGGAGCAAGAAACTCACAATCGGGCAGTACAGGAAAAAAATGCATAAATTAACTGTCACCCCCCAAGAGCCCAGTCAGTCTGTACAGTAGAAGGAAAGCAGTTGAAGGAATGAAGGGAAACACACGTAACATAAAAGAGTCATAGTCAGTGTTCCCTGTAAGCTGTGCAGTTGTGCAGCCACCCAGCTGATTAGCAAAGCACCTAGAGCTGGGTTTGATGATTCTAGTGGTGACGCACATTTGTACATGTCTCAGTGCACAAAAATTTATTCTGCATGTGGATGGAAAAGATGAGAGGGAACATTGGCCACTGCATATTGTGGCAGACAGCTGCCTGGTAGCTGCAGGAGCCTTCTAGAAGGAACATATGCCGGCTGGTGGGCTAATGCATTCTTATTCCTTGAATAGGCCCAATTAGGTCAGGCAGCTGGGGCCTTATTAGGTATCGGGCCCTGTGCTCCCTATAAAAGGCTCCCCATCTGGTAGCAGGGGGAAGGTTTTGGGAGGTGCACCAGAGGAGCAGAGTGACAGCAGGAGCACAGTGAAAAGTACCACGGGGAAATGGTGGGCAAAGTGGCCCAGGGTGAGGCTACTACTTTGGGGCAGGGGTAAAGGTCCTGCCAGTTGCCTCTTGTTCTCATAGGGACCCTGGCCCGGAATCCAGGGTAGAGGGTGGGTCTGGACTCCCCCCACCCTTCCCCCGAGGGATCACTTTACTGGAGCAGGCGTGGGCCTGCAAGGGGACTGGTATTCTCCCTGTACTGGTCCTGCCGATGATGAGGGTGGCTCGCTAAGTGGAGACCCCTGCCTTTGGAAGGGCCTGGGCAAAAGGCGGGCCTCCGTGAGTCTCTGAGGCAGCTCAGATCCGTCAGGAAGCGCAGGGACCCACAGAGGCTGACAAGGGACTTTGTCACAATACGTAATCTTACCTTTTCTTTGTCCTCCACAGCCATCCTATAATGACACACTTTACAGGTCTCTCTAATTTTTTGTATGTAGTTTTAAATGGCCCTCAATATTTGATCTGAAAATCCTACCGGTTTACTAGAATTGAGAGTATGGGTAAACCCCATTCAAGGATTTCTGGCAAGGAAAAAAAAAATCAGAACAGCGATAGACATCTGTGGGCTGACTAAATAAAAGATTGGATGGAAATCAGTGGCATATAAGTGCAGTTATTAAATACACCTGTGGCAGTCAATTGCCTTCTTTTTGACTCGTAGTTCCAGGTCACATTTTTGGGATGCACAAGCTGACAAGTCACAAATTTAGTGTTGTAGTATTCTGACCCTGTCAATATATTAGAGAGACATTCACTGTGGTAGGGGGAAAGGAAGTGGGTTAACTAAACTTCCAGTTCTCCTATGCAGGGGTAAGCAATAAGATGGAGGCAGTTTGCTAGGGTTAGCCTTGTGTGGACTGCCGTTGCTTTAGTCACCTGTGCAGCTGTTAGGTAGAGGTGCTTGCAGCACCTGTTGGCTGTGAATCACCATCCAGAACTGTGGGAGGTGGCATAGACTGGGACACCACTTCACCCAGCTCACATTGTCTGGAAATGGTGATCTGCAACCAGCTGGAGCTGCAAGCACACACATCTGCATAGGCACAGATCAGTACAGTGGTGGTGGCCTGCCAGGGGCTAACCCTGGCAAACTGCATCCTGCCTGTGAGCTGGTTATTTTGTACTTCTGCCTTGGTGAGAAGGAGGGTAAACTCTATTTAATTGTATTTACCCTTGATTAAACTTCTGGATACCTTTGAGTTACCCCAATGAAAGTGGTGCTCGGAGAGGTCTGATTTTTGAAGTAGGGGAGGTTCCCTAACATCTTTCTCCACAATGTGGAAGAACCTGATTTGAAGCAATGGATCAGTGTTAGTTGCCCTCTCTCAACTTCTACGCTCTGTACCCTTTCTTTAAGAATACTGGATATATTCAGATCGTCCGTTATTTAACTATTACTTGACAGCTCCTCAAAGTTTTTTAATGACAGGATGTCTGAATTAATTTCAGGATGGGTATCTAACTTTCAAGCATTGCCTGGTGGTGTTTTCCCAGAGAACAGAGCAAGTTATGAGGACGTCTTTGCTATCCAGTGGATTGATGGGCAGCAATTGATTCAGTAGAGGGTTGATTTGTTGCATCTGGTGCAGATAACAGCTGAACAGTCTCCTGTTGACTCCAGTACTCCACCAAAACAAGAAAAGTAAATCAAGTCCAAGGGAGAGTGTCAGCTGTCAGGTTACTGCTGTGACGGTACCACCATAAGCAGACCTAAGTGTGTTGATTTCAGGTACGTTATTCACATAGCTGTGGATGTGTACCCTACTACAGGCCATCACCCTAAGATAGACAGGGCCTGAGTGGTTAGGTGGCATCTGTATTTGACAGTATTTATTTAAAAACAGGCATCGTAGAGGGATGATGTAATATTTCCAAAAGCTTGATATGTTTGGTCCAAAGATGTAGTGTCTGAATGCTAATGGATACTTGGACTAAACAAGGAGAATGAGACTACTTAAGGAGTGCACCGTTCATTATGTGTGGTGGTGTTGCTCTGAAATGCAGTCAAAAACAATTTCATAATATGAAGTGAATCTCTTTTTCTTTAATTACAGAAAAAGATTAGCACTCAAACAAAACACTGTTAGTAGTAATTTAAATATGCTTAGTTGTAATTTCTGACTTGATAGCGGAATGTAATGTGTATTTTATTTATGTCAAAAGTAGGTTTTTGTTTTTTTATTGCTTTGGATAATAGAAAATGGATTCCACGCAATCATAGAAGCAGAAGGGGCCTTGAAAGATGATCTTGTCCAGTACCCTGTCTGCATGGCAGGACTAAGCATTCTCTTTAGAGCATCCCTTACAAATTTTTTTGTCTAACCTGTTCTTAAAAAATCAGTAACAAACGAAATTCCACAACTTCATAGGTAATATATTCCAGTCCTTAACCACGCTGACAGGAAGTTTATTATGTATGAAGGGCAGCTAAAATGGACAATTTTAGACCACTACTACTTATTCTGTCCTCAGATGTCAAGGAGAACAATTTGCCTTCCTTCTTTTAACAACCTTTTTTGTACTTGAAAACCATTATCATGTCCGCACTCAGTTTTCTTTTCTCCAAATTAAGTTAACCAGTTTTTTCTAATATTCCCTCATAAGTCATGTTTTCTAGAACTTGTTTGCTGCTTTTCTCTGTACTTTCTCCCATTTGTCTACATCTTGACTTGCTTGTGTGTGTACACATGGTTTTCCCTAACTGGATTGCCTTATTGTTCATGTTAAAAATAAATTACTGCAATTTAGGACCAGAAGGAACTGTTACGATCACTTAAAATCTGACACTCTACATAACACAGACCTAAGAAACTTGCCCAGTAAACTCGGCATCAAGCCCATAAGTTCTGTTTGCATTATGGGTTATCTTTTTTAGGTAAGCGGTTTTCAAACGTCGGGGCAGGCCTCCCAAGGGAAGCATGGGATTGCTATAAAGGGAGGTGTGAGGTGTGTGTGCTTTATTTAAGAGCTTTGGCAGCCAGGCTTAAAGTGGCTGGGACTTGTGCAGAAGGGCCAAGCCCACCTGGGAGGCAGGTATAAAGGGGATCCTAGGTGGCAGGGGTCCAGCTGTTATCTCTTCTTCTCCCCTACCCACTTCAATCCCTCATCAAGGGGTAGCTTAGCCCCCACTCCCAACCTTCACCTGGGCTGGGGCTCCACCTGTCACCCCTGGGGTGGCAGTAGCAGCACGGAAGTAACAGTGGCAATGAGGAGCTAAGTATGCTGTGAAAAGAAATTTTTAACAAATACATCACTTTTTACATGATTTCTGGGCAACTGCTGATGCGACACTGACTTCAGAGCTGGATGCTTAGCCAGCAGCCTCTGCTCTTCCTTCAGAGCTGGGTGGCCATGTGTGTTTAAAAACAACAAAGAGGAGCCCCGCCAAGCAAAACCACTGCTCTAGATCACCAATGCATGTTGTGTCTTGGGTGAGTACTGTTAACTGAGATTTTGGAAGCTCCATATTCATTCCTTTTGAAGTTGAAGATGTTTAAAGATACCAGGACATCTTGGCTTGTAAAGTACATGATATGCCAGCTATTTAGCACTTTTAATGTCAAAGGTGCACTGCTGTTCAGTGATTTGTAGTAGAGAACGTAGCATTTGCATTTTGGATCAGACCACTGTCAACTACCGGAAGTGTAAGAAATATGAAAACTTCATTATAGGTTTGCTTCTGATGGTGATACACAGCAAGCTTCTAATGATTCTCCTTTCAATTAACTCTAGCTTTTGTTATCTATTTTATATGCCTGTTGCTTGTCAGTTGTAGCTATATTTTCTTATTGACTTATTCAGAGATGAGCTTTCGTGGGACATGTGGGTGCCCATGGCAGTGCCGCTAATTTGGAGGTATAAGTTGTCCCCACATTGGAAATAACTGAATGAGAACAAAGTTACATAGGTCAGCCACCAGATTAGAGATTTAGCTAATATGGTAGCTGACCAGATTACAGTGAGAGGTGTGTGAGTTAAGTACATATTCAAATTCAATACATTAACAGGTTAAACAGAAACATCAACTACCTCACACACTACAAGGACTGCTTCTCTTCCTTTGGTGCCTGTAATTATCTCAGACAGGACAATTAACATCCCCCCACCTTTCACACCTTTCCTTCAACCCTATTTGATTTGTGAGGTTTTTATTGCATTTTTTCGGGGTGGGGGGAGGGTCCTCTGCACCTATAAATGTCAGTCTGTATTGGAAATGAAGCTGATCTGATGAAGTGGATCTGTCCCATGAAAGCTCATAACCAAATAAATAATTTTGTTAGTCTTTAAAGTGCTACATTTCTGCTGCTTTGTCATGTCTCATTAATGGGTGTTATTTAATAGCTTTTCTCCAACATTGGTTTTTCTATCACTTTAATATACCCAGCCATACTGGTTATGCACTGAGCGAACACTACATTGAACAATCCTTGATAACTCAAGTCTCTTTCTCCAGAATTTTATAAATTCAGAGTCCATGGATGCTATTTTTTTCACTACATTTTGTAGATGCAATCATTAATTGCTTTCTCTCCAAAGTATTCCTGGGAGGGATACTGTTTTATCCATTTTATAAGGGAGCTGAGACACAGTAAGGATAAATGACTTGCCCAGAGTCACACAAGAAGCTAATGGTGAAGTAGGGAAATGCACCTGGCTCTCCCAAATTTCCAAACCAATTTTTTATGTTAAAGAAGCTCCAGACAGGCTTAAAATTCTGCACATCTTACCAAACAAATTCACTTATGCTACGTCAACACAACAAGTTAAATTCAATTTTTAATAAATTTGATTTTTTTTAAGATCCTTATGGCTTTGAATTTGTGTCCACAAACCTGCTTGAAATTTGACCCACCATTTTTTCCAGGTCAAGTTTCCACCTGTCCATTGCTCTGTGAAAGTTTGATAGCGGGAGCAGTGCATTGTGGGTACCTATCCCACAGTGCCTTAGCCCTGGTTGCTTGTGGGTGTTTCACGTTAGTATCCCAGACTGTAAAGTGTCATCCCAGAATTCAGAGTACCCAGTAACAATTCAGATCTCTTCCAACCTGCCCGGGTTCCCCGTGCCTCTCGTCTTTTGCTGAGATTGGCATAGCGGAGGGCAGCTGTACTATCAGCCCTGTCCACCCCTCTATATTTGCAGGCCTGGGTGCTGCAGAATTCAAATTAAAATTCCAATTCAATCAAAAATTCACAGGCTTCCTGTGACCTGCTTCCTGCACACCTGAATGGAGAGCAGCGGAGAAAAGTGGCCCAGCATGGAGGGTCACTGTAGCTTTGTGAGAGAGAGCGTGTGTGTGTGTGTGTGTGTGTGTATAATATATATAGAAGGGACACATCTGGAGGCTAGTAAACTTGAATTGAAGACATGATGCTTCCACACTTGCTTTTATTTGAAATTTTAAATTCTAAATTGATGCTATGCCCATTCCGTAATATTGACATTTTGTTATTGGTATTAGGGCTCACTAATTTGAGCTAATGGTATTTACAGTGAAGACAGTGATCGTTTTAATATCAAGCTAACTCCTTTAAATTTGATTTTTCTCTCATAGTGTAGACACAGCCAAAGTGGCGTCAATAACAATTTACTGTCTACTTTCTCCTCTAAAACATAAAACAAATAACTGATTAAACTTTCATTAGATCACAGTCCATCAAGGCCACACTCGGGTCTCGCTAATTTTACATCTTGAAATGGAAACTTCCAGATTTCCCCCATATTTCTCGCATGACCTAATGCATGATTGTTCTGAAGAAGATGAAATCTCCCATAAGGCACCTAGATAGTTATCATGAAATGATTACTTCCTTAATGCTTCAGGCTATACTCTTAAGCATAATTTGATGACCTTTCTTTTACAGTAGCATGCCTGTTTGTAAACGTCATTACTGGTAATACAATTAACCGACCTTACTTAAATTCAGCGATGCTGTTTGGCATAATGGCTTGTGGTAATGAATTCCATGTTCCAGATGACTTCACTGCAGTAGGTGACAGATTTCCTGCTGAGCCATATTCTACTCTCAATTATATCAACCACCATAATATCATAATGTATGAGTGAAACTAAGCCCAAAATTTGGCTTGTGAAAAGCTCATTTAATTGTGCAGTCTAGTACCTGAAAACTTTTCTCACTGTTGTAAACCAAAACAATCTTGATGAAAACAAGAGAATATTGTATATCCCATGATTAACAATACTATCATTCTTATTAACTCTGACTAGGACAGTTACAATACAGCAAATGTGGCAGTATCAAACATTGTGCAAAATAATTATAATGTTGAAATGACATCAGATTCTAACTCTACTCCATAAGCTTAATTACTCAGATGTGAGCAAGAGTTATACTATGAATGAGAGGCAGGTACTGTCAAAAGCAGATGCTTGCTTGTAAGTTAGTGTCTGGGATATGAGCTCTTCATCAGTGTTACTAGCACTGCTAAAACATTTGGAAGATATAAATACATTCTACCTGGATAGTATGAGGACATCTTAACCTAGTACATGACAAAATAGTTTGACAAAAGTGATGAATAGTGATCTTTTGTCTGAAACATCATTGAGGGGAAAGTATAAGAGAAGGTAACCAACATGTCACAAAACGTGTAAGGTGACATGTGAGGTACGTAGCACAGATTTGTCTGTAATGGTAGGATACTTGTCAGAACCCTTTATTCTGCTTAGGGGGCAGTGGAAACTCCCAGCACTAACTGAGCTGAATTCACTGTAAAGTACATACATGTGTTAGCTGAACTGTGGACATCTAGTTCAGGGAAGGTAGGACTGGCCTTCATTAAAATTAAACATGACTTGGGTGTTTTCATACCTTATCCGATTCTGTGGCCCTTGGGGTTTTTGTCAGAGTCTTCTGTGCTGGCTACCTGTGCAGTGTAAGTGCAACATATGGAGGGAGCTCACACACGCAGCTGATCTATTATCCTAGCATTCTACCAGTACAAAACAACGTACAGTCATACCCTGAGATACACCCATTCGGGTTACAAGAATTTGAATTTATGAGGAGTTTGATTTAAAACCTCTACTTCGTTTTACCAGGCATTTCCTCGTATTTACAAGGACCAATTTGAATGTTGTGCACCTCAGCGGGATGCAGATGCCCTGCAACAGGAGAGAGGCCACAGCTCCAGGCAATGGCCACCTGCAGCTCCATCCTGCCCGGCGCAGCTCTCCGCAGCACCCAGTGCTGTTTTCCCGGAGCCCCTGGCCCAGCCTTTACCTGTGGCTGGTGTGGGTCTCCACCTCGCCGCTGAAGCAGCGGCGCACCCTGGCACAGCTGGTGGCCGTGGGCTCCCCAGTGCTCTTGCGAGACGTGGCTGCTGGGCGTGCAGCCCATCCCAGCCCCACCCCTGCTGCTCGCCCCCCAGGCAGCTAGGGAGCCGCCACCGCCTGACCTGCGCAGCTGTGCGTCGGGTGCCACTTACTTCCTGCCATGTTCCTTTGCGTTTAGCACCTCAGCCGCTGCTGGCGGGGCCTCTCTGCCACGCAGACCCACACAAGTGAGGAATCACCCCTCGCCAGCCCATCGTATTGGAAAGAGATGCATTTTTGGGTGCTCGTTGGCTGCCAATAAATTGTGCTACTTACTTATGACCAACAAAATGTGATCGGCCTGCTTTGGAATTAAAATGTAGAAGTTACTCTGTCATTCGCAGTCATATACAGTAGTTGGTGCATGTTGTGTTGAGTTCTCTGAGTACTCGTGGTTTGATAGTTTATAGCAGTGATAAGCGTAGGCTGCGTAATAGCTACAAAAGAGCTTAAAGAGAGCAGGTAAACAGCCATATTATAGACTAATTAATGAAGGGAAAATGCCTTGTTAGGTTGTGTTATGATGATTTAATGTTAACTATTGAAGTAATTGTGTTCATTTTAATGGGATTTGGGGTGTTTTAGCATAAATGGGTGTAAATTTTTGGGGCTCAGGAACGCATAAAATTTTTTTCTGATTGAAATTAATGGTGATTACATTTTCGACTCACAAGAATTTGCCCTAAGAGGAGTTTTTCAGGAACGAATTAACCTCGTAAGGTGGGGGAAGACTGTATTGCATAAAAGATATATCTTTAGATAAGATGGTCACAAGGATAGCATTTATACATTTTTCTCTTCTCCAGAAGACTAGCAACTTGCAAAACCAGACAAGTTAGGTGAGATGATTAGCAAGGGGATACAAAATTTCCAAATGAAATTTGAGGCTGTAGCTAAGGTCAGTAGTACTGGAAAAAAAAAAAAGATATTTAATTCACATTATGCTACTGTAATTGGTCTGTAGGTCAGAAGTCACTGATGTGGTTTCCTGACAGTTATTGTCCTCTGCCCAGGGATGACATAGACCACTTCTGTATGTATGTATTTATTTGGCAGTGATAGAAAGGGATGGTGCTTGGCCCTGCCAAGAGGGCAGAGGACTCGACTCAATGACTTCCCGAGGTCCCTTCCAGTTTCATGAGATGTGTGTCTCCATATATTTTGGGGAGAGTGATAGCTCAGTGGTTTGAGCATTGGCCTGCTGAACCCAGGGGTGTGAGCTCATTCCTTGAGGGGGCTATTTAGGGATCTGGGACAAATAGATTTTTTTTTTTTTTAATAAAAGGGGAGGGTGTTTGGTCCTGCCAAGTGAGCAGGGGACTGGACTCAATGACCTTCTGAGGTCCCTTCCAGCTCTATGAGATGTGTATCTCCATTTATTTATTTATTTATTTTATTTCATGTCCTTTCATTATACTGTTGTATGCACAAGATATTTAATGCAGTTTGTCTAAAGGCATGTGAAGTGGTGTGGGTTGTTTTTTTTTTTTTTTTGGTTTTGTTTTTTTGGAAGATAGAGTGAATAATATTTCACTTCTGTTATTGACTGACTGACTAAATGTTCCAGTGCATGTAAGCTTGTTCTCACAATATAGTTCAATAAAACTATTTCCCCCATGCCCTTTCCTCCCCACCCCCCAAAAAAAAATTTATTTTACTATTAGGAAAAGCTTCCTGAATTCATCGTACACCTGAGAGCACAGTGCAATCAACAGCTGAGCAGATCTCTAATGAGATGCAAATTGCTCAAGCTACCTCTTCAGTCCTGTCTTAGCAATGCAACATATTAAGGGGAGAAGTGCTTAATCTGAAATGAAGTCTAGGTTTAGTGAATGTCCACTGTGATTTTTTTTTTTTTTTTTTTTTTTTTTTTTTTTTGTGACTATAGCAAAATGAAAATGGTGGTGGCTGGCAAATTTTCACTATACTCATTCTACTGGTATGTTTTTAGGTTGATAAACAGAGCCTTAGTTCATTCCTACCAGTATAAACATGCTTGGGGTAAGCTGTGACACAGGACAGATGTGTGAACATTGACAGAGACACACCCTGGAATGTAGTGTTCTCTGCAGAAACTAGATGGTGTGTTGTTTTTGTTTTGTTTTGTTTTTTTTTTTTTTTTAACAAACGGATCATCTGAAAATTCTCCATTCAGCTAAAATGTTTACTTTTTTGAGAAGATTGTCCTTTAATCATGTGGAACATATATGGGTAGATGTATAAACCAGGTAACCTCTATTGTAAACGTGCTGTGCTGTCCAAATATGTTATAGGCTTACTGAGGACCCATGAGATCAGCAGAAGATGGCATCTCTGCCTGCTTCCAAATTGTTAAAACCAAAAATTGTAAATCAGGCCCCCAAAATTGAGATCTCAAGGTGGGTTCTCTTCATTTGGTTTCTGTCTGAGTCATCAGTGAGGCAGGAAGGTGTTCAGTGTAATGTGGGGAAGAGGCTGGAGGACCACTGAACTTGGGACATGGAGTACATCTCTTATCCTGTCTAGTTTACACAGTGGCAAGTATGGGGCTGTGCCACAGCCAGGGCAGGTTCACATATCCACACCTCTCCAGCATGATGGAACACACCTGGTCAGAACTGGAAAAATTCATCTGGGACTGGAGATGCTAGCAAATGGTTGTCAATGGCCTCTGCTCTGAGACGTAGGCATGAAAGAGGCTTACTACTGCTCCTATTACAGCATGTAAGCGTTCTTGTGTTGGGCATGACTTGAAACTTGTTCTTTTGGGGTTTAGAGTCAGATGGTGGGAGGAGGTGTGTGGGGAGGGCAGTTCTGGCACAGCCATGTGTGGGCCCATGTCCAACCTAATGTAAATTTATTTTCCAGCATGAGATGGTCTGGCAGAGCCTGGGATGGAATTTTGTAGCAACTAATGAGAGAACACACTAAAGTCCTGTGTAGGAAACGGGGTGGGACGTTTCTAGGATGTGCAAATATAAGCTTGGTTTCGAAGCACTTTTATTTGACTGTCTTGGTTGCATGACTAGTTTCTTGAAATGAGTCTAAATATGTTGTAAGTAATAATTCTATCAACTGATTGTGGTTTTTTTTTTTTCTTTGTCTTCCCTCTAGAGAAGCCCAAATGACACAGCTTATGCATTGATGCAAAGCTTAGTGGTGGGTAGAACTCTGTTTTTATTTTTGCCCCAATATGGGCTGCTTTTTAACCAAATTCAAGTTTTGTTAAGAAATTTAAAAAAAAAAAATTAAGACTGTTTGTTTGTTTAGAATTGTCTGTGTCTTTGAGCATGCCAATATTGCTAAAAGTTCAGTCTTAGTTTTGAATCTATTATGACTTCTTTATAAGAGGAGTCTGACCTGTCTGAACTCTTTTATATTTTGGAGGCATGTCTGCTTATATTTGGCTGCTTCAGTGCACAATCTCATTTTACATTGGATAAACTGGTTGGTAAATATTTAATGAAGGATAATATTCCATTAGGTCACCTGCCTGGGAACACAGACAATATGAAGTAAGAATGGGAAAATAATACCATAGCATGAAGTGCCTTAAGTTTGACTTTTTTTCTTAAAATAAGGACTAAAAGGCTAGCAGGAGTTGTAGAAGCACTAATGGAATCAGTGTTCCCTGTTTGCTTATCAGGCTATGAAATGTTTTGCTTTGCAGTGTCCCAACATAACCACTCTTCTAGAGATCCTTTATTGCTCACTTAACGGTGGTTATGTGAGTTAGCTGGCAACTACTTTTGGGGCTGTGGAGCATTCACTTCGCAAACTAAAACTTATTTTGCTCCTTCTCTGGTAGTTAGTTTATTTGAAGATATATAAAATCATAGAATTGGGGACTCGAAGGGACCTCCAGAGGTCATCTAATTCCCTGTGACTTTCTGTGACTATTCACCATGCAAAACACTACATTTAGTCGTTTGGAATGGAAGTCCATCAACTACATGAAAAAAACACAGATCCAGACAGACATCTTTTTCTCCAAGTGCAAAAAGATGGACGTTGTACCCAAGAGGAGACAGGGCTAGCTTTATGTGTAAAGAAGCTATAAATGCAGATTCAAGAAATGACTGTTTGGACTCTTACGACTGGGAAGTGTGCCAGATGCAGGGTGGAGAACCCTAGAGAAACTGATAATTTATAGCATTACTTTTACCATATGGAATTAAAAAATGTGACTAATCTGAGAATGCATTTTGACTGCTTTAACTTCTTAACTAAGAAAAAGAATTGAGAGTTATTAGTAAACCTGCAGTTAGTTTACTATAGAACTGGCTGCAAGCATTGACTTTGATATAAAGTCTGTAGTACCATTTGATCTGGGGTAAGTGGCTACAGGTTGAACCTCTCTACTCCATCATTCTGAGGTCCAGCAACATCCATGGTCTGCTATGAGTTTAGTTAGCTGCATGTCCACTTATCATGGGTGTGGCCAAGGTTCCTGGAGGCAGATGACCATGGCTCTTCCGTGAACAGTGAGGAGGTGTCTTGGCTAATTTACTTGGGTTGCAACACTACTCAAAGAAGGACTGCCACCTGGAGAGGCTCACATTTTCCAGTGACCAACAGACCAAAAAAAGGACTTTTGGACTATTTTAAGTATAAGTTTAAAATGGCCAGTGGCTTTTGTTTTTTGTCCAGCAAATGGCAGAACCTTCTGTCCAAGTGGTGGTGTGGGAGGAGGGGCAATCCTTATGAAGCATTGGAAGGACTGATGCCTAGCAGAGCTCTTGTTTGGGTTTGGAGGTGTCATCTCCAGTAAGGTTATTTTTAGCATGTGTGTAGAATCTTTTATTGTTTTCTCTGTAATGCTTGTTACCCCACAATTTTTATACAGTAACTTATAATTGCTGCCTCTAGCCTCTGGAAAGAGAGTGCAGACACTGACCTGTTTAGGCACTCTGCCTTGCTTGGTATACATAGGGGATTGCATTGCTTAGAAAAACCCCTGGACTGGAGAGAGAAGCACATGGGTCTTTGCCCAAAAGAGGTAATGGCTGAGAAGCTGGGAGCCTGGGATGTAGAACCTTGAGTAGGGCCATTGACAGAAGGGATGGGGGACACAAAGGAGGCAGTTGCCTTGGGACCCAGGCTTTCAAAGGGGCCTGGAGCTCTAGCCATCACTGCTGCTGGCCAGAACTCTGGGCTCTTTTGAAGTGCCAGTGGTACCACTCCATGTGACTCTGGGGAAGCCCATCACTGCCCATTAACTGGTGGCATTAAGGGTTATTGCCCTTGGCTCTGCCCCTTCTGGCCTTGGCCCCATCCCTTCAAGGGGTGCAGTGCTGGGCTGCCTTCCCACTTTGCCCCAGGGCCAGCATTGGCTGTCGACCCCACTGACCTTGAGGCAGCATGTTGAGGGAATACAAATGCAGTTGTCCTGTACTGTGATGCTGGGTACTTGGAATATTAAAATGGAATTAAAAAGCAAGTAAGGTATTTTAAATAGTGTATTAGTGCATGGGTTTGGGAGCTAGAGTGTTCTGAGGAATGCCTTCCTATCTTCCTTTACCACGACATCCTATGACAGTAACTGGAGAGATCTTTAGGACTGGACAAATCCCCGTCTCTATCCACTTAACCACTTTTACAATAACTTTTTTGGCTTGGTTTGGGTTTTCATTATGTACTTGTGTGGTTGCTGTGATAATCCGGGTGACTGAATTTATCAGTACTAATTTCCAAAGGGTGCTGCCATTTTAAGTATTTGCTATAACTCTCCTGACTATGCTCCCCAAAAGGTCCAAATTAACTTTAAGAATGAAATAAAAAACTATTTATACTTGCAGTCTTTTCCTACTATACGATTTTTGATTAGGATTGCCAGTCTTCCTTTAGAATGCTGATCATGGGAACTTCTCGGTTTTGTTTGTGCTGAGCATTTGTCCTCCCAGACAAATGTTGCCAACACAAGCAGGAAATACTCAAAACTCAGGACTTACCCTGCTTACAACAACTGCTTTTTATGTCAGATGCCCTATAGAAATCCAGGATGTATTTATGTTTCCACACCCAATATGACTCCCGTGCATTATGAAGCAATGTCATGGGACTGCTAAAGTACACAGCTACTTTCTACAGGCAATTGTGTGCATTTTGAAAAGTATATTTCACTTGTGCAGTGCTTAGAGCCAATTGGCATAAGATATTTACTTAGGGTTTTATGCTGAATTGTAACCCTCTGTGTACAGTGCAAACTGACATTTAAAATCCACATCACCTATATTTTTATAGCTGCCTTATCTTATGCTTTGTTTGATTTTTCTACCATGTATCCTATAAAACACCTTATCAGGCCCACTGATGGGAGCAGTGGGGAAAGAAAGGTGGCAATTACTCTGCCGCTCAGTGATTCTAAGGGGCCGGGAGCTCCCACACACTACTGCTGTTGTGGCAGTGGCAGCATCGGGGGCCCTGGGCCCTTTAAATTGCCAGTGTAGTACCATTCTATGCAGCTCTGAGGGCTGGGGAGGGGGCTCGATGCCGTGATCTGTGCAACATTTGAGGGCTGGCTGCCTCTGGCTATACCCCTTCCTTACAAGGCACCATCTCATCTGAAGGTATAGAGCTGCTCACCACATACCTTTTGGGGGGTGGTGCGCTGTGGAAGCTGTCAGTCCCCCTGCTTATGACTGATGTTGCTCCTATTGCAAAGAAATAACTAACTAGGTTGCTTTTGAGCAAAATAGTACACAAACATAGAGTAAAAGCCATGTTATCCAGCACTTGGATAGTGAGCACATTCTGTTAACCGGCATCCAAGGCAGTAGCCATGGGGCCGGCTTCCTGGCTGAGGCCAGCTCCCACAGTGCATCTCCTCGACCCAGCTGGGGCTAGCAGAATGGGGCCACCTCCCCAGGCAGCATTTGAACTTCAGATTTAGTGTCTGAATCTCCACTATTTTTGTTCACTAAGAGCCTGGCCTTGCAAGGAACAGAGTAACTCCTCTGCTTCCTACCGCTCAATGAAGTAAATAGGTTTTCAGAGCATCATGCAGGAGCACAATCTGAGCTTGCAACAGGTGTCAAAGAAGTTGCTTGGGATGGGCCTTTGGACAAGTAGAATAGCAATATAATTAAAGCAATGCCTTCACTGTAATAAAAGGTGAGGTGCTTAAGTTGTTAGCTGTCTCAGTGTAATATCCTGGCAGAGATAAAGTACCATTCCACTTTGTAGCTAGTCAAGTTATACATCTAGTATAGGGTTTACTATTGACTTGAACTGGTTTCTTAGCAGTGAATACTTCCCAGACCTTGTCTCCACTAGGATTTTGTACTGAGATGCTAACTTGATGTAAATACTCTATTTTTGTGTTGCAATGAAGGTGTAGCATTTATCTGGGTATGATGAATGTACAGGTTGAAGCTCCCTAATCCGGAACAGAATGGTCTGGCAACTTCCATAATCCAGCACAATTTGAGTTAGCCAGACAACCCCTTATGGGTGTGGCCAAGTATGCCACAGTCCCATAAAGTTTGTTTACAGCCACCAGTTCTGGCTCTTGGTGTTCAGTGCAGTTATTTAGTTGTAATTTACCCCAGATGTCTTCTAAGAGCCCAGTAAACAGTGATAGTGTTGTTAGACTGCTAGATAGTATTGACCTCCTGTGGCACGTTGCTGTGAATGACACCCACAAACACAGCCAACGTGGCAGTTCTGTTGCACTACATTGTTTTATTAACTTATAATGATTTGGGGAGAACAAGAATGATTAAAATGGTAGTGTTACAGATAATACAGGTTGAATCTTTCTCAGCTGGCGCCCTTGGGACCTGACCAGTGTTGTATTAGAAAATTTGCCAGACCATGAGAGGTCAGTATTGTCTAGCACCTTCTCAACAGTTCCACTGGTTACTGGGCTTTTCATGGGAACTTGGCAAACCCATGGTAAGCGGCCATCCAGGTAACTGAAATCATGCTGGATGAGGGACGTTTCCAGATGAGAGCTCTGGATTAGAGAGGTTCAACCTGTAGTCACTTTTTAGACTAGTACTTAATAATGCAGGCTGATTATCATTACTGATTTTTCTCTCCTTAGCAGGAAAGAACCATAAGCATAGTTCTACATACTAAAGTAAAAACTCCTTTTCTGTTTTAATTTTGATGACATATTCTTGCAAGTGTACTTAAATCTGGCTCTAGCATGAAAATCTGACGTTTAAAAAGTTTGGTTTGTGGTGGAGTTGTAGTTCAGTTACTTAAATGTGGGTCCAAGTAAGCTATCGGAGTTTTTGTTAGATGTGACCATAAGTGGGCTTTTAGAATAGGCATATAAATAAAGCAGCTTAGTAGAAAGGTGTTGAACAGCCTCTGAGCTTGTCTGCACAGCACAATTAGGGTGATTTAATTGACTTGTAGCCACTGAAGTAATTAAATGGACTGTTGGTGTCCATATACCACCCTCCTTCTGCTGGTTGTGCACATCCTCACTTAGGGACATTGGCAGTAGGAGTGTGGGGCAGTGCATGGCTAACACCTGTATTCCCTAACCACTTCAGGACTGACTGCCCCAGGTGTGAGCCCTGCACAGGTTGACAGCTGCATCCAGAGAGGAAATGAGAAAGAAGCTATGAAACTAACAACAATGACGTCGTGGGCTGTCCATGTAAACTCTTTCCCCTTAGTTCTGGGAATAAAATGTAATTACTCTTCATTCCAACGTGTGTTAAGAATCATAGAATACTAGGACTGGAAGGGACCTTGAGATGTCATCGAGTCCAGCCCCCTGCCCTCATGGCAGGACCAAATACTGTCTAGACCATCCATGATAGACATTTATCTAACCTGTTCTTAAATAGCTCCAGAGATGGAGATTCCACAACCTCCCTAGGCAATTTAGTCCAGTGTTTGACCACCGTGACAGTTAGGAATTTTTTCCTAATGTCCAACTGTGAGCCGATGCCCAGGTGCCAGCTAAGGGTCTGGTGGGGCAAAGGGGGTGATGCTACGCTAAGCAGCCAGGGCAGGCTGGGTTCTTTGGTTTGTGTTTAGTTCAGGTACAGCAGCAAGAGGAAAATTACACTTAAAGAGGCTTCAACAGTTACTTTTTATTTATACAAAGATAGAAACAATTTAACTAAGACAAATGATTAAAGTACAAGTTAGTACTTGTTTTTAAAGGGGAAACAACACAATTTAACTTAAGAAAAGTTTTAGACAAACTAGCTAGCTTAAACTAATACAATTAATGTGTACACAAGAAAGGCAAGTTGCAGGTGTGATTTTTCACCCCTGCCTCTTAGACCTGGTGGAACCAGAGTCTTTCCTTCAGTTCCTATAGGAAAGAAGTGTAATACAGGTGTAATTCTTACCCCTGCCTCCTAGATCCAGTGTGACCCAGAATCTTTCTCTCAATCCCTCGGGAAGAAGTAGATACGAACCAGGCGTCCCCAGTCTCAGGAGTTAATTCCAGACCTGGCCAGCAGGTGTAGGTGATTGAAACTCAAAGGGGGGGTGGTCTGCCAAGCCCCTTCATACTCCTTTTGTCGCATACGCTTCTTTCTGGTCTCAAGTGGCCAATTGGGAGGAATATGTTTGAACCCCAGGTTTCCCAGGAAAGGTGCAAGGCTCAATTCGCACCTGTGAATTGTGGACAATTGGGCACCTTTGGAGGTGATGGACGGGGGTTCCCCGTTCTTCCTGGGGAAGTGATCAAGGTGTGTCAATTACTGAGATCAGCCAGAAGGGTGGCCATGAGCTAGCCCATTCACTGTCTGGTTTTTGTGTATAGTAGAGAGGCTGGGTGAGACAGCCCACGTGCGTTCCCAGGACATCAAAGGCTACCTGTCTCCCCTGCTTATTTCTCTCTCTGTCTCTCCCGGGGTGGGGGGAGAGGAAGAAAAGGCCAAATGGGGGGTTCACGTCTGGCTACACCAACCTAAACCTCCCTTGCTGCAGTTTAAGCCTATTGCTTCTTGTTCTATCCTTTAGTGTCTATAAGTCAACTAAATCAAACTAATTGTGTTTGTGTAGACAAGCCCAGAGGCTGTTCAACACCTGTCTGCTAAGCTGCTTTATTTATTTGCTTTTAGAATAGGCAAATGAATAATGAAATAAATCAAGAAGCCCTTACAAGAACCCAGATATTATGTGAGATACTCTGTCCCATACACAGATGTGGAATGTGAGTGTATACACACAAGTGGCTCCATTCTGAACAGCTATTGGAGTGAAATATTTAATGTCATTGTAACAGTTAGAGAGACAACTTCATTAGTGCTGTACTCACCAATCTGTTACATTCTAGGCTTCCCCTTATTAATGATTCATCAGAGTAAGTCCCATGTAACCAACCTGAATGTGATAAATGTTTGATTCTTAGGAATATTCTCTCAAATTCTGTCTGAACAGAATTAAAGGCGACCACTTGAAAAGGAAAAAAATAATTGGGTTTATGCCCTTTTATTCTGAAATACAAGGAGTCCTCGTGACTGAGTGTGGGGGTGCTAGTGGCAGCAGGTTATTGTTTAAAAACCAAACTCTTTGAAAGAATGTAACTTCCTGACCGTCTGTATGTATAATTAAGAAACAAATGGTGCACATACCTGGTTTTTGAATTTTAAACAGCTCACGTATTCTTTCCTACACCTACTCAGTCCTCTTGAACCTCTGTCAAAAGCTGTTCTACAACCTAAAATATTTGAATGCAATTACAAAAAGATTAATATAGACTGAAATAGTAGTCTAGTTTAAATTTGAACAAGAATTCTCCATTTATTGTGTTACAGTATTGTGCCCTCAATGGGAAGGAAATAAATACTGACCTGGTCAATATTTTTGCTTCTTGGAAAGAGTACTATTATCTTCATGCATAATGGAACATCCCAGCTTGTGACTGTGAAGTATGATGACTAGTAAATGTGGATGGTGTTCTTAATGACATGTTTCCTAAACTTCCCTTGTAAAATGCTTTTAACTAGACCTTATCTATCATGTTACTTTCCTGTTAGGATGGTGATGATATATTTTCCTCTGTTTTGCAATACAAATCCTGAATGACTTAGGTTCTGAACATGCCATAAGTTGTATATAATGAGCTAAACATTCAGCAGTCATTTGATGCTGCTCTTAAAACTTCAGAATTACAACAATTCATCAAATTACCTTAGATTTCACATTGCCCAAACAACAAAGAGAATAACCTGCCATTGCTGAGCATCTTGAAATGGAGAAGTCACTTGTCTTCCATGCCAACCTTTTATGTAGAAATAATTCTAATAGTGACCCATTTGTAACTTTTAGTAAAAGCTTAGCAAAAACTCTGATGCTCTTTGTTTACTTTTAATAGCAAGAAACAAAACTTCCCCTCCTTAGCATCCTAGAACACCTTTGTCTTATTCCTAGGTAAGTCGTCTCCAGTTGAATTCAAGAGCTGTCACTGGAGCATGCCAGAGATATCTTTGCCCGAGCATGCTTACTTACTGAATAAATTTAATGCAGATGGGTTTCTTATTCTTTCACTTAACAAATGTTATGTATTATAATGGCACCTACAAATTCCAGCAAGGTTCAGGGACCCAACAAATGCATTCACCACTTTATATACTGTCCAGAATAATGCTCTAGATTCTAAAAGGAGACAACGTGTGAAAGGGGGATGAAATGTACAAGTACTGTGAACAGACAGATGTTTTGTAAATGCCCTGTTGATTACAAGTTTCTTCTCTTTTTGTGGGAGGGTTAATATAAATTAAAGCACCCAAAAACCTGTTAATGTTTAAATATTTTCTCTATGCAAGCTTTAGTTAAAGATCTTGATTAGAGCTCTGAAACTATTTATATTTTTGTTAAAGAATCATGATCATGGATTTCCTGACTTTAAGCTTACGGTAGTTTCTATTAAAACAGAACCTTTTGCTCCAGACTACCTTCCCTGAGTTTTGGGTAAGATGGAAAAAGGGAAGTTCTTTGTGGGGCAGAATTATAGCTTCAAAAATGGAACAGTAAAAATCGAGCTATAATTCTGTTAGCATTTTGGGTTCCTTGATATGTTTTTAAAGTGGGAAAACTTATTAAAAATTAAGGTGGAAACTTTTTGACTGGGAATTGTGCCCATATCTTGTGGATGCATAGCGTAGGTAGAAACCTCTAAAATATGAAGGAATTGGTGAAGGGTTGAGGGTAAGAGTTTTATCACCCACTTAGGCATTAAGCTATACCCTTCCCTGAGCTAGATATTAATTCTGTCATCTCTACATTTGCAGCAGGTGGACTGCTGTGTAGGTGACTTCAGTGCAAATGGAAAGTGGGATGAGATGGCAAGATAATGTCAATAGGAAAGAAGGAGAAAGTATTTTTGAACCACTGGAAATGTAGAAGAATTGGAACAAAGAACAAAAAATACTATCAAGGCACACATCCAATGCCGCGTTTTCTGGGCTTGGATAAAGGTGAACATGGTCAACAGATATATAGCTAGCTAGCTTTAATTTCTCTCCAAATAGTTCACTGGTGAATTAGATAAAATAACTTGATTCTGAGAACATCAGATTTTTTTTTTTTAACTCAACCACAAGTTAACCATTAACTATGTGGTATATCTTGATTACTTGTTGATACCTGCAATTTGGCTGTAGATTTCAGTGATTTGTCTTTAAATGAAGACAGCCCAGTGTGGGAAGAAAACTGTTCACAAGAGTTTTTAGTCTCTCTTTAAATCCATGGAAAATATCTGCTTAGAGGACGTAGTATTTGAAACAGCAGTAAATCTTTAAGTGAAGTCCCTGAAGGTGTGGTGTGGTTTTGGTTTTGGTTTTGGTTTTGGTTGAAGAAAATCTCAATTGTTAATATGCTCCATGGTTTTCATTACAGATGCAGCCTGAAAAGTAAAGCATGCCCACCATCTCCTTTCTGGGCCAGTAACTTTCCTAGAACCATCTCTGTCAGTGTTTGCTCATTACCATCTCTTAGCAAGTAACCTGTGATAAGTGCACTCTGTATAGCTTTCCTATAAACGTGTTTCTGAATGAAGCAGGAGGACTTTTCCCCATTCTGACAATAGGCATTACTTTCCAAAAGGCTCCAGAAGCTGACCTGTAGTAGAAAGCTCCTCCTACAAATGAAAATATGAGGCAGAGTTGGTAACTGTCTCATATTGAGATTTTTTGCGCCTTTATTTGGGGATAAGGATGTTTTGAGAGTTACAGATTAAAATTACGTATTGCAAGGGGGGTAAAACTGCAAAGTTGAGCATTTAAGTTTAAACTGGGACATTTAACTGCAGACTACTCGATGGCACACTATTTAAACACTTAGGACCCGGTCTCCACATGAAAAGCTACAGCTGCACTGCTTTCGTGCTATAGTGAAGATGCTACTACACCAGTAGGAAAGTGTGATTATAGTTACACCAGCATATGTTGGAGTGGAACATTAACTTCTTGCTGAGAGTAACAGAGAGAAAGCCGTGCTAGTCTATATACTATCAAAACAAAAAAGCAGTAAAGTAGCACTTTAAAGATTAACAAAGTAATTTATTAAGTGAGCTTTAGAAGGACAGACCCACTTCTTCAGACCATAGCCATACCCGAACAGACTCAATAGTATTTTTGGTTCTCTGTGCTTTTAATGTTGACTGTTCTGGTATGGCTATGGTCTGAAGAAGTGGGTCTGTCCTTCTGAAGCTCACCTAATAAATTATTTTGTTAGTCTTTAAAGAGCTACTTGACTGCTTTTCTTGTTGAGAGGTGCTTCTCAAGTACCAGTAAATTAATCTTACTGCCCCTGTGAGTGTAAGTGGTGATGGTCTTTCCATTTTGTAGTGGGGATGGTGAAACAGAGACACACAGGCTAAAACCATCAGAAACTTTTTAAAATGGCAGCTGAGATCCTTGCATCCTCATGTTACTTTTGGAGCTAGGAGTTGAAGAAATGCCCCCCCAACCACCACCACATATGACTTGCAGTAAGATAAAATTGCAATACATTTGCAAAAGTTGGCAATAAGGATTTATGTAAATAGAAGATCTTGCATGTAGGAGATCTTCTGTGAAAGCTGTGGGTTTGCTGTACTAAAACAATGGAGCTTTTTATTTCTCCACACCCTTTTTGTATTTATTCAAATATCAGGAGCTATCCACAGGGACTAAAATTTTTATATTGTCCCATTGCATTGTAGGCTAATGCTCTGCATGAACTGAGCTCTAACAAAATGATTTTAGAGTTGTATGTAATCACTGTGCTAATACACTGATGAAGGAGAATGGTTTTTACATTTCAGTAAACTGTTAGTTTGTAAGTTTCGTTCCCAGGATGAACTTCATAACGTATATAGACAGCCACTTATGGGTGTGGCCAAGTGGAACAATTTGTATAAGTGTGTGCCATGCTAAGTTCTTGCATATATTTATGAACTTTTTTTTGGTGTCCTGACTGTAAAACTAAAGATGTATGTATTTAACTTCAGGAAGCAGATGGCAACTGGCACAGTGTAGCTCAGTTAATTGAATTTTTAAATTGTTTAAATTATTTAGCTAGGGTTGTGACCCTTCGAGTGTACTGTTGTCAGTTCTTTCATTGGTATACAGTATGCTTAATATTTATATGGCGCACATTAACATGCAATAGCTGTGGCTTTAATTTAAGCCCTTGATATTTTTTAACTCCATCTTTGTTGTCCCTGTAAATGAGTATCTGTAGTACTACTGCACTAGTGACTACTTAGTTATTTTTCTTTACTGTAATTAGAAAAGGATGCATATTTTTTCCATGTACATTTAGATGCTTTCCCTTGAATATCTTTCCCTCTTTCAAAGACTTCCAAAACTAAATCTTGTTCCCATGGTGCTCTAGCAAGCATAGGACACAATGGGAAAATATTCCTGTCCAGTCAAAAACAACCCCTTTGACTTTAGGTATGCATTCAGATTCTCTTCCATGCACAAGAATGAACTGGGATTTAGACTGAAATTGTTCTAACAGCGGTTCTCAAACAGTAGGTTAGGACCCTATGTGGGTTGCAACACTGTTTTTAATGGGGTCACCAGGACTGGGGTTAGACTTGCTGAGCTTGGGACCAAAGCTTGAGCCCCTTTGTCTGTTGCTAAAACCTGAGGGCTTCAATCCTTGGTATTGGGTTTTACATTACACAACGCCCTCACTTGGGGCTAAAGTCCTTGGGCTTGGCCCCAACCCACCCAGAGCGGCATAGCTCAGGTAGCCTCAATCTTTAGTCGTCCCTCCTCTCCTGGGGTTGTGTAGTAATTTTTGTTGTCAGGAGGGGGATGTAATGTTTCTAACCATCTAGAAGCACCTGCTCATGGTACCAGCTCTGCCACTCTCAAGGGAGTAAAGAGTATATTAACTCTTGGTATGCGTGCCTGACTTCTTGTAGGGACAAACTTTTGCCTGGGTTATCCTGAGCACCAGAACCACAAGGAGGCAGCCTGCATGAGCATTCAGCTTTCTTACTTTTTGTTATTCATAACAAAACAGCAATGTGTGCTATCAGAAACAGAATGTTGTGCTGTCAACCTTGATTACTGTTTCTGGTTCTCTATGCCTGAAATATTGAGTCTGTTCTGGTATGGCTATGGTCTAAAGAAGTGGGTCTGTCTCATGAGAGCTCACCTAATAAATTATTTTGTTTAGTCTTTAAAGTGCTACTTTACTGCTTCTTTCCATTTTTGTATTGCTACCCAACTGAGGCCACCTCTGCATTACAGACTTAGGCTATGCTTATACTAGACATAAGTTGACCACTGATATGCAGTTTTAGCTATGATAGCAATGGGTATGTCTCCCATTGTTGCACCTGTGCCACTGTAGTTCTGTACAATAAAGGTAAGCTCTGAATGTGAAAGGTTTGATTCCTAATTTGGGGTGATGGGAAGGGAGAAAAAGCTGGATGTCAGACAATGTCTGTCTGGGATGGATGAGCCGCCAAAAATGAATGGAGTCAACATGTCTGAATGGAAGACTCAATGACTGGGCATTAACTCCTAATGACTGGCAGCCAGCAGGAAGCAAATTCCTTCAGTTCTCTGCAGGGAAGCACAGTGGAAAGTGTTAGGGAGAAAACAGGAATGAGGTGTGAAGAGACTGCTGGTATGTCTACCTTACAGAGATGATGATGACATAGCTTTAGTTCTCTTAAGTGTCTTCACGGTTTTGCTATGTACGCTGGCAGTTTGTGCATGGGGGAAAAATAAAAATCAAACATTTTTCTGTCTAAATTACTTCAGTCTTGGTTTGAAGAAAATCATAAAACAACTCCTTTATGCCAGCATATTGCAGGTGGTTGTCAACACTGGAGAAACCCTGCCTATCTCTGCAGACAGCAGAGTTCTTTATGATTTAAAAGTACACTTCCCAGCAGAAAAAGCATATTTTATAGAATATAACTGGCATACAGGATATATATGTCCAAATGCACATACTTCCTATCTGAAAAAGGACTTGTAGAACTTCATGTAATTGCATTGGTATTTTGAGAATGGGGTGGAGAAGCAAGACAGTCCAGAATAAGAGTGTCATAGATTCACCTAACAGTAAGTTTAAGACAGATTGTACAGTATGGTTGACTTTTAAATATTCTAAGTTACTTAGAATCATAGGACTGGAAGGAACCTGGAGAGATCATTTAGTTCAGTCCCCTGCATGTGTGGCAGGACTAAGTATTGCATAAACCATACTTGACATATGTTTGGAGTATTTTGAAAGCAGATAAGACAACGAGGGAGATTCCACCACCTCTATAGGAAATGTATTCCAGTGCTTAACCACCCTGACAGTTTGGACATAAGGAAAAACTTCCTACGTAACTTGCAGTCAAATGTCCCAGTGTAAGACGACAGCAATTTCAAAATTATTAAAATGAAGGAAATGAGACTAAACTTACTGCTAATAAAAGCATATCTTCTAAAATATAAACACTTCCTGATTTTAAAACTTACTCCTAAACTGAGGAAGACTTTCTTCTGCTCAAGGGGGGACTTAGATTTTCTTTGGCAAGTTTTGCAGTAACAGTGAAAACTCAATTATTAGACTTTTAGTCAAGAAGATTGACTTGGGGTACAGTCTGAACCTCTAGTCTGGCATTCTCTCATCCGGGAACATCCTCAATATGTTGTGATTTTTAGGTAGCTGGACAACCATTTATCATGGGTGTGGCCAAGTTTCCCATGACCCTATTTCTTGAGGAATACAAGTGAAGAAAAAGGAAATTGTGATTTTTTTTTTTTGGACAGTTTGTCAACAAATAAATAATCCAATTTTCATGGCATAATGAAAAGCCACTTTTATAGCCTGATGGTTTTTAATTTTTTTAAACAATCATCAAACTTTAGAAATTTCATACAAAAACCTATGTTAAATGTTTTAGGTTGCAAGGTCATGCATTAGAAAATTTGGAGAGGTCAATTTGATCCTGGCATATGCACGCCTAATTCTGCTTACTATTGTGACCACACTGAATAGGATTTAAAAAAATTAAAAAAAAAGTTAGCATGTAACTAAAGCTGATGGTAATGCATATCTATCACTGGGCAGAATTAAGTTTGTGCAGGGAGCTGTAAATCTGTGGAACTAAAAAGTCTAAGAAAACATTTTATTTCCATGGGGTTTCTTGTGTAAGTTCACTTAAGCTGTATAGCAATACCCCTGATTTACTCACTCTCTCAGCAGTCCGTTTGGGGTGGGTTATCCCAAAACAATAGATAATGCTGCTCTGCACTGGAAAGTTACCCACTTATATAACTTCTCTATATACATTCTTTCCTGTTTTCTGAACTGAAATCTCACACTGAAACAGAGGCTGAGTTAGAGCTGTATGAACTGCAGCTACAGACCAGCGCAATTTTTTCTATGCTAGCTGTTTTGGTAGAGTAGGCAAACAGTTACTGTCAAAGTTCTCGTGACTGTAAGCAATGTACTCCTTAAAAAAAACTGTTAAAATTTTAACCGACTTGATCAGTTGTTAATATCTGGCTAAATAGATTTTTTTTTTTTTTTTTTTAAAAAGCATTTCTTCAAGGGCTTTTCATTCTTCTTCCTGGCTTGACTTACCACCTTAAAAACAGCAATGTTGCAAAGCTCATTAAAGAAACTCCTGCCCAAGTGCTGTCCTCAGTTAGTGGAATCATGTTTGGATTCAGTGAGAGGGAACTGAGCTCTTCTGTCATTGTCATCTTCTCCCTTGCAGAGACCCTGTTATTTCTTCCTAGGCATAAAGGAGTCAGTTCACTTTTCCAGTTTGCCTCTAGATGTCTTCGAAGAGCCCAGTATGCAGTGGAAGTGTTGATTAATGCTGCTAAACAAATATTGACCTCCTGTGGTTTGGCAAATTCTCTGATTCCGCATGGGTCAGGTCCCAAGGGTGCTGGTATGTGAAAAATTGACCTGGCTTCTAATTTCATCCCCAATAATTCAGTTTATTGCACCATGGCAGTAGTAAATTGGTCATTGTTTTGTTTGTAGACTTGAAAAGGCATCATTATTCAATAGAAAATAATTTTCTTGAGGTTCACAATAAGTAAACTGATCTCATGCCAGGCACAGAAGAACCAGCATCTGTTCAAAGGGGTCTTTGGTGGTCTGCAGCAGGTTGAAGTTACAAACTTTTTTGATCATGGGTATAGTGTAGCAGGGCTGTTTCTGTACTTAAACTAATGTCAATTAAGCATTAACAGACTTTTGACATAAGAATGGAAATCTCTATGCTGACAGCCCTGTCTCAGCCTTCTGCTCTGGTAAAGAGAACAGTTTAAGATCTTGAGTAGTGAGAATTCTGTAATCATAGTATAGAAGTACAATTCTCCTTCACAGCAGTTTTTTGAAGGCTTTCCCAGCTTGCATATACATAACTGGACAGAGAAAGGTGGAAAGGAATAGTGAGAGAGGCATCAGACACCAAAGGGCACTGAGCCCACAGTTATGGATGTTATAATACATAACTCTGGCTTGACCCTTTTGTGCAGTAGGATGCATCCACCAAATCAACCCCAACATGGTCAAACTCCTTCCTGTTCATCCCCATTGGACCCCATCTTCCCAGCTTTGCTCTTTTAAAGCCATATACATACAATCCCTTTTCTGGGTAAGTTAAGTCTCTCTTGCATTTGGCATCCAGGGGCATGACAAACTTCTTATATGTTGGATTCTTGACTGTCAGCAAGTCAACAGCAAACTGGGAGGTTCCTTCTTGCTTGTTATTTATGGGCCAGCTGACCAGTAATGGAACACCAGTCATATCCACAAATCTCATAAGATTAGGAAGTTGCACTACAACTGTTCTGCCAAGTCCAGATCTGAGAAATCTATTGTAGGGCTTGTCACTTGTTTTTAGTACAGGCTATTTACTGGGCATTGCTCACCAGTGGCTGCTCAAGCTGGCTATGCAAGAACTCAGTGAAGCGCCCTTCACCATCTGCTCAGCACAACAGTTGCCAGGCTCCTCATCCATTTGGTTCTGTGTTGTGTTCTCAGAATGCAACCAGATGCTGCTTCAGCTGAATCTGAGTCTAGTGTTATCTTGTTCCATCTCTATGGGCAACTGTATTGGTGAACTTAATACAGGTGGTAAAGAAATGAACGTCACTCTTCTCAATGGTAGCTGAGTATCATTAGGGATGTGCTGCTCCCACCTTCTTAAAGACACGCACAGCTCATGAATCTGGTTCAAAGAAGCCCATTTAGCTTTTGAATCACAGACTAGCTTGGGTATATTGCAGGGGTGGCCAGACTTACCCTGACCTGCTGAGCAATGTACAAAAAGCACCTGCTGGATCTGAGCTACTGCTGGAGGTAGAGCCCTGCATAAATACAAATGTCTGCCTTTTTAGATGTGCATGTCCACAGACTGAAACTGGTATCAACTGAGCTTCAGGGCTCCGCTCTCAGGAGCCAGCACCCTGCGCTGACAGCTCCTTTAGGCTGTGCATGTTTACCATCTGAACCCCACCCACAGCAAGGCTGTACAATCCGACGTCAGGAGATGTGGCTGGGGTTACGGGGTTGCCAGTGAAGGGTGCTAGCTCCTGGGAGCAGCAGAACCTCACTTGTCTCCTTTGGCCATAGCATCTCCTGGGAGCAGAGCCCTATGGATCACTGGATACTGATTTATATCTCTGGATATAAGTGTCCATGTGTACACCTTTGTGTTCATTCAGAGTTCTAGCTGTAGGCATGCCCTGCAGGTTTTAAGCCTCCCCACCCTGCTGTGAGGTAGAAGCCCTGACCTTCCTCCTCCTTCCCCAGTTTGGTATGCACAGAATGGAGGGAGTTGCGGGTAGGGCATGGGGACAGGGGATGGGGAGGAGAGCTCTGCAAGGTGTAGTTTAACTGTAAAATTGCCACTCACTTGATGACCCTGGACACAGAGTCCAATAATTGTTCAGAGTGAAGGTAGGGTTTGAAAATGGATATCAAGCAAACATCTAATGTTTCAGCATTCAAATGCAGTATGATGGGAGTAGGGTTACATTTTACAAACATAGGTCCTGGAACAGGAAAATATGAAGTACAGGTATTATGCCATCCCTTTGGCTATTAGGCGGCCCTGATCATTCATTGTCCACAAAGGCATGTGTGGTCAAAGTCTCTGACCTCATTTGGTAAAACTCTCGGGGGGGCGGGACTTAACACTGAATTGTCTACAGCTGTGATTCTCAAATTTTCAGTTTAGTTAATTGGAGAAAGTTCCACTTTGACAAATGTAAAATGTCTCCATACACAGCTCAAGAAAACTCCTACTGTTTTTGGTGGGGAAATACTTTAAAGTTAAATAGCTTAAAATAACTTACAAATCTGAGTCAGTAATTTTAATTTACTGCCATTGGAGTTACTTTTTTGGGGAAAGGCGAGACTGTATGCACTGAAAGAAATGCCCATGGTTACTGAGGTGGAGGGTAAAAGGAGTAACCCCGCCTGATATCAACTGTTTTCTCTGTCATTGTCCATGTACCAAAGAGGGAGCAGGTGTTCAAACTGAGTTATAAATTTGGTTTAAATGCTGTTTATATTAACATGGCTTTGTTGGCAAACCTATACATGCGTGATCCTGATCCTGACACCATAAGTATGTAGGGGGGATGCTGTGCTGAAAGCCCTATTGAAAATAGTGGGGCTTGGTGAAGGTCCAAGAGTCCGCTTATATGATGCCAGTTGTAGGATTAGGGCCTATATTTAAAACCGTGCTTTGTAATTAGCCTAACACGGAGGCATCCAGAATGTGCCAAATACTGAATACAGAGTGGCTGTTACATGGGAAATAGATTGACAGATTATGAACCTTGTTCTGTGCTACCAATTTATGACAGTATAACTGCATTGCTTAAGGGTGTGTAAAATCCACACCTCTCAGCAATGCAGTTTTGCTGACCTAACCGCCCTTGTAGATGGTGCTATGTCAACAGGAAGGCTTTTGCCATCAACATAGCTGCCGCCTCTCAGGGAGGTGGAGTAATCGTGCTGATTGGAGAGACTTACTATGACATTGTAGGTTCAGGCAAGCCCTAAGGTCAGAAGGGCCACAACGATCATCTGCTGTGACCGCCTGTAAAAACAAAGGTGTAGTACTTCCCTGAATTAATTCCTGTTTGAGCTGGAGCATGTCCTTTAGCAAAGCTTCCAATCTAGATTTAAAATTGACTTGTTGTGGAGAATTCTCCACAATCTTGTAAATTTTTCAGTTTGGTTTAATTACACACACTTCAAAAAAAATTCTTTCTGGTTGGAGTATGTCTGTCTTCTGTTTCAGCTGTTGGATCTTATAACTTTGCTAGATTGAAGAGTCCATGATATTTTACTGGATGCCCAAAAAGCAAACAACAAGGGAGGCCACTTGGTTAAAATGTTTGGCTTAGAAAGGAAGTAAAACCAGCAATTAAAAAAAAAAAACCACAACCCATCACACAAATGAAAGAAAACAAAATTGATCATAATGAGTATAAATTAGAAACTGTGAATGGCAGAAAATTTGGTAAGGGAAGCAAAAGAGGAGTAGGCAAAATCTACAGCTAATGGAGTTAGGTAATGCACGTTGGGGAAAAATAACCCCAATTATACATACAATGTGATGGGGGCAAATTTAGATACAACAGATCAGGAAAGTCTAAATATAAACATTTAAAAGGGTGTTCTCAGGTAGATGTGAAGACTACCTATGCTTTAAAATGAGAGTATGCGGGTACAATGATGTGTTCAATGTTGAGATTTTTTTTTAAACAGACTTGTATAGGCCTCCATTGTAAAATATTTGTATATTGTAATCAGTTCTAAATACGCTATTCTTATTCCTTCATCAGAATACCACATTTTACAATGCAATAATATTCATCTCTACAGAGTTTTTAATTAAAATAGAAAACGAATTTCAAAGATCTTCTAGAAGTAGTTAAATACTTCACATTTGGTTTTTTGACATGGAAAAATAAAGGTTAATTTAATCTTATCTAAAGAAATTACTTGTGTGAGCTTTTCCCACTGACCTTCTGATGGATGTAACTGACTACACCAGTCACTGCTAATGAAAGTTCTATTCAGCTAGAAGTGCTAAAATCCTGTGCTTCTGAAACAGAAGGATCTGAATTCTACCTCTAGAATTTAAGATGACATGGAGTGCATCATAGTAAAGGCCTCTGTTCTGCACTTCCAATATTGTTGTAATACTTTTGGATATATCAATGAATTAAATGTCAGTTACAATCATCATTAGCTCAGCCTGTTAAAATTTCGAAAAGACGGTAGGGATGTGCTAACGGTCTTGGATTAGAAATCCTATTCCAAGTTTTTGACCTATTTTTGAAATAGGCATCTGAACTCAAAGTTCTTAGCAGAGCTGCTATTAAAACCCATCTTTTAAGAAGACTCTTAGAATGCATTTTATCCTTTTTTTTTTTTTTTTTTTTTTTTATATTAACTGTCAATTCATTGCCTTTGTCAAGTACGTGCAGACTGCTGGCAGAATGCATTCGGACAGGGATTCAGAGATAACCTTGGATGAGGACTCTCAGCCAAATGATGAGGTGATGCCCTATAGTGATGATGAAACAGAAGATGAATTGGAGAGTCAGCAGCCTGGAGTTGAACCAGAGCAAAACCAAATCAACAGAGAGGCTGAGGAGAGCAGAGAAACACTCAAGAGAGGTAATAGCATGAAAGGAATTGTACTAAACCTCCAAGTAACTATTTATTTTTTAAAGGTTTGAAGGATTGTTCTGAGTACTATATGTGCATAAATTGCTGAATTTGCTGGGTTTATTTTCAGATTTAAGAACATAATACTTTCTCCCTGGGCAGAGCCACAGAGGTTAATAGAAAATGCAGTTAATCAAAGTAAACTAGAAAGTCAGTCCACTGTCCCCTACAAAAAACTGGATCCCCTACAGCTATTTTCACACCTTGATCTGAGGTGATCAAATAAATATGAGCTTGAAGAGATCCAGTCTCTTTCTTCAGAAATGTTCAGTAACTATTGACTGTTACGCCTAAACCTTTCACGTGACTTCAGATTTATGGTTAGCCTTCCACTTGTTTTCTAGACATTTTGTTTAATTTTGTTTCTGGGTTAGCAGATATGTCACTTCCACAAACTTCCATGAGCAGGGCGAACATAGTCAGTCGGCACTGTTGTCCCACTTTTGCTACTAGCATGCATTCTAGCATGTGTTGATCAGGGAGGCCGAGCACTTAAACCCCGCTAGTAAGCGACCAGGGAGCTTTGCGACCGGGTGCTTGCAAACAGGGTGAGTGCTAACAGGAGGGAGTTTTGAGAGCTCTCCTGGAGGAGGAGAAGGAAGGAGCAAACTAAAGCACGTTGGGGTAAGTGGCTGCTTGTGTTTGGGGGTTCTGGGCTCGTGTTTGTTTGGAGTTTGGTGTGCTGAGCTGAGTGTTTGTTTGTTTGAAAGGCCGTGTGCTCAGGCAGGCAGTTGGAAGCTGTGAGTCTTGATTAGGTTTGAATCGAAACACCGTGTGCTGATTGGCTGAGCTGTAGGCAGGGGGAGGAGCTATCAGGGAGGCCAAGCACTTAAACCCCGCTAATAAGTGACCAGGGAGCTTGCGAACAGGGTGAGTGCTAACAGGAGGGAGTCTTGAGAGGGGAGCTTAGAGGGGGAGCTTGGAGGGAGCCAGTGACTTCTATTGCCCTTAAACTTAAATCCTTTATAACAACCTCTATCTGAAACACTTAATTAAACCCTCATATATAATTAGAGTAGGAAATGGAGGCAGAAGCCCAGCAGCAGAGCGGGGGCTATCCTGTTTATTGTGTCGAGTGCAGTATGTATGACTACCTACCTTGTGAGCGGGTGGCGTATGTGTGCGCTCGATGCAAGGAGCTCCTGGCCCTCAGAGACCGAGTGCGTGCTTTGGAGGCTAGGGTGGCTGAACTGGAGGAGCTAAGGAAGGCAGAGGTGTTTGTTGATGAGACTTTCCGGGATATAGTAGGGCTGTCCCATCTCCAGTCTGACAGTCCTGATGCTGTTATGGAGGATGAAAGGCTCAGGGAAGGAGAGCAGTCAATGGGAGCAGAGGGAAACCATCCCATAGTTGGGACCCTCCTTCCAGAGGGTGCTATGGTATCCTCTCGCGCCGAGGATACTCCTCGGGGGAGGGAGCGCCAGCTGTTAGGAAGAAGCAGGTTTTAGTAGTAGGGGATTCAATCATTAGAAATATAGATAGTTGGGTTTGTGGTGACCGGGAGAACCATATGGTCACTTGCCTGCCTGGTGTGAAGGTTGCGGATCTCTCGAGGCATCTAGACAGACTTATGGGCAGTGCTGGGAAGGAGCTGGTGGTCGTGGTACATGTCGGTACCAACGACATAGGGAAGGGTAGAAGAGATGTTCTGGAGGCCAAATTTAGGTTACTAGGAAAGAGACAGAAATCCAGCACATCTATGGTGGCATCCTCTGAAATGCTTCCAGTTCCACGCGCAGGGCCAGATAGGCAGGCAGAACTTGAGAGTCTCAATGCGTGGATGAGACGATGGTGTAGGGAAGAGGGGTTTAGATTTATTAGGAACTGGGGACCCTTTTGGGGTAGGGGGAGCCTATACAGGAATGATGGGCTCCACCTAAATCAAGGTGGATCCAGACTGCTGGCATTAAACATTTAAAAAGGTCGTAGAGCAGTTTTTAAACTAAGAGGTGGGGGAAAGCCGATTTGGTGCGGGGGAGCACCTGGATTGGACGGAGACTTCTCTTACATGAGGCTCCATAGATAGGGATTCCCTAGAAGTTAGTCAGATAGGGAACATGGGAAATAATATATGGGCAAGATCAGATGTGAAACAATCGCATATAAAAAAATCCAATGTGTCTGTGAAAGGCGGACATATAAATAGTGGTAGTTTTTTAAAGTGCTTTTACACAAATGCTAGGAGTCTGTCTAATAAGATGGGTGAACTGGAGCACCTCATATCAAAGGAGGAAGTTGACATAATAGGCATCACAGAAACATGGTGGAATGAGGACAATCAGTGGGACACTATCATACCGGGATATAAATTATATCGGAAAGACAGAACAGGTCGTGCAGGTGGCAGAGTGGTACTATATGTGAAGGATAATATAGAATCAAATGAAGCAAAAATCCTAAAGGAACCAAAATGTTCCATAGAGTCATTATGGATAACAATTCATTCCTCTAATATGAATATGGCATTAGGAATATATTACCGACCACCTAACCAGGACAGTGATAGTGATGCTGAAATGTTAAGGGAGATTAGAGAGGCTATCAGAATAAAAAACACAGTAATAATAGGATATTTCAATTATCCCCATATTGATTGGGTACATATCACCTCAGGACGGGATTCGGAGATTAAATTTCTTGATGCCTTAAATGACTGCTTCTTGGAGCAGCTAGTACAGGAACCCACAAGGGGAGGGTCAATTCTCGATCTAGTCCTGACTGGAACGCAGGATCTGGTCCAAGAGGTAACTGTTACTGGACCGCTTGGAAATAGTGACCACAATATAATAACTTTTAATATTCCTGTGTTGGGAAGAACACTGCAGCGGTCAAACACTCCGGCATTTAATTTCAAAAAGGGGAATTACACTAAAATGAGGAAGCTAGTTAAACAGAAACTAAAAGGTAGAGTAACTAAACTAAAATCCCTGGAAGCTGCATGGAAACTGTTTAAAGACACCATACTAGAGGCCCAAGTTAAATGTATACCCCAAATAAAAAAACACAATAAGAGACCTAACAAAGAACCACCATGGCTTAACAACCATGTTAAAAAGGCAGTGAGAGAAAAGGGCAGCTTTTAAAAAGTGGAAGTCAAATCCTAGTGAGGAAAATAGAAAGGAACACAAACACTCCCAAATTAAGTGTCATAATGTAGTAAGAAAAGCCAAAAAAGATTTTAAGGAACAGCTAGCCAAAAATTCAAAAAAAGATAGTAAAATGTTTTTTAAATACATTAAAAGTAGGAAAGCCCGCTAAAAAAGCAGTGGGGCCCTTGGATGATAAAGATATAAAAGGAGCAATCAAGGAAGACAGTGCCATTGCGGAGCGATTAAATTATTTCTTTGGTTCAGTCTTCACGGCTGAGGATGTCACAGAGGTTCCTAAATGTGAGCCAGCCTTTTTAGGTGACAAATCTGAGGAACTCTCCCAGATTGAAGTGACATTAGAGGAGGTTTTGGAGTTAATTGATAAGCTGAATAGTAACAAGTCTCCAGGACCAGACGGTATTCACCCAAGGGTTCTGAAAGAACTCAAATGTGAAATTGCGCAGTTATTAACAGTGGTTTGTAACCTATCCTTTAAATCCGCTTCGGTACCCAATGACTGGAAGACGGCCAATATAACACCAATATTTAAAAAAGGCTCTAGAGGAGACCCTGGCAATTATAGACCGATAAGTTTAACATCAGTACCAGGCAAATTAGTAGAAACACTAGTAAAGAATAAAATTGCAAGGCACGTAGAAGAGCACGAATTGTTGGGCAAAAGTCAGCATGGTTTCTGCAGAGGGAAGTCGTGTCTAACTAATCTATTAGAATTCTTTGAAGGGGTTAATAAACATGCGGACAAGGGGCACCCAGTGGACATAATATACCTAGATTTCCAGAAAGCCTTTGACACGGTCCCACACCAAAGGCTTTTATGTAAATTAGTCAGTCATGGGATAGGAGGAAAGATCCTTTCATGGATCAGGAATTGGTTAAAAGACAGAAAACAAAGGGTTGGAATAAATGGTAAATTTTCACAATGGAGGGGGGTAACTAGTGGTGTTCCCCAGGGGTCAGTCCTGGGACCTATCCTGTTCAACTTGTTCATCAATGATCTAGAAAATGAGGTAAGCAGTGAGGTGGCAAAGTTTGCAGATGACACCAAGTTGTTCAGGACAGTCAAAACCAAAAGGGATTGTGAAGAACTACAAAAAGATCTCAGCAAACTGAGTGATTGGGCAGCAAAATGGCAAATGAAATTTAATGTGGGTAAGTGTAAGGTAATGCACATTGGAAAAAATAACCCAAATTACACGTACAACATGATGGGGTCAAATCTAGATACGACAGATCAGGAAAGGGATCTTGGAGTTATAGTGGATAGGTCTCTGAAGACATCTACGCAGTGTGCAGCGGCAGTTAGTAAAGCAAATAGGATGTTAGGAGTTTTTAAAAAAGGGATAGATAATAAGACAAAAGATATCATACTTCCCCTATATAAAACTATGGTACGCCCACATCTTGAGTACTGCGTGCTGATGTGGTCTCCTCACCTCAAAAAAGATATATTTTGGCATTAGAAGAGGTTCAGAAAAGGGCGACTAAGATGATTAGGGGTTTGGAACGGGTCCCATATGGGGAGAGGCTAGAGAGACTGGGACTTTTCAGTCTGGAAAAGAGGCGATTGAGGGACGATATGATAGAGGTATATAAAATCATGAATGGTGTGGAGAAAGTAAACATAGAAAAATTATTTACCTTTTCCCATAATACAAGAACTAGGGGACACCAAATGAAATTGATGGGTAGTAGGTTCAAAACTAATAAAAGGAAATTTTTCTTCACACAGCGCACAGTCAACCTGTGGAACTCCTTGCCGGAGGAGGCTGTGAAGGCCAGGACTCTCTTAGGGTTTAAAAAAGAGCTCGATAAATTTTTGGAGGTTAGGTCCATAAATGGCTATTAGCCAGGGGTAGAGTATGGTGCCCTAGCCTTCAGTACAAGGGCAAGAGATGGATGGCAGGAGATAAATCACTTGGTCATTGTCTTCTGTTCCCCTTCTCTGGGGCACCTGGCATTGGCCACTGTCGGCAGACGGGATACTGGGCTGGATGGACCTTTGGTCTGACCCAGTATGGCCATTCTTATGTTCTAGCAGCAGTTTCTGATGTAGTGTTTGGATATAGAAGGTATTTCTAGCAGCATTGAATATGAGACCTTGATGGATGTCTTTAGTTTGTCATTCAGCAATGACGTGGTCAGCACTGTTGGTAGCTAATTCAAGCACTTAATTAAGATGCAAAGTTAACACATTTTCATGATCAGTGGGGGAAGTTCATGCTTCTTCAGGTTGGCTGCAGATATTTCAGCCTGATTGCAGGTTCAATAGGAACAAAGTGCATCTCTTTACCTGAGGACTGATATTTGCAGCCATATTGGCTAGATTTTTTTTTTCTGTTTCGTTTGCTCTGGATAATAAGAACAACCCTCTCTGTCTAACTTGCAGAGCCTCTGGAATGTACATATCTAAATTAGTCCAGTGGTTACCTATTATTGGGTCGTGCTCCAGAAATCCCATCTTTGTTCCTTTATTTAAGTAAAAAAGATTTCCATTTAGTTTTTCTTAGAAGCTGAATCCTTCATGAATAACTTGTTCTTCCTTAGTGAAGTGTTAACTAAGAAGCTTTTCAAGTAGTCTGAATAATTCTCTTTCCCCTCAGTCAGGTTTCACTTAGTACTTAATTCAGAGTTCTTATTGTCCAGTTATCCATAGTCTTCCAGCATTAGCATCAGTCATGTTTTCACTAGCGTCCATATACACTACAACAATTACCAGTGGATCCACTTATCACTAATGCATACATGAACACACATTATTGTTCAGGACAGTACTTTAATCATGTGGTCGGGACAAGCATATCACCAGGTCTCCTTGCATTTTTGCAACTGGTTTGGCTGGTGAGTGGTACAATCTATTAGAACTTTAGTTTTCTTCTAGTCCATTTTATAAACTTAGAGCTTCCAAAGAAGAGATGGTTAAGAAGAACTAGTTTGACATCTTGTATAACACAGGCCACAGAACTTCCTCAAACTAATTCCAAGAGCAAGTCTCTTTAGAAAGAAAACATTCAGCCCTTTGCTGAATGGCAGAAACATAAGATGCCCATTCAATGCTGGTGTTCTTGTTAGAACTCTTTCTCAGTAGGTGCTATAATGATTAATGAGAAGAAAGGATTAAGAGTGTGTGTGTGTGTGTGTGTGTGTGTGTGTGTGTGTGTGTGTGTGTGTGTGTGTGTGTGTGTGTGTGTGTGTGTGTGTGTGTGTGTGTGTGTGTCCTGCAGTTGTCATCAGTCTTTGTTCTATTTACAACCTGCCTGACCTGTTCCTAGTCAATGGTGAGCCACGTTGAAAGCCGCTTTTAAAAAAGCATATATTCCCCTTCCTCTGGGGCAGTCCTGCAGAGGTTCTCAGGTGGTGTGAGGCAGGGCTCAGTTAAGTCACTCTACCATACCCCTGCTTCTCCAATTCCCAATTTGAAAATCGGTTTTAAAACTTGTCAGGACAAGTGGATGAAAGTTTATTTTCCAACACAGGCAGGGCCTAAATTACTGGATTTTTTAGGCGTGGGAGTAAGGTCAATAGTGGTACCAACAATATGGGCCTGAGGGCAGGTGTGGAAATTTGAGAATAGTAGAGGTAGAGTCAGATTGTGAATACATAGAAAGTGTGAGGGCCAGAATTTACTGGATGTGTGGGAACTGGGGTGGAGTGAAGCAACTGAGCAATGGGAAGGGACAAAATGATGCAATGGGGCAGGGAGTGGACCTTTAAAGTGCAAAGGCAACATGGAGGGACAATAAAGAACATCTGTATGAGAGGTACATCTTCTACAGGGAAGCTTGACCCTGCTGTGGTTGAGCTATACTTTAGCACTCCTAGTAGGGATGCGCTAGATCATATTTATAGGACACCTGCGTCAGCACCTGTACTCCTGCACCCTGTTAGGAATAAGTGAAGTTGATGAGAGCAAAAGGTCCCATCAGCCTACCATAGTGGAGACTGTGTAGAAGCCCAAATTACGGTACATCAATTCCAGGTGCATTATTAATGTAGCTGGAATTGTGTACCTTAATTCAATGTTTTGTTATTGTGAGGAACTGCGTGAGGTATCTGTAGTGCATGCAGCCTACCAATCCCCGTCTCACAGGAAGTGCTTGACCAGTCCTGAAATTATAGCTCCATCCCTGAGGCAAAGATGGGTGAAATAGTGTTTTATTGGACCAACTTCTGCAGGTGAAAGAGAAAAGCTTTTGAGCTACAAAGAGTTCTTCAGATCTAGGAGTCTCAGCCATACCACAGTGTGCAGGCCTAAAAAAAGACGCATATTGTCGCTCTGGGATATAAAAGGCTCCTTTTGATACAAAGTTTCTGCTGGACATAGGAAAATTCATCAACAGGATTACTTTTCCTTTGTTGTGGAAAGTGCACTTCACTGCACTAAAACTTTGGTTATTATGTGAGCAATTCCACACAAATTAGAACTAGCTGAAAGTCAGACTTAAACTGTGTAGGATTTTTAATGAAACTAGGATTGTGTCCTCCTCTGATATCTGGGCAGGTGCTTAGAGGGAGGTAGACTTTTTTTAAATTATGCTTGTTTTTTATCTTAGAAATATTGGGAATGTCAAGTCTGACTTTGCCTAGTATTGTTGGAGGATTTCTTGGGAGGTCCCTGAGGTGTATTGTGAACTTTTCCTGGTTAATTAAAAGAGCAAGACTGCTCAGTGTGAGACACCCTTACTTTGTTCATTAAGCTTTGATATTGAATGGTGAGTGTAACAAAAGCAAACAAAATATAGTCTGACTAAAAATCCTTTCCCTCCATTGTTTACTTTCCAGCATTTTGTAATAGAATATCCTTCATTCTCTGCTTGCCCCACATGTTCTTCTAGAGTAGGTTAGATTTCAGTTGCTTACACAGAAGGCTGTTTTACAAAATCCTTTGAGATCTTCTTTACTAATAGTGCAGTGGCAGGGGGTTTAAGAGGCCCAACTTGGTGTTTTCTTTTTTTTAATTGAAAATTGCTTTAAGATATTAAGGGGAGTAAACCTTAAATCTACAGACTTGTTTCCCCATTGTTGAAGTAGTCAAGTACTGTGGTTCATTTTGGCATGCATGTAGCACTCTTTTTTTCTTCCCCTCCCAGAGTGCAGCTGGCAAGTTAAGGCAAATGATCGAAACTTCCACGAACAACCCCAGTTTCAGAAAACAACATTGCTATGCTTCAAGAAAAGCAAATATGCGGTAAGCCATCTTCCTTTATGTGTAATGACAGAGTTAGAGTTCTTGTCAGGAAGAACACGTGTTAGGTCATAATAAAATGTTCCAAGAACTAAACAGAGTACACCCACTACTATATCTCTCCAGTGTACAATTTGAGTAAAGTACTGTCATCCCCATTTCATGAAAAGATTAACTGAGGCCCCAGAGTGTGATGACTAAGAATTTGACTACATGGTGATCTGGTGTGTTGCAAGCTAGATGAATCTTCATCAAAGTGCACTATGAAACTCTGACTATGCCATTGCAGGGTCCATACTGTCAGTTAGTGCATGGCTAGCTTATACGATATTGATTCACAACTGGCTTGCTGTGCACTAAAGTCTTGTATAGGTTAATGGGCAAAAAGCAGTTTAGAATTCTGATTTCCTGAATCCTAGGACTGCATCCTGTTCATAGAAGTATGGCTGTCATTAACATTTCAAGCAGCTAATGCGCCCATTTATTAAAAAACAAAAAACAAAACAAAAAAAACTTCCTATAGGCAGACCGCATTCTGCTCAAACCAGAATTTGATGCATCTTCAAAATAAATGATTATCTATCTCCACATGCTAACATAAAATGGAGTCTTACTGTTGACATAGGTTACCCACTTTAAATCAAACCATGTTATGGATTACTTTCCGTGGATTGTGTGGATTACTGGCTTGATTACTTTCATGACAATAATTTGTTTTTTTTTTTTTTTTTACAAATGAAATGTTTTCTTGATCACCACCTCTGCAAACTCTGCCAGTATCTGAAAGCCAATTATTTGTCATATGCATGCACGAGTAATAAATGTTTTGCAGTCAGAACCCTTCTATTGTAATGACTCTTTCAGTGTAAGAATCCACCTGTCCCCTAATAAGGTGCTTATCTGTGCCATGTTAACTGAAGTAAAAAGTATTTAAATTTTTTGTTAGAAAAGCAGTCAAGTGTAAGTTGAATACAACAGAGAAGCAGAGGTGAAGATACCATTCTTCATGATCACTTTTCTGATCATAACATTGCAGAGTCTGATTATGCATTTTGGCTAAATTTCAAGTTAAAGATGAGTATCTGTTAAAAGTTCTGGGTTTGTAGTAACTACAGTTCCCTGTTCTTGAAACATCACCCAAAGTAGGAGGGGGAACAATACCTATGTAACTCAGTGCCACTCAGAAGAGACATCCTTTATGGGTGAGCAAGCAGTTAAGTGTCCATTTCCATTCATCGATAGCTTCTCTGGCCATGTCTAAGCTATAAATTTTTGCCAACACAGCTACATTGATCGTGTTTTGAAGAGATGCAATTCCTGGCCTGATTATACCTGTGCTAGTAAAAGCCCGAGATGCTGTTATAATGGGCAGAATTGTTTTATACATATTAGGACTGAAATAGCTTTCTTGTATGTGGAACATTTGTTAATTCATGATAAAATATTTTAAGTGTTAATCAAAACTTTCTTTTATAATAATCTGGAGGGTGAGGATTAGAACTGGAATAAGCTATATTGGCAAAAGCATAATTTTGTTGCATTAACATTCTGAGAGCTTTGTCGGTGTAGGTATTGCAGTATAAAAATTGCTTTTACTAGGATAGCTTATGCATTTTTCACAGGCACATCTGGTCTCTGTTAAGACTGCCAATAATGATATCCATTGTTCTAGTAGTAACAGAAAGAGACCAAATAGTTTAGAATTGCAGGTTATATATTTAGTTCTAGTCCATTTCTGGACTTCTTTTAGGACTGTAATTAGACCATAGAACAGCCAGCAGATAGGAATGACTTCAATTGCCTGGGCTCAGTTGGAAGGAGTTGCTGTAAGGTGAAAACTCAGCATCCTATGTACGTTCTTAATTTACACGCTACTCCAAACGATCTTTTTAGGCACAGCTAGTTGAAGGCCAAAATAACAGAAGGCAGCTTAGAAAAGAACGTTAAAGCCAACTGTCATTTTGTCAATCTGTACCGGAAATGCTATTGATCTAATGAAATGTTACTGTCCCACGAAAGCTCATCACCGAATAAATCACTTTGTTAGTCTTCAAAGTGCTGCATTTCTTCTGTTTTGTTTTGGTTAGAACAGGCTATCACAGCTACCTCTCTGTTACTCTTTAACAGTCATCTTGGTTAACCTGACCAAGGCAACGACCCTTGTTAACTGGTGTGCATAATAAACTTAACTTACACAGCCATTTGCAGAGAGGAATTCATGAAGTACAGCATATTACATAAAATGCAAATTGGACTGAAGAAGTATCCGTTAGTATATTGCTATTTAGAATGACTTTTTTTTCCTCAACAGGGGAATGCAATTAAGACCTACAAGTACAATCCAATTACTTTTTTACCATTGAATTTGTTAGAACAGTTTAAACGAGTGGCCAACTTCTACTTCCTGGTTCTTCTTATTTTGCAGGTAAAATCTAATTCCATAATACAGATAATTGTGCTAAAGATGATGATAAAAGTTCAGATATTCAATAGTGCAGCTGGATATTACTGGAACCATCTTTTTTGTTTTGTGTTTGTACAGCGCTTAGCGCAATGTGGTCTTAGTCCAAGACTGGAACTCATAGATTATGTCTTCACTTCCAAAAAAAACACCCTAGAAGTGTATTTTTAATTTGTGGTGGTAACTGAGGTTAAAATAGTGGTGATATAATGACAACATAGTTAACCTGAGTTAAAAGCCAATACTCAGTCCCAGGATACCATAAATCTTTATATCTCATGGCTGGCGCAAGCTGAGTTGACATACTTTCACTGCTGTTTTAACCTAAGTTAGCTGGCTGACTGAAGAATATACCTTTTGAAGAACTTCATGTGCTCAGATCAGGGTATTGGGTGATTGATGTGCTTTCTTTGAGCCATGGGCCCTATTGTAGTCCACTGAGGGCTTACATATGTGCGCTCTATGTCTGGAGTCAGAGAAATTTTGTTTAGAATCATAGGGCTGGAAGGGACATCAGGAGGTCATCTAGTCCAGCCCCCTGCTTCAAGCAGGATCAACCCCAACTAAGTCATCCCAGCCAGGACCTTGTCAAGCCGGGACTCAAAAACCTTGAGGAATGGAGAATCTACCACTTCTCTAGACAACACATTCCAATGCTTTACCACCCTCCTGGTGAAGTAGTTTTTCCTAATATCCAACCTACTCCTCTCATTCTGTAACTTCAGACCATTGCTGCTTATTCTGCCATCTGACACCACTGAGAACAGTTTCTCCCCCCTCCTCTTTAGAGCTCCCCTTCAGGAATTGAAGGCTGCTATTAACTCACCCCTAAGTCGTCTTCTGTAAACTAAACAAGCCCAAATCAATCAGCCTGTCTTCATAGGTCTTGTGCTCCAGCCCCTTAATCATTTTTGTTGCCCTACACTGAACCTGCTCCAGTAAATCCACATCCACATCCTTTTTATACTGGGGGGCCCAAAACTGGACACAGTATTCCAGATGTGGCCTCACTGGTGCCGAATAGAGGGGAACAGCCACTTCTCTAGATCTGCTCGAAATTCTCCTCCAATTACACCGTAGTATGTTAGTTTTCTTGGCTACAAGGGCACACTGTTTACTCAATATCCAACCTTCCATCCACCATAACCCCGGGTCCCTTTTCACTGTACTGCTGCTTAGCCTGTCAGTCCCCAGCCTATAACAGTGCTTGGGATTCTTCCGCCCCAGGTGCGGGACTCTACACTTCTCCTCGTTGAACCACCCTAACTTGTCTCATGGTTTCCTCAGTGAGGATAAAAGGGAGGGTGGTGAAATCTCCATCCCTAGAGGTTTTTAAGTCCTGGCTTGATAAAGTTCTGGCTGGGATGGTTTATTTAAGATTGATCCTGCTTTGGGCAAGGGGCTGAACTCAATAACCTCCTGAGGTACCATCCAGACCTAGGATAGGCTGACCTTGGCGCAAGAAATAGTGGTGTCTTAATTAAGTTTGCTGAGACAAAGTTGGGAGGTATGATCAAGGGCTTTTTGGTCTCCATTGTTTGAAGCTGGAAATAGAACACTGGGTGGGCCATGGCTCTGAGGTGGCCAAGCATTCTCTCTCTCTCAGGTGCTTGGCTGGCTAGCTCTTGCTCACGTGGCTGGTGTCAAACTGATCCCCATATGTAGAATGAGGGAGGAATTTTTCCCAGGTCGACAGTGCCTTTGGGCGCTTTTCTTATGCAGTGTGGGGGTTGGGGGGGTGCAGGTCATTTGCCAAGATGACCTGGCTCACTTCATCATGTCCCTGCCATTTCGGAGACCACAGGCAAAGGTGCACATTTAGTACCTCCTACTTCTTGACTGCCGCACTTATTAGTGTAGTTCATGTGGGCTGTAATACTTCAATCGAATTTTGACTGTTCAGGTGGTGGTGTACAGGAGGTCAGGCTTGATGATCTGTTGGTCTCATTTGCTGCTAGTGTGACTCACACTCAGTTGTTCCCTGATTTTTGTTTACATTCACAGACAGTTCCTCAGATAACAACTTTATCCTGGTATACAACCCTAGTGCCTTTACTGTTGGTGCTTGGTGTAACTGCAGTCAAAGACCTAGTGGATGACATCGTAAGAAACATTTTCTTAATGTTAAAATTGACGACCAGTTACTTAAATGTGTAAAAGTAAACATACTCCTTTTTCCTGTCCCCTTCAGGCTCGCCATAGAATGGATAATGAGATTAATAACCGGACATGTGACGTTATCAGGGATGGAAGGTGTTGTAAAGCTTTTGCTTAAACTTTGAAAGTAATGTTTTCACTAGTTACTGATTACTCCTGCAGAACTTAAATTGTAGATTATATCGTTCATTTAAATTTCAGTCCTGCACCGTTTATCCACTTGGATGTGTAACTCCTATTAACAATTAAAGTTAATCGCCTACATCCAATTCCTTGTGGTTTAAAAGAACAGTCAAGTAAAAAACAACAAAAACCCTAGCACTGTGTCAAGTGTGAATTTTGGTGAAGGAGGCAGACATATCCATGTGTGTGGAAGGATAAAGTCTGGTGCATTGCAGTTAAGAATTTCAGTCACCAGAACTGTTTTGTGTAAGGAATCTTTCTCTCCTGAGATATAAGGCTCTTCTACTTTGACACTGTGGAAGTCTGCTATGGAAGATGTCATATAATTCAAGATGATAGATAAATTGTCGCTAAAATGAATAGCTCTAATCTTTTAAAATATTTGATACCTAGGTTCAAAACTGCAAAATGGAAAGATATTCAAGTTGGAGATGTCATTCGTCTGAAGAAAAATGCCTTTGTGCCCGTAAGCAAACAACCCCATTTAAAAAATATAAAATCCTTATTTTGTAGGACGTTTGTCTCTGGTACAGTGCTGTTTGGCTTCCATTTATTCATTGTACTGTTTTAACTAGGCTGACATTCTGCTGCTGTCCAGCTCAGAACCCAATAGCCTTTGTTACGTAGAGACGGCTGAACTAGATGGGTAAGGCTCTTTTTATGGGATTTCTTGCATGTCATTTTGAAATTCTTTATATACCTTGGGCTGTTACTACACATGCCACTTGTTCCAAAAGCAGCATGCTAATGAACAGCCCAGAAAATGCTAATGTGGCAAGGATGTAAACTTCCAGCACCTCATTAGCATACAGTCTCATGATTCAGAGTCCGGAAGAAGCTCTTCCGCACTCCAGAACAGCTGTGTAGAAGCGTGGCCTCCAGGGATCTCCCTCCGGAAGCCCCATCTTCCTGAAAATTCTGCGCCTCATTAGCATTTTTCGGGCTGTTCAATAGCATGGCGCTTTCGGAACAAGTGGCATGTGTAGAAACAGCCTTGGTGATTAAACCAGGCAAATTGAAAGTAACTAATTTATGGTAATTTTGTTATTACTGTTTTTATGAATACTGTAATTTGTACCCACTCTTGAAAATGAATGGCTTTTATGAAGTCCAGTTCACCTGGAATCTGTATAATATGGCTCTCCAGTGATATATAGGGTAAATTTTCATCTGGCAGTGATTTAGCCACCCAGCTGCTGTTGATTTCAACAACTACATATTTATTCGCTATTGTATGAAAACTCTCTCAGCTTCTATAGAGAGTCTGGTTATTTAATTTGAGGTCTTACTTCATTTACAATAGCTTTCTCAAGCTTATCTACTGCATCCGGAAAGCAGTGGCACTGAGCAGTTATATCCATCCCACTAACGTTAGTATTTGGCATCGTGTTCTATCCCCTCCCTTCCTATCACCCTCCCCAACCACAGTTAAAAGCTGAGCAGCCATAGGCAAAATACCACAGCAAATTACAGCTGCACTGGTCTTGTGAAGTGTGCTGGGAAAATAGACATGGAGGGAACCTCTAAAAATGGAAGTTTACAAATTGTTTACTGCTTTAATATGAGTCTAAAGATAATCTTTTGAACTCTTATAGAATTCATGAGGTAGAAGAAACAATACATAGAAAGCTTTATTTAAAACAATACCTTTCCACTTTTTTCTTTGGCAATAAAATACAGTTAAGACAAGGTTAGAATAAAACCAATTTTTTTCTGAACTTTATATTGTAATATGAAGGAGGGCTGTCAAGCCATTAAAATTAATGGTAACTAACCATGCAGTTAAAAAAAGACTAACATTTTATTACTTTCAAGTCCACTCATTCCTACTTCTTGTTCAACCAGTCTCTCAGACAAACAGTTTGGTTACAATTTGCAGGTTATGCTTCCTGCTTGTTGTTAACAATGTTGTCTGAAAGGGAGAACAGCCATTCACACAGCACTATTGTAGATGGCATTTCAAGATATTTGCATGCCAGATGTGCTAAGGATTCATATGTCCCTTCCTTTTTAAACCACCCTTCCAGAGGAGCTGCATCTATGCTAAGGGGTTCTGCTTGATATCGATCCAAATCAGTGCAGACTAATGAATGTTCTTAGTCATCAGCTGAATCAGAAGTCGCCAGTAGTTTTTGTGGTTTGGCTTCTGTAGTTTCTGCCTCAGTGTTGCTCTTTTAAAACTCCTGAGGGCATTCTTCGCCATTTGTCCTTCTTTGACTTTTCGGCAGGCACTTGAGATTTTCAAACCTTAATCAAGTTCTGTAGCTCTCTTCAGAAATCCCATATTGGTATCTTCTTTGTGTTTTGTCAAATCTGCCGTGAAAGTGTTCTTAAAACAAATGTGCGCTGGGATGTTACCTGAGATTGCAATAACCAGGCTTGCAGATGAGAGGGAGAAGGGGATAGCTACCCCATGGCACAATGATTTAAAAGGGCACAGGGTACCTGGCTGCCGCTGCCACTGCCACTGCCACTGCAGCAGCAGTAGCAGCAGGCAGAGCTCCAGGATCCCTTAGTTTGGCACTGGAATCCCAGGTGGCATGTGTCAGGCCATGCTGGAGGGCTGGCTGGGGGAGGCTAGCCCTCAAACCCTGCCCCTTCTGCATGGGACCCCACCCGCTTTCAGGAGCCCAGAGATGCCTCTCTCACCTTGCCCAGGGCCTGGTGAAATCTGTCTGTCACACTGGCTATAACATATGGCAGGCTGCAGGTAAAATGGAGGAGATGACCTAAAACTGTCAGGGAGTTCAGTCACAAATTTAGCTTGTCCTCTGGAATGGTGACCAAAGCAGAAAGAGGCATATGAATGCTTGGCACATTTGGCAGTAAATGCCTCGCAATGCTGACGACAAAAGCACCACGCAAAGGCAGGCAGAAGGGTCTCCCATATACGTAAACGTGCACATTTATCTTAGCTATTGGCAGAATAAGAAGTAGGACTGAATAGACCACGCAGGCTATAAAGTTCTATATTTTATTTTTGAGTGCAGTTATTTTAACCAAAAAATCTACATTCGTAAGCTACACCTTTACGACAAAGAGATCGTTTCTCAGTACTTGCATGAGGTGAATTGAAAAATACTGTTTCTTTTGGTTATCCTTTTCACAGTGCATATATAAGTTGGTATTCAAATATTTAACAGTAGAATTAATCCATTTAATTTTTGTCAGTTGTATGAGTTAATTGTGCTTAATCAAGAGCCCTAACATTAAAACGTGAAGTATTTGTGCACAGATGCAACATTACACTTCATGCTGACAGTGCTTCTGAGGTGAGAAATCACCAAGCAACCAGGCACATCCCAGTGTTTTGTGGCTGAACTGAATATTACATCACATGAAACTCTGCTGGTTTGAACTCCAGGTGTTTGTTCTGTCTTTTACATTGTTCCACTGAGAAGTGTAAATAAGTGTTGAAGATCTTGCCAAAGCTTTCCGACTTCGGGTTTATTTTTCTACTAGTCCATGTAACTTCAGTTATTTTTACTTTGTTGCTCTCCCCGGGGTACGTAGGTTGTGAGGCATGCCACCATTATATGCTTTTATCATCAGGCAGTTTTGGCTGTGCCTGCTGTGGATCAGGCCAACCTCTTGCCCTGAGGCTGCTTTCTCTGTCATATTACACCTGGGTGTGGAGTATGATACAACAGTACTTGAAAGAAATTTTAAGTTGCTTTCTTCCCCCTGATTGATAGTAAATAATAATACTGGAAACAGAGGTATATAACAATCTTAATGTGTTTTTAGAGACTGAAATTAACTAATAATTTAATTCTCTTGCCCAAAGAACCTTCTCAATCAAACTTCCCAAATAAGTGTTTTCAGCTACACCTGGCTGAAGCCTCTTTTTCATGAAGCAAAATCACTGTTCTTTCACTTCCTCAGTGAAGAGTGCCCAGGCAACTCCCCTCTTCCCCCCCAGTATACTCAAGCAAGCCCTTGATGTACACCTCCAGCAGCCCACTGGTGGGAGACAATTGCTCCAGGGTCCAGCAATTCAGAGGAGCCCATGGCTCCTGGCTGTTGATGCTGCTATGGCAGTGGCCAGAAACCTAGGCCCTTTAGATTGTCAGTAGAGCACCGAACAACACATCGGGTGCACCATGCTACCTGAGGGCCAGCTGCTCCTGGTCCCACCTCTTTTGATGGTGGGGAGGGAGGGTGTGTGTGAAGATCTGGGCCCCCTCACACCCTGCCCCAGGACCCTCTGTGGCTGTCTGCTCCACTAACCTCCAGATAAGTTTTCCTCCCACCAGCTGCTTTTCTTTTCCTGTTGAAGAGAACCCTCACAATGCTCCCCTCACACTCCATTCAAAGTGATCATGGAGACCCTTTGTGAATGAGACAATTCTCAATTCATTTGTAAACCTGCAGGTAAACATTTGCTGGCTGATTTTTTTTTTTTTTTTTTAAAAAAAAAAAAAAAAAAAAAAAAAACACAAAAAACTAGTTTTCATCTCTGATGACCAGAACCTTGGTACGGATATTAGGAGTATATTCCCAGTATATGTATGGATTCCTTACATTTCACAATGCTGATCAGCACTGGCTTTGCTTTAAGACCTTGAGTGACATTCTTTGGTGAACTAGAAAGAATATAGCAGACTCTGGAGAGTACCGTAATCCTTGTGCACCCCTTTGCCAGTTGGCATTGAGAGATTCTTGGCTCACATTTCCTTATTTACAGTGAATATAAGGAAATCTGTATATCAATTATGGAGAAAAATGAGCAAGCTTGCTTGTTGGAATTCCTTGTGCAGTTGGTGGGAATTTGAAATGCATTATTGTAACATTTGTAATTGTGCTATTTTACCATTTTGTTCGAAGTGGGCATTCACAGATAATAGCTGCGGGTGTGCATGAGAGAGAGACTTCAAATTTTCATCCTTTTTCAGGTTTTAGTAACATACTTTTTTTTCTTCTAGTGAAACTAACTTAAAGTTCAAAATGTCACCTGATATAACAGATAAATATCTCCAAGAAGAAGGTGCAATGGCAGAATTTGATGGTTTGTGCAAACAGCTTATTCTCATTGCTTGTTCAAATGTAGCTTGAATAACTTACACAAAACATAGAGCTCAGACTGGGCTGTTGGTAATAGTAAATGTGGGCCCATGTTTTTGCCGGTATGCAGTACAAATAACTTGGTTGACTGAAAATTGTATTTTGATCAGCAGCACAGTCTGAAAGACGTGTCATGGACGTTCTTTGGCATGTTGAAGAGTGGAGAGGAAGGAAAATCTTCACTAACATTTACATTCCTAAGTTTTCTGTGAAAAGTAAATGTTTTATATTTGAGTCCTTTAGAGTAGTTTCTCTTCCTCTTGAAATGAAACATAATTTGTACTGTCCAAACACAAAATATTTTATTTTTTAAAGTTCACATTCCCTTTTGTTGAGACCTGAGGTAGAACTGTGTTTCTTTATATTTTCTAGCAATCCTGTGCTTTTGTTTACTTTGAAGGAAAAAGTTTCAAATAGATTTACAGTACATATGGTTAAAAATGCTAAAAATTCTCACTATTTAGTTGAAGTTCAGATCTCGGTACTCAGTCGCTAATGTGTTTTGTTCACTTATGTTTGGAGAAACAGGTTTTTGTGTGTTCATAAACCTATCAGAAGCCAAAATTTCAAGACAACCAGAACTTCATTTTTTGATGTAACTGAAATACCATGTGACACAAAGTGACTAAACTAACTTACTCAATAGGAGTAAAAGTAACAAAGGTCACAAAATAGACAAGCTAAAATATATGCATTGCAGTTGCAGCCATGTTGGTCCCAAGTTATTAGTGAGACCGTGGGTGAGTCAATATTATTTTTGAGCCACCTTCTGTTGGTGAGAGAGACAAGCTTGCAAGCTATGCAGAGCTCTTCTTGCGGTCTGGGAAAGATACTGCCAATGTCAAATTAAAATGAAAGGTGGAGTAATATTATTTAGTATAAGTAGTTAGCACATGTTGCAAGGAACCATTCAACTAGAGTGGTCCACTAACATCTTTGAATACAGAAGATTAAAAAGAGATTTCCCCCCCCCCCTTTTTAACATGTTGCCAAATTGTTTTATTTCATTCTAACAACACAAATTTTACATTCATCAACTCACCCTATGTTTAAGTCATAGGAACAGCCATAGGTACAAGGACATCTCCCCAATATGCCAACCTGTTCAGGGGCCACCTTGCAATAGGTGTTTATTATTTATGCTAAAAGACATGTTCTAAAAAACAAAAACAAACACACACTCCTCACTGATGTGGTCCCTGGCTGGCATGGGGTTAGAGGGAAGAGAGATGTTGTGGCACTGGGAGTACCTTTCCCAGAGCTCTGTGTGGGGAAAAGCTTTGCCTGGTTTACACTACAGCCTCACAATAGTACAGTAAAACTATGTCACTTGGGTGTGGGAAAATTGACACCCCTGAGCTATATAGTTTTACCAACCTAACAACTGGTGACTTAGTCTTCTCCTGTTGACATAGTCTTCATCAAAGCGCTACGGTGTCTGCTACACTGATGCAGTGTTTTAATTGTAGATCTGCTCATTTGTTTTTTTCACATAAGTTGCTCCTATAAAACATATTGGCTCACATACCTTGTCTCCATAACAAGCTACTATGTCTTATTAAAAACTTTTGGTCAAAAGGTTTTAAAAAAAAAAAAAATCCCCATAATAGATATCAGCATTGTTCACGTAGCTTGTAAGCCAGGAAAAAGGCCAGAAGGTTCAAATGTGGAAGCATGTCTTTACCCCAGGAGTGCTATCAACATGACAATAAATTTTTTTTTCTTGTCAGGTCATTAAGTGGTAATGTCTCAAAAAAAAAATTGAATAATAGACATAGTCTGGCATGTAAGTGATCCAGTAGGAGGCAAAGCAACATTCTTCTCTCACATAGGCCACCTTCGCTCTTTGGAAAGTAAGAAAGATATTGGCTGAAAGCCTGCGTAACAGAGGGCGGCATATAATATGCAACTGTAGCAAGAAAACACTTCTGCTGTATGCTCCATATTTGTAGTCTGTGGATGAATTTGAATCAAAATTCAAATGGGTTCACCATATTCAAGACTTTCAGCAAAGTAGCATGGAGTATCTGTGCAAACAAACATTTCATTCAAAACTTCTGCTTTTCAGTACTGTACTTTTTGTAAAAGAATCCAGTCCTGCTCTTGTAAAAGGACTAAGGTAAATTCCTTTACAGTATTTCAGAACATTTTAATTGGTATTGAATATTTACATTTTTAATTTTAAATGTTTTATTAGGTATTATTGAATGCGAAGAACCCAATAATCGACTAGATAAATTTACAGGAACATTAATCTGGAGAGGCATGCGTTATCCATTGGATGCTGATAAAATCTTGTTGCGTGGCTGTAAAATCCGGAATACAGACTTTTGCCATGGAGTGGTCATATTTGCAGGTATTTTATAATAAACAAAAGTATAAGAATTGGGTACAACAAGGCCATTCTGTAAAAGGTAAAAGCTGCATCCCATAACTATCTAGCACAGGAATTTCCATTAATTTCAATTGAAGCTCTTGCATGAATGACTGATCCCTGAAGTCCTCACCTTCAAAGGTGCAGAATCTTCAGTTCCTGCTGATTCTTGTGTGAGTCATGACTCGACAGCACTTGGTACATGGCAGAATTAAACCCCGAGTCTGCAAACTTACATGGAAACTTAAGGAAATATTCACACTTTGATTATTTTTATTAATTTGTTGGTTTTTTAGGAGCAGACACAAAAATTATGAAAAACAGTGGAAAAACTAGATTTAAAAGGACTAAAATTGACTCTCTGATGAACTACATGGTTTACACGGTAACTGATACAATTTTTTCCCAACCTTGTTCTATTATTGTAAGACTTACCTGGTATTTCCTGAGCTCAGGTCTGGCATAGGACAGGGAGGTGTGGCCGTGCACCCCACCCACTGGCTTCTCCCCAGGGCTAGCTGGGCTTGGGAAGGACATAGGGCTGTGCTGCCAGCCACTGACTGATCAATGGGGCACTTGCTGCCCTCATATGGTCATTTGTGAGTATGATTGTCCCTGCTCTCACAACCAAACCCAGACCTTGCTTTAACCTATGATAAGAGGAAGATACACATCTCATAGAACTGGAAGGGACCTCAGGAGGTCATTGAGTCCAGTTTGCTGCCCTGTTGGCAGGATCAAGCACCATTCCTGACCAGGGATCTGGGGCAATAGTTTTTTAAAAAACTAAATGGCCTCCTCAAGGCTTGAACTCACAACCCTGGAAGCTGCTTACTAAATTTGGTTGTCCTAGCTCATACCATTTAGGACAGCAAAAGGGAACCCCAGCTTGCAGTCTGAATCTGGACCATGGCTTGCCTGGGTCCAGGCTGAGTCTCAGGGCTCCTCTTCTCAGCATCTGGCAGTCTTTAAGGTGCTACAGGCCTGCTTGTTGTTTGTTTAATCTAGAGACTAACATGATTTTTTTTTTTTTTTAAACGGAACTTTCAAGGGAAAAGGTTGACTTAGTTGAATAACTTTTTCCTTTTATTGAATAACTACTATTATGTCTCATGAGAAGTTTCACAGAGGTCAAGCTTAGGAAAACAACCGGGCATATTAGGCCATTGACTTAAAAAGAGCAATCTTGACACTTACATTCTAGATCTTTATTCTGCTGATCCTCGTGTCAGCTGGCCTTGCTATTGGACACACTTACTGGGAGCAGCAGATTGGCAATACTTCTTGGTATCTCTATGATGGTGAAGACTACAGCCCTCCATACCGTGGCTTCCTTAATTTTTGGGGCTACATCATTGTTCTTAACACCATGGTTCCCATTTCTCTCTATGTGAGGTAACTAAATCACTTTTGTTTTTAAAGTTGGAATTGTGGTGGGTATGGAGTAAATTAGCTGCATTATCATTAGATGAAGTTTCCTCCAGACCCTCTGTTCCCAAAAGGAAGATGTGTTCTGTTCTTTTTCCTCTTACTGGTATTTTCAAAGGAGGGTGAGCCTTACGGTATGCAACTAAGGCATAAAAATCTTGATGGAAAGATGCAAAGTTAATGCTTATAACACCTGGCCTCTCTTTAATGAATTAAGACTGTGTGGCGGTAAATTTTAAACATGAGCAATTCTCTTCTCCAATCCTCAAAGAATGTATAGTAATAGGCCAGATCCTGAAGTGGGGGGGAGGGGGAGAGAGAGAGAGAGTGTAACTAGTTCTGTAAAGGCCTATTGAGAAATCATATGGAAGAAGCTGCATATATGATTAGACCTTGTATTGAATTCTTTCATATATTCTAGGTTTAGACTTTTTAAGAGACAAAACTGGTTCACACTTCATTTTTTACAGAGCAATACTTTTGAGTTTTGGCTTCAGTTAATGCCCTAGATGTTGTCTACTTTAAATTTCACTTTTGAATATAGTTTTCCTACAGTGGTTCTAAGATGGGATCAACTTTCACAGGCACCATTCGGGATCTCTTTTCTGACTTCTATTGTATTGTTAAACTTAGCTGTGCACTTTTAAGTTTTTTGAATAGGCTATACTCTGTGTGTGTGTTTCGAAATAAAAATATTAACTCATTTTGTCTAATTTCTAAATATTAATACATTAAATAATATGGGTTACTACTCTACTGGTGTCCTTCAAAATTCCTTCAGAACTCAATAGAGGTATATGATGCCATTGAACTAGAACAAATTGAATGAATGAATGCTGTTAACAGTAAGGTCTTGCTATTGTGTTTTACTCAATTAGTGTTGAAGTGATTCGTTTGGGCCAAAGCTATTTTATAAACTGGGATCTGCAAATGTACTACCCTGAGAAGGATACAGCTGCTAAGGCCCGAACAACCACTCTGAATGAGCAGCTTGGACAAATCCATTACATCTTCTCAGATAAGACAGGAACACTTACACAGAATATCATGACATTCAAAAAATGCTGTATTAATGGACAAACATATGGTAAGTCTGGATCATTGCTAACTCTTACACTTCTGCTGGAAACTATTTTCAGTCTTACCTGCAGCAAATCTGTTGTGCATCCACCCTAATGGGTACCTTTTGTTAATGCACTTCAGTGACACAAGTACATTCCACTCTGAGAATTTTGACATTCTCAGTCTCCCAGATATCAATGGTATGGTATCTTTTGCTTCCAGAAGGACAGAGATCCAGCTTTCTGAGGAATAAACATGAGATTGCCTCTTCCAAAACATTTCTCCCCTGTTCCACTCCCATCTTGCATATAGTATCCAGAAGAGCAGTGCTGGGGGAGATGGTGCTTGAAAATGGGCTTTTTGCATGTTAGCCCGGCAGAACACCTTGTGGCTATGATGATGATCCAATCAGTATTAACTTACCCACCCATAAACTCTGCACTCTAGAAATCTCTCTTTTGGGGGAACTAATTGGTGGGCAGTGAGGTGAACAGAACAGTTTCTGAAGGTGTTTTACTGAGGGAGCAGAAAAAAAGGGGATCAGACGCCATTACGTTGGCTCCCAGTCTCAGTGAGGTGAGGTCTGTGACTGTCTAGTTAAGCTGGCTAACAGTATATTTTAACAAAATGTTAGTTTGTTAAAGCTGAAACATTTCTTGGAGGTGTAGCTATACTTGTAAAATGATGGGGTCTGAAGTAGCTGTTATCACTCCTGTAAGAGATCTATCTCAGAGTCATTGTAAATAGTTCTCTGAAAACATCCATTCAGTGTGCAGTGGCAGACAAAAAAGAAAACAGAACTTCAGGAATCATTAAGACAGGGACAAATTGCTCCCTGCAGTTCCCATTGGCCAGGAAGAGTGATCTGAAGCCAATGCGAGCTGCAATTGCCCGTACCTTTTTGGAGGCACAGGTAAATACAGTGGTGGCTATCCCTGGGGAACTGGATCTTGCCCGTGGGCTAGTATTTGCCCAAATCTGCTCTGTGGTCATTCTTACATTCTTATTGTTTCTCTTACAGGAGAGTCCAGGGATGAGCTCGGACAATTACAAAACCATGAAGAGGTAAGGCAGTTGACTTGTTTCACTAGCTGTGTACTAAAGACACTGGGGCTTGGGACAGTAGCGAGGTTTACGTTTTTGTTTTCTGATTTGGGGATTTGCTCTCCTCCTCCGAGTGAAGTGAGAGACTTTTATCTGGGCATGAAGTAATTGCATTCACCTCAAATTCTGTCAATTTTTCCCTAATGCAGCAAGTTGATTTTAGCTGGAACATGTATGCAGATGGGAAACTCGCATTTTATGATCATTATCTGATAGAAAAACTTAGATGTGGAAAGGAGACTGAAGTTCAACAGTTCTTTTTTCTGCTAGCTATTTGCCACACGGTGATGGTGGATGTTTCTGATGGTGAGTATTCTGCTTGCATAAATGGAAACAATCAAGAGTATTAATCTAATGTGTACCAGACAGCTTCAACTTCAGCATCATTCACACAAATGAGCTGGAACGTGCAGCTCTTGTATGAATTCTAGACTAGTGCCTGTGCTAAAGATTGTCTCAGATTGGACTTGTCAGTTGCCACAATTTTGGCATAAATATATATTAAATACCTACTTCAATAAACATTTTCTGAAGCTGAGTTTTACAAATCCTTAGTGTTTTCCCAGTATCATGCTTTGCTCTGACAATCAGTACTTGATGTACAGAGTTGCAAAAGTATGAACATCAAATAAAGGGTAAAATAAAAATACACAGATTTTTACACACATGTAATTACATGCCCATGAAGTTAATCCTGAGTGGGACAACTCAAGTATAAACAGCTAAGTATTTGGCTATGTGCTGGCATGACTGGGATGATAGGCACTTTTTGTCTTCAGTAAATTGCTTTCTTCCTTCATAAAGGTTCTGATAGATGTACAAAATACGTGCAGTAGAGTAGTAAGATGAATAATGAAGAATGTTGAACTTTGCAGTCTGAAGGATGAGCTAAGGGTGCAAATGGGCAGCTGTGCATAGGATATGGTGAACGGTGGAAGCACAAGGACAAAATGTTACCTTTTAGTCCTAATCTTACATGAATTCAATAATTAGATTAGGCTCAAGAAGGTCTTGATACATACCAATAAATTGGAGAGAGCTCAGAGAAGAGTCAGGAGAAGGATTAAAAAGTAAGCATTAGAGCATCCTTAGTGAACCTTCAAGCAGGTGTATCTATTCAGCCTAACAAGGAGAGGGATTCAAGGGTGGCTTTATTACAGTATAGAAATACTTGGATGGAGACATGAGGAATCAATATTTGAAGATGGATTTCTTTTTTCAGTCTAGCAAAGAAAATTCAGACTGGAAATGAGGTGTCAATTTTTAAATGAGGGTAATTAACCATAGGAGCAATTTACCCAAGTACATAATGGACTTCTCCATCAATGGCCATTTTGAAATCAAGATGGAATTTTTTCTTAAGAAGATCTGCTCTAGGAGTTATTTTGGGAAGTTATGTGGCCTGTGTTATGCAGCTGAATCACAATGATCCCTTCTTCCCATAATCTATGAACTTATTCATTGTAACTTTGTGTTTGTCTTCCTTACTTTTCTCTACTGAAAGTTAATTTTTCCCATAGTTAATATGACCATAGCATTCTGTTTTGAGGCTGTTAATCTTCCAAAATGCTGTAGTGAAATAAAATGAAAATCACTTGTATGTAATCAAGTTCTGTTATCTCCATGTTATGGATAGAGAAGCAGAGGAAGAGAGATGCAGTGACTTTTCTATTTTAAAAAGTCCAGGACAGATTAAGTGAGCTCCCAGAGTCTGTCCTTGAATTACCAGACTGTGCCACTCCTTCTATATTAAAACCACAGTAAAAATGGGTCCTGAGTTATACAGAGAAATCACGTGTTGAATATTGCACAGATCTTGATCGGTCTTGATTGCTGTAAGCGTTAAGATGTTAAAGCCCTAACTGTAAATGCAGCATATTTGGCTAGGGTGTCATTCACTAAAATATACCATGGCTTTCTTCTCTCTTTCACTTCTTTTAATAATTATAGGTCAGCTCAACTATCAAGCAGCCTCACCAGATGAAGGAGCCTTGGTAACAGCTGCCAGAAACTTTGGATTTGCTTTTCTTTCACGAACACAGAATACCATTACTATAAGTGAGATGGGTATTGAAAGAACTTACGATGTTCTTGCTATTTTGGACTTCAACAGTGATAGAAAGCGAATGTCTGTTATTGGTAAGCTGATCTAAAGTAATTTTAGGTACTGTATCTCAAAAAATAAAGAAATACTCTCTAAATACCTAGAATGGAGGTTCTCATACTGTACTGTTATGGTGCTCTTTGGCAAAGTAGTTGATTAATAGGATGGTGGCTACCCTCTGCTTCCAACTGCTAAATTGCTTTTAATGAAACTAAAATACACAGAAGAATTTTCTAGCCTTTACCCCTTATGTGCTAAGCAATCAATGGGGCCAACAGACTTGCCAGGTTCCTGGCCCGGGTAGGGAGGCTGGCTTTGCTCTCCCAGAAGGGGCAGGATCTCAGGTGGAAGGAGTGAGGCTAGGGCTAGTTTCATCCTGGCAGTCCTCAGCACCCCCCAGAACATGCCAGGCAGGGCTCTGTTGGCAACTTAAAGGGCCTGGGGCCCTGGCTGCTGGTGCAAGAGCAGCCAGAAGCCAGAGATCCTTTTAAATCATTTGGTCCTGGGACCGTTGCCTCCTTTACCTCTGCAGAATGAGAGTATGTGCTTTTGAACAAAAATTAAGCTGTTGAGACACATCAGTGAGCCAGTATAAGAGAGAAATATAATTTAGGTAATTCTAATTTTAGGCATACCAGCCTCAGTTGTTTAAAGTTGTGTGTTTTGTGTTTTTTAACCTCCACTTCTCTGATTTCAGGTTATCATATTTAAAAAAAATTCCTGTTGTCAGAAAAATAATGGCCTAGTAGTGAGACGCTAAAGTCGGACTGGAAGTTTATCCTTTATTTCCATCTATCCTTAGTGTTTTTTTTATTTTGATTTTTCATTTTTTGCCCTTCTTTGATTTAGTAAGAAAACCAGATGGTAACATCAAACTTTACTGTAAAGGAGCTGATACAGTCATTTATGAACGTTTGCATCCAGTGAACCCTCAGAGGCAAACAACACAGGACGCACTAGATGTAAGATTTGCTTTTTTAAAATGCCATTCTTTACATGGTGAAACTGAGCAATATGCACCTACCTACAATTGCATTGACTTATATTTGCTTTGCTAAATAATTTTGAAAAATATAGCTCCATGGTACTATAAGAACAAAATTCCCAAAAAAGCTGAAAAGCATTCCAACAACCTACTTTGAAGCTACTAGATGTTCTGATGTTTGAAATTATACCATCATTGTCATTCCCCCACCCACCTTTTTTGTATGGAATTGTATTTTTTTTAATGTTTGCATTTTACGTATTGAAATTAGTTTTTCATTGTTTGAGAAATTTGCATGTCACTTTGGACTTCCCTGCTCCATTCTGTTTTTACTTGTAGTTTGCAACATATTTTCTAGACATACTTAGATTGCCTTGCTACTGTATTTCATTGTTGTACAATTTTTCCAGTTGATTATGGAATTTTCTATTTAACCCAGAAATGAAGGGTTAGAGAATTTGAAATATGCAACTAGTCTTTGGATATTTTTCAATGCCCAATTTTCTTCATATAGGCTGAATATAATAGCAGCCAGTGACTGAGTTGTTTCAGATTCCCTAATCATAGCATATCTTTTTTCAATTTCATTTTTAAGCCAGTATTGATATCTGTGCACCTTATTTCTCGTTTATTCATAGATTTTTGCAAATGAGACCTTGAGGACGCTATGCCTCTGCTACAAGGACATTAGTCATAGTGAATATGAAGCATGGAATAAAAAGTTCATGGAAGCTAGTGTAGCTACAAGTAACCGTGACCAAGCCCTGGATAAAGTATATGAAGAAATAGAAAAAAACCTTATTGTAAGGTTTTGTTTGTTTTTTTAAAATTGTAAATGTGTTTTTATTCTTGTCTAATAGTAAGACCACTGTGGAAACAGAATAGCCCTTTTTGACTGATATTTGTGAGTAAAATTTCAGTTAAGATTTTGTGAGACTACCAAAACTCAATGCTGGAGTTCTAGGGAATGAAGAAATATCAACTTTTTTCTTCCATTCAAAAAAGGCTGCTAATATCTTGATAGACAGTAGCACTAGCTCATAAATGAGATTTATTTAAAAACAGGTTTTATAATGTGGTTGATAAACAGGTAACTGCATTACAAATAATTTGCAAAAGGAGAACCTTACTATAGATTTTCAATGGTTATTTCAGCCTTAGAGCTTTGAAATGTTTCTCATGTTAAATTTACTTCCACTTCGTGTGATGCAACTGGTTAGTATGGTATGGTGTTAACTTGCCTTTCTTTGAAGGATTGTGTATTGGTTAATGTGCCTGATCACTGGGTAGAGTGGGGAGGAGAAGGTAAGATTAAATGGACTTAAGAGTTTGATCAAGATGTCACTTGGATAACTCTAACTGGGTATATTTGGGACCACTTCATCAGAAGCAAGAGTATAAATGGAAAATAGCATTTCAAAACCTCTCATCACAATCAAGGTGAAGAGTTGTTTGTTTGTTTTTTTTTTAAAGAAACCCAGTCCCTGGGACAAGTTTGGCTATAGTGCATTGGCAATGTTATCGATTTGAAAGAGATGCTCTAGGGTAACTAGAGAGCAGAATTTGGCCATATGAAGGCTACCAAGAAAATGTTTGTTAAAATGATCTGATCAACTGTGAACTCCAGGATCACCATTCTGTTAACTGTGGATTTCATATCTGAGCCTACAATATATATTAGCTTTTCTAAAATCTGACTGTGTATCAGAATGTTGGCATACTATCTAAAGTCATGCAGCTGGCCCAGCTTGTAGCAGTATTATTGTGGAAATCTTTCTTAAATCCAGAAAAATTTACTGAGAAGTCCAGGACATAGTGTCCTTGGAACTCTGTGCTGCAAACAAACTGCACAATTATGACTTTTAAAAGGTATACACTTACTGTGGAGACTTCATGCTGGCAGCATGTTTTTGTCCATACCATCTATTATGCTCTGTTTACTAATGTCAGCCATCATTAATCACTTCTTATCTGCTACCTTTACTACTTGCAAAGTGCAAGACTTCATGTGGTCCATCTTTAAAGCTCTTCTGCTATATATAGGCTCTTGACATACTCCTTTTATTTGAAAGTTCAGTTACATGTTATTTAACACAATGGGGAATGTGTCTTCATAACACAAAATTCAGTATCTGAACTGGAGGATTTATTATAGTTGTAACTACTTAAAACGAATCCTATATGTAACTGGGAAGTAATGTTTCTTGTGGTGTCATAGAAGTTGTCTAGTTCTGTAGTGGTGATGCTTATTATCATAGTACACAGGAGTCTCAGTCATAGACAGGATCCCTTGTGTTAGGTGCTGTACAAACTAATGAAAAAGATGGCTCCTGCCCCAATGAGCCAGTAGTCCAAGTATAATACAAGAGACAACTGTGTATTCTTCTGTAGCTTCATTTTATACTACAAACTGAAATAGTTTCCTCTTTGGATTCTTGTCTTATTACATGCTTGTGTTTCCAATAACTTCCAGCTCTTGGGTGCTACAGCTATTGAAGACAAACTACAGGATGGTGTTCCAGAAGCAATTTCCAAACTTGCAAAGGCAGACATTAAAATCTGGGTGCTTACTGGTGATAAAAAAGGTATAGTTACATGACTATAAATCTATCAGAAACATGAGATCTAATGGTTAAAAGCTGAAGCTAAACAGGACTTGGTGGAGACGGAGGACTTCAGCTACCTATACATCTGTTGGGGAAAATAGCACAGCAGGGCACAGATAACCCAACAATGTCTAGGAATGTATTGCAGACATTTTTTTGTTTCAGAAGTGGAGAAAGGTACTGCAGAAGAAAGCTCTTCTGGATTTCATTTTTGACAAATAGGGAGTGGAAAGTGGAAGGTAGCTTTAGTGAAAGTGATAATGAAATGACAGAGTTCATGATTCTAAGGAACAGTAGGAGGGAAAACCAGGAAAATAAAAATGGATTTTAAGAAGACATTTCAATAAACTCAGGAGTTGTCAGGTAAGATTCCAAGGAAGGCAATTGTAAGAGGAAAGACATTTGGACACAGTGGCAGTTTTTCATAAAGAAGCATTAAGGGCACATGAGCAAGCTATTTCACTGAGTAGGAAAGATAAGAAATAAGAAAAAAGAGTCCTATGAAAAGTGTAAATAAGATCAAATTACAAAGGATGAATATAAACAAATAATACAAGTACATAGGTGCAAAATTAGAATGGCCAAGGCAAAAAAATGAGCTTGAACTATCTAGAGACAAAAAGAGTAACAAAAAAAATTCTATAAATATATTAGAAGAAAGAGGAAGACCAAGGACAGGTAGGCACACTAGTCAACGAAGAGGGGAAAACAATAACAGAAAATGTGGAAATGGTGGAGGTGCTTAATGACTTCTGTGTTTGGTGGTAATTGGATGCTTAACATAATGAATGCCAGTGAAAATGAGGTCAGTGCAGAAGCTATAATAGGGAAAGAATAAGTTCAAAATTATTTACCTAAGTTATATATCAAGTCACCAAGATGTGATGAAATGCATCCCAGAATACTCAAGGAGCTGATTGAGGAGCTATGAATCATTAGCTATTAACTTTGAAAAGTCATGAATACAGGAAAGATACTAGAAGACTAGAAAGAGCAAATATAACGATCATTTATTTAAAAAAAAAGGGAGGTAAGGGCAACCCAAGTAATTGCAGACAAGTCCGCTTAACTTCTGTGCCAGGAAACATAATGGAGCAAATAATTAAGGAATCCATTTGCAAGCATCTAGAAAATGTGGTAAGTAACAATCAGCATGAATTTGTCAAGTGCAAATGGAGTCAAACCAACCTGATGGCTTTCTTTGGCAGGATAACAAGCCTTGTGGATAAGGGAGACAAGTGGTAGATGTTGTAGATGCTCTTCAGTAAGGCATTTCATACAGTCTCGTATGAGCTTCTAATTTAAAAACTAGAGAATATAACCTAGGTGGAACTACTAAATGATGGGTGCATGACTGGTTGGATAACTATTCCCAGAGAGTAGCTAACAATATGTCACAGTCATGCTGGAAGGGCATTACCACTGAGCCTCCACAGGGATCAGTTCAAGGTCAGTTTTTGTTTAATGTCTTCATTAATGTTAGATAATAATAGAGAGAGTACATTTATAAAGTTTGCAGATGATACCAAGATGGAAGGAGTTGCAAGTGCTTTTGAGGATAGGATTATAATTCGAAATAATATGGACATTCTAGAGAAATGGTCTGAGGTAAACAGGATGAAATTGTAAGCAGGACATGAGAAGTCTTCTGCTCTAGTCTGCCTTGATTAGGTCTCAGGTGGATCATTGTGTCCAGTTCTTGGGGCCGCATTTCAGGAAAGATGTGGACAGATTAGGAAAAAGTCCAGAGAAAAAAAATTAAGGTCTAGAAAACATGACCTCTGAGGGAAGATTGAAAAACTTGGATTTGTTTACTCTGGAAGTGAGAAGACTGATAGATGACATAACGTATATAAAGTATGTAAACAATTTGTTACAAGGAGGAGGGAGAATATTTTTTTCTCCTTATTCTCTGAGAATAGACAAGAAGCAATGGTCTTAAATTACAGCAAGAGAGGTTTAAGTTATACGTTAGGAAATTCTTCCTGTCAGGGTGGATGACCACTGAATAAATTGTCTATGGATTTGTGGAATCTCCTTCACTGGAGATTGTTTAAGAGCAGGTTAAACACCTGTCAGGGATGGTCTGTATCATGCTTGCCCCTACCATGAATTCTGGGGACCGTACTCAATGGCTTGTCAAGGTTACTTCCAGTTCTATGATAAATTCAGACTAGACTGTACTGAGAACTGTGAAATATCCAGCCATACTGTGACTTTTGCATTAGGTGTAATTGCACTTTCTTCTTAACAGTTTAACATTTAACATTTTTTCATTTTAAATAGTGACAGGGAGGTAGCCGTGTCAGTCTATATTCTAACAAAACAGCAGTCATGTAGCACTTTAAAGATTAATAAAATGATTTATTAGGTGATGAGCTTTCGTTGGACAGACACATTTCTTCAGGTCTAGAGAATTTCCATCTCAGATCCAGTTATACAGTACAGAGGCCCAAAAATTTTTTTCAATAAAAACTGACAAATCAAACACGTGAACTGACGGAGGGGGTCAGCAGTGGGGGATGTTAAGTGTCTTGCCTGAGGTAATTACGAACATCAAAGAAAGGGAAGCAGTCCTTGTAATGCATGAGATAAGTGCTGTTTTAGTTCATACCACGTGTTAATGTGTCAAATTTGAATATGAAGCCCAGTTCACAAATCTCCCTATGTAATCTGTTTTTTAAGGCCTCTTTGTTGTAGGACACACATTCTCAGGTCTTCATTTTTGCATTTGTGTACCTACAGAAGCCCCAGAGTAATATGAGTCTCTATCTATAATAGTTCATTAAAGAGTTTAACTGTAGTGTGACTTCTTTTTCTTACAGAAACTGCTGAAAACATTGGATTTTCTTGTGAACTTTTAACAGATGAAACTACAATCTGCTATGGAGAGGATATCAGGTAAATTATAAATGTACAACAGTTCTATGTGATGGAGTTGAAAATATCAAAATATTTCAAGTGACCACATTGTTCCTGTGCCTGTCTTTTTTTATCTTGCTGTTTCTTTTGATTCCTTCTATAGTAGTGCTTATAATGCCTTCTCAGTGTGACTGAGACAGAGGCCACGTCTACTGTACAAGTTGAAGGTGTGATTCCCCTGTTCTTGAATGCACTGTTGTGCTGGCTCCCATCGAGCTAGTATGAGTGCAAATAGTCACAGTAGTATGGGTGGCATCAGTGGAGGTACATCTGAGCCATGCAGTATACATACCTTCCTCAAGCTAGTGTAAGTGTGAGCTCAAGAACAAAGAGAATAACATGGTGGTTTCTAGTGGAACTATAGCGATGGTGGTGGCCAACGTTCATAGGATGGATGCAGAAGGTCACCAATGAGGAATTATGTAGGAAGATACATCCGAAAGAGAACCTGCTGCAGAAGGTTATAAAACGGAAGATACAACTATTTGGGCATATTTGCAGAATGAATGATGAATGAAAAATCAAGATCCTAGTATTCGGCATAGTGGATGCTTCGAACAGGAGAGGCACACCCCACGGAGAATGGATAGATGATGTACTAGACTGGTGTGGAGCTAGTCTACAGCAACTAAGCCACTCTGCACTGGATAGGGAAAGATGGAAGGAAATAGAGAGGCATCAGATATCAACGTGCGCTGAGCCCACGGTTATTGATGATGATGATGAACGTTGAGTTATGCTGTGGTTTGTGATTCTTTTTTGAACTGCAGTTTACTAAGGCAGCCTACTTTTGTGGATCAGGCAGAAACATTTCTTTACCCCCACTGTTTCTCTAATCGGCCTGCCATTGTTGGTTTGTGGTAGCATCAAGTTTTTATAAGCCAACTCAGTTTGGTATTTTGCTTAAGTACTTCACTAGGTCAGGACAACTGTTTATATATCGCTTTTCAGCTTGACAGACTTCAGAAGCTACCTGTAGCTTGGTCATGAAGTATCTTTGTCAACAACTGTAATAGAGTAGCCACTGGTATGAAAATGTCACAGGTGTTGTACAGAAATAGTAACAAAACACAACATTTTTACAGCAGCTATTGAAGATGGTTTTTCCCTAAACAAATATGCAGGAACAGGGAAAGTTTAAGATCTCAAATAATTACCTATTTATAATTTGTGCAGAACTCTGCAACACACTTATTTACACCAGTGCTGTGCAATTTTTAATAACTGCTAGTGACCAGCATTTCCCCTTTTCCTTTAATTTGAAAGACATTATCACTATTAGGGCAATGCAGTTTATTTTGTTTTGGGGCTCTGGAGCAATACTGACTCAAAATGCCACGTACTGGGTTGTTAACCATTTCTTGCAGATTTGTCATCCAAGTACTGACCAGTTCTCACTCACCTTAGGTTGAAGTCTGCCTATGGGTTTCCCCTTGATATAGGGCCCTCCGTGATAGTAACTGTAAAAGCACAGTCAGTTAGTATTTATTGTTTTTTAAAATGACCTGCAGTAAAAGTCTGCATTAATTTTCCAGTGCTCTTCTTCAAACAAGGTTGGAAAATCAGAATAACAAAGTGGATTCAAATAGAAACTCCTCCAGAAGAACAAATGAGCCATTCTTTCAATCTGGTAAAAATCGTGCTTTAATAATCACTGGTTCCTGGCTGGTATGTATAAAGACTCTTCTGTTTATTTAATTTGGGGAGTTTTCTGGGATTCATAGTAGGTCAAAGGCTAATCATGATTTAAATTAGAATCCTGTGTCTTACTGTTAAATATTTCTTATTCACTTGATTACTACCCTGAAGCACTAGATTGAAGATATTTACCCTCTGTGCCTCAGTTTCCTCTATGTATAGAATTCCAAACCTACAAAACTAGTCTTTGAAGTCTGTCAGTGGAAATAATTTAATAGATAAAGCAATAAAATATCTCTCAATCTATTAATATTAACCATGAAAAGAACAACCTAAGGCTAGAATGATTCTTAATCAGGGCACTCTGAAAATCTAGTGCTGAAGAAGAATCAGATGCAAAACTCAATCTTTCAAATCTCAGTGTGTTCTGAATGGCCAGCAGTCATCACTTCACGGTAGAAACAGAGCCTATGTGTGAAACTGTGAACCAAGTGCCAGAGAGAAATGGAAGTAGGCTCCTACAGTAAGCTGTACTGTGAGCTGATGCTTTACATTCAGAAACCACCCTAGGACTTTCAGCAACTTGTGAGAATCCTGTTTGCAGAATTCTATACAAATCAAATGGGAGGAGATAAATGAGTGAATAACAAATCTAAAACTATTAATCTAGGTATAAATTTGTGTCTCACTGAACCTACATTTAAAAACCTGATATTATTATACCTGAAAAGATGAGCTTCACTCTTTTGCTAATATTAGGCTTCAGCGGGAGCTCAGAATTTTTGGTAATTGGATTTGACGGTGACAGCTTGGTGTTCAGGGTGATGATTATGCTTTCCATCTTTGTTTTTTCAAAAAAACTAAATATCACTGAAACAGTAACTACTTTGTCTTCGATTATGCAGAACGAAATCCTTTTAGAGAAGAAAAAGAAGAAGAAGAAACTTCTGAAACTTAAATTTCCCAGAACAGTAGAAGAGAGAGGGAAGCATATTCAGAGTAAAAGACGAGCTGATACTAATAAAGAGCAGCAGCAAAGAAACTTTGTAGATTTAGCTTGTGAGTGCAGTGCAGTTATATGCTGCCGTGTAACTCCCAAACAGAAGGCCATGGTGGTGGAGCTGGTGAAGAAATATAAGAAAGCTATAACTTTAGCTATTGGGGATGGTGCCAATGATGTAAACATGATCAAAAGTAAGTCACCTGTAAAATTTCACAGGCACTGTGTGGGTTTTTTGGGCGGGGGGTGGGGTTTGCTTTTGAAGATCTTGTGTTACTTTATTAAAAGTACAGGTTGAACCTCTCTAGTCTGACACCCTCAGGGCCTGACTGGTGCTGAATGAGAGAATTTGATGAGCCACAGAAAATCAGTATTATCTAGCAGCACTGCCAACCCTTCCACTGTTTACTGGGCTCTTAGAAAACATTTAGGGGTAAATTTAGAGGTAAATAACAGCACAGCACTGAGAGACAGGACTGGTGGCAGTGGGGGTAATAAAAAATATCTTTATGGGAACACAGGAAACTTGGCCACACCCATGATAAGTTGTTGGCTGGCTAATTAAAATCCATACCAGATGACCGATGTTACTGGAGGAGAAAGTTCCAGATTAGAGATAGTCAAACTGTATTGTGTTCCTCAAATTCAGACTGGTTTTTAAAGAACTGAAGCAGCTGTTTAGATATACGGTAGACACCTGTCTTACACAGAGGTTGCGTTCTTGCGCAGCCCACGTAAGTCAAATTTTGCATTACTCAGGGGAGCCAGGAAACTGACCACCACAGCAGCATGAGTGAGGCTTTCCTGCTCCTGCCAGCGGCGGCAGCAGCAGCTCCTGTAAGAGGTTGCTGCCACTGACAGGAACTGGGAAACAGATCAGTGCAGCAGCACTGTTCAGATTCCCTGAGTGGTAGGGAGCTGGTGCCTGGCTGCCTGTCACTCACAGGAGTCTGGGATACTGACCAGCACTGCTGCACTGCTCAGTTTCCCAGCTCCCCTGAGTGGTGGGCAGCCTGGAGCCAGGCGACATCTCCCTGCCACTCAGTTGGGTTAACCCCAGGTTCATGCAATTTGAGTGCGCCTGTCTTGGGGTTCTACTGTATTTGTAAGGAGCTGTTTCTTTTTGTTCATGTTGAAATTGCCCATAACTCTCTTCTGTGCATCCTGCCTTTCAATGGGAAGGAAACCCTCTGTGAACCACTCAGTAATGTTCGCAATTACATGTTCATATTCCACCTATTCTTGAAGATTTACTCTGAAAAGTAATGGCTCTCAAATGTAGCCGTATGACTTCTGTGAAGACAATGGGGTTGCAAAGGTAACAGATGGCAGAATGTTGCCATGCCATTAGAACTATGCTGAGGCATTAGTTAGGCACTATTTTGACTGGCGCTCTAAATATCTAAGGAAAAAATTCTGATTTGTGAGCCATAATTGATTCCAGTTCATTCTGTGTTGGTCTTGTTGCTTTTGAATGGCTAGCATAAGTCAAATGGAGGCACAAATGTACTTAGGATAGTTCAGCTGTGGCTCTAAATGTACCACAAAAAATTACACTTAAGTTGCCATCTTTTTTCAGAATTATGTTTTGATATTCTGTAGTTGCTTATCACTCTGCTCCTCATCCAGCCGTGACACTAGCAAGCTTGCATGTACCATTCCTTTCCCCAAAGTAGTTTCCATTAATATTCACTCAAATAATCCTGTTTTCATTTGTCTTTTCTTCTGTTGTGCTACTTCGTCACATTTTAACACACTTTGTATTTTGTTTTACCAATGAGCAGATAGGGTGTATGTGTGTGTAACTGCCCAGAGGCAGACTCAACCCTGGGAGATCTGGAGGTTAGCGCAGGGGCCCTTACAGTTTTGAGCTAAGTGCCAGCTGGTTCTCAGCTAAGGTTGTACAGGAGACACATTCTTTCTCTGTGTAAGTGATCTAGGTTCCACTCCACCTGGTAGTTGTGTGGGTTACACGTGCATTTATGTGTTGGTTTTGTCCTCCTTGTATACTACTCTTATGGCTGGAATTCCTTTTGTGACTGTCTACTAGCTACCACCTCCTCCAAACCATTCTGGAAACCCACTTCATTAATAAGGTGTTTAAACTATACCCTATTACTCACTTTTAGAAATATTAGGAAGAGTTTTAAGCATCTTTGCTACCTTCTAAGGTACATTCATTTAGCCGCCTAAGGGATTGCAGAGTCATATGGGATTCTCCTTCGTACTTTCCCTTCCGTTCCCTGTGTCATATTCCCTGCTTTGTTCATATCTTTAGGGTAAGTTGACACTACTGCGCTAAACTGATGCAGCTGCACCGCTGTAGCACATTTGGTGAAGGGACTGTCTGTAAAAACATTTAGATTGCTGCAAGCTTGTGTGTGACTTTGTACTTGGAACTAGTCCTCCTGAGTAAAGTGCATTAATGAACTGTTAATGCATGTCTGCTGGGTGCAGATGGACAGTAAGCCCACAATAGGCTGGTGCAGGTTAGACTTATACTTTAGCTTCTCACAAACTAATTGTTCATGTAGGCAAGCCCTAAAAAGGAGGTAGGGAGGTTTGCCCTTTGAGGTGCTAGTCCTTAATGAAGGTTTTACTGTACATAAAAATAATTTGGGTCAGGTCAAATTTACAGTAAAGCTGGGGAACAGTTAAGTAATGGTATAAGCTGGAGTGTTGCTGTGCATCTTCAATTGTTGAATAGTTGATCTAGTTTTATTAAAACCTTGATTATTCATGTTGGACTTTTTTTTTTTAAATGTAGCTGCCCATATTGGTGTTGGAATTAGTGGACAAGAAGGCATGCAAGCAGTCATGTCAAGTGACTATTCTCTTGGACAATTCAGATACCTGCAAAGACTTTTATTAGTTCATGGCCGATGGTCTTATATAAGAATGTGCAAGTTCCTACGATACTTCTTCTACAAAAACTTTGCGTTTACACTAGTACACTTCTGGTACTCATTCTTCAATGGCTATTCTGCCCAGGTAAGAGAAGCGCCTTCCGAGCATGAGCTAGAAAAAATTACTTTTTTTGGGCCAAAACAAAAATAATGGAGTCCAAATTATTAAGTAGTGAGGATGTTGATATAATTTAAGTGAACAGCTTTAAAAGTAGCAGCCTTTGCAGGTTCATGTTAAAGCTTTTCATATCATGGTGGTGGAATTCATACTTACCCTATTACTAACGCCTTAGAGAGATTGATTTCCAGCTTTAGCGTTATTAGTATCTTAATCTTCACTAATTTAGGTTTTTTCTAGTCAATGTGCTTTATCGTGTACAAAAAAAAGGCATATAGTAGATAATAAGAATTCCGTGTACAGTTGGCTATTTCAGTGTAAATCTTGATTGAATCATGAACATAGTTTCTCTTCCACCATCAGCTCAGGTAACCTCAAGCGCTCGTTTTAGTTACTTGTGAAATAGCCCATCCCTTCTATCCTCTTCAGAGTGCTCGGGAGGATAGCTGCCTCACAATGTGGGCTTGGCAAGTTTTTATCTAATGATAAAATCTGTTTTTGTCCTAGGCCTTAGAAAAATTTGGTTCTATTTTTTTCTAAGCAAGAGAGAGCTTTTTCAACAGTTCTGCCAAATAGGAAATGTTCCCAAGCTATTACTTTGAAACATTCAATTGCCTTCCATTTTGATATAATTTCTTTATAACCATTGCTTCTGAAACATGATCTATACGTGGGGGGCAGTGAGAGAGAGTTAAAATAATTTTTCATCCTCAATTGTCATCTGAAAAAGTAAAAACTTCTTTTGAGATTAGCATAACCCGCACAGTTGAAAGGACAAATGCAAGAGTAAGATTTGTATATTATTTGCACTAATTTATTTTTCAGTAATACTGTATGTATTAAGTCAAGGTCTATACTGTAAAAAAGTTTACAAAGGAAGACCACAGTTTTGAAGCTGCTCTTTCCATGTGGATCAATTTACAGAATTAGGGATTTAGTCAGGCAAGTAGTTTTGTGAGATCTGTACGTGTATTTCTGTGAGTGGGTGGTCTGCAGGATCTGGCACCTAGTATGTATTGTGCTGTTAGAAGGGAATGGAGTACAAGATCCAAGGCATCCTTCAGTCCGTGTAGACTATGGATCGCGCCCTTCACAACTCCATTTAAGATGGTCATTTGCAGTGTTGACTGTGACTGTGGAGGCCCACACGAGAGTGACAGTCCTTGCTACATCTGCTGCATATGTATGTGGAGTACAACAGTCCCTGAATACAGCAGGCTTTTTATTAGCACATTTATTTTTCAGTTGTGTTACCCGTCCCAAAGACTGTGATTGTGTCTGTCTGTGGTGTGCTCTCATAACAGTAAAGTCATGTATGTAGAGGACAAATTATCAACAACACTCTCTCATTCTTATTTCTGTACGCATATGTATATACTTTTATATTTTACTGTTAGGATCTTAATTTAGGAAGCTCATCCACAGCTGCTGGTGATTCCCTAAAGGATGTCAGTCTTCCACAAAGTCATTTTCCTAGCAGGGACTTGCAATCTAACAGAATGGAGATAATGACTTCTGTGGGAAATAGATGGAGAGGAACTATGTAATCCCAGAAAATAAATGTAATGTGGGGAAGGAAGAGGGAGCAGTAGGAGAATTCCCCAGACCAGAGCAGTAGGAGAATTCCCCAGACCAGGTATCTCTTGTTGGACTTATTGTTCCCATTGATGTTTCATGGTAGGACATGCATACACTTGTACATTCTTGATCAAAGATTTTATTCTGCAGTGTGTATGAGTCTGTGTTTTGCACTCTGTACATCCCCATGCTCTAGGTTGACTATCCGATCCATATTAGGCGGGATGGTCTCATATTTGGGATGCCTGTTTCTCGACTTATTTTTTAAAAGGGACAAATAGTCCCATATTTGGGCCCGCCCCACTGACCTTTTCTGCCAGGAGCTGTGCAGGTGCAGCTGCTCAGGAAAGTCACTTCTCCAAGCCTTGGGAAAGCCGGGGAGCGTGGGCGGCTGCCACGGCCTTGCTGCTTCCCCAGGGCTCCCAGCAGCTGCCACTTCCCCAAGGGTCCCGGGCAGGCCAGGGGCTACCACCTCCTTCCCAGCTCCCTGGGGCTTCGTGGAACCAGGAGGAGCCACTCCTCCCCCCCCCCCACATCTCCCTGTCCCGTATTTGGGACAGGGAAATATGGCTACCCTGCCATGTTCCAGTGCAAAGGTAAACAGGGATTGGTAGAACGTGCTACTACTCCTGTTTCTTAACCACCCTCAGCTCAAGATGGAGCATTGCAGTGTCCCCTGCTCATTTGCAGCTGCCTCACGATTTCATTTGGTTCCTTTCTGTTGTTTTACTTATTTTTATCAGAGGCTTGTGATTTTTGGGAGGGGTTCCCCCTGTTCTTTCATGAGGTAGCCAAGCCCTTTTGCCATTAACCATTGTCTCTAGCGTCCCTACTCTGGTTGTGATAAAGACCCCAGGTTTAAAACCCTTTCAGACCTACCACAAGTGTTTTTTCTACCCCCCACTCCCACTACCATGCCCAGTGATGTTGATTCCAGCTCCCTCCTCTGCTTCTGAGACACTCTAGTCATGTCAAGATGCAAAGTCTGTACCAGGTTTAAAAGCAGATCATACAAACTGGAGAAGACAGATTAGCTCCCCTTGAGGCCATGGGACAGACAACATGGGGCAGAGCACTATGAGTCATAACAAGGAGGCAAGATCCCAGTCCTTATGTGCAGAATCACTGAGGCTGTGGAAATGGTGCATTATCTCACTACACACTTACGTGTGCGGAAAGGTGTTTTGTTTTGTTTTTATATGAACATAACCGAAATTTCCGTCAGTTTGGATCACATTAGACAGGTGGGGGGAGATGGGGGCTGATGATTGGACATAAGAAGTTTGCTCACCCCTGCCTTAGGAGATGTAATCTGATAGCTGACCATTTGGTGAAAAAATTATTAATATTAGAGCACAGAGAATTACTTCCCTGGGATTCATCTTAGAAGTTAGAGAGAACAGGGGGAAAAGTATATCAATCATCCTCGAAAGCCCGAATCCAAAATAAAAAATAACCATCACATCCAACTAAACATTTCCGTTCTACTTACATATCTGTGTTCTGATTATGAGATGGATGTGCTCTTTACAGGATTTATTCATCTTGCCTGTGTTTCTGCTTCAACCCAGCACAAAAGACTCAGCAGGCAATTGTTCAATTCAAAAGAATACCTCTTTTCTCCTATTGGCTCACCTGCTGCCCTGCCAAACCCACCCCAGAGACCACTATCAGGCTGAACTCTTTACAGGCATTTACTTATGACATTCCCCCACTCTCAGGGGCTGCAGAGGCATGCTTTCACTCAGCCAGCTGTATGCTTCTGGGAGCAGGGTAAGGCTAGTCAGGCAGAGAGCGCCTACCTGGCAGAAGCTCCAGGATCTACCCAGGCCATCATGATTGATGGGTTGGTGGCCACTACCCTAGAGGCCTGGATGGGTTAACGCACAATAACTTCAAACCCACAAAGCCTGGCCACTCAGTCATTTTTAATATTTTTGTTTAGTTTTTTTCTGAAAATTTTAAATGAAAATGAGGTAAGTACATACAGAGTAATATCTAATTAATAAATCGATTGTGATTTTCTATTGCAGACAGTTTACGAAGACTGGTTTATCACGCTTTACAACGTTTTATATTCCAGTCTTCCGGTTCTTCTGGTTGGCTTGCTTGATCAGGTATGTTGTTACGCTCCTAAGAAAAATTACCCAAATGAACTTTAGAAGTAATTGATAAAGGGATATATCCAAATAAATATAATTGAAGTGACTTTTATTTCTAATCTCTGACACTTTTAGATTGCCTAAGTATTGGAGGACAATATGGTGTGACGTGTTAGAATAGATAAAGTTCATAAACTTCAGATATGTTCAATGTTGAATTGATTTTCTCAAATGTTTGTAGGTCTTCATAGACAGCTGTTCTCCATAAAGCTAATGGAAAAAGTTGCAGGCATCTTTTCATTTAAGAACTAGAAATACCTGAGCATAACCATGTTCAACAGCATAACTGTTCATTCAGTCTCTTTCTAGAGGGCAGTGCACATTAATCTGCCTGTTTAACTCATACATTAATTGAAAGGAATACACCTCCATCAGTGCAGAGTAGAATTGGATGGTAATAGTGTCAAAATGCCATTAGTTCTCTTCACAATGGTCCAATTCAGCAGTGCATGTCCGTTCTGTTAAAGTCAATTGGAGTATGTGCTGAAGTACGTGGTTAAATGTATACTTAAGTGCTTTACTGAATCAGGGCCAGTATGTCTGTATGATAGAATAGCAGTAGTAGATAATGAAGTATACTTGCATTATTTATTGTTGATTTATAGTGTGAATAATTGTGTGTTTTTAAACCATTTTCAGGAAGAATAAACTGGCCAAAATATTTGTATGCTGAAAATTTAAGTCCAATGAATATTTTATTTTTAATCTGAATGGCCCTTAGTTTTTTGGTTGGTGGGTTGGTTGGTTGTCTTTGGGGTTTTTTTAGGTTTGCTTAATTTTTCCAAATTGGGGTTGCCTATAGATTTTTGCATACATAGATATGCAGTGCATTTTTGTTTAAGAAATAATTTCAATACATTTATGCAGGAGGTATATATTGGAAATGGTAAAAGGCCAGGAAGTGGAATTGCATTCCCCACAAAAATGCTTTTAACTGCCCACAAATAGTCTCAAACCTGGGACCTCTGGATCTTTGTGCAGGAGCCTTTATAGCTTGAACTAAATGCCAGCAGGCTGTCAGCTACGGCTGTAGAGGATACTTGTTCTTTCTCTCTGTGTAAGTGGTCTAGCTGCCATGACATGGGACAGTGAACTACACCTAGTAGGTGTGTGAGTTATATTAGCACTGCCTTTTTGCATGTATACCCACATGAACCTCTCTTAATCCCCCAGTCCCGGGAAACAGGGTAAAACAGATTGTAGAATTTTCCAGGCCAGGACGGGCACTTTAGTATCTGGGTGTGAGGGGCACTTTTGTGGTGCCCTGCTCCTCGGGGTACTGTGGCTCTTCACCCTCCACTACTATGGGAGCAGGAGGGAAAAGTCCTTGGGACAAGCACATCACTGTGCTCTTGCTCTTAAAGCTGGAGAAGAGGAGGAGCAGCAGTGTGCAGAGCTGCTTCCTCCTCGCCCTGCCAGGGTTCAAACCTCAGGCATCCCTGGGTTGGAAACACCTGGATTACAGAGGTTCTAGTTATATTATTGTGGGCTTTCCATTACACTGGGCATGGTTTCTTGCTGTTATAGAAATATTTAAAAATAAGTGTGAATGGACACTACAGAAATAACGCATCATTTGAGTGATGAAAAATGTACTATATTCTTAAATAATTGTAATGAATACATATAAAGGCTTGGTCATTGTGCCCTGTTGTTCCTTTCTGTATCAACTCACTGCTTTTTCTTGAGTATCCTTGCCCATTTTCTATCTTTTCAAACCTATAGCTTGCATTTATGAATGTGTAAGTTCACGTATTTTAAGCTTCTGGTTTTTATCATTTTGGGGGCTAATATGGAGGTAATCTGTTGATGTGGTTTTGCTTAACTCCTCTGTCCTCCCATCCTACAGCTAAATGTTTGTGAGGGAGAGTCACCAAATGCTTCAGCCTCTATGGCACTGATTTTATATTTAACAGCAGTAAATTTTCTTTTATTAAGGATGTGAGCGACAAACTTAGCCTTCGGTTCCCTGGCTTGTATATATCGGGACAGAGAGACTTGCTTTTTAACTACAAGAAATTTTTTATAAGCTTAATACATGGAATTATAACATCACTGATTATCTTCTTCATACCATATGGAGCTTATCTTCAAACTATGGGGCAAGATGGAGAGGCCCCTTCAGACTACCAATCATTTGCTGTCACTGCAGCTTCTTCTCTCATAATTGCAGTCAATTTTCAGGCAAGTACCTTTGTCTTTGTGGTCTCTCCTGCTGTTCTGAAAGCACATCTTTGAGCATAAATAGTTAATTATCATCAGTTTAAATCTTTTTGCATATTTATACTTTTGCCTAGTTACTATCTTCTCCTTTTGGTTTACTCATTGAATATTCTATATTGTATTAGAACTATATAATAAATAGTTTGAAAGATATCATGCTTCTGATGTCAACTCCCAATTAATTTGTGTTGTAATGTGATTTACTTTCAGATGGGCTTGGACACCTCTTACTGGACTTTCGTTAATGCTTTCTCAATATTTGGGAGTATTGCACTTTACTTTGGTATCATGTTTGACCTTCATAGTGCTGGAATACATGTTCTCTTCCCAGCTAGCTTTCAGTTTACAGGTCAGTGTTTCAATTTGTTTCACTATTCTGGCATTCCACCTCAAATGGTTGTGTAAGTACAGTAAACATAGTACCGAAATGTCAGCTTATCAGATATGATTTGATGCCCAGTACTGGTAGAGGTGAATGTTAACTCATGTCAGAAAAACACTGCCTAGTTCATGGGGTCAGGTTGCATCTCTTAATCAAAATTGCTTATTGAAGCAGCTAACTCTTGAAGTATTTGTAATCAAATTGTGTGTGGTGGAATCATCCCTCCTTAATTATTTGATCTTAAGAAACAGGGAACAGTTATATCTTGATACCTGTGTAGCGCAGTTTAGTGTTTTTGTTCACAAAGGAGTGAAGTAAAAAGCAAATGGTAACCAAAAAGACCACCTACGTTTGTAAGTTAGAGATTGCACTAAAGTACTTGTATGAAGTGAATTGAAAAATGCTGTCTTTGGGTTTTCTGTGTGTTACAGTGCAAATGTTTATAATAAAAATAATATAAAGTGAGCATGGTATACTTTGTATTCTGTGGTGTAACTTAAATCAATATATTTAAAATTTGGAGAAACTTTTAAAACATTTCAATTGTTGTACTGTTTAAAAGTTCAAGTAATCACAATTATTTTGAGTTAATTGCATGATTTATGGCGAATAAATCGCACAGCCTAGAAATTAATGCTTATATTCTACACTATGTATATGTTCTCTAATCATAGTTTTGCCCATTTTAAAGTAATCCAAACACCACATATCCCAAATACTTGCTTCTCACCCTAACTTATCTCTTAAAGAGTTTTTTATAAGCTAATGTTATAAATTAGTGGCATGCTTCCTGGCTCTCTCCTTAACTCAAACTTGTTCTTGCTAGTGGCGTATCTTTATATTTTGGTACATTTGTATTCAGACATACTTGGAATACTTCAGCTATACATCTCAGGGTGGAAAACATGAACTTAATTTGATGTACTCGATACATTTTAATTGAAAACAAATACAGACTAATTTTCACCCTTACTTCTTCCAGGAACTGCTCCAAATGCTCTCAGGCAGCCATATCTCTGGCTGACAATAATTCTGTCAGTTGCAGTTTGTTCGCTTCCTGTTGTTGCACTACGATTTTTGTCAATGACAATTTGGCCTTCAGAAAGTGATAAAGTAAGTAGAAAAATTGGGTTAATTTGAACTGTAGTTACAGAAATCAATAATATTCTTAATGTTTTTAGTAAGACTATTGGCAGTGGCTTATGAGAAGAACTGCATTAAGGCTACATCTACGCTACCTGATAAATTTGATTTTATAACACTGGGTTTTATACATTTGATTTTGAGTATCCTCATTTTCCCCACAAAGTTGAGTTACTGCTGCCACACTAAACGGCCAGACATCGATTGAGTTGCAGCAGTGCATTGTGGGGACCCTATCCCACAGTTCTCTCAGCCCCACATTCTGCATCCTTCCCGCCAACAGCACTCACCCTGCTGCTTGGTTCCTGGGTCCCTGCAGCTTGGGGGAGCCAGGAAACTGACCAATGCTGCTGCACCTGTGCAGCAGTGCCAGTCAGTTTTCCAGCTCCCTGCTAAGATGCATATCTGGCCACAACTGTTAAAGGGTTTTCAGCTGTTTGTCCTCCCTAGATTTCAGTTTGCAATCTGAACACATGATTAACATAGCAGTGGCTAAAGTAAACCCTCCCAAAATAAAAACTCTGCCGTTTTTGCCTTCTGAACATATCAGTTTTATTCGTATTTAGCACTTGAAGTTTCTGGCAAGCAGTGGGGCTGAAAGATTCTGTTCCATGCCCCAGAAGGGGCGGAGCCAACGGCAGTTGCTCTTAGTGCTACTGGGCCCCCCACAGCCATGCAGAGAGGCAAAGCAGTGATACCGGCACTTCAAAGGGGCTTGGGTCTCATGCCACTGACACAGCCAAAGCTCTAGGCCTCCTTGAAAGGCCAGTCCCCAGGACAGCTGCCCCCTTTGCCCTTTTCCCCTCCCTCCTCCATCAGAAGGTGTGGTGGCAAGGCACAGCAATGGTTTCTTTTGTGGCTTGTGTGTTTATTTTTACTTAGAAGTGGCAGGAGACCCTCTCGTGCAATAACAATTAGGATTTTAACAATCACATGCTTTTAGATATTATTTTTTGAAGCTATTGTCACCTGTAAAGAAAAGAATACACTTGCATACAAATATCAAAAGTTTTCATTGTGTTTGCTAGACAATGGGCCCTTTCCAGCTTTGAATGCCTTAAGAAGGTAATGAAAATGCAAAATAACAACATGTACTTCTGGTTTTAATTGTCTAGTAAATTTTAACAACCCCCTCCTATTTATATAAAATATGTATTTCTTTAACGTTACCATCACATTGTTCCCAAGGGATTAAGTACAAATGAGCATCTCTTTTCCCTCTAAATTAGCCTGTTTGTGTGTCTTTTTTTCCCTTAAAGGTTCAGAAGAACCGGAAGAAATATAAGGCTGAAGAACAGTGGAAGCGAAGGCAAAGTACTTTTCGTCGAGGGATATCTACTCGTCGTTCTGCTTATGCTTTCTCCCATCAACGAGGATATGCTGATCTTATTGCTTCTGGACGTAACATACGTAAAAAACGAGCATCTTTAGATGCAGTACTGCGCCACCATGTGGCTGAAGCTGGACAAATTGGAGAAACCAGCTGATGATTGTCTAACATTTAAGTTCTGGGAGACAGGCTTTTTAGCAAAATGATTGCACAGAGAATGTTTTTGTTTTGTTTTTTTTATGGAAGACTCAGGAGTTTTTAAAAAAACAGCTGACATATGACTATGAAGACTTCAACATTTTCTTACAAAACTACTTGGTTTGGGACTATTGAAAAACCAAAAAACCAAGAAGTGTATTTTAAAAATAAATTCTTGTGCAAATATAATGTGAAACTGAAGGATATGAACAATTTTATAGTTCAAAATCCACAGTGTTTTAATTTTAAATGCTTGGAACTGCAAAATTTCTCCCTTTTTAAAAAATTAAAAACATGAAATAAAATTGCAGCAAACATTTCATACCTTAAAGATGAGCAGCTGAGAAGCAATCAAACTGTGTGCGCCACTTTGAACAGTTTTATTTATACAATGGCAAAGGTGAACTAAATAACAAATACTTTTCTTCCTTTTGGGACAGCCATACAATCTGACCTTTCATACAACTACATTAGGCTCCATGGTGTTATGTTGTCATCAGTCACATACTTGGAACGGAGGAACACATTTTAGTAACCACATGTGAGCGTGGTTACAGTCCATTCCTGTGCACTCAGTGGTTAATGCTCTATTGCACTTTTTTTTTTAATCTTACGATTCTGTCACTGGGTTGACTTATTCTTTAAGTAACTTCTCTGCCTCAGGAGGAGAGAGATCTGGAAATCAGTGAAGACCTTGGATTTCTGAAACACTCTTCCCTGAGAAATTTTTCATGTCTACCTACTTGTACATTATTTTAATGCATTGGTTAGTGGAAAACCTGCCTTCAATTCAATTGAATTAGTTATTGGAAAACTATCTTTTGAACTGACTGATTTGATTGTTAATTTCAGTTGTTTTACAGACTGTTGCATTACAAAACTTGTAAATTGAACATACTTCATTTGGTAATTGTTCAGTAGTGTCCTCTAATTGAGGTGGGGGAGTCTCTCCATTTTTAACATATCACATACACACGTGCACACACTCTCTCATCCCATTTTTCTGTAACTTTAGCATGTATTAAATATTTCACATTTTGTATATAATATTGACTTACACTGGCATTGATAATGATTCCATTTTTTAAATTAGGGCATAAACACTGTACAGTTAATCTTTTATATGTAGACAAAAGTGTACATTTCATAATTTTAATGGCGCAAATGCAAGAAAGTTTACAGTTTTTAATATGCAAATGAATGGGAGCAGTACAGTTAATTTTAAAGAAAAAGGAAGTGTGTAATTTCAGTTTCTCTCATTGAGAGATGTGGGAATGGCCGACAATACAAGTGTCAATCTTCTAAATTGGGTGCAATGTTCATTTTAATATGCAAATTGATATGATATTGTTCATTTACATGTGTGATGCTTAATATGTGAAATATTTTGTCTAGACAATAAATGCTTTCATAAAAATCTTAATCTTTTGACCATTGTGGGAAACTAAGTGGGTTTTACCATTTTATTTTTATTTGTATGATTATTAAATAGTTCTGCACAAATAAGTTTGCTACTTGTAAATTAGTCTGAATTATTGAGGAGTTGCTTGTGTAAAAACAGGCAAACCAAATATGCGTTTGCAGTTGTGAGAACATCTGAGATGTTTTTTGGCTTATTGAAGGTTGAAAGTCAAATCGCTAACCACCTAGAGCAAGAATCCTCCTTAAGACAAGATGGAACTAATCAAAAGATGTTACATTTTGGGTGAGCAATTGGTAGTCCTACCCTGCAGAGTAGAGCATTTTTAAAAGATTTATTGCAAAGTGCACTTTACAGTTAGACTGGTGTAGCTCTTTTTGAACCAACAGCTCTGAGTCTGCGAGACTCCACCACTGAAACGTGATGCTCTAAGCCTGTGTCCCCAGTGGGGCTAACGCAGGCAGCAGTGAGGGGCTTCAGCCCAGACACCCTATCCCTACTTTGGTCTGAAGTCAGGAGTGATGCAGGGCTTTCCCCCTGCACAGCTTGGAGCAGTACAGAGGTGAATCCCCAAGTTGAGGTTGAAGACCTTACGCAAGCAGAAAACTTTGAGTCCTTGCACAGAGTTGGTGGGGGGCACAAGTGGTTCCCCCCCACAGACTGCGGTGCCTTACCCATTGTGGGGCAGTCCTGGGGCTAGCTCCACCACTCCACACATACCACCTCTCTTGCAGCCCCCCAACATCACTCTGGCCAGGTCCTAGGCAGGAAGTTGAAGACGGGATGTTTGGGACAGCTGCTCCTCTGGTTGGTGATGCCATGGAGTAGGCAGCCATGGCATTCACTCATCTGTTTCTAGTGTCCAGGATTTTGGCTGCTTCTCAGCTTCCAATCCTATTGACTGCTCTCACAGCCAGTCAGAGCTGCCCACGTGGCTCTGGAGGTGAGTTGTGGGGTAGAGATGAAGTGGCCCTGGAACTATTTTTAGCATGGGGTTGCTGAGCTCTGTCCCACCCCAACCTCAAATCTGTTCACCTTCATTGCCGTGGATTGGGGTCACACTTAGGGTGCCCGACTTTCCTTGACTGGACACCATTGCTGCTAATAGTGTCTGATTTGGGAAAGTTGTGAACTCCGCCACAGCTGGAGGCAGCTGCAGAGCCCCATGCCAAGGACAGGAGCCAGCGAAGCAGCACAGACTCCAGAGCAAGTGGCCTGGACCATGGGAATGGTGGGCTGGACCCCAGGGACAGCAAGCAGCAGGACTGGGGGGACCCAAGAGGGGCCACTCAGAGGCTGGGGCATGGGGCTGGTTGAGCTGGCCCCCTGGGCAAAGGAAAGCCTGATGGAAAACCTGGGGGGTGCTGCCACATCCCTGACATAGTACATAAACCCCCCTATTTCTTGCATCTATGTGGAGGTGGCACTTTCTCCTTGGACCCTGCTCTGCAGAACTGGCCAAAGCCTCACTGGTCTTTACCTCCACCCTCCCCAAACAGAAGTCAAATTACATCTATGGCTAACAGTTCCCACCCTGGTGTGGAGCATCAAGTTGTTCTGCTCCCCCAGGTCCTGGACTTGTTCTAGCATGATGAGGAGAGTGTCTCTAAAAGGAAAAAGGCTGAGAGACCCTGTTTGAACCCATACTGGCTTTAGGGTTGCCAGCTGTCTGGCTTTTGACCAGAATGCCTAGTTGAAAAAGGATCCTGCCAGCTGTGCCATTAAAAGCCTGATGGTTCAGGAGGAGCCCAACACTAGAAGTGACTGCCAAGTCCATGAGACCACTAGGTGGTGAGACAACTAGGGACAGGGAGACTCTGCTTGCTGTCCCTTTGCCAAGTGTCTGCTCCTACTGGCTGGGAACTACAACCAATCAGAGCTCTGGGGGCAGTGCCTGAGATCCCTTGGCCTCTACGTGTGTGTCCGGCAACTACCTCGTGGAAGTTTTGGTAAGCACCACAGGGACCTTGCACTTCTGCCTGCAACCCTGCCCCAGCCCAGATTTCTCTCCTGTAGCTCACTCCCAGCTCCACCCAGAGCCTTCAACCCCTAGCCAGAGCCCTCATCTCCCTCACACACCCTAAATCTCACCCCCCTCTTACATCTGAAACCTTTTAACTCCCCTCTCAGCCCTCATTCTGTGCACCCCTGCTGGAGCTCCCTTCAACATCCCAAACTGCCCTTCCTCACCCCAGACTCCTCGCTTCCTCCCAAACTCCCCATCCCAGCCTGCAGTGCCCTCCTGCACCCAAATCCCTCATTCCTGGTCCCATTCCAGAGCCCTTGGCCCATCCCAGTGGAAGTGAGAGAGGGTGCTGAAGAGCAGGTGACACAGGAAAGGCAGGGATGGAGCAGGAAGAGGCAGGCCATGGGTGAGGCAGGGGTATTCAGTTTTGTGTGTTTAGAAAGCTGACAACCCTAACTGGCCTGGGCCGTGATTTCTGTCTGATTTCACACACTTAGCAGGGTCATGCTGGAGAGAAACCTCTACAGAAACACAGGCTGGTGCAGGAAGTGATACTAATTTCATCAGAAGACATTTTTTTTTCAAGTCACCGTACACATGACTTGATAGAATATTACAAGACCACTTCTGCTGGAACTACTCTCTTTCAGATGGGACTTTAAAAGTGGAGTCTTTGTTCATTTAAAAAAATGGAACATTCTGCCTTCCTAAATTCTCCTGGCTGCTTCAGTTAGGTAAAATATTCACAGCATGCCCTGAGTAGGTGTGTGTAGTTACTATGAGATGCCTATTATAAACCACCTTTTCAGAGAACAGCAAAGCAGTGGGGGGTTTATGGATTCCAGTGTCATGCAGTTGGACAAGTGCTCTGGAATTGTGTAGAAGTACTCGATACCAACCTGATACAGTATGACTGCTCTAACAGGACTCCAAAAACTGCAATCCTCTGCCATTGAGTCAGCGGTCCCCCTAAACCTGGCATTATTCTCACAGGTTACTGTAGTATGCAAATTTGTCTGTGACAAAACCTGGGAAGGCAGATAGGCAGAGTGCTCATGGGTCTTGTGCTGAATCAGATGAACACTGATGCAAAGAACCTTTTTTTAAGTCTAGCAGTGGTTGCTCAGTGGCTGGGCAATGTGTGCACTGCACTTTATTCACTGAACACTAGAAGAGAGTTATGGAGACCACTTTACAGGAGGATGGTCAGTGCTTCTGTGAGGAAAAAGCATCTGACATCTAGGTTAAGTGACTCTACTTAGGCATTTTGAACTGGCACACAGTACATAAAACCCAAGTGTCATCAAGCAAGGCCTCTCAAAGTTGCTGAAATGGATGAAGCTGAAACAGTGGGCAACAGTGAGAATTACAAGCCGTCTAGTGTGAACAGGTCTTAGAAACATAATTGTTGGATCTCTGTTCAAGTATCACCCACAGTTACTGCCCTGTCTGAAATCCCTCACTTCTGGGAATGGCTTTTGAGAAGACTATGGCAAAGCAATGCCAGAAAGTTTTGCCTTTCTGGGGCCTCCTTCAGATTTTAGGCTTGGAGAAACAGCTGAAATGGCATAGATCTTCTGATCAAGGATGCAGGCCACATCCAGACTCTTGCACATTTCGTGTTTTGATACTGTTGACTGGGGTGGTGGTTTATGTGCTATGACCTCTTCTCAGCAACTGTAGAGTGCTGGCTGGGCAAAGTACTTTTTTTGCCCTTGCCCCAAGTATTCTTTATCTAATTCCGCAACACTGACAATACAATTGCTGTGTTTTAATTAAGAAGTGTGGGTTGGGGAAGTGCTCTTGGTATGCTGAGCTCTAGCTATATATTGCAATTTCTTCAGACCCTATTAATTGACTGACAGAAGATTGAGATGGATCTTATGCAAGCAAAATTAACCTTAAGCCAGGAAAGACTGAATTAAAGATTAACAGTTGATGGAAAGAACTGATTTAAAAATGGCAGATATGCCACTGTTAAATAAGGGAATTTGTTCACAGGTTGTTCCTAAGGTCTGGCTATGCAAAGGAAACAGAGATCCAAGGTGCAGCTGATAACGAGTATTTTTATACCTCCGTTCTTGACAAGCTTATTATCGATTTTTACATGTATGACGTTGCAGTAGAAGCAATCATGGAACATGAATCCTAGAGGGAAATTATTCAGAATGGGACTTTTCAGCTTGCAAAAGAGATAACAAAAGAGAGATATGATAAAGAGCTACACAATCATGACTGGTGTTGAAAAAGTAAATAAGGAAAAGTTATTTACTTATTCCCAGAACACAAGAACTAGCAGTCATCAAATGAAATTAATAGGTAACAGGTTTAAAATAAACAAAAGGAAGTACCTCTTCACACAATGAACAACTTATGGAACTCCTTGCCTGAGAATGCTGTGAAGGCCAAGACCACGGGTCTGCAACCAAACTAGGGAGAAGAGCCATTTTTTTCAAATTCAGTTACAAAATCAATACTTCAACAGCCGCAACGCATGCGAATACGAGATGATCCCTAATAAATAACATCAAACTGTACTTTTTGTAACCCCATTTTCAGAACAATGCACACACAATGATTTGTACCAGTTAGAAAGTTGTTACCCCCATCTCCAGGCTTTACTCACTGCAGTCCCCAAATTCGCCCTGTATCCTCAAGCTTTACCCCTCTTCCCACCCACTCCTCCCCATCCCAAGGCTTAACCCACTATCAGCACCAAACCAGTCCCCCATACCCAGGTTTAACCAGCCTCAGCTGCACTGTCCCAACCTGCCCACTGAATCCAGATCTTTCTTACCCACCCTTTTCCTCCTGATCCTCTAGTCTAGTGTCAGCAACAGTGACTCCTGCTGGGATGGAGCAATAAATGGTGGTGAACAATAGGGAGTCAACAGTTGGTAAGCTTTCAACAGTCTCAACCGACTGGATCTGTTATCTCTTCCTGACATTACTGTAGCTGAGATAAAACAGCTCTAGCAATTTAATAGTGGAACACAGTAAAATGAAATTTAAATAAATACACAGTTATTTAAAGATGACTTGCGGGGGGGGGGGGGGAGTAAGTTCTAGCTGTAAAACTCTATTGAGTAGGGCCAGATTTCACCCAAATATGTAATGGTGATGGGAGTAAAGAACTAGCATAAGCTAAAACTTACTCTAGTACCAAGTTCCTCTCATTTCTGGTAGAACCTGTTCTCCCTATATAAATTTTATCATCTTTGTTCAAGAAGTAAAGGGACAATACAACTACTCCAGAACTGCGCTGAGTGATTTATTTTCGCACACATTTTCCAAGCTGGTCTGAATCTGTCCAGTAGACCATTCATTTGCAGGAGTAGCTCCTACATGGACAGCACTTTCCAGGTGCTTGTGGGCTTTCCAGGTGCTTTGAGGAGCTTGCATTCTAATGGAAGAGGTCAGCAATAACTGTAAAAGGGTTCTAATGTGTGGAGCTGAAGGTCTGCTAAAGACAGAGCTGACAGCCTCACGCACCACATAACAGGGATGAAAAACTAATACAACTATCTTAAATGACTGTTCAACAGACAAAAAGTGCTTACATTTGAGTGGTCTCAGGTCAGGAGGTTGCTTAATAAAGATAGTAGCACAAGTTTCATGGCACGTGTGCGATGGAATTTCATCAAGTAGTATTCTGATAACCTCAAATATTTGCAACCTGCTCATTTGCATCTTAGTACATATTGTTCACAGGATGATGTGCCTGATCCTGATCTTACTCGTCACTCTAAATCTATTCAAAAATAGGTGAAGAATGTGTAATCCTGCTTTAGTAAGTAGAATGTATACTTCAGTACAACTCAAACTGCTCCACAATGTGCACTCATTTCCTCTTAGTTCCCAACTAGCTTAAGATGTTGATTTTGATCTACACGGGGTTTGAAAAATTGCTGTTTTATTAGGCCTTTACCACATGTATTTGTGATGAGTGATCAGTAAATCAGTCACAGCAGCAGTGCTCATTCACTTTGGGGGCATGTATATTTTCGTGATAATATAGGGAACTCTGTAACCAGCATTTTAAAAAATATATATTCTACGTTCCATCATGATGGGCATTCATTCAAGCTTGATACCATAAACACTACTTAAATCCTTCCCACAATTTCATTTCTTCCTTTATAAACTAAATATCTCAATCCAACGCTACCTCAATGAGTGGAATTTGGCCCATGCAGTGTGTATCCTTGCCCAATGCATAAACTCTGACAAGGGAGTGGGAAATGTTTTGTGTTGTGTTGTGCCTCTTGATCATTTTGAGATGACATATTTAGTAAGAACAGTGCTAATAGAGTCTACCCTAAAATGACTTCTACTTTCACTGCTACAGCATACACTTTAATTTGCAGTAACTTTCCAGTACCAAGTGGCCTGCAATCTGGTATTCAGTTGCTCTGCAATGCAGTTTCTGGCTTACATGCACACAGCCTGGAATAACAGTTATATCTTGACATGAAATTACAATTCACAAACAGGATTGGAAGAATATAAAAACAGAGCAAGAAGCAAAAAGGTCCCAGCAGAGGGAGTGGGTTGGGGAGGGAGAGGGAGGTTCTGTTACTATTTAAGGGTCTCTCCCCATTTATCTGGAAGCAAAGGGTTTTACAATAATCCCCCAAGATATGTGAGGTTTGTGTTTCACAGCACGAGAGTTCCACACAACCCTCGTGTACCCTGAAATTTGCATAACTCAAGGGCTTGAGCAGTGGGGGTAGGAGGGATTAAGCCTGGGCTGGGTTAGGATTGCAGGAGAGGATGGGGGGAAGTAGAGTTGAGCCGGGTCTGTGGGAGTTGGGGCCAGGGCCACAGGGGCTGGGGGTGTGGCAGTGGCTATAGCCCGGGTGCACAGCAGTAGCTAGAGCACGTGGCAGTAGTCGTAGCCGGGGGGCGCCCTGCGGCGATAGTGGGAGCCGGGGCGGGGGGTGGTGGCGACAGTCCCCCCGCCGTCCCGCCCTGCGGCACTAAGGGGAAGAGCTGGCTGCTGCCAGCTGTTTCCCTTTAACAGGGAACTCCCCGCACCTGGGCGTATCTGGAGGGTTACTGTACAAAGCACGAATCGGGGGTCAGTCACGCACTCCGAGGCCTTGCTGTAGTATTCCCTACGGACGTGGCTTGGCCTGAGCAGATACCACGGGTTTGAGGTTTACTTTGCATCGGACCCGTGGCGTGGGTCCGGCAGCCCCGCCCGGGGGAAGTCAGCAACCACCGCTGGGCCGCACCCGGAGGGGACGGGTCGGTCTGGGCTACTGCGCGGGTCACCTCCCCTCCTGCAGCGGCGGGGCTGTGACCCCCCCGAGGGGGGCGGTCTCCAGGTCTGCTGCTGGCCCCCGGCGCGGCCCGTAAAAAGCAGGGGCTGGTCTGAAATGTCCGCCCAACGCCCCGCCTGAAGCCCGGCGCCGCAGGACACGCTTCCCCCGCACCAGCGCGGCGCCCCACCCGGCTCTGCCTCTCCGCGTGACTAGCCCTTACCCCGGTGGACCAATCCCGCAGCCGCGGCCCCGCCCCTCTCGGGTCGGACCAATGCGCTCCCCGCGCCGGGGCGGGGCTGGACGCCAGGCTGGGCCGCAGACTGACGCAATCCTGCTGCCGCTGCGCTGCGAACGGCCCGTTGCTATAGCGCCGCCGCTGCCATGTCCGCGCTGCTTATCCAGGAGGTGGGAAAGCTGGGTCTAGGTGAGTCCCTGCGGCGGGGGCTGTGCGAGGGAGCAGCGGCCTTTCGGGCCTGGCTCATGCCGGAGGGCCCGGGGCGCTCTCGGTGGCCTGCCCTGGCTGAGCGGCTCCGGCCCGGAAGGACACGTTGGTCTAGGTCGGGGTTGCTCGCAGTCGTATGGGGCGGGGGAGGGGAGGCCGCGCTAGTCCGTAGCTGCAAAATCCAGGTGGCGCCCTGAGGCTCCGGAAAGAAGGAGGGAGGGGCGCTGGGAGGCCCATTGGGCCTAATCTTTCAGTGGGGACACCGCGGTGCGGGGGAGTGCTGGGCCTCCCAGCGCCCCTCCCGAAAGGCCTCAGAGGGGCAGCCGTGTTAGCCTGTAGTGTCCCGAAAACAAGCAGCCCTGTACCACCTTACAGACTAAATTGTATATTAGGTAATGAGCTTTCCATGGGTAAGACCCACTTCCCACAAAAGCTCATTACCTAATACATAAAAGTCTCAGTCTTGGGTGCTACAGGACTGCTTGGGAGAAGAGGAAAGTGCCTCTTGGGGTCAGTCCATGGTTAGAAGACAGGGAACAGCAGCCGGGGGTATTGAGTGATCAATTTTCAATCGTGGGGTGGGGTGGGGTCCCCCTGGCCTGGGGGCCTGTGTTGGCTATTGTACATGCTCATTAATCAGCTGGGGGAAAAGGGCTCTTTGGTGAGGTAGCAAAGTTTGCAGACGATGCAAAAATTATCTGACAAATAAGCAGTTTTGTAGCACCTTAACGATTAACAAATTTAGGTGTGGGTAAAATTGGTCTGAAATTAACAATGTGAAATTAAGTGAAGACAAGCAATAAGTCTTTCATTTAGGAAGGAAGAATCAGCTCAAAAATGGGGAGTAACTGGCTAGTGATATACTGCTGAAAAGCATGTATGGTTTATAGTGTCACAAGCTAAACCAGAAGTGTGATGCAGTTGTGAAAGGCTAATGTTACTGGGTGTGGTGTGTAAGGCATTAGAAGCAATAGTTCTTCTGCTCTCCTCTGTATTGGTGAGTCATCAGCTAGAGTACTGTCTAGCTCTTTTTGTGGGCAAATTGGAGAGAGTCAAGAGGAGCATTACAAAATTGATCAAAAGTTTAGAAAACTTGACAAGTGAAGAAAGTTGAGGAAAAAAAGGGGGCATTGTTAGTCAAGATGACTGTCAGGGGACCTGATGTCTGAAGGTAGGACAAGAAGTAATTTGCTTAAACTGTAGTAAAGCCCTTTGGTAAAAGTTTTCTAATGACAAAAGTAGATAAACTCTGGAATAGGCTTCCAAGGGAGACTGTGGAATTGTCATTGGAGCTTTTTAGAACAGACTGGACAAACATCTGTCATGGAAGATCTAGGTTTACTTAGCCTTGCCTGAGTGCAGGGGACTGGACTTCCTGACCTCTTGAGGTTCTTTCTAGCCCCACATTTCTGTGAGTCTGCATCTGTGTGCCCTTCTCTAGATATAAACACAGACGTATACTTATAAGTTTGTATTTAGGAAAGTAAGAATTGCTCTTGCGTGTCAGACCAGTGATCCATTGAAATTAGTGCTGAACAGCGATAGAATACTAATGTTTCAGAGGAAGGTATGAAAACTTGGTAATGGACAGCTGTACAATAACATGCCCAGGGGAGTGAGGGGGACATGCCTGGCTCCATATACAGTAGACACCCCTCCCCACCAGTTATGCAAGGCTTGCACTCCTGCACACCCTCACATATCACAAATTTTGTGCAAGTTGGGGGAGCCAGGAACCAGGTGGCAGCCTGGTTCCAGGCTTCCCTGGCCTTTCAGGAGCCAGGAAACTGACCAGTTTACCAGTGCTGGTCAGTTTCCTGGCTCCTGGAGTGGGTAGGAGCTGGAGCCAGACTGCTGCCTGGTTCCCCACCACTCTGGAAGCCAGGAGATTGTCCCCCAGGTGGGGAAAGCAGAGGAGAAGCTGTGCCCCCATTGCTGTCTGTCCACATGGCTTCCCCCAGCTGCGGGAGCGGGGCAGGCAGACAGCGGTGGCAGAGTGGCTTCTCCCATCTGAGGGAGCAAGCAGAAATGCTGCGCCCCTGCCAGCCCCCAGCTCCTGGGGACCCCAGGATTTCAACTTATGTGTAACTTGTGTTAATGCAAGCTAAGTGCAAGTTGAAATAGCAAATATTGGGGGGGGTTACTGTAGTATTTTGTTTACCTCCCTGAAATATTAGAGCTAATATCCCTTGTATGTTATCCTAGCTACTTTAACAATGGTATAAATATCTTCCTTTTCTTTTTTTAATGCTTACTAATCTGCATGCTGCAGGAATATTTTTTGACGACTAGGTCAATATGTAAGCTATGAACTATAGCTACTAAAAAAACCAACAAAACCCCTTTTCCTTTTTCCATATTGTAATTGTTGCTCATTAATTTCCCTGGGTTTAATTTTCCTAATTGCTGTGTCTAACTTGCATTCTCTATATTGCTCCTTGGCTGCCCACACTAGCTCCCGAACTTCGAAAGGGGCATGATAGTGAACCTAATCAAAAGATGCTAATGAGGTGCTGCCATGCATATGCAGTGACCCATTAGCATAATGGCCTCCATGGCACTTCAAAAGTGCCACTTTTGGTCTTGCGCTGCTCATCTACACGTGGCCCTGTGAATAAGGGGATTTCGAAGTGTTTGAAGAGGACCCTGTGTAGACAAGTCACATGTGATCGAAAGTGGCACTTTTGAAGTGCCATGGCTGCTATTATGCTAATGAGGAGCTGCATATTGATGGCAGTGCCTTATTAGCATCTTTCAGTTAGGTTTATTATCATGCCCCTTTCAAAGTTGTGGGGCTAGTGTGGACATAGCCCTAGTGTTGTATATACCCTTTGTCTTCTCCCTAAACTAAGCAGTCTTATCTTTAAGTCTCATTGTATTTAAGCTTTTCTATGCTTCCGATAGTTTTCATTGACCTTTTCTCTGTGGTGAACAGAATTGAACACGGTATTCACGGGGAGGGTGTGCTACCGATTTACAGAATGTCCTAGTGTTGCTCCCTGTTCTTTTCTTAATAGAAGCTGGTGTGCAGTATTTGGATAATTGACCACCACTGCATCTTGGGCAAGTATTCTTATTGAACTATCCTTGGTGATGACCAAGTCTCCCTCTTGAATAGTCACAGTTAATTTAAACCCCATCAGCATGTAGGAATATCTAAAACTTTCTTCTATGATGATTGATTTTATGCTTGTCTGCGTTGAATTCCATCTGTCATGCTACTTAATTTTTCTTCATCATCATCATCATCATCAACAACCACCATGGGCTCAGCGACCGTAGGTGCCTGTTGCCTCTCTTACATTTCCTTCTATCTTTCCGTGGCCAGTGTGGGGTGGTTTAGTTTCTGTCGACTAGCTCCGCACCAATCAACTGTATCATCCTACCCATTCTCTGTGAGGTCTGCTTCTCCTATTGTCTTTTGTATGATGACCAGAATAGTGAAAATGGGTAAGCCTTTAGTTGTATTGCAGGCAACAAGAAAAAAGGGATCAACTGATGCAAATAGTAGTAGGTGGTAAATTGGAACGAATAAAGGAGATACTTCACATACTAAGCTGGTGGAATGTTGTGGTGCAACTAACCACCAAATCAAGGGGTTGTAACAAGATTGTTTTTAAGGGCTGATAACTGTTGGTTCATGTTTTGCTGTTGTAAAGGTAGTCAGTGCAAGATTACTAATTCTTTTCCTTCCTCTCCTGTTTACCGCCAAAAGCTCTTTTTTTTTTTTTTTTCCACCAGTAAATGTATGTTTAACTATGTATTATGGGTTTGTTTTTTGTTTTCCTCTGAACTATGCAGTCCTGGATATTAGATTCATTGTGCTTCATAGTGTCAGATCATATGTAACTGAGTTAGTGAATGTCTTACTCATTACAGCAGTGGTTCCCAATTGGCATGATGGCCCTATTTTGATTTTTGAGAAACCCTCATGCCTCCCCATCTCTTCTTTATCATCATCCAACCCTCCTTCTAACCAAAAATTCAATTTGTACTTTAAAATAACCACAAAAACATGATATAAAAATGTTGTTGGAAACTAAAAATAAGCACAAATAGTTTTTCTTGGCCCCTTGTGGATGCCTGGTGCAACCCCAGCTGGCCAGCTGCCTAAGCCCCAGGCAGCCGCCAGAGCTGCTTGCGCCAGCCCCCCACCCGCCTGAGCCCTGTGCTGCCAGAGCCGCCCGTCCAAGCAGACTGAGCCCCGCAGTGGCAGGGCCAGCCACTTGCCTGCTAGCCCAAGCCATCCAAGACCTGCAATGAGGAGGCCAGCTGCGTGAGCCCCACAAACCCTGCAAGCCAGCCACCTGAGCCCCATTAGCCCCCCACCCCACCCCGCCCAAGCCCTTCCCCCTCCCCCAAAGCCAGGCACTTCCAGTCACCCACTCACTCCATCCTTCTCCCCCCTCCAGCCCCAACCTTCACTCACTCCCCTTTACAAAAGGCAGCTAGCTCCATGTGGGTGTTCGCCAGCTGCCTGCTTTTTATAGTGGCTTCACTGGGTTGCCCACGTAAAATGACAGGGTCTGAGAGCTAGAAGCAAAGTCTGGCCTTCTCTTTGGGTGAGGGGAATGGGGGAGTGGGTCACCTCATGCCCCCCCTGGAATTGCTTCACACCCCGCAGTTTGGGAAACTGTGCATTAGGGGGAAAAGACATTGATGGATAGAGTAAAAGGACAACCCCAAAAAGGATGGTAGAGGAGGAAAAACACAGTAAAAGGGGAAGAGGTGCAACAGACGTTGAGCAGAGCTAATAGGGTGAAAGTGTATCCTAAAGAAATCGGAACAAGTAGAAAAGTGCAGAAAATAAAACAAGGACCTCAGTAGGCAAATGTGGGACACTACAGTGTAGATATAAACTAAAAAGTTTAATTCAGGCTCACGCATTACCTCTCCTCCTTCCCACTTCTGTCCGCATACAGATTGCGTTAAGGCAGGGCTGGGACTCAGCATCTCATGACTCCACATTCATGGAGTGTTCAAGCTTGAGTCAAGCCCTATTGCTCTGCAGTACAGATGCAGCCCTAAGAGCATTCTACAAATGACTTTTTGTCCTGTCACTGAAGTTTGCTGGATAGTGAAGTTTTCCCAGAGAGCTATTGCTGCCACATTTTGATAGTGCATGTCTGGAGATGTGGGTAGTAGGACTCAGGACTGCCTAATGCAATGAAGACTTTGGAGGTCCAGGTAGGAACCAAAGTCACCTCAATTCTAACCCAAGGTCACAAATGAGTATAGACACCCCAACTCTGGAGATTAGCAAACCTAGGGTCTCAGAACTTCAGTTACGCTAATCCTGGTTTTACATTGCAGTGCAGAGATGCCCTAACAGTTTGAGAGTGTCTTGAGACCAGAAGCATGAGGCTTAATGTCTCTTCAGAAATACGTCATCTTTAATTATGATGCTGCTGAATATTATTCATACCTATGTAAATGTGTAGTCCCTTTTAAAACCTTGCCTAGTTCTGTGCTTACCTTAAAATACCTGTATGTGCTTGTTCTTTATTACAGGAGAGATGTATGTTTCTGAACGTGAAGGTAGTGATTCTACTGGCGATGGAACAGAGAAGAAGCCTTTCAAAACTGTCATGAAGGTATCTGCAGCAGATAGTCTATTTTAAATCAGGACAAACAGCTAATTATTAGGGAGACACAGTAGGATCTCAAGGTTCATGAGGGTTCCATGTTGAGAACCCTCACAGATATTGAATTTGGTGAAGACAGTACAGTTGTGTATGGCAGCTGCTTTTGCCTGGAGCCCGGCTGCCAGAGCTCCTACCTGGAGTCCCAAGTGAAGCAGTGACTGCAGGGGCTCCCTGCCCTGGGGGAAGTGATGGCTTGTGAATACTTGAATTTGTGAACCTTAGGTTTGCAAATGTTGAGACCCCACTGTACTATAAATTAGCAGTAGGCCAGATTTGACCTGAAGGGCTTTTTAAGAGGCTGTTTTCTTTAAATATAAGTCCATCTGATAATCACTGATGTGTTATTTCTAAGTATAGGTTGTTTACCATATTTTCTCATTGACAGTCTGGCTTCAGTAACTATTTTGAAATTGACTTTTTTACGTTTCTTTTCCACCCCTTAAGGCTTTGATGACAGTTGGAAAGGAACCGTTTCCTATGATTTATGTGGACTCACAAAAAGAAAATGAGGTGAAGTGGTTAAAATGGATATTTCTAATTAAATGAGGTGTTAAAGTTCCTATTTTTCTAAACATAACTTCTTTCTCTTTCCTTCCTCACCCCATATCTCACCTGATCCATCTAGAGATGGGATGTTATTTCTAAGTCACAAATGAAGAATGTCAAAAAAATATGGCACAGAGAACAAATGAAAAATGAAGCCAAGGAGAAGAAAGAGGTGGGTTATGAAACCTACCAAGTCAGGAGCACTCAGCTCATTTAGAACTTTTATTATCTATTGTAGTTCCCCTGAAAATGGCATATGCTAATTCTGAGCATGCTGTTGTTTTGGTAGATGAAGGCTGTAGCAGGCAAAGTAATCTGTTAGGCTAGGGCTACCCTGTAGCTATAATCTGAAATAACTTACACAATTTGCGTTGTTCAAATTGCACCAGTTATTTTGAAGCAACTTATTTCAAACTCAGTGTGGTTCAGATGGCACTGAAGTTCAAAATTAGCTCCTATTTCGAACTTCCTGCTACCCCTTTCATGACAAGGGGTAGCAGGAATGAAATACCACACTTGAAATAGCCTTGGTATTAGCTATGGTGTTTTTTTCAGGATACAAATGTATCCAAAACCACAATGTAACCATAGCCTCAGAGTTACAATTTATAAGCCCCCTTGCTTGTGTGCCCAGATAGCAAAAATTAAACTACAGGAGAGTTTAGATAGATAAGTGTAACAGGTCCTGGCTTATCCTTAGATATATGGTTTGACTTCAGTGGGTGTGTTTTAGTTTACACCTTGAGACAAGCAAATGGTCTGTGTCAGGGATGGGGTGCATTTCTGAAAAACTTGGATGTTTCTAAACTCCTCCGACCTTCTCCAAACCAGGACATGTTTCATTCCTGGGAATTGCATCCATGTATCTCAGGGCAGGTTTTAGACCTGTTGGAGCAGTGCTCGGACTGTGTATAAGCATTAATCTTTAGAGATGTACATGATGGTTTGATACTGCTGTCTGTGGGGGATGATGGTAGTTTAAATAACCTGACTAGTTATCACTAACATCACTACATCATTTTTGGAAAACTTCTTAAAATTAGGCAGAAGACATTTTGCGACGAGAGAAAAACCTGGAGGAAGCCAAGAAAATTACTATCAAGAATGATCCCAGTCTTCCCGAGCCTAAATGTGTGAGTGACAATCTAATGCACTTTATATACTCCTGTAACTCTCTCTCTTGTTTATAACCAGCATGATCCTGTGGTGTGCTCTGCACCATCAACTGTTGAAGACTAATATACTGCTCTTCCTTGACATTTTATTCTCATCGGTCAGGGGTCTGCAACCTGCGGCTTCGGAGCCACGTGTAGCTCTTTAAGGACTTTTTTGTGGCTCCCAGTGCTATAATTGCAAAGTGTAAAACCCTCTTGATTATTTTTGATAAACAGTGAATGTCTAAAAACCCAAAACCAAACAACTGATAACTAAATAGCAAATAGTATGTGATCTCCAAATATTGAATAACTCCCCCCAGGGTCCTCCAGAAAGAGGAGGTTTGAGAGTGAAAGTTGGGAAGACCATGATACAAACACACATGTAAGGAGTGAGGAAACAGAATATGTAAAAAGTTTGTGAACGTCCTGCAGGAAACAAGTATTATATTACAAATCATTGTGTATGCTCTGTTCTTCAAGTAGGGTTACAAAAAGTATGGTTTGACCATGATTATTAAGGACCGTCTTGTATTCACATGCATTACAGCTCTTGAATTGTTGACCTTTTTACCTAATTAGAAAAATTGGCTGCTCTTACTACTTTGATGGTGACTCCTGTCGTTAGTTATTAGCATAGCCTCGTATGTTTCATCTCCTATGTGCACTTCCCAGTCGCTGTGCCTGTTTGACTTTAATTTTGGACTCTCTCAGTGCACATAAACCAAAGGGAAAGAGCTAGGCTGTACTTCTATTTGAAACATCTATTTAAATTTGGGTTGTTTTTTAATTGCTCAAAAGACCGCTGTTTAAAATCTGCCCCCACCAGAAAGAGTTTTGTGATGGTAGAGGATGGAGAAAATTGGTGATTGAGAAGCATTGAATTACTATTCAATATGCATAGGCCTGGGTTCTACTGAGTTAAGTTTGTGCAGCCACACCAAAGTTGGTGGGGATTCACAGGTCTAAATGAGAGGAACTGGGGAGAAAGAAAGAAAAAACATTTCCACTATATATTGCAGTCTTGAAGACATTCCTTACAATATGTGTGGAAGAATTTTACTTTGAGATTTCCACTCCAACATAAGCAAACGGACAGTGGTCAGGGAAAGAGCCTGACTTCCGTGCAACTGAGCACAATGTGCTGTAACAGTTCTGACTTGCAAATGGCTGTGGCTTTAAAATTTATTAACGGATAACTAGATAAGACTGAATAGCAGCACCAGTCAGCCAGTTGGAGACTTACTCTCACCATTGCAGTGCATCAGTACTTCAACTAGGGCTTTGCAGTGGGCTTCAGGCAGTACTATTAAAAAGTGCTAACCTGCTAATTCATCCTTTCCATTTAGGCTTTTAATGGGGTGCCATATCTTAGGTAGTAGTTTTAAAAAGTAGTGCAAAAAAGCCTGTTCAGATTTTTCCAGTGAAGAAGAGCTGCATGTTCAAGGTTTCTTGCCTAGACTGATGTGGCAATTTGGTATATCTCGGAAAATGACTAATATCTGAAAGGCATGCTTTTCAAGTGGACTTTTTAATTGTATTCAGATCATATATAAAACCAAATTCCTGGTGACTTATTAAAGTTAAACAGAATACAATAACCCATCAGGAAGTTTAGTCAGGGCATCCATGTTGCTGAAACACATGCCTTTCTGGTTTTAACTAGATAGGGCAAAAAGGAGAAAATCCCTAAACTTTTGTGCCTTATTGATTGGTGCGTTCTGTCCCATTTGTCAATGTATTTTTGTGGTTAGAAAAAGCTGCTTATGGGCATGTCCAATATGTCCATGTCCAATGAAGAGCTTGGAAATGAAAAGCACCATCTAAGTGTCAGATCATGATTTTTTTTTTTTTCTCTTAATCCACTCTTTACAGGTGAAGATTCGTGCTTTAGAGGCACACAGAGGCCAGCGAGTGAAGGTTTTTGGCTGGGTTCACAGGTTACGTAGACAAGGTAAACAGCTAGCCTTTAAAAGTTATCGAGTCAATGCAGAGAGGAGGAACAAGTAGCAGTAATTCAAGGGTGTCAGGTAGAATAGGCCACATTTTATTGGCATGATCATGCTAGAAAAGTTGGTAAAGGTTGCACCTCACTGGCATGGTACCTTTCTGAGTTTGTTGGATCAGGAGAGGTCAATGCCAGCCACTTTACTGCCAGCCTTCAAGCCCGCTTTCCTCGGCCCAGACTGAGCTCCTCTCCCAGTTGCCAGCCTGGCACTCAGCTCGCAGCTCGCAGCCTGCCAATCCAGTTCTCTGATCCAGCAACATCCATGGGCTGGCAGTTCTATAGTTTTTTTTTTTTTTTCTTCTCTCTCCTCCCCCCGCTTCTCCCTGAGTGCTCCAACCCTATACCAATGATGGGTTCCTGACAATGCTGGATCACGGATGCTACCAGACTACAGAATTTCAACCTGTAGGCACAGGGAAAATAAACAGCCTCTAAACCACCTGGTAAATGAAGCTTCCCATCCTGATCCTGGTGTCCCAATGCTTCATCAATGTCCTCTGCCAGGTATCATGCAAGGACTTAGCTAGGTGTGACCTGCAGAAAGGGTGTGATGCTGCCTAAACAACGATTCCTATTGTATGGCATACCAAGCAATCTGTTTCCTTCTAAAAGAAGAAACTTTAGTTGTGGGTGGGTGGTGCTACATTATTTCCCACACAGTTGCTGTAACTTCAGCTTATACATTAACCACGTCTGTATGGTAGGTCCAAAGAGCTTGGCCTTGAGAACATCCAACAATCCTTGTCAGAGTACTGGGAGTAAAATTCTGACCTTTTGAAATCAAGTGGAGTTTTACCATTAATTTCAGTGGACCAAGGATTTTGCCCTGGGGGATTTTAGATGCCTACTACATCCTAGAATTAGGCCCTGCCTATGACTTCAATTTTCATTGTCTTTTGGCATAAAAAACACAGCTCAGTGGGAAGGGCTTTGTTGTCCACCGAATGCTTTAGGGCATAATTCTAATATTTGAGTAGTCATGAGCAACCTTTACAGAGAAACTCTGAAAACAAACTGCCTGAGTAATGTTTGCGGGGTATGAGCCTGCTGAACTGAGTAAAGTGATTAGTTTTTGTCTGAGTCTGGGTTTTGTTTTTGGTAACTAGGAAAAAATTTGATGTTCGTCGTGTTAAGGGATGGTACAGGATTTCTGCAGTGTGTCCTGTCAGATGAACTGGTGAGTTGTGGGGTTTTGTCTTGTTCTTCAGTGAAAGTGTGTGTGTCAATACCTAGTGGTTCCATTTCTATGAACCACTTGAAAACTTAAGTTTAAAATTTCCATGAAATTTCCTCTGAGGATATGCTGAGAGACTTGAGCTTGTTTAGTTTGCAGAAAAGAAGAGTGAGGGGTGATTTAATAGCTGCCTTCAGCTTCCTGAAAGGCGGCTCTAAAGAGGATGGAGAGAGACTGTTTTCAGTGGTGACAGATGGCGGAACAAGGAGCAATGGTCTGATTTTACGGAGGGAGAGATGTAGGTTGGATATTAGGAAAAAGTATTTCACAAGGAGGGTGGTGAAGCACTGGAGTGCGCTGCCGAGAGGTGGTAGAATCTCCATCCCTAGAGGTTTTTAGTCATGGCTGGGGGGATGATTTAGTTGGGGTTGACCCTGTTTTAGGCAGGGGGCTGGACTAGATGACCTCCTGAGGTCCCTTCCAGCCCTAGAATTCTATGATTCATTTAATTAAGGGGGCTTTTTTTTCTTTTCTAGTACCACTGAAGATATTGCTCACAGAATGAGTTAACAATGGGAATATTAGCCTTTTTTGTCTCTGGATACTCTTGTGTTGTTATTGTAGTTGTAAATTAAATTTCATTGTCTTGTATATTTTTTGTTTTTTCTGTAGTGTCAGTGTTACAACGGAGTGATCCTCTCTACTGAGAGCAGTGTGGCAGTGTACGGTACATTAAACCTTGTTCCTGAAGGCAAACAGGTGAGGGAGTTAGTTGCGGCTGAGATGGGGTTCCCTCCATCTCCCACCCATTCCTCACTCAGATGGCATGTTACAGCCATTTGTGGTGAAGAGAGCAAGGGGAAAGAACTGTTAATTGATTTCAGTGGGAATTGCTGCTCAATAATTGATTGCATGATGAAGACTGAGCGAATCTGTGTGCGCGCACGTGTGGGTTATGCATGTGTTCATTCAGTCTCACTGGGTAATATTTTTATTTTATCTTTTAGATGAAGGTGTATTTCCTTAGCATGATAGAATAGGATATTGCCTTAAATATAAGCATAGCTTTAGTTCTCATATCAAGTGGGGCGATTTTTTTTTTTAAAGGAATGTTGTGATCATGTGGTACTTCCCTGATCTCCTCTCTAGCTAAGACTTGTGTTTATAGGCTTCCTTCTAAGCAGGAAAAGCTGTGGAGTTGTGGAGACCTTAATTTGGCCTCCTTTTTCGGGGGGGACCTAGAACCATTTTGGCCTGACCTTCAATGCTGTATGTGTTCTAATTTTGGCATTGGTTGTTACTGCTGGAAATGTCTATAACCTTATTGTATTTTTATACCAAAATTGAGATAGTGCTTATGCTTACAGTGTCCTTTGTAATCATGTAAGTTTGAGAATGGAATCATTCCATTAACACATATTGAGTCCTTTATATGTGGAGTTAATAAGTAACATCATAGGGGTGCCCATTAGAAGTGTGTTCAAACTGAAGGGAAGGCTGGGGAACTATTCTCCAGGAATTTTTGTGGGGAGAGAAACTAGGTAAGAATGATCCAAAGTTTCAGGATATCCTAACATATAGTATTGTGTAGAAAATATAACTTCCAGAAAACAAATTAACGGTTGGACTTTTGTTTCCCAATATCTTAGTTGCAAATTGTGTGAGTCACACTTCTGAAGTCTCTGTTGCAGAGTAAATATATTATACAACTGATAGCTAAATATAGTTTCTTACTGTTTGTATTCTTGTTGTGTGCGAGATTAATTCAGAGAATGAAAAGCAAAAAGGCTATTCTCCTATAGTGCTCTAGATAACTTCAAAGAGTCAACTTCTAAAAATATTAGGTTGTTCAACTAGCCATTGATAAAACTGAATGGGACAAATTCTGCCATGAGTCTTGGTGCCCAGCTGGCTCCCAGCTGTGGGGCTGCCAGGGTGCCCTCACTCAGGTTCCCTGAAGCTGCCAGCAGGGCTCTGTGCCCCAACTGGCTTCCTGTCACAGGGGTGCCAGAGTTACTCTAGCTGATGTCCTGCAACTACTTTCTGGTCCAGCAACATCCATTGTCCTGCCAGATGAGGGATGTTGCTGGATGAGTGTGTGCTGGATAAGGGGGTTTAACCCGTATTTATATTCATTAGGTCATTATTACGTGGTCCTTATTATTTTGGACTGGTACGTCAGATAGATAAAATCAGAAAATGAATCTTTTGCCTCTGCAAATGGTATAATGCTTGGGGTTATGCCAATAGAGTAATTTGCTGTTTCCTTGTTCAGCCATTACCTTCTCTTTATTAAGTTAAGCTATTTTGCTTTCATATGGAGGTGAAATTCAGCACAACGCAGAAAGGTGAGAAAATCTTATGTCCAAGGCAAGCATTGGGCTGAAATTCCGTCATCTTCATGTGATGGTCTGTTCACCATCATATGAACAACTCTCATCAACTTCAGCAAGAGCTACAAAAATATACCAAGATCAGAATGCCTGAGGTTCTTATTAAGGATTATCTTGTACATAGCATTTCAAATGTAGGTATTTTTATGGGAGTGGAGAGGAGAGGAGGGATTCTTTTGCTGCATTCACAAGAGTAGCAGTCATTTGGGAACATTGACAAGGTACCTCAGACCATACAAGCTGTGATGAAAATATTTTACACTAATTCTTTAATTAAACAGCAGTAGTACATACTGGCACTGTATGTAGTTAAATCAGTGGATCCCAACCCAGTCTTGGGCTGCAAATCATTTTGTCTAAAGGCAGTTAAGTTAGAGTACCAAGTTTCCATTTTTCAGTGACCATGCCATACTCCTAATATGTAAGTTATTTGTTCTAAAACCCATAGGCGCCGGGTGGCCATGAGTTGAGTTGTGACTATTGGGAGCTGATTGGTCTGGCTCCAGCTGGAGGGGCTGATAACCTGATCAATGAGGAATCAGATGTTGATGTGCAGCTTAACAACAGGTATATGATGATCCGAGGAGAGAGCATGTCCAAAATCCTCAAGGTGCGCTCCACAGTTATACAGTGCTTCAGGGATCACTTTTTTGACAATGGATATTATGAAGTAAGTACAGCTTACTTTGTTAAAAATTGCTTTTATTTAATGTTTCTTTTGGAGCCTGAGTGATGTTTCTGGATATATTGTATAGACCTTGAACTGAATTAAACAAAATTTACTCATCAATTAGTAGACCTTTTATAGATACAATTCTTAATGTAGTAATGAGGTTTTATTTAACAGATCACTCCACCGACACTAGTGCAAACACAAGTTGAAGGAGGCTCCACGCTATTCAAATTGGATTATTTTGGTGAAGAGGCATACCTGACACAGTCATCCCAGCTGTACCTAGAGACTTGCATCCCTGCGTTAGGAGACACGTTTTGTATCGCCCAGTCGTACAGAGCTGAGCAGTCCAGAACACGCAGACATCTGGCAGAGTATGGGAATGATTTTAGTATAAGCGTGCATATATTTTAGAGAGCAAGGGACCAGCAGTCAGGAATAATACTACATTCTGCTAATATGCATGGGCTGACCAAAGCTATTCTAGACATGGCCTGTTCCCAAGGTCAGTGGGTGGGAGGCAGAGCATTAGAGCTGACTTTCTCCACCTGAACCAATTTGGAGAAGAGTTCATGTATTTTACTGAGCTTTTGTTGTTGACATGGTGCAGATGCTATTGTGTAAGTTGTGAAGGAAATCAGATCGTAGGCAGGGAGTAAAATGGTATTTGGGATGAAATCCTCCCCTCTCATAGAGAGGGGAAGTGTCTTCATTCGGTTGACTAATACTTAGTGGTGTTACCTGGTTCCTTAGATATACTCACATTGAAGCTGAATGTCCTTTCATGACTTTTGAAGACTTGTTGACCCGTTTGGAGGATTTGGTGTGTGATGTAGTGGACAGAGTCTTGAAATCTTCTGCATCGGCCTTCCTACGTGATTTAAATCCGGTATGTAGTGGTGTGGCAAAATGCCAAATTGTTTTGAGGGAACTTATTTTGAACTTGGTGCCAGCTATGCTGCACTGGAGTTGGAAATAAATGCCTATTTTGAACTTCCCACTGCCCCTCATATAAAGAGGGGAAGCAGGAATGAAATACTGTGCTTGAAATAGCCCTACAATTTCGAGAACGGTGTTTGGCCATGGGGTTTCTGTTTTGGGATACAGATGTATTCTGGAAATAGAAACCATAGCATAGCCTTAGCCTTAAAGTTATAGGACAAGGTATTTTAAGTCCAGAAGTGCGTCGGAACCTGCTCATGGACCAAATTGTCTTTTGTTTGAAGTGAAGCTGGTGATGTATTATTACACTGCAGTGCATTCAGCTATGGTTGCTACAGTTTCAAACTCAGAATGAAATTGTTTCTAGGTCATTTCTCAAACTCCCAGACTCTGTAGAAACCCACAGAGTCCAAGCATAATGACCACAGATATGACCCCAAGGAGAAAATCTTATCTGTACCACAAGTTTCATTAAACAAGCATTGCTCAGGTCCTTAACTACGTTTTTCTTTTGAAGAAAGGAAAATGTACCTGCTTTATTTTAAAATTTTTTTAAAACTAGTGGTAATTTTTACTTTGGATTTGTTTAAAAAGGGATTGTTAAAATGTGTCTACTTAATTTTTAAGTAAATAGGAATTCCATCAAGTGTGTGTTTGTTATTCATCCCTATAAACTAGGGGTGTTTAAATTCAGTTCACCTTTAAGGCAAGTGGCAGTCCTCAAATCCTCCTAAGGGGGTCAGCAGACACCCCCTTTGGCATGGCCCTGGAAGAGCATATCTCTCCACACATTCATCCACCCCCATCCCTATTCATCTCCTGGCCCTGCCTGCCTGCACTCTTCTGCTGGCCCCTCCTGTCACATCCCGGCAATATAAACACCCCTTGTCCCCAGCAACACCACCACTGGCAGTGCAGTGGGGCTAGCACAGCTTCTGGCTGGAACCTCCCTGTGGCCTGGGGAAGGTGTGTGCAGAGTCATTCCATCCTTGGACAGTTTGGCATGGCCACTTGGGGCCCCACACTTTGAGGCGGCCTTGCAGCAGCCACCCCAACTGTCGTCTTGACAGGATGGTCCCTCATACACAGGTTAACCTTGGGAGCTTTGGGTAGGCTGTGTCTGGTAAGAGGTTCAGCTCCTCCTCCCCTCCTGCCCCCCTGAGTCTCCCTGACTGTGGTAGCTACAGGGAAGCAGAACTATGCAGCATCCTGCTCTGCTCCACTGCCATCTCCCAAGCTAGCCCATGTTAGGGCTGCGGCACTCCACTTCCTGCCGTCACAGTGAAACAGAGACCAGGCTGGCTTTGGACCTGGCAGTGGAGCAGAACAGAGGTTGCTGTGTTGCTCTTCAGTTCCCACCCCTGCAAGCTGCCTGGTAGTCCCAAAGGCCATGTCCTTTAGGGAAGGGGTTAGAGGGCATAGGTCTGATGGGGAGGTGCGAGAGTGGATCAAGGGCTGGACTTGGGGGTGGAGGGAGGGCACAGGACACCGCCCCGGAGCCCCTGAGATTTGTGTGACAGCAGCCATGTTGTGTGAATGCTGAAAGTCTGTTTTATTTTTTTTCTGTAAGCTTTATTGAGAAGCAATTTCATTCCAAGGACATCCTGTATTCCTGGCACAACCAAACCTTTACCTCACTTTAAGATGTGATAAGAGGAAGCTGTGTACTGATTTTGGTGGTTCTAACTCTTACTGTTTATATAGTAATAAGTTATGATATTTAATGCAAATAGAAATCCAGTTAGAAACCTACATAATAATTAGTCATGCTCACATCCTCAGATATTGTAAGGTCCAGGGCATCTCTCAGCGGATCATCTTGAGAGGGATAGTTCCTGTTGGAGTTGGTGGGGACATTCCTTGAGTCTTCTCGCCTTTATCCAGCAATGGAACCCTTTTTTATAGTTCGTCTAACCACACCTAACACCTTCTCCATATATGTTTAAACTCTTTTCCTTACGTGTACTTTCATGCCTTGTAAATACATCCCTTTTTCATAGGTTGTTTTTAATTCCTCTACTTCACATTAGCATCTGTGTGTGCCATGTGTTTTTGTAGTCAAGACAGTCATTGAAGGATGTTCCAGTCAGGTGTTTTGCCATCTTAGACAATGCACTGTAGTCCATTGCAATCCATTTTTTCCATAATATCTGTTGGCACATCTTATGCACTGACCTTGTTGGCACAGGGTTATTTGTATGTCACCCACTCCTGTCAATCAGTAAACCTATGACCTAAGTAGGCTAAGCTAAAATCTTGTAATTCTTTACCTGTAGTCTTTTGTATTCCAGCCGTGCTTTACTTATATGCCTAAGACACATTCACCCCTCCTGGATATTTTTGTCCTATACTTCTGTAATTCTACAACTTAAATATTTATCATGAATTGATTACATATGAAATATAAATTGACTCTCTAATATCATAATACAATGACAAAAGGATGATTATATGAACTAATTGGTTATAGTAAAAGCCGCAGTGTGCTCAGGAGTGTATGTACAGAACAAATATTCTTTGCCCCAGTCTAAGTATGTGGCAAGAGACTAGTTGGATACACACACACACACACACACACACACACGGAGCATGAGGAGACGGACAATGTTAGCTAGTTATTTGTATGGTATCTGAGCTGAGAGAGTGCTCAAAGCTGGCTCTCAGTTTATTCTCATTCTGTCTATAATGCACAACATTACTTCATGTTCTCCTTAATTTCTTCCTAAAGCAGGCCAAAAGCCTCCTACAGTCAGCCAGTCTCCTGAGTCACTAGCTAGCTCTTTCATATTGCATAGAAATCAGAGCTTCCCTGGTTTCCTTGGCATATTCTGATAAACTGCCTTCTCATACTTGTTCAGTCTCTGGTAGGGATCTGGGATTGGGGAAGGTGAGATACAGCATAGGTCAGAGAGCTTTCATTGAAGACATGGCTCTAGCAAGTCTGAACTTGCTATGGGTACAAGTTCGGACCTAGCTCTGTCTCCCAGCAGATGGAAACGCTCTTGGCATAGTTCTGTATGCAAGGTGCTTTGGATCTGGTGGTGATGTACCCAGTGCATCTGTGTACAGAGGGGGCTGGATCCTGCAGAGTATTCTGTGGGTTCAGAAAGCTGCATATGGAGAGGGGTAGATTTGTGTGCGCATACTCAGCACTCTAGACACCACTAAGTATTTACTTAAGGCTCCTGTAGAGGCAACTATGCTGTGTAAATGCACTGATGCAGATAAGGTCCAAGCCCTGTATCGGGCACCTCATTGGCACAAATCTTATGTAGGTGTAAGGGAGACTACTGGAAGTGAGAATCATTTGTTTTAAAAAATACACCATTTGAAAGACTCCATCCAATTAAATCAATAACAAAGGTAAGTTAGAAACAGCAGTTGCTCCATGGTTGAATTGTTAGACACAATTGATTGATATATATATATAAAAAGAAGCCCGGAATTGGTTGGTTGCCCATCTCTTTCTGACAATTTAAAGCATGGTTCCGTTATGGGGGGGGGATTCTGTGTCAAACTTGCTTTATTAAAAATTATTCTGTCTTAAGTTCTTTCTAAACATCAGACTCTTCCTGGGATCCAAAAGCCCAGCTGTATTCATTCTGCCTACAGCATCTTTCCTAGCTTTTCAGGGGAAGAATCTTTAGAACTGATTTGTTAAAGCATGAGCTAGAAAAGAGTCTGGGTCACTCTTTCCAAGCCCTACTCACTGTGCCCTGCTGACAGGAAAGCTTGTGGTGGTCTCCAGAGTGCACAGTTGGACTCTGAATACAGACCGGAAATAAGTCTCTGGAGTAGGAAGGTGCTATTTTGATTTTTAAAAAACCTGGTTACTTTCCTAACTCCTAACTGCACTTTTGGAAGGGAAATGACCTTGCAAACAATATTAATGTTTGTGTGTCTAATCTTATATTGCAGAACTTCCAGCCCCCCAAACGCCCTTTCAAACGAATGAACTATACAGATGCCATTACGTGGCTAAAGGAACATGATGTTAAGAAGGAAGATGGCACTTACTATGAATTTGGAGAAGTAAGACCGGTTCCCACCCCCCGGTATTCTGGTTGGCACTCAGTTCTGAAAGGCCGTGGTTACGCTACTTTTTTTTTTTTTTAAAACAAAACTCACCACACGTCCACACTCAGTGCATTTTGTTGACAATCTGGTGACAAAAGTCGGCACTTCTGACAACCTTCTGCCTCTCACAGATGAGAGAGTGTCTTTGTTGACTGACTGTGTCTACAGAAAAGCTGTGTGGATGGTCTGGGGTTTGCCTTCTGTTGACGCACAGGGCTTCCAGAACACTGGGAAGTCCTGTCTGCTGTGCTTCTAGCTGGCTGTTTTTGTTGACAGAGTGGATCACTCTTTTGATCTGCTTTAGTGTATGGCTGCACTCTGTCTACAGAGGTTTTGTCAGAAAATCTCTTCCAACGAAAACATCTGCCAATAGATGCTTCTAGTGTAGCCATAGCCAATATGTACAGTACAGGCTGTTAGGCTTCCTGCTGTGGACAGACAGATGGACAGATATACACACACACACACACACACCCCCCCGCTGGTGCACAGCTTGGATTGTCACCTTGGGGTGGGAGCTCCCAACCATGCTGTCCGTCTTAAGCTAGTGAATGTTCTGCTAGTAAGGGTGTTGCACCACTGACAGAAGGAGAGCAGTGTGGATATGAACCATCACAGCTGTAAGTTGACGTAATGTAAGTCAACTTAAGTTTGCAGTATAGATGTGTCCTTAGCTTCATGTCCTGCACCACCCTTTGCAATCAAAGGCAACCATTTAGAGAAGGGTTACAAATGGAAGTACAGTCTGGATAAGTTTAAACTGCTCCGATTTTTAATGGAGTTGAGAACCCATGCTGCTGATCATACATTTTTGTGTAAAATAGATGAAATACTACAAAAAGGGATATTTTATTTTAATTGTATTTTGTTAGATCATGTGAAATGTTACCATAGCTTTAATTTCATGATACTTAATGATTATTTAATAGTTATTTAAAGCATAGGCAGAAAATACTGGTAATCTATCAAGGGTATTAAACTGTGCCAGTTATATAGAATTTTTAGTCTTAAAAAATGTATGTGGTGGCAGTGTTAAATATTCCAGAGCGTATGTTTCTAGATGTTCTTAAGCATTCCTTAGTAACTTCAAAGTTGGGAAGTTGTGACGTAGTGGTACATGTAATTGGTCTTTAGCTGGTCATTCAAGATATTTATATATGCAATACACAGATTAAAGGAAATGCTTAAACAGTTTTCATGAGTAAGACCTAATGCCCATGGAATGCATAATACATCTAAGCTTCAGGGTCAAGGAAAACTGGCTTGTGTCACCGAAACAGATAATTTTGTAAAACCTCTACTCTCTTCAGTTTCTAGACTGGGATTGGCTTAGTTTTTTCTATTGTCTTAGCTATTCCTATATGTTACCGTCTGATATGCAGTGAATGTTCTGATGCAAAATATTTTATCCATGATTTAATCTCAAGAGTTTGATTAAAATTGCGCACACGCATGCAAAGCTGCTTTCATGTCTGTTATGTTGTGTGCTCTTTGTGCCTGGCATCTACAGGAAAAAAGACTAGTGCTGAACTCAAGCAGTGTTTCTGGCCATAAATGTTAATCAAGTCTTGTTTATCCTTAGGATATCCCAGAAGCTCCTGAGAGACTGATGACGGACACTATTAATGAACCAATCTTGCTATGTCGATTTCCTGCAGAGATAAAGTCCTTCTACATGCAGCGTTGTCCTGAAGATTCACGGCTTACTGAATCTGTGAGTTTGTGTCACAGTTTCTGTAGTTGTTTTTCTGGGATAGGTGCTTGTGTTGTGAATGCACAGAGGAATATAATAAATTGGAGAGTAAAGTAGGATAGCTTTCACTGAAATAATATTTTTGCATGTCTGTGCATGGATTGTTGGCTTAAAAAAAAAAAAAACCAAAAACCAAATAATTGTATATCTGCCCTAAAATGGGTAAGTATCAGCACTTAACTAGGGATTTCCTTTACTCTGATCACACACAAATGCTATATAGGGTTAGTATTTGGTCTCATAGTGGGAGGAAAATAAGTCTTACAGTTAAAGCACAGCACCAAAAGTCAGAAGAGCTGGGGTTATTCTTAGCTATGCTACATCTTGTGTGCATGAGGAAAGTTGAAAGTGGGATTGCTCAGCTTGGAAAATAGAACTTGGGTGGGGGGAATATGATGGAGGCCTGTTAGAATCAAGAAAGCGGTGGAAAAAGTGAATGGGGAGTGCTATTTATCCTCTCACATAACATGAGAATTAGGGGTCACTTGATGAAAAATAGGCAGCAAGTTTTAAAAGGCAGAAAAAGAGGTGCTTCTTGACACAATATAAAATGTGCCTGTGGGCCTTGTTGCCATGGGATGTTGTGGAGGCCAAAAGTATAACTGGGCTTAGAAAAAAAATCAATTTCATGAATGGCAGGTCTGTCAATAGCAATTAGCCAAAATGACCAGGAATATAACCCCATACTGTGGGTGTCCCTAATGCTCCAACTGTCAGATGCAGGGCATGGATAATGAAAGTTGGACCACTAGGAATTGCCATGTTTTATTTTCTCTTCTCAAGCATCTCTGACAGTGGCGAGTGCTAGACTGGATAGCGTGCTAGATGAACAATTGTGATCTGACACAGTAGAGCCATTTGTGTATACTTAGATAAGTAATTCAGCCTGTGTTCAAATAACTTTCCTTTAAAATGGGGCTAATAAGACTTGTCATCCCCCTTGCCTTTGAGGGTGCATGCAGTCATTCATGTCTGTGATGTCCTTAAGGATTTTCCGGCAGAGCGTGCTTTAGAAGTGCTACCATGCTAACCTTTTAGGCTATGATTGTTTTGGGGGTTGGCTCATGTTCTCCCCCCACCACCCCCAATAGCAAGTAATACTATGTAATCATTTGTGATTTCTCTTGTCTGTTAGGTTGATGTATTGATGCCCAATGTTGGTGAGATTGTTGGAGGCTCAATGCGTATCTGGGACAGTGATGAACTGCTAGCAGGTTATAAGCGGGAAGGTATTGACCCCACACCGTACTACTGGTATACAGATCAGGTATGTGAACAGATTTTACTCCCTGCATGTCAGATATAGAGGATGTGGATTTTTAAGATCCATGCTAAAATGATTGTTTTTCGCTATCTGGATTATTTATTTTAGAGGGATTAGGATTTACCTTGTGGCCAGTTGACTAGTTTTGTCCTGTGGCAAGGTAGTCTTAGACTATGGAAATTGCTTGTGCTTGCTGCAGTGCATAAAAAGCCTCGATTAGAGCTCTCTGCTTTGAGGTTCCAATACTGACTGTAAATGGTGGGCATGAAAGTGATAGTCTTCTGCCCCTGCCCTGCCGGTTTGGAAGGCAGTTCTTCTTGGCAGCTTTCAAGTATAAATTTTTTTTGCTGTCAGTGGGGTTGGTGGAAAATTAATAGTCCATTTGCAGAAGTTGCAGGAGGAGGGGAATGAGATGGAGAAGAACAGAATGAGGAAAATACAGGAGTGTGCTGTAAACAGTTGTCTTTCACTTTCCTCTTTCTTTCGTGAGTAATAAATAACCAGGAATCACTCAGTCAGTGGGATTAGCCCATTTTAGTTTCCCTATTTGTCATTCAAAATGAGCCCCCGTTGTTTTTTTAGCCCTGTATAGATGCATGTCAAGCTGAGGTTTTCTTGAAATATGTCTTATTATTTTGTTCCATAGCGTAAATATGGCACATGCCCTCATGGTGGGTACGGCTTGGGCTTAGAACGCTTCTTAACATGGATTCTGAACAGACACCACATCCGTGATGTATGCCTCTACCCACGCTTTGTCCAGCGCTGCAAACCTTAACCGCTTCAGGAGAAATTCAACAGAAAATCAAAGCAGCTTCTAAATCCTACATGGGCATGGGGGTGGGGAACACTTTACTATGTCATCCTACAGTCCCTCTGAAGCATTGTTGCTTGAGCCATAAAGTTAGTACAGTTTTCACTCAGACTTATTTGGAAGGTAACATAATTTAAAAATACGAATCTAGAGAATTATTTGTTTTGACATGCTAAAAAATCTGCTGGGGCACTGCAGTTTTTAGCTCAGTTTTTTCATATTAGATTAACATTTGAACAATGCAATGCACAATAGTTAACAGAGTATTTATTTCTGCTATGACTTTAACAGTCAACGTATAATTTGCCTTAGCACTGGGGGCTTTGTTTTTGTTTGTTTGTTTTTTAAAGTAAAGCTGGGTTTATGATCAATCTGGTTTGGGGGTTGTTTTTGTTAAATTAAAAGGAAGTTCTTTTAAAATTACAGATGTTATTGTGTGTTAATATGGAGGCCTGTGAAAGTGATCAGAAGTTAATTAAGATGGAATCATGTAAATTGTTAGAAATCCATTGTTAAAACATTTGGGCTCAATCCTTCACTTATCTAAGCAAAACTCACTGTAGCCAGTAGTGGTGTACAATTGATACAAAAAGATCTACTTTCTTTTGGTAGAGTTCATTATTTGGAAATGATGATGGCTTTAGTTCTGCAAGGTGTAGAGCACCCTCCACTGCTTTTGTTGTCTGCTGGAGATTAGTTGTCCACAGCATGCAGAACTGAGCCCTGTAACAGGACTGGCCATATTATTGCCTATGTGCTGAAGTGGTGAGGTGGATGTGTTCTTAAAATGCAGCTGTACAGGAGAAACCAGACACAGCATGTTTGTGTCTCCTTTATCAGTTGGCTACTGGTTGACACACAAAGGAAACCAAATTATAAAAACACCAATACCGATCACTGACTTTGAAATTAAATAGATTAATTGCAGCACTTTGTGATTTGGCTTAGTCTCTTCTTTTTAAGAGTATTTTAATCTAAGGAGCATATTTGCATAGGTCAGCAGGTTTTTTTGCGTTCAAATGGCTATCAATTAACTAAAGTTTGGGTAATGGCTCAGTGTACTGTTTCTGCCGTGCTGTGGGTTCCTTAATGATTGTAAGTTTTTTGAGGTGTCAGAATGCATTTTAGTCAAACTGGATAAATCTTAGTGGAACAAATAGTGGTAGGTGGATTATTTTGAAACCTACTTGCATACCTGGGACCTACTCTGGACATCTCATTTACACTGTATTTATAAACTGTTAAATTTCACATTTCTGTAGCAAACCTTTGCTTTTCCTTTTAGAATGTTGTGCACACACATCAGTCCAATCTCCCAGTCAATAAATTTATCATAACATAAAGAATGTGTACTTGTCTTTGCTTCCCACCATTATGTTCCTTCCTTAAGACCCTCTCAAAGGACATGTCTACATGGAATGACTGAAGTAAATTGAATGGAATTAATTAAAGGTGTGAACTTAAATTGCATTAAACGTCCTGTTCTCACTCAGAAGTAAAACAGCATTGTTTGCTTTAGGTTAATCTCCTTTGGGTGTGTTTACAGGGGGGATAGAAATCTACAGCTGGCTTAGGTCACCTGACTTGGATTTACAGCATTCAGATTCTAGGGCTGAAAAATTGGTGTGGTAGGTGTTTGAGCTAGGGCCAGAGCTTTGGGATCCTGCATCCCCACCAGACCCCAGAGCTTGGGCTTCTATCACAGCAGTTTTTAGCCCTGCAATCTAAGCCCCATAACCCTGAGTCCACTGACAGAATAATTGCAGTTGAGTGTAGTAAAATGGAAGGCTTAAGCCCATACAGCGCAGGCCTCATGTGAGGCATAAGGCCTAGCAACAATGGACAAAATATGGGTCAAAGCTAAGCTGTGGGCAAGAGGCAGGCCTCTGCTAACAGAACTTGGTACAGATGGCTGAGAGTACAAAACACTAATTGGTAATTGGTCCAGGTGCAGAACAATAATTCAAAAGGTACCACCAGCTCATTAAAAAAGACCTTGATACCTACCCCTTACAGATACAGCCCATGTTCAGGAAAGTGTCCAAAATGACAGCATCATGGATAGAGATGATCGAACCAAACCATGAGGTACAGGGAGATGGGTGGTATCTAAGTGTCAGAAGGTGGTAACCTGATACATCAGCAGTGAGGTGTGCTTTGTTTGTACATGTATAAAATGTGGTGTCTTGAGGACCACCTTTGACCTTGCGGGGGGGGGGGGGGCGCAGTGGAATTCCCAACTGGCTGTGTCAGTCCATTGCTGCAGGTACATCTGTACAGTGTAGCAGTACAGTATACTATACTTGACAACTGTTATATGTACTTTGCCTGGCAATAAACCCTGGCTGGGCACCTTTTGATCCTTAACTGGTCTGTGGTGTTTGGGGAACCTCACAGGGTCTCCTGAGATTATTGGTATCATATAATCAAGCACACATGCAAGCAGCCTTCTGGTTATCAGCTGAGCCAAAGACCCATGAGGACACAATGACAGTAAATCTGCTGTAGTACATTGAGCTGCAGAACCCTTAACCCCCTGTACATGTCTCCTTTGAGTCCGTTTAGGCTAAAGGGAACTAAGTTGACTTCTGAGTAAGCGTCCATGTAGATGTTTATGTTGCTTTAGCTACTACACTTTAAATTCATACATTTTAGTTAAACAAGACAGAAGTGTAGAGAGGAAATGGGCACAGAAAGGTCACAGTGCAAATCAGTGGTATAAATAATATCCAGCGAGCCTAGTGCTGTATCCACTGACACATGCTGTCTGATTAATATACTGCACGTACAAACAATATGGTGGCCCGATTATAATGTAAAAGTACACCCAGGCCTGTAATGGTATGCAGAGGTGCTGGAGGTTATGCATCTAGAATGTGGGTTTCTGCTATCCAGCAGAGGGACTTTGTTCCTCTCTGTGTGTGAAAGGAATCTCCTCATAATGTATCCAATAAACAGCGTGTATCCAGCTGTGTAGTCTCAATACAAAGCTTCCCTGCAGTGTGCTGTCAATGGCAAATGTTATGCTTTGAAAAGACTTCTATCCACTAGAGAAGATTTCAGTCTGCAGAGCGCAGAAGTGCCAATCATGGCAAAAAAATGAATCAGATTTCGTTCCTGGAGCACTGAGCCGAAATCAAGATTCATTTTACTTAGGACTCCAGGCTGAGTAGGTATAGCATTCCATTTGTTCCAAGCTAGAGCATTATCTACTTAGGCTGCTTCCACACAGACTTTCCCATCTGAAGTGGCAGGATAATAAGGCAATTCAAAGCTGGGTAACGAGTGTGCATATTCAGCACCTCATTAGCATAATGGCAGCCACACGAATTTGAAAGTGCAGACTTGGAATTGCAGATTGACAGTGAAGATGAGGGCAGCTTCGAAACAAACATCCCACTTTGACATTCCCTTACTCCGATCTAGTTCTGTGGGAGTAGGGGAATGTCAAAATGGGGCACTAATATCCCTCCTGCTTTTTATTATAGCTGTTCAGAGGCTGGATCGAGAACTTCAGGAAGCAATAAATTAGTTTACTGTGAGTTAAGATTGCCAGATTGCAAAGTTCAGCAGGACAAGCCCTAAAAAGAAATTAAATAACCTCCCATCCAAACCCTCCTAGTTAGTTCCCTTTCTCAGCCTCCACTGTCTTGGTTTCCCCATCCACAGCCAAAAATTACCACCCTCCTCCCAAACATACAGCTTTCCATAAATAATTGTTACACAATGGAAAGAGATGTGGCAGGGTAGCTGTGAACTTTGAAGGGTGCATGGTAATTAGGGTGTTGGAAAATTGAAAATTACTGAAGTGCTGCATATGCAGAACTTCATTAGTCAAAATCTTCCCTGTGGCAACTTCGAAGCATGAAACTTCAAAGTGCCAGCTTGTGCGTAGCCCCGGATCAGCCACAGGTACTCTGCAGTGCCCCACGCTACATCAAAGTCCCTTTACTCCTCAAAATTTTGCAGCACTTCATTAGTAATCTCCCAATGCCCTAATTACCATGCACCCTTCAAAGTTCATGGCAAGTCTAGACACAGCCTTAGTGAGTTATATATTTTGAAATGTGAACTAAAGAGCTGGTGTGTGTCAAAAGGAAAATCATGGAGAATTCACCTCAAGCTGACCCTCTGTGCTTAGAAGGCCTCTCTGCTCTCCCTCTTTCTCTCCCCTTCTGCTGATGAAACTTTTTTAATTGCCAGTCTAACCATTTCAAAAATGTGACTGCTTGTTGATCTGTCCCTTTGATAGCAAAAATGATAAAGATTAATTGGCCTCCTAGGTAGACCCTTACTGCTTATTTGAAACACACATCCTGAAGAAGTTAGATGGGGGTAACACCAACTGACATGCCTAAACTGTGTATTTGGCTGTCTGAATTTAAGGTTATCCTATTGCTCTTTGATGTCTGGGTAGTCAAGACACATCAGCTATGCTATAATAGTTAATGTTTCTGGCTTTTTGGACACAACAGAATTTGGGGAGGGTGTGGGGCAGAGGAGGACAGACCTGGTACATTCACCACACTTCCCTTATTTAATATCCTTGAATATGAGCATGTGTATGCCATTTTCCCCAAACACAATACACCCCCCACTATGACATGACATAGTCAATTAATACATATCTCAGGCCTCTGAATGAACTTCGCCTGTGGCCTAAACCTCAGACTGTGTGTAAACTGTGCATTAATGGCCCCAGAAAATACACCATGGATTATTGGATTGCTTAATTATAAAACAGACAGAGGAACTGAGTGATCTGATGGAGTGTAAGAATTTTGAACTACTACTGTCTTCAGTAAAAGCCATTGCCTACAGCCTGGCATTTTGAAATGTTCTGGTAATTATAAACAGATCAAAATGTAGAAAACTCCATTTTGGCTGCTTATTCTTTAAAACTAATGTTTTATAATTGCAGTAAGATTCTTCATTACCTGAGCTGGGATATATTTCTGCATACTTTGCAAACCAGGAGTCTGATCCTGACCTTTCATCACAAAAGTAGTCCTTTTTCCCCTAAATAATCCTGTGGAGTTCTGTACTATGGCTACAACATTGCACGCCTGGGTGGGTTATCAGTAGCAGAGATCAAACCTGGAAGTTCTGGATTTTAAAGTAGGAGCCAGACCTGACCTCATCTAAGAGATTCATCTCTGTTAGCTAAGCCGTTAAGGGGGCTCATCAACCTTTTTATACTTAATAAAATCACTTTTACTTATTAATAAACCCAGTGTACATAATTGGGAGGCAGGAGCCTGTGCATATCTCTTTTTACATTGAGAAAGAGGGTGAATTTCATGAACTTACGGACCTCTGTACAGCATGAGATGGATTTATCTAGTGTTTGGCCTCCAGAGAGCCTGTGTACTTGAGTGCCAGAAAAAAGTCTTTTACTGTGCTGCTTACTGTGTTGTGTCTCTGCATCATTCAAGGTGTAGCCCTCTCCCTGTGTCTGTGCTGAAGCAGGCTGGAGAGCTGTGCTCAAAAAGACAGGGTTACAGGGTGCCCAGGCGGTCAGGGAAAACAGGCTCAGCAGGGTCACAGCACATCAAATAACAGTCCCAAGGGGTCCTGATCCATCATATCCTCCTATTACAGTACTCCACCTTTCCTCAAATCCTGACACTACTGCCAATGGAACTGGAGTCCATTTTCTTACCATTCAATGAACTGGATGCCAGTGAAGGACCATTGATGTCATATCACTCTATGTAGCTTCATGGAGACTATCCTGGTCTTGGCAACATCCTCCACTCCACCACCAAATATCCCCAGGTACCCCATGCTGTGGGCATGGTCTCAACATCCTCTCAATCTAAACTACAGGCTATACTGGAGATGCTAGTGTCAATATTCTTCAGCCTGAGTCATAAGGGAACATTCACCTACTCTCCCTTGAGGGCCCCTTCTAGCAGGCACTTGGATCCCCCGAAGGAGCAGGAGCTCCTTAGCCTGACTCTGACACTGCTGGCAGATTTCCCTCCTGTTTTCCTAGGTGTGGCAACAACTACAACGTCCCCTTCACTTTTGGATGATTTTAGGCAACTGCAAGAGCAGTTGTGTAGAGTTGTGGAGGAACTCCACATTGCCCTAGAGGAAAACCATGGTACTAAACGGAAGCTCCTGGATACCCTCCACTCCTCAAACACCTAGTAGAGTTGCACTAATTAGTAATGATGCCATTCTTGAGTCTTCCAGAGCAGCATGGTTCACCCCAGCTACATATATGCCTACCCCCAAACAGACAGACAGATGCTACTACATTCCGGATAAAGGGTCTGAGTTTTAATTCTCAAACCCCCTCTACTGAACTCCAGCAATGACAGAACAAGTCAGATAACACTCTCCAAAATCACATGGGTCTGGAGAGGAACACACAATGGCTGTCCAATGAGCTTTAGTCTTGTACCTGCAGGGAAAAAGACCCATCAGTAAAGTCACCCTGGTTGGTTGTTGCAGTAGCAGAAAGATTTGGGGGACAGGCCATATCCACACAGAAAATTTCTAATGGATTTTGGTTGCATCAAACTTTGCTATCAGCCAGTGGGCCTGCCTCTTACTCCAGGCCCTGGCTTCAGTCATGATCTCTCTCCAGAACATACTGCTCCTGGACAGATGCAGTGCAGCCACATGGAGTTCTGTACATACCTTTGCAATGTACTATGCCTTAGCACAAGCCACAGCAGCAGCCAGTGCCTCTTTTGGTGTGGCAGTTCTTTGCACGACCATTCCATCTTCATCTATGCACCGTCCTCTGATGGAAGCACTGCTTGTTAATTGCCCTCAGTGGAAAACAATAGAAGAAGAAAGTTACTAGATGTTCTTCAAGATGCATGATCATTATCTGTATTCCACTTTCCACACTCCTTCCCCTCTCCTATGTATCTGTCTGGTTTGTGGTGAAGAAACTGGAGACGTGGTTGGTATGGTCCAACCATTGTCACCTCAAACAGAAGCAAGAGACAAGCCTGGCATGTGCATGGATCACAGAACACTACTTTTAAATTCTCCAGCTCTGGGAGCATGGTGTATGTGCAAAATTTCTCACTGATGGGGGCTGCACATCTCAAAGACCTCGAGTTACACGTAAGTAACCTCCTCATACTATGTTAGGGGTTAACAGAATCCAACTCACTGTAAGAAAAAATACACACTATTCACACCTCCTTTTCAGTGTCATTATATTGGGCCAAATTAATTTTGATATTCCCTTTTTCACTGAAGAAACAGTAATACCTTGACCAAGTCTCCACGGACAGTAGTATATTGTCTTTGACATGCTGCCTCACATATTTGTTGATATCCATATATTTGTGATGTCTCTTTGGAGCTGTGTAGTCTAAGAAAACAGATTTTTTTTCAACTACAACCTCATAAATGTGTTAGTGTTAAAGGTGCTATAGGACTGCTTGTTACTAGTAAAAACAGTTATTCGTTTGTCACTAGCTACAAAAGGTGACTTTTTTTCAAGCTTGAGCGCCTTAAACCCCAAACAGGTAAACACTTATGGGCTTCCTTTTATGTCTTTGCAAAATCGGAAACCCAATAAGCAACAGGAGTTCCAGAGCTGCAGATCACCCATAATTTGAATTGTCCAGCCTCAGTACCTCTGAAAGTCAGATTTCCTCATTAGATAGTAAGAAAGAGGTGTTAGTGTTAGACGACAGACCAACAAAACAAACCAGCAGACATGTAGCACTTCAAAGGCTAACAAAATAATTTATTAGGTGAGGAGCCTTCGTGCTAACACGCTATTTTGTTAGCCTTTACAGTGCTACAGTGCTGGTTTGTTTTGTTACCTATTTAGATGCTTAACTTTGGACATCCACAGTAGAAAACATTGGCCACCGTTTTCAGAATATCTCTTGGGTTGAAACTCATTCTGTGCTTCCATCCCTCAAAAAGATCAGGAGATCTGTTTACAGCTCAGTCCAAGTTTTACTGTCACTTTAAGTTTTGTCTGTTTCCCCCACCTCTGGAGTCAGCTCTGCAGCTTCTCATGTTTGCTGTGGAGCGGCACGGGCGGCGGGCTCGCGTTTGCAAGGTGGCTGGGCGTTGGATCTTTGACAAAGGAAGGGGGCGGATCCCTAGGTCCGGACCAGCCTCTCTCCGGTCCCCACCCGCTCCCGGCAAAGGAAACGCATGTCTTCCAAGAAACCAAGCTGACCCAGGCGGCTCCTGCCGGGGAGGATAGCAGAGGCAGAGAGGGACGAGCCCACTCCACCCAGTGCGCGGAGTCGCTTTGGAGCAGGGGAAGGGAACCCTATTCCCCGGGTGCCTGCACACTAAGGGAATGTATTTAGTTCACACAAACATGGCTGCTGCCTTCCGAGCTGCACACCGAGTGGTGGGGCCATGTAAGTTTCCCCCTGCATTTTAAGCCGTGCCGGGGTGCCCCGGGCTGCAGTCCGCTGTGCAAGTCCAGGCATCCTGGCCCGGGCGGGGGCTCCCCGGCAGCTCGCTGCACTTGCTGGCGGGGGGGGGAGCAGGAAAGCCGGGATGTGTTACCCGCCAGCTCTCCGTTGCTCGGGATGGGGAAGCGTAAGCCGCCGGCGGCGGCGGGTGCGAGCCGGGGCTGCGCGCAGCTGGGCGGACGCGTTATATAACTGGCTAGGCAGTGCGCAGCGGCTGTCCTCCTGCGGGCGTCGGGACGCGCCTCTCGGGACCCGCCACTGTCCCTGCTGGGAGCCGGGCTGAGCGCGGAGAACAGGGTAGGTCCCCGCTTCTCCGCCAGTCGCGTGCTGCCCGCGTAGGCCCGTTCCCCGGGAAGTCCGGCGCGTGCGGCGCTTCCCTATCTCTCCGAGGAGACCCGTCCCTGCGCGCTGCGGCCGGGGCTGCCTTACGCAACGCTCCCCGGCCCTGACAAGCGTTTGCATAACGCGACGTGATTAGCAGCTGTAGCCGCCGCCGGGCACCAGCAGGGGGCCGGGCCCGGGGCTAGTGATGCCCCTGCTGTGTGTAGCGGGAGCCCTTGCAGTGCAGTAGGTGCTGCTGGGGGCCGGGGCGAGACGGGTTTCTGTGGAGCACCAGAGCAGCCTGCCCTGTGTCAGCAGGTGCCCCCTGTTGGTTGTTGCACAGCTGCAGCAAGTGGCCAGGCCAGTACTGGGGTACCCCAAAGCACAGCAACGAATCCCTCCCGTGGGGCCCAGCTCAGGAGGAATCTTTAAAGCTTTTGCTTTCAGTGGACTCTCCCGGTTTTCAGTGGATTGTGGCCGAATGGTCGGTCTAGTGCAGGGGTGAGCAACCTTTCTGAGATGGAGTGCTGAAATTTCACCTTTTCACCTCTGTCTGGTGATACTTTTTAAAGTCACTAATAGTTCTACTTACAACAGGGTCATTAATACATTAAGATGCAGCCTTTTAGTGTTTCTGTCTTTAAATCTCAGTCCTGTTGGGTGTTTTTAACTAATCCAGGTTGAACCTCTCTAATCCCAGATTCTCTGGTCCAGCAAAATCTGTGGTCCAGCAGAATAATGGATGTTGGTGAACCAGGGAGCCCCAACCACAGAGGCTGGGTTTGGGGCTCAGCCAGTGTAGCAAGCAGCCCCACTGGCTGGGGGCAGAGCAGCTGCCAGCCCAGAGCAGGGAGCCTGGGAGTCCCAACAGCTTGAGCACAGAGCTGCTGCCAGCCCTGGGCAGGGAGCTGCATGCAGGGGAGAAAGGGCAAGGCTGAACTCCTGCCACTTATCTCAGAAAATCAGTTTGCATGTCACTCTTGGCATGTGTACTGGGGGTTGTTTACTCCTGGGCTAGTGCTTGGCATGTAATGCATCCTGATAAAGCATGCCACCCTTGTGGCCAACCTGCCCGGGGTATCCAGCATCTGCGTTGCTCTGTGCCAACTGTTACAGGCCACTCAGAGCTTCAGTGTTGTGTGCTTTGCTCTCTGTCTGGGTATAGAAAGTGTTTTTGGAAGGGAGTGAAATGCTGCCTTCAGTTACATCCAGTCATCAGGCTTACCTAGTTAAATTGAGTCCTGAGGCTGGCACTACATCTGTACTGTTTGCAGAGAAATCCAAACTTCTGCAAGCAGATCCAATTACAGCTTTGTTGACCCCAGTGTGAAAGGAAGCCAGCAGGTTTTGCCCAGGTGAGGTGATTATGGGAGACGACTGGGAATCATGTCTTTTATAACTGGGCATTGCACACATCAGTTATTTATCACAGTGCATTTGGCTGAGTATATTTTATGCAGTGGTCATGTAACTTTGTTGGGCCATGATATCAGACAAGGTGAGTGAGGTAATATCTTTTATTGGACCAACTTCTTTTGGTGACATGGAGTAGAGCTCTGTGTGTCTCCAAAGCTTGTATCTCTCACTAACAGAAGTTGGTTCAGTAAGAGATACTATCTTGTCTCTACTATTTTGGCTTTGTTCATTGCTGTAATAGAGTTGAGCCCTTTGGTGCACTGATAATCCTTTCTGTTCCTTTTGCAAGCTACGGTGGCTGGGAGATTTTTCTCCATGTTCAGATACCTACAATTTGGGTGTGGATATGTCCGATCTTTGCATCAAACAATAATGTACAAGGAAGTACAAAAATGACTTTATAAACTCAACCAACTCTCAAACTCTATAGTGCATGGATGGTATCTTATTTTAGAAAGCATACACAAATTTTCAGAGAATTAGCATGAATGATGTAATCTTTCTGATTCACAGACCACACTTCATGTTCTCAGACAATTCCCTTACACCCCAAAAATCCTGTGTCAGCAGATTGACACTGCCATCCTTTAAAACTGCAGTGTGCTAGTCCTTAGGCGACTGCCTTCAGCAGTAAAACCATTAGTATTTGTTGCTATATGATAGCAATTGTATTTTCTTTGGTTACTTAGACTTATAGGCTGGGTCTACATGTGCCCCTTCCTTTTGAAAGGGGCGTGTTAATGAGCAGGTTTGAAATACGCTAATGAGGCGCTGCAATGAATATGCAGTGCCTCATTAGCATAATGGCGGCCGCGGCGGTTCGAAAGTGTGGCTTTTCGAACTGCATGCCGCCCATGGAGACGGGACTTTCCGAAAGGACCCCCCCCAGTTTTCGAAAGCCCTTCTTCCAATCACCAGATGGAAGGGCTTTTGATGCTGAAAAGTTGTGAATATTTTTTGCAGTTCCAAGTTAGTTTTCAAGGTATTTTAATTATTATTGTTCTAATTTTGCTTCTCTGTAATGTAAGCATGCTATAGATTAGAGGTTTGGAATGTGCAATTTTTTATTTAGTTTTGTAATTGGGGGACCCTTTTCCATTCTCCATTGAACTGTAAGCAGTGGTAAACATGGAATACTTGATACAGCTGTGATAATTTAATATGACTATATTGAGGCATTTCTGCACTTGTATATACTGTGAAAGTAATTGTGTGTGTGTGAGGTCAGATTGTCTTTGAGTATGCACACATTTTCCTTTTGTAGTCTCTTAAAGTTTTATTGTGCTGTAGCTCTGGAAGATAAAATGTTTCTGGAATTTTGAAAATTAAATAAGAAACTGTGTGAACATAGCATTAAGCTTGAACAGCTGAAATAAAAAGGTCAAGGTATGCAAAATAGAGTTTGGTTAGCAGTGTTGCACATCCTGTATATTCTATGCAGGGCTTTTTTTGTAATGAAATCAAATGTAACAGAGTGCCGGCACTGTTTTTCCCAGCCCCACCATTTTGGAAGCTGGCTGGGCAGCTCCAAGCTGCATGTGGCTCTTTAAGGAGCCGCTTGTGGCTCCCGCTGTTGCTGCCGCTCACTCCTCTGGCTCCCTGCCTCCTGTGCAGAAACACTAGGACTTGACTTAATTGCTTTAGTGGCCGACAGGAGTGATCTAGTTGTTATACCGATTAAATCAAGTCCTATTCTTTCAGCGCATCAGGGCATTGGGAGCTGTCCCTGATGTGTTGTCCATCGGGGGTAGCCACTCGGCCGCGGTGAAGAGGTGGTGTGGCTGGTGAAGGAGCAGTGGGGGGGCAGCAACACGTGGCGCTCCTGCGTTAGTGAATCCTGGGGTGTGGGGGTCAGTTTGGGGTTGTGAAGGGTTTAAGCCTGGGGGTGTGGTTTGGGGCTGTGGGGGATTAAGCGTGGGAGCAGTTTGGGACAGTGAGGGGGTTAAGCTTGGGGGTGGGGAGGTGGTTTGGGGCTGTGGGGGAGTTAAGCCTGGGGGTGGTTTGGGGCTGCGGGGCGGGGGGAGGAGCGTTAAGCCTGGGGGCAGTTTGGGGCTGCGGGGCAGGCGGGAGGAGCGTTAAGCCTGGGGGCGGTTTGGGACTGCCGGGAGTTTTGCACCTTTTTTTTCCTAGAAAAAAGGCACGGATTCTATGCAATATGAAACACAGGCATGCGTGTGTTATATACTGTATATATATATTATCACACTTCACCAGTGAAATCAAGATTTTCAGAGAAGGAAATATCCTGAATCTTTCAGGCAGCAAAAGTGCTTAAATTACCTCAATCCCTTAGAACACAGTCTTTTAATTCATTATTAATATTTAGCATGTGAAAATGCTTAAACTGCTAATAATGCCTCTTAACAAACGTAGTCCTTCTTATCACCTCTGCCTTTGGGAAGTCTGGCTGAGGCTAGAGCCAGGGATGAGAAGAAGCCAGCAGAAGCAGTGAGAAGTTAAAGAACCCCTGGCTGAACTTTCCCTGAACTGATCCTGTGGAACTGCTATTTCAGTCTGTTACAGCACAGGATCAAGCTAAGAATGTTCCAGGGCTCACATGTATTAAGCTACATTGCTGCAAATGTTTCAAAGCCCTGAAATTCAGGGACTGATTTTAATTTTTTTGTTAATCTGAATAATATTTGCATGTAGTCAGGTTGGGTGTATTTTAATGTTTTGTCATTTTAGCGCTTGTGAAGGTTTCTGGGTGACGACTTGATGGTCCTGGTGACTGAACTAGTCTGTCCGTAGAATAGTTCCAATATTGCAATTTTCACTGCACAACCATTAAATTGTGACTTCACTCTGAGCTGAAAGAACTTACCTTCATGCTGAAGTGGTGTCTTTGGCAGTATTGCCAGCCCCAAGAGTTCAGATTATAAAAATCATGAGGTTGACTTTAACGTAAGATTTTTCAAAGCATACGTTTGTTTGTTTTTTCTTTGCTTCCTGGTTTTTGACCTTTTGTGGCACACTCAGGTCATATTTCTCAGCTTTTCTTGGCAACCCCAAGGGCCAGTCACTTAACATTTTTTAAAAATTTAATGAAAGCCATGATGATGATTCTGCTTAAATCATTTGGCTCCAGGACAGGAGGTTCGAAAAAGAAATACTAAATACCAGAAAGCCACCAAGCACATTTAGAGATAGTGGGGCAAGCCAGTATTTGTCATTTTAACCAAACCCTCTGCCCAGTATTAAACTAATAATATATTATAACAATTTTTCCAGTCACAAAAAACAGCTGCAGTCAAGTGAGAATCCAAATACAATGGAGAGGTCAGTCAACAGCAACAGCAGCAGCCACAGAAACAAAAAGCACAAAGCCTCAAATTCAGCCTGACAAAAGGTAAGGATATTTATTCACAGGCCTCGTGCTGACAGCCAATGAAGTGCGCGTGTGTCCTTCATATAATTGCTCTCTGTCTCTCTCCAAACTGGTATTGCTTTACTTTTCAGGGCTCAGTTTTAAAGTATTACAATCAACTCACTATTTTCTTGTGCTTCCCTCATTGTATATTTGTATCCATCTGTTGTCTCTTATCGATTGTTTGGATATTAAGCTTGAAGGGGCTGGAATAATCTTTTTGGTCTGTGTTTTTACAGCACCTAGAACATGAAGGTACCAGGGCTTCTAGGCACACTACAATATAGATGACAAATATTCACCCTTACATGCTTGTGCAGTGTTTGGGAGGGAGGGAAGGAACAAGCAGGGAAATAAACAGTGGTTAAGATTTTTGAAGCATCTGTGGGACTTGGGCACATATTTTAGTGTCAAAATCCCTGAGAGTGCTTTGAAAACCTCAGCCAGACATCTTTACCTAAAGCTTAACTGTTAGTGCTATAAAAAGATAATCTACAGTGAAATGAAATAGCAGCTTGATAATGCAATTATTGCATAATTTGAGACACCTGTTAATACACTCTTGTTTACTACTAATTGGTGCCTTTTATCCAAGGACTTTGCAAACTGACATACTGGTGGAGTGTTTGCAGATATGGAAACTCAGGCAGAAAGGGGAAGGAGGTTGGTGTCAGAGCTAAAATGGAAATGTGAGAACTCCTAGCTCCTCATCCTAGACTATGAGGCCGTGTCTACGCATGCTCCCTGCCTTTGAAAGGGTCGTGTTAATGAGGCACTTTGGAACAGGTTAATGAGATGCTGACATGCATAGTCAGCACCTCATTAGCATAATGGCAGCTCGTCACGCTTTGAAAGTGCTGCTTTCAAAACACAGACTGGATGTATAGACGTGGGCGCTTCGAAATAAACCCCCGACTTCGAAGTTCCCTTATTCCTAAATCAAATTGGGAAGAAGGGAATTTTGAAGTCTGGGGTTTATTTCAAAGGTGGAGAAGGTGTTTATTGTTAAAGGACATATACTGGAAAATTACTTCAGCTGCGCAATGCAAAACTGTTATTTGAAAAAGACCATGTGTAGTCATGTATTTGCTGGCTCTGGTGCTTTTACATTGGAAATAGATAGTACTTGCTGATTTGTTATGTTGTGAATTGTCATGTGACTTAGGGCCAAATTCTTATAATCTTACTCTTTTTGAGTAGAAACATATGCCTTAAGTAGCTCCACTGTTCTCAATGGGATGGACAATGGTACTGCTAAATGTGAGTAAGGATATCAGAGTTTACCCCTTGATGGTTAGTTCTTGAGTATGAGCCTCATTTTGCATAACAGAATGAGAGCAAAAGGTCAGAAGACCAATTTGCAGTTGAGGAAGGTAGCAGGCTGAAACAGGGTGAAATAGAAAAAGACTTCAAATGATGTTTCTTTCTTTTAATAGGAAAACTAAAACAGGAATCTTGATGCTAAACATGGGTGGTCCAGAAACACTGGGAGATGTCCACAATTTCCTGCTTAGGCTTTTCCTAGACAAGGACCTGATGTCGCTTCCAGTACAAAAGTAAGAATTGCTTTGTTCACAGGGAGTGTTAATATGGCAGCAGTGTCGTAAGAGGGTCTATACTTGGATTTCATAAAATTCTTTTGGTTGTCTGTGGTGCTGTAGGGCAAGAACTCTTATCTGTTTAATTTGAACTTGGTAGTAAGAAATTATATTGCAGTTCTCCAGAATCTAGGGACTATAGGATCAGACCTTTAACCTGTGATCACAACTCATTGTTTACTGCCAACTGGCAAATTTATTCAAGTGAATTAGATTAAATGGTGTTATAATACACTGTACAACAAGCCATGCATAGAATGAGACTGAACATTATTAGCTTGCTGTGTTTTGAAAGCTGTGTTGGCCTGGATGCTTTTTTCTGGTGTTTATAAGATGTACACGGGCAGGTGGTAGGGGATATGTTACTAACTCAATCTGCTTTTAAACCTTTCAGTAAACTGGCACCCTTTATTGCCAAACGCCGCACACCGAAAATCCAAAAACAATATAGCAGGATTGGAGGAGGATCGCCCATTAAAAAGTGGACAGCAACACAGGGAGAAGGCATGGTGAAATTGCTGGATGAAATGTCTCCTCACACTGGTACTTATATACCTCCGGGCACTTGTTTAGGAGATTGTTCTGTTGTATTGGATGTATCTCGGGGGAGGGTGGGGGAGAGAAGCCTGGGCCATGGGTGGTCAGGTCATGTGAGCAGAGAAGGAGTCTGGCTTAGTGGGCAGAGGCAGTCCAAGGGTCTGGCCAGAGTCCAAAACCAGTAGCCACAGCAGGAGTCAGAAGAAGATCCAGGAACTAATAGCCAAGCCAGGCACTGGGACCAGGAGATAAGGTCAGTGTGAGGACGCTGGAACTAGGAGCCAGGTAAGATAGCAGGAACAAGGCAGGCATGAGTCTAGGAACAGAGCAGGAGCAAGATGAGGTACAGCAGGTATGGGGTGGTTACATCTAGTGTTTTTCTGCTATACTTACTGGTTCTGATTACCGGCACCTCAGCAGCCCCAGCTATGGGATTGGCTGAGTACTGGCTTTTTGTTAAAAAAACGGCACTGGTTACATCTTTTGACTTGAATGCATTGAGCTGCTGCTGCTGGGCTTAAAAGCCAGCCAGTTGCCCTTCCTGACCAACCAGCTAGCCTGCTGCAGGCCTCCCGTGCTTGTTAGGTTGCCAGGAGACTTGACAGCTGCAGGTCCTGATCCCTCACAGTGAGTGTGTATTTTTCTCTCCTGTTTAAATGCACCAAGATAAGGCCTGTGAAACAAACCCAAAGTCAGATCTGAGCAGCAGATGGACCATTTGTTGTGTGTGAAAGATCATGACTTCATCTACTGGCTTGTTTGAGCAGTTGTAGTTAGATCCCCGCAAATCCGGATTTATATTGGTGGGTATCTGTGGATGCGCATATCTGCAGCTCATTTTTGCAGATATGAATGGGGAAATACCAACTTTGTATCCACACAGGGCTATAGCTATAACTTCCTATTACACAGTCTCACAGCTACCATTTTCTACCATCCGGATCCTTTAAACTGTTCCAAAATCTCATTGCCAGTCATGGATAAGAGGCTTAACGCAAACTAGGCTTGATCTTATTACAGTCATTCGAGGAATAGGGTGGCACAAGAAGGTGCCATTTCACAGTTTAATTCTGTATTACTAAGCAAGATGCCTGCTGTCAGCTCCACCCCAGGACATGAGGGATCCTCCCCTGAAGCTGGAGCAATAGATAAGGCCTTATGGTTTGGTTTGGACGGCATCTGCAAGGTGCAGGGCATGCAGTCTTTTTACATTCCTCAAGTAGGGCAGCATTAGAAAATGAGATAAAAATTGTTATTCCGCGTAAATGTCTGTTTCCCCCCCCTAAATCGTAGCGGCTCTGTCAGCTCAGCCACACCTTTTTGTCAGGGAAGACTGATATCCATATCAAGGAGGGGTGACTTGTTCTTATTAACTCCCACTCGGGCCTCGTCCACCAATAAACTAGCATAGGTTTTGCCAGTAGTTTTTTCGCCCTGTCCAGATGTTCACTATTGAACACTCTTAAGTCCTAGTCTTATTGACTTAAGTAATGTTTAAACCCTTTTAAGAGCGCGTATGCAGGAGTCTGCACTGGTGTCCCAAGGTGCTCCACTCACCAGCAGTTGCATGCTGTCGCTGTTTCTCTCACTCTGGTCTGCAGCCCCCCTTGCTCCCAGAATATCCGCTTCTTCCTTGGGACTTGGCCCTTCAGCAGGATCACTCAGCATTTCCCCCCTTTGGGGGTATAGTCTTTCAAACCCTCACACTTCCACAGCAACCCAGGCAATCTTTCAGTTCACAGCTCCATCGCTTCCCTGCTTGGGGTTCCGGCCTTCCTACCCTGGGACCTCTGTTCTTGTTGTAGCCTCTCTGGCTCACCTCCTTTAGGATCTTTAGCTGAAGAACAGTGCTACTTGCTCATCACCTCCTACTTCTGCAGGTAGCTCTGCACCTCCTTTTGTCACCACTGGTTCCCGGTATCTGTCTCATTGGGGCCTGTATTCCCCTTTGTTTCTCATTGACGATGTGCCGACCTACTCCGGGTCCCGTGGGTGCGCGTGGGGTGTGATACAGCGGGGGGAGTCGGGTGGCCCAGGACCAACCACCCCACCTTTATAGCAGCCTGATATAGTGTAGCAGCAATATGTGATTTAGTGTATTTACTTTAAAACCTAGGTTTCCACGGTATTATGAGTACCAGAAACAATAACACTCCGATTGTGAACACCACAATGCCCTGTGGCTGTTCTAAGTCCCAATAATTCTCTATACAGACCCAGCTAGACCAGCTAGTGGTATTTACCAATAGTGATTTATTCATTTATTTGTAACTACAATTACTTAACACTTGTTATATATATATATAGAGATAGTTATTTATTTGGCATAAGCTAAATACTAGGTTACATATAACTATATATAATTACATGTGACTTACCAATAACATCCAATGCTCCCACGTCTCACCAATAACTACGTTACAGCGGCCCTTCAAGTCAGAGATACGGCTTGGTTGGGACCTTTCGTGGTGGTGACGTCCGGGTGATCAGGCCGGGGTCTGCTGTCTGGACTGGAAGTTGCTAGCCTCCGCCTTGTGTCCAGGAGCCCACCCCCTTATTCCTGCTAAATCACCTTTTATACTGTTTCTTACTTGGGGGTTCGATACCTGGCCAATTAAAGCGTTTGTTACCTAATTTGGGCTTTCTATCCTCCCGGCCTGTTAGAACATGTTACAAGATTTCCTCTGTCCTTGGTCTTTTTCTGAACCTCCCCTGAGACCCTCTGATGTTGTACAACCAAGATGTTCTCTTTGGGGGGCTTCCAGCTACTAGCCCCAGCTGTTCTCTTTGGGGGCTTACTATCTGCTTGTCAGGATGTTCTCTTTGGGGACTCTCCAACTACTTGTCAACTTTCTGATTTCTTTCTCCTGGCCTGACTTCAGACCTTCCCGCCGCTGTATGATAGCATTCCAAGATGGAGTGTATGGTCATTCTGCCTTGCGAGTGAGGCCCGGCCACCAGGTGCTCGTGCTCCCACATGCCCCTTTGGCCGTGGCCGAGCGAGCAGGACCTATACCTCCACATCACTACTGCTATCAGCAGCTAACAACGGCTCAGTATCTGCGTGGAGGGCGAGAGAGTTGACCTGAGTCCCTATTGAGGTTATCCTGCGTATAAGTTGACACCCCAAAGAAACGACAAGTAATAATGCTATGAGTATTATGCAAATAGACCAAAATAATTGTTTTAACCCTCCCAATCCAAATATGGATGGGATACCACCAAACCATTTGTCCCACCAAGATGCCGCCTCTCTGGCCTGTTGACCGATTTGTTCTATATCCTGGATTATATCACTTACATTTTGCTTGATTGACTTAATTTCAAAACAACATTGTCCATTAAATTGTGGATACTTGTTACCTAGCCATTCACAAAACCCATTTTCTTTAGCAAGTAAATAATCTAATGCCAAGCGATTTTGCATAACATAGGTACGAATTTCTTCCATTTTATCATTTGTTAACCCTAATGCTTCTGCAGTTCTATTCCCTAAATGTTCTATACTTACGCCTAAAGCTAATATTTGCTCCTGCATAACTAGGTTACCTAATGGATTAAAGCTAACAATAGCTTGGGCTGTTTTTGATACCCAAGTTTTAAAAGCAACCCAACCATCCGATGTCCAGCCTCGCTTTTTCCGGCCTATAAATCATGATTCGGAATTCTTTCTGGTATAAATGGTGCCACCAGAAATTGCTAGTTTTCCTATAGTACAGCGACCGATAGGGTACTTCGGCAACGTTGAATGAGCCTGACTCCCACAAATCCAAAACCAGGCTGGGGGTAAGCTGTTTTGTTTTATCCACTTATGTGCCAATAAGTGGTCAGGAACTTTGGCCTGTGGCCGTGTATTATTAAACCTGTGCCACCATGGGCATCCGCCCAGCACACCCTGATTTTGCGTATTTTTGGCCTTACTTTTGGGTGAGTGACCCAAACACGTCATGGGGTTTATGATGGTAGCATTAAAGTGCTTAGTGGAGTATTTGGTAATATTACACCCCCGTTCAACCATATCCAATTGCCGAAAAACCCTGTTGGCTGCAAAAAATGCTGGATGCGACTTATCATTATTACACACATCTGCAAGCGATAACCAATGGGTATTATTCTTGTTAACAAAATTATCGGTTACATTTATATTTGAATGATTATATAACTCAAACAGCGAAAGCGTCAAATTACAGTTTTGTTGAAACCCAACAAAAATTGGCTTATAATCTTCTCGCTGTTCTCCAATACATCGATATATTGTCTCATGTAAACGCGGAAAGTCCCAACAAAAAGTTCCTTCTGGGGCAGGGGTATCCGTTATAGCCAACGTTATAAGTGTATTTGCTCTGGAATTTCTTTCTTGATAATCGGGGAAATATCCGAGGTTAGTAGAACTGAAATTAGAACTGTTCATAAACACAGGGTCCAATCGAAATGGAGCCTCATTAGCAGAGGGTACTTTGTTAGTACAAACTACACATTCAGTGGCATTGGCTAAAACTGCGAATGCAGCTGCCCATAATTCAACAGTATTGGTGGAGTTTCGTGCTGCCGATTTCCATACGGGATTGCCGCTCCCAGCATGAATTAGGCTGACCTGTAATAAAACACATTAGGCTCAGAAAATTATCCTGGCCATATGGTTAGATTATATGTTACAAATTATCTTCTGCTAAACCAATTGTGATGCACCAGCACTTCCCCTTTGTGCTGTAAGCGAGTTACCCAATAGGTATTAGGGTATTGGGCCTGTCGTATTATCTTTCCCTCCTCTGGGATTGATCCCTTCAATTGGGGTATATGAACCCATACTGACTCTTCTGCCGCAAACTTTCCTTGCCACGGCATTGGGATTTTGGGCTGCAAATCTGGCCACCTTGATGTTTGCTGGTTTAAATTAATAAGTACCTTTGGCAAAATTAAATCCCATCCCTTATAACCTTTTGCTTTGTTTTCTGTTTTAATTCCTAATTTCAGTACCCCTATTTTTCGTTCTACTACACCATTGCTTTGGGGATGGTATTGTAAATGAACATGATGTTTGATGTTATAAAATGTAAGCCACTGTTCTAGTTGGCATGCAGTGAATGGTGGTCCCCCATCAGTTTGAATTTCTGTGGGTATTTCCCAATGTGCCACTGCCTTTTTAAGGCCTCTTATTACCTCCTTGGCTGTTGTCCTTCGCAAGGGCAAGACCCATGTTTGTCTGCTTCCCAGATCGACTATTACCAGCCCCTTGGGGTATTGACGGGCCCCTTCTAATGGTCCCATTAGATCAACCTGCCAAACTGTTCCCGGTTTGAATTGTTCAGCTGCAAAAGCACCTTTGTCATGGGCAATTGTTCCCATGGATTTTTCTGATTGACACACAAAACACTGCCGTCCTGCATGTTCCCAAATATTCAGCGGTATCTCCGTTTTCCCCACTATCTCCCGCTGGTATCGGTGATAGTTCTTTCTAGCCCCATAATGTCCCCATTCATTATGTAGCCAGTTTGCTAACCATTGCACTTCCTCCTCTGGAACCTTATTAGCCCCTACTACAATGGGCTGTTGTGCCTGTTCGTCCACAAATTTGAGCCCAGTAGGTATCTGGCCTATGGGACCGTATATGCACTATATATGCTCGGTGATACCTTTCCCTAACACTTTGTAACATTTTTTCCCACCTATCTCGATTTAAATCTGCAGTTCCCTTACCCGTAGCTATAAGGATGATATAGTGTGCATCAACTCCCATAATTAACCCCTCCTTTGGTGAATGCTTCTCCAATGCATGTTCTACACCCATAAAGAATGCCTCAGCTTCTGCATGCTGAGCTCCGTGCTTGAAAGGCAATGCTTTAACCTTTACGGCTTCACACTTTACACAGTACATTGCTGCTCTATCCTGTCCTCCCTTTGTGCTCCCATCTGTAACTATCCACGGTTGCCCTACTGCTTCGCAAAACACAGGGCGGGTAGTTATATCCTCCATTTCATTAATCTGATCCTTAAGCTCCCAATTTCCCCAAAAATATTGGGCCTGTGTTGTTAGTTGTGCCCAGGTGCGCAGGGTCCCGGAAAAATCCGGGGCAGGGCAGTCCGGTGTAATCCATTTTAATGCAGTTATTAAAGGAGCTTCTATAATTCCTACATGCCCCTTTGACCAGAATTGCAAGTGTGCAAGTCCCAACAACAGCTTCCCTAACGGCCCATAGTTTCGTTCTGATCCATTTATGCTCCATTGCTCCAAATGTATTATCTTGCCCCTTTGAGTTATCCTGGTTAAAAAATGGTCTGCGGTCCATGCCAGCCATATAGTTATGGGAATCTCCTGTTTCACCCTGGATAGAGTTAACGGCTGGTTACTAACTTCAATAAGTTTTGTCAACGCCTCTGAATCCTCTGTGGTCCAATAAAATGGGTGTTTCTTAGTGACTTTTTTCTGCAATAGCCTAATTGCCCAATTAATTTCTAGGGGGAGAAACTGTCGAATATAGTTTAATTCTCCTAAGATTTGTTGTACTTGTTGTTTATTCTCAGGATGCTTATTTTCCCACTCCTTTAATCGTCTGTCTTTTCCTTCCCTTGGCCTAATGCCATCAGAGTCTATTTGCAGGCCCAGGAAAGAGAACTCTGTTTGCACGACCTTGGACGACTTATCTTCACTGACCTGCCATCCATTCAGTTTTAACTGTTGATATACCTTATTTAGAAGCCTTTGTGTGGTTTCCCTCTCCTCTCCGGCAACTAAAATGTCATCTACGTAATTTAACACAACCGTTCCCGGTTCCTCCTTTATCTTACTTAAAGTCTCCGTCAACTTTAAACTGCACACTGCTGGGGAGTTAACATAGCCTTGAGGGCAAACTTTCCATTTATATAATTTCCCTAACACTGAAAAGTTTAAGATGCCCTGATCATCCCTTAGGGGGACTTGAAAAAACATGTCCTTAAGATCAATACTCGCCCCATATCTCAGTTTCTTAGACTGTAACATCTTCCAGAGTTCCGGTAAGGTATATGGTGTTGTAAATTGTACCCTTTCTACTCGTGTATTAGCCTGTCTGTAATCCACCACCAGCTGGTACCCATCTCCACTTGGCTTCCTTATTCCCCACCCGGGAGACAGAAACCTTGACTCTGGTACTAACTTTATTTTTTGTTCTGACAGCAATTTCTTTAATAAAGTTCTTATATGCCCTTTCCCTTCCTCTGGGGTAGGAATTAGTTTGAACTTCCACGGACTCCCGTTAACTACTTTTGGACTATGCACTGAAGCACTTTCTAATTTTACTGGTAAGGCCTGCCATATTAATGTCTTCAGGCCCAGTCGTCGAATCTCATTTACCCCTAGTAAATTTTCATGGCCTATAATAGCTCTAATCTTATAAAATTTATTACCCCTTTTAACCTTAACCATAGCCATTTCTGCGGCTTTTACTTCGTGCAGTCCCTGGACCCATAATTTTTTCCCTAATTTAGTGTGTGGGACAGATGGCTTAATTACTGAAACCTGTGCACCCGTGTCTAACAAAAATCTGATTACTTCCCCTTCTATATGTATTTTAGTGTAGGGCCTTGTGTCTCGATTAAGCTCGGTTACTTCAGATACGGCCCTGTCTGAAGCAACCCCTAATCGTTTTTTGCCTTGTCGTCTGCCCCATTCTTCCCCTTCTCACTGTCTCCGTAAGGGACAAAACCCTTCGATTTTGCCAAGGTGAATTGCTCCTCCGGACTCAATTTTCTCAGTTCACTTCTTGTAAGATTGCTGTTATTCAGCAAGAACCCAAATACTGCCCTTTCAAGGGGGGAAAACTTTTGCTCTCCCTCTCCTTGCTTTTGGTTCTGCCTGCTCTTGCTTGCTGCTAGGACTTTTGTTTCCCCTACGCTTGTTGGAAACTTGATTTGCCTGTGACCGTAAACAAAGTACCCAAAGGACGTCCGACTACTGTCTGCAGCCACATGAGATCTCCTGCTGTAACCCCTGCTGCCTCACCAGCCCCTTCAACAGCTACTGCACTAACGGGTACTTGAGACGGGTCTGCCAAAAACAAATAAGGACGGGGATTGTTAGCCTGAGCTGCTGTTAGTCCTAAGGGGTGTTGGCGAGCTTGCCACATGATAAATGACATGCCAGCAATGGTATTTATCAGCTCCTCCTCAGTCCTAATTGATCCCAACGGTATGTTAAACATTTGTAACGTGCCTTCTGTCATCAAGGAGACGACAGCTGGGACAGTGACGGGCCATTGGGTGTTATCCTCTATCTCCCGGCTATTCGCAACACCCCCTGACCATCGAGAGTTTCGCACTAAATATCTAGCCTCTTCTTTATCTACTAGATCTGATCCAAACTGTAATACTAACCGACCTAACCACTGAGGCAACGGTTCACCGGGTTTTCTGCTAGTGCTGTCTAATAACTCTTTCCGTTCCCCCAGGGTCCGGGTCCGTAACACAATCTTAGTAGTTGTTCCCCCGGTTTGATCATGCTCTGTTCGTGTGACTGCTATAGGAAATGCTTGTACTACTCCTGTCCCTTCAGCCATAGTCTGCTCACGTTCCCCTTTTCCTATGCTACTTGGTCCTTCCCCCTTTTCCTTCAGCTGCCTGAAATCTGGATACAACGTCGGGGCTGAGGGGACCGCTGACTCAATCACCTCTGGGGGATATGGGGGGGGTGGCTCTCTCAGAGGAGCTGACTCCCCGAGCTGGGTGCTCCCCTTCTCTACTTCCCCTAGTCCTCCTGGTTTTTTCTCCAGAGCAGATGTCTTTTCCTGTTCCCTGACCAACGACCTAGCCAATCCTTCTGACGTGTCTAGGGTGCATAACAACTTAACAAATTTCTCTGCCACGATTTTTAACAATCGCCTTGGGTCATGATCATCTGCTTTTACTTTATGAGCTATTCGCGCTTCCCAGCACTCCTCAGCTGTCTCTACCAGCAACCTATGTGCTTGTCCCCCGTCTTCCAAGGCATATTTCGGAAACCACGGGTTCTTTTCTTTTGTAGCTCTCTCTACACATCCTAAAAACACTTTATAAGCATGCATCTGATTCTGCTTGGGATCCAGCGGTTTCTGTATCCCTTCCAACTGCAACTGCTTCTTTTCCTCCCTGGGATAAAACCTCGACCCTGGGTGTTTTCTTAAGACACAAGCCAGTCCCTCAGCTGACACTCTCATAGTATACTTTCTGTCATCCCCCTTATCAAACAGACATACATCAAGTCCCTCTTCTCCGCCCTGCTCGGTTTCCAATTTATGGAACTGAGCATGATAAAATAACTCCTCAGGCTTTGACTCCCTCCCTGTTGACTCCCACGGGCATCCACGTCCCAAGGGATAAGACCCTTGACCTCCTGTCAGTGACGCCATGACGATGTGCCGACCTACTCCGGGTCCCGTGGGTGCGCGTGGGGTGTGATACAGCGGGGGGAGTCGGGTGGCCCAGGACCAACCACCCCACCTTTATAGCAGCCTGATATAGTGTAGCAGCAATATGTGATTTAGTGTATTTACTTTAAAACCTAGGTTTCCACAGTATTATGAGTACCAGAAACAATAACACTCCGATTGTGAACACCACAATGCCCTGTGGCTGTTCTAAGTCCCAATAATTCTCTATACAGACCCAGCTAGACCAGCTAGTGGTATTTACCAATAGTGATTTATTCATTTATTTGTAACTACAATTACTTAACACTTGTTATATATATATATATAGAGATAGTTATTTATTTGGCATAAGCTAAATACTAGGTTACATATAACTATATATAATTACATGTGACTTACCAATAACATCCAATGCTCCCACATCTCACCAATAACTACGTTACAGCGGCCCTTCAAGTCAGAGATACGGCTTGGTTGGGACCTTTCGTGGTGGTGACGTCCGGGTGATCAGGCCGGGGTCTGCTGTCTGGACTGGAAGTTGCTAGCCTCCGCCTTGTGTCCAGGAGCCCACCCCCTTATTCCTGCTAAATCACCTTTTATACTGTTTCTTACTTGGGGGTTCGATACCTGGCCAATTAAAGCGTTTGTTACCTAATTTGGGCTTTCTATCCTCCCGGCCTGTTAGAACATGTTACAAGATTTCCTCTGTCCTTGGTCTTTTTCTGAACCTCCCCTGAGACCCTCTGATGTTGTACAACCAAGATGTTCTCTTTGGGGGGCTTCCAGCTACTAGCCCCAGCTGTTCTCTTTGGGGGCTTACTATCTGCTTGTCAGGATGTTCTCTTTGGGGACTCTCCAACTACTTGTCAACTTTCTGATTTCTTTCTCCTGGCCTGACTTCAGACCTTCCCGCCGCTGTATGATAGCATTCCAAGATGGAGTGTATGGTCATTCTGCCTTGCGAGTGAGGCCCGGCCACCAGGTGCTCGTGCTCCCACACTCATCAGTCCCCTTCACTGGGAGCAGCTGAGGTCCAGCCTGGGAACGTCCTTGTGTGAAGAGAATCTCCATACATGGTGATTCCATTGTCCCTTTGCCTCAACGTGTCTTCTGTTCTTGCCTGTCTTGCTTTCTTTGTACCACAAGCAGCTGTCTAAATAGTGTTTCAGGCCAAGTCCACACTGGCACTTTACAGCGCTGTAACTTTCTTGCTTAGGGGTGTGACACACACACACACACACAGAGCAAGTTACAGTGTGAACCAGACAATGGTGTTTGGGAGCTGTCCTCCCAGTGCTGCTAGCCACTTCCCTCACAGAGGTGGCTTGCACAAAGTGCTGTGAGAACTCTTGCCCAGTGCTTGTGCCATGGCCATGCTTTCAGTATAACATGCAGCTGTGCTTCAAATTGTTTAGCGTAGACAAAGCCTATGACTGCCACACTCCCCTGGTAATAGGGGTGACCATCATTGTTTACATTCTCCACCAGGTTTCACAGGGCCTGCTCACGCTGGGAGTTGTGTGGTGTTCTTCCTGTGGTGTCTTGCTCTACCACTCTGCTCACTCCTGGATCATCAGCTTTCTCTTCATGCCTTGGCCCTCTATCTAGCCAGGGCATTAAAATTCTCCTTTCACAGGTATTTCCCAGTCATTGGCTGGTGTTTCCAGTGCCTTTTGCCATACTCCAGTGGCTGGTAAGGGAACCAGGATCACACACTACACTGGCTTCCAGACCAGAGGCCCTATAAGAAGCAAGCACAGTCCTTGTATAGTACAACCACTTGCTGCTGTTTCCTTGTGCGTCTTCCTTCCTATCAGGCATCTCTTCTCCCTCATTTGCCAGCCTCCAGTTCTCTTCATGCCCTGTGTGACTAAAGCTGTTCCTTGTCACAGCAGCCTGCTTCTCTGCAGCAAGCTCCCTGGCTTTATAGAGGCCCTGTCAGTTCATGCGCTGGTGAGTTTGTCCTTAATTAGCCCTCTCCAGCCTAAATCTTCCCTGCTTGCAGCTTAATTAATTGATTGGGCCCACCTGGCTTAAGTCAGCACTTGCAGGGCTAGTGTGGGGCGGCCCTCACAACCAGTGTAATTTAATTGGTTTAGAATCAGATTTCAGTTAAAGTGGTGCAAGTTTGTGTGCAGATTAAGCCTAGCTTTCTACATCTTCTTCTCACACTGACCACAGTGAGCAGCTGTAGGGAATTTGAACTGTGTGTACCTCTCCTGGATAGTTACGAGGCTAGTAGAACTTAGGCACATGAGGTGCTGTAGGCTATGGGTCTTTCCTCCAGGAACTTGATGCTCTGATAGGAACATGCTTGTCTGGCAGCATGGGAAATCAATCTCTCTTTGTGTCCATTGAATAGGCTCAGGAGTGGCAGGCTTTTCCTGTGTTCCTCACCTCTTAGGGGAATGCCCTAGAAAGGCTAGTTGTGTCCCAGTGCCCTTTGTCAGCGGGGATAAGTGTGGTCAGCAGTATGCTTGGTCACAGTTTTCTACAGGATTGGCTCCTTGTTAGTTCCTTTCTTGTCATTTCTAGTCAGGCCCATTAAGCAGTAGCCCAAAAGCAGTGCTCATGTGATGCTGCTCTTTTTGAAATGAGCGGGAGGCTCACCTTTAATTCTAAGTGAGCCAGTCTCTGCAGCATATTTTGCTCCCTTTGGGCAGTTGGCAGTCAGGCTAAAGACTAACTCCATAGGGAAGCTTGCTCTAGTTTCCATAGAGTTATCTTTACTGCAGATTAATGCCACCCATCCAGTTTACGTTCCATCACAAGCTGTAAAAATTACTGGTAAACTGCAAAAGCAAGTCAAACAGTCTGTGGTTTTGGCCCACAAAGAGAGAGTCTTTTCAACCTTGTAACTTAACTAGTGTGTGTGGAATCCAACCAGAGTTTTCTCCCCAAATTCTGGGTATTGGAATCAGCTGCTGAAGCAGTTGGCATGTCATGGAACCCACATCTGTGTCTGAAAATATTTCACTCTAAGTTATTTGCAATTCTTTCTATTTTAGGACCCATTTAAAACTTAGGTAGTTGAGATTTAAATGTGAAAAACTGTAAAGAATCTGGGACTGGGAACTGAAAAGCTGCAATCTTAAAAAGTAGTAATGCTGAAGCCAAAATGGTCTGTACATTCTTACACACACCTTGACTGATGAATTTGTTTTCTTTGGATTATGTTCAACCCTTTGTTTCAGACACTGCGGTGTGACTCCAGTGGAATTAGAATCATTGCAAGCATAACCAAAGAATAAACTTTGTCCAAAGCATGGGCTCGTAAATTACACCCTGCTATAGCAGCAAGTTCTGTCTTTTATACACACGCACACAAAAGTTGTTTCTAAATGGGTCAGGTTTGCAACAGATCCTGAAGCTGATGAGTTTTAGGGAGCTTTATCTATTCTTCTCAGTGTGTTTCACTCCCTCTTACTTTACAATGTGGTCACCAAAAGACAGCCACCGTCTTTATCTCTTTGTGCAGCCTTTACATCTGACTTGGTATCTGTTATTTAGAGATGTACTTTACTGCCAAGACAGTAGCTGCAATTTCAGAAGCAGGACGGGCTAATAGTTTGTTGTTACCTTGGAGGATTTAGAGAGGCACATAGAACACTGCATTGCCTCAAAATAGCTTGAAAAGCCCAAAGTGCACCTTCAGCAAGAGCTGAAACGTTTTTGGAGTCTTTCTCAGAGTTCTGATATTTCATTAGACTTGTTCCACACCTAAAAACTTTCACTAGCATAACTGCGTTGCTGAGAGGAGCAATATTTACTGATAGAGTTGTGTTAGTAAAAGCCAAAATGTAGGTATAGCAAAACCAGTGTAGTGCTCTTTGTTAGTATGTCTTATTTTACTTTGCCAAACAGGTATACGTTCTGCCAAAAGAAACACTTTTGTCCAGTACAGCTAAGTCTCCGTAGTGGACTTGGGGTGGGTTGGAAGAGTGTGGTAACATTTTGGTTACATCAGCATAGTTAAAGTGGCGAAATGTGTAAGTATACTCAAGACTTTACCCTAATTTGAGTCTTCCTGATGTTTGTACACGTACATTATGGCATAAGAAAGCAGTTTCAAAAAGCAGTAAAAGTATTTTGGGGTGTTCTGACAACCTACATTTTCTAATCTAAATAGCAATTTTGGGTGACAAAAATTGAAACACCTTAAAATCTTTGGATGGTACCTTTTCGGGGGCTGATTTTCAGAGGGTAGGTGCTTCAGCCCCTTTTAAGGCATTTCACATTTGGCACACACAAAAAAGATTGTAGCAACCCAGAATCACTAGACACTTTCAAAATGTAAGTCTTTACCATTCTCAGTGCCTGTTACTTCCTTAAGATGTAACACTCAAACATGTAAGCACAGGAGTAATTTTGCGTATGCAGATAATCCCAACGAATACAGGTTGAACCTCTGTAATCTGGGCCCTCAGGATCTAACCAGTGCCGAACAAGAGTATTTGCTGGACCACAGGAGGTCAGTATTGTCCAGCAGCATTATCAAGACTTCCACTGCTTTCTGGGCTCTTAGAAGACATTTAGGAGTAAATTACAGCTAAATAACAGCACAGAACACTGAGAGCCAGGTCTAATGGTTGTCAACAAATTTATGGGATCCCAGGAAACTTGGCTACACCCATGATAAGTGGTCATTCATCTAACTAAAATCATGCAGATTACAGATGTTGCCAGATAGGAGAGTACCGGATTAGAGAGGTTCAACCTGTATAAGTGGACTGCCTTATGTGTGTTACAGTCTGTCTGGTCTGTTAAAACTTCCACTATTTTTTAGACAGATCTAAGACTTTCTTATGAGGAGTGTGAGTCAGTAGCACCCTTGCAGTGTTATTTTGATTTCAATTGTTCTGGGTTTGGTTACCAGATGGGGAACACAGAGTTATGATCTGATGGTCAGAGGACAAGATTTTGCATTTTTCTCTTCTCCAGCTTTCATCTTTAAAATATTAGCATATAGTCTGTTCTAGAAGGCAAAATGTGGATGATTGAAAATCACCTATAGTCTCCGCTTTAGAGGTTCTGGGTCACCAGCAATCTAGTTCTGAAATTATTACTAATAGGTTTTTGAAGAAAGCAGTTGTAGGTCTTTAAATGTACCCAGGTTTTGGTGAGTAGCTTTAGTTGTCCTCAGTTCTCCCCAGAAGCAGCGGTGCTCAGCTAGGAGAAGCAGCTCAGGACCAAACCTCACTAACTTGTTAAATGCATAAAGAAAGGACTTAATTAACTATGGGGAGGACAGCATTGTGTTAACCCAGGGAATGACACAGTGGGGATCATGGGAACTGGTTGTATTATTTTTACTGTATGCTTTGATGATAGTCAGTGAGGGCAGAGATGTGCACACTCATATATATATTTTCAGTAAGTATTTATATTGCGGTAGCACTGAGGAATCCCAAGACCTTAGTACTCACTGTAGGCACTGTACATACACCAGCCAAAAAATTGGTCCCTGTCCCTAAGAGCTTACAATATAAGTAACACGTGCTCTGATGCTTGACTCTTTTTGTTCTTCCAGCAACAAGTGGGGAGCCTTAAGAAAATAACACCTTGTAAGAAATGTAAAGAATTGCTAGCTTTTCATTTGTAGTTGGAAGTGTGTATTTTTACAATAGCAACGAAGGGTCCTGTGGCACCTTATAGACTAACAGAAAAGTTTTGACCATGAGCTTTTGTGAGCACAGACTCACTTCATCAGATGCTGGTCCTGGCATTTTTTTACAATGTATTTCATATCCAGAGTCTGTCGATAGTGAGTCTTACAGCAGAGCACTGGAAATGACAGCCAGCCACTGGGACTGGATGGCAAAGATGGATCACTTGATAAAATGCCCTTCCATCCCTTTGAGGCACCAGGCCCTGATCAGTGTTCAGAAGACAGCATATTGGACTACATGGGATATTGGTGTGATCTAGTACAGCCGTTCTTATGTAATAGATTCCTCCATTGATGTGCTTGTATGATCTGCCTTAAGCTGTTTGGTATGTTTAGCCAGAGTATGCACATCCCTTAACCCAGTCGTTTGGAATACAAGAACGCTGCTCCCACTGAGCTCACCGCTCTCAGAAAGTGAGCTGTTTTAGGATTCTTGTCTTTTAAAGTGACACTGGTCACATCTGGCATTAGCAAGGTCGATCATTTCCTTTTAATTGAACATGCCTTCTTGGTAGAGCACTTCTGTCAGAATGTAACATGCCATTGTACTTCTCTTGCTGGCCTGTAAAAATACATTTACATTATCTGCATGATTGAGGGAGAGGGGATTATTTTACAGCTGAACGCTGCTACTTGGAGCACGAGGATCTTCAGCACTTAAAATATATAATATTTTCAAAAAAACTGATACGTAGATCATGGTAAGTGTCTACGTGTAAAGTATATAATTATTTCTCCACAGCCTAACATAGCAAGCGAGGCAGAGATTTTCAGCTTCGTGATTGTCATTTTGGCTCTTGGTGGGGAGTATATTGCTGCAGAGACCAGGCTGCAGTTGGTCAGAAGAGGATTTAAAATAAGAGCATTTGCAGATATACTGATCAGCTGCTGTTTCTTTTTCTGTGCTTCTGCTGGCAGCGCCTCACAAATACTATATTGGATTTCGGTATGTCCATCCTTTAACTGAAGAAGCAGTTGAAGAGATGGAGAAAGATGGAGTTGAAAGGGCTATTGCATTCACCCAGTATCCGCAATACAGCTGTTCTACCACAGGTGAGTGTCCCTGTGAAAGTGCAGTCGGGGAAGATAACCAGCAGACAGACAAAGGTATCCAGAGAGCTAAGAGTCCAAGCACAGAAGTATATGAAAGCAAGTGGGAACTTGTGGGAAGTGAATGAAAATGCTGCCAACCCTCCTCAAAACCAGCTTCCTGGTTGGCCTCTGATAGGTTTCTCAGTTGTAAGGAGAAGCCTGTTTTCCAACAATAAGGACTTTCAAATTCATAAGCTTTGTTAGACCTCTGTGCCTCACAACATGCCTGTGAGGGGTTGTACTAATTTTACAGGTAGGGAAATTGAAACAGTGAAGGGCACTCACCCAAAGTCAGACCAGTGAGTGGCAGAGCCAGAAACGGAACTGTCTGTGCAAACAAAATCAGAAACCTGCCTGGCAGGTCTGTGTGCATGTTCTAGAAGTGCATATTCTGCATCCCGCTCCTCTGGCCACATGGCAGGTGCTAATGTTTTGTGTACACTTCAGCTAAAGCAGGATCCCATCCTCTCCATAGAGAATAACGCTCTTTTGGGTTTTCTGTGGCACACAGTGCTGGTTAGCATAAGGCTGTCTTAACAACTCTTGAAAAATAATATCTTTGCTTTAGTTAAGGATTACTTGGTGAGTGGAAAGTAGTTTTGCAGAATATGTATTTTGTCTATTCTTATGCTCTCAGTTCTGATTTGCAGTATATTTGACACCTAGTCCTTAAAACCAGTGTATCTTAAACTGTGTTCTGCAGAACACTGGTGTTCTGTGAACACACAAACAGCTCACAGATGTGCTGCGAGCATTTGGACTGCTGGTATATCTTTTGTTGTTAAAACCAGATACACTGTTACTTCTAATTGCTATGATAGCTGATTAAATTACTTAATTTTGTTTTGCTGTATATGTTGCTGTTCGGTTTTTTTGTTTGTTTGTTTTTTAAAGAAAATTGCTGTAGGTGTTCCACATAAAAAGTGTTGCTATTTGGTGTCCCATGGCCTCAAAAAGTTTAAGAAACGCTGAAATGGCTGGTTGTAGAACTCTTTGTCTGGCACTTCTGATGAATGCATAGCTACAGCTTCTGCTAATCTCCAGATTTTGTGTATTTCAGGAAGCAGCCTCAATGCCATTTATCGCTACTATAATCAAAAGGGGGAGAAGCCAAAGATGAAGTGGAGTATCATTGACAGGTGGCCCACACATCCCCTCCTCATCCAGGTCTGGAGTTTGTATGGTAGCCATTGTGGCTGTGAAGAAAGATGTCTTTTTGCTTGTCAGTTGAGCAGATTTGACATGGAGTTATTGAGGGTATGTTTGTGCAGCAAGAGAAGACCCATACAGCTGTGAGTCTCAGGGCCTGTGTCAGCTGACCTGAGCACTTGCAGCAGAGATAAAAATAGCTGTGGAGACATTCAGGCTGGGGTGGGAGGCAGGGCTCTGAACTGGTGTTGGAGAGGGTCTCCAGAGTCCAGGCCCCAGCTGAAGCCTGAACATCTACACTGCTATTTTTAGCTCTTCAGCACAAGCCAAGTGAGCCCAATAAGTTAACTGACCCAGGCTCTGAGATTTGCTGCTGTGAGCTTTTTGTTTGTTTTTCTTCTGTGTAGACATACCCTGAATGACAACCATGGAACCCCTGAGGCCATTTGTGACATCACTTTTCAGACTGCAACCGGAACACTTCAAGGATTTTGGTTGGACAGTTATGGCTAGATGGGCGATCCATTCTAATAAAGCAATTGCCTGTGCCAACTTGGGTTTTCCTTTTGGAAATTCCCGATGCCTGTGAACAAACTATGGACGTTTTTCACCATGCTTCAATTGTTTTAAAAACCTTAGAACAAAAGGAATATTTCAGTTTTATGTCGCGTTTTGTAACATGAAAACTATGTCTCCTGTGTGCTGGCTCTGAAGTTACTGGAGGCAATGTTAGGTCAGGATACATCTGTGGAAGCTTGCATTTCTTACATACAATCACTGCTAGTAATCTCACACTGAGATCCACAGACTAAGTGGCTTGATTATCCTCCCACTGAAGTCCATGGTAGGGTTCTTCCTGACTTCAAGGGGAGGAGAATTAGAACCGCTTTCAAAAAGAAGTGAGAGAGAGGAGGAAAATGGCAATGTACTTGATTGGAGGTGGAGCCCCTTTTTTAAATTTAACGAGGTAGAGTGCATGTGCTGGGCTTTTAATAATAGCACTACTGTGGTTTTGTATTATTGTTCTAACGCCCTTGTCTGGCATCGGAGAGGTGAGCAGTGCTGGCCACAGTGGTAGCTGTCGCAGAAACACTTAGCAGCAGCTGCATTCTACTGCTTCCTTTCCAGGTTGCTTTTGCTGGAGAGAGACAGAGCGTGTGCCGAGGGAGCATGACAAGCTGACTTGGGAGCTTTTCTTCCTCCTCTTCCTTTGACTTTTGCATGTTCATGCTGGTCTCGGATGGAATAGAATGCAAGGGACTGAGGGAGACGGGTAGTTCTTGGCACTTGCCCAGACCATTCACTTCTTTTAGTAAGATGTCTCAGCAGAGTTTAGGAATCTGCTCCCTGATCAAATGATCTCCCAAATGCCACTCTCCATTAGATAGCTGGCACATAGATATAGCTCTCTTTTCTGAGCTAACCAACATGCATTTCTCCATGCCCAAGGGAGTCTGTAAGTGAAGGGCTGGCTCAGCCCCTGATCATGTCATTGGAACAGAAATTAAAGTTTAATTTTTGTAATGTTTTTATCCTATCTGTGGTGGTGTTTGTTGCAATGTGTCTACTAAGGTGCAGCAGACAGTCATGGTAAACTTTTTGTTCCTCTATTTGTAGCACAGTATGCAAATTAAGTCATCTTATTTTCCTTTCTGCATGTTTCCCTGCCACCTGGACACACATACCTAGTGCTAAGTTCTGATCTCAGTCACTGCGGTGACTCTAAGGTCGCTATCATTCCCTACCCTTCCATGTGGGGAAGCAGGGCTTTGGTTTCCAGGTCCTGGTTAACTGAAGTCATCTGTCGCCCCATTTTCCGTCCAATCAGTTGAGCTCAGATAAGGAACTCATTCTGTCAGCCCACAAATTTAAATGTCAGGAGGGGTGCTGAGCAGTGAAACCTGATGTCCTACAGAGCCCAAGTTTGTTATCCTTTATGGCACATGTTTTACACAGCGGCTTCTGAATGAGAGAGCGGCTTGACTGGGGGCTTGTGGGCAGACGTTAATTCAATTTGCTGTATTCACTTGTGTCCTGTATGTGAAATCCAAGTAGCTGATCTAAAGCTCCTTGGAAGCATGTCACTAGACTTCAGTAGGTTTTGATTTGACACCATAATTCATTGTTTTTGAACATTTTATTGTACATACTATTGGTCAAACTCCCTCCGCCATGCCGCTAACCAAATAACTTCTGCTGTGTTGTCAGAAGCTCTTATGGTGAGGTAAAGCAAAGGGTGCCCAGGGTCCAGACAATTAGTTAGCTCGATTTCCAGCAGATGGGTGCAGCGTTTGTCATTGATCCGTGTACTTTTGCCTTTCTCTAACAGTGCTTTGCAGACCACGTACAAAAAGAGTTGGATCTGTTTCCACCTGAGAAAAGGAAAGATGTTGTCATTCTTTTCTCAGCTCACTCACTGCCAATGTCTGTAAGTAACACGAAGTCATTTCTGATGTTGTTATGATGTTAGTTGCCTGGAGGGAGGGTGTCACGTTATTGGTCTGATGGGTTGTAGCTCCAGCAGAGCTGGGTTTTGAGCAACCTGCAGTTTGTAGACCACCAGGATTAGACCAGCCCAGAAATAAAACCTGCTTCTTTGCTCCTCCCTTCAACATAATGATAATGGGGAAGAAAACCTATTTATGTTTTCTCACCTTTCAAAGTGGAATTACTTCCCCTGCAGCAATGAGACTAGAATCTGCATGTTTGGAATAGACCAAACAGAGGGTGTGATTTTAACACAGTTGTCTGGACAGCAGTTTCTAATCATTTTGGAAAAAATGCAGTAGTATTGTTCCAAACAAGTGGCAGCTACAAGATCCATCTTCATTTGCATGAAGAGAAACAATCGGGTGATGTAGCAAAGCATAATTTCATAATGAATTCTTTTGTAAACGTGTCTGGTTCCATATGTACACATTTAAAATTCTTTCAATACTCATGGTTCATCGTGTCACAGTTTAGCCAAATTGTGTGTGTCACAGTTCACCTTTTAATAATATCCATCGAGGTATTATTATTACAAATAAAAAACGTATGGAATATGTCACAGTCAACTTACATAATTCAAAACTGTGTTTTCTGTTCCGAAAGTCATTCCACTGCCAATCTACACGGAGATGCAGTATCCAGCTGTTTCAGAAACATTAACTGTAATCTTTGCTCCATGCCTTTTGCTGTTGCCCAATCCTGGATGACTCATATTCTTGGGAACAAAAAAGCAGTCCAGTACCACTTTAAAGACTAACAAAATAATTTATTAGGTGGTGAGCTCTCGTGGGACAGACCCACTTCTTCAGACCAGGAAGCTGTCCCACGAAAGCTCACCACCTAATAAATTACTTTGTTAGTCTTTAACGTGGTACTGGACTGCTTTTTTGTTTTGATAGTGGATAGACTAACACAGCTCTCTCTCCACCGCTATCGCCCTCTGTTACTTTTCATATTCTTGGGAATATGCTGCCACCTAGTGGTTAATGGCAGAGTGAGATGTGGACTTCAGCAATATTTATTCGTTTGCGCAAAGGTAGCACTTACACCCCCTATCAGAGATCTGGGCCCCATTAGGCCAAGCACTATACAAGTAGGTTGTTAGAGACAGTTCCTCCCATGAAGAGTAGAAAGTCCAAATAAATAAGACAGACAGAAGTTGAGAAGGAAAAAAGGGTCACAGAAAAGTTGCAGTATTTGTCAAAGACTATATATCAGGTGAGCAGCTGAGAGAGGGGGCTAGAACCTATGATTCCCAGCTTCCAGATATTCATGTGCATTTCTCTTGCACTCGTTTTACCCTTATGGGTCTATAAAGTTGTTGCTTGCTCTTTTCAGAGTTCTAAGGACACACATCTTATTTGCTGCTTTAGTTGCTGCCCTTTTCTCACACTGACTTCCTGGTTACCCATCCTTTGTTTTACTGGTAAAGTCAAGTCTGCCCATCAACACTGCTCCTTGAGTCAGCCAAGAAGAGTCATGTTGAATGACAAGGAACCTTTGTCTCCTCCCCCGTTCCATTCTCCAACGTATTGCTGCTTCCGCTGCACCCCCAGACTTTAGTGGCAAGAGGGACAAACTGAGGCTAAGTGCACTGTGAGTGGCCTGTCCCATAGAGCCTAGCAATGCTGCTAGGACACTGGGCATGGTGAGGGGTTTTCTTAATATGTTAGCACAAACGCCTCCCTTGATTTGAAGAGACTATAAATAGTAAAATGAGCTTTCTCTGGGGGAATAGGGCTCCTAGGCTTTGTTTCTAGTTCTGCTACTGACTCACTTTGTGACCTTGCCCAAGTCACTTACTCAGTTTGTGCCTCAGTTTTATTATCTATTAATTATTAAAGTAAATAAATCGAACCTCTCCAGTCCAGCACCCTTGGAACCTGGCTGGTGCTGAACCAGAGAATGTGCTGAACCATGAGAGGTCAGTATTGTCTAGCAGCATTACCAACACTTCCACTTACAGGACTCTTAAAAGAAATTTAGGGGTAAACTACAGCTAAATAACAGCACAGAACACTGAGAGCCAGGACCGGTGACTGTAAACAAACTTCATGGGACCATGGGACATCTGGCCACACCCATGATAAGTGGACATCTAGCTAACTAAAATCATGCCAGACCAGAGTGTGCCAGACTAGAAAGGGTTCAACTTGTAACTGTAAAATAGCAACCCCATTGAGGTTTTGTAAGGGTGAAATATTTGTAAAATGCTTTGATATCCTTTGTTGGGAGGCAATAACATGCATGCAACAAAGACAGCTTGCAAAATGTCAAATTTGATGTGAAAGTAACTGAAAGGGAATCATTGGTGACCCCAGCTAGTGGCTGAAAATATGCACATGAAATCTGGTGGGCAGGAGTTAATGTCCTGTTGCTAAGACAGGCCCACTCCGTGTCAGACTTAGTTTATCACTCTATTAAATTACTACTATTTTACTAGATAATTCAGTCACATTCATTGTGGTATGTGTACCTGTTATGCTGGTTTCTGTGACCCATACCTTCATATTTCTGTTACCTGCGTGGATATCTGCCATTGTGTGAGGCACTGCTGTTGCAGGGATAGATGCACGGTGCTTGCATGTGGAGAGCTGGTTTGCTTGCCTCTGTTTAAAATGAGCTATTGAAACTGAAAGTTTTTCAGTGCTCTTTGCATGTGAAAAGACATAACATTCACAAAGAATGAAAGGCTGGTGTTTCTCTGCTGCAGGTTGTGAACCGTGGTGATCCGTACCCTCAAGAAGTGGGAGCTACTGTCCAAAGAGTCATGGAGAAGCTCAACTTTTCCAACCCCTATAGGCTCGTGTGGCAGTCCAAGGTCTGTGATCAGAAGGAAGTTATTAGAAGCCACCTGCAGCCCCTTAGTCATCAAATTAGGATAATCTCTTTTGTCCCAACCTATTACAGTCCCTTCCTATCTCTCCTACTGCCTGGAAGTAGGTGGGCCTTCTTTGTGCCCAGGTATACTCTTCTGTATGTATTCAGTAGGCACTTATAGAAGTTCTTGATGCATCACTTTCAAGTAAACCTCTGATAGAGCAGAGATTCCTCAGCATCTCTAATATGCTCACCCGTGGGTGGTGGGGATTTTTCTCTGGCTAGCAGTTGGAAATGGGAAGCAAATGAACTATGGTGCAGTCTCTTGAAATATTTCTTAGAGACCTTCTAAAAGGTATCTTATACGATTACATTCGTTGTTAAGGACATGAGCGCAGTCCAAATAGACTTCGTTTTTTAAAAGGCGGTAATGCAGAATGGGTTGATTTATACGTCTCTTTGCATGTGATGTTTGTAAACTCCTACTGAAATGAAGGAACTTTAAGAAATGTTAGCCTCATTGGAATTACACAGTGTCAGTAGTTTACACTTCTCAAATGTTTTAGTTATGGGAGCAGAGTTGTTTTATTGTAAAACTAGGAAGCAGCAAGTTAAGTATCCTGTTAGCTGAGCAGCTTTACTTTTTGGATGTTAAAGGGCCACAGTTGACTTAGGTGGTCTTTAAAATGGAAAATATTATTAAAGGCTGATAAATCCTGCTCAGTAACTGTGGTGCGGGAGGGCGAAGGGAAGGATTGAAAAACCAAGGACACTTATTTTAATTCTAGTATTTTTTTGAAGTGCCCTTGTAAAAGCCAATCATCCACTCAAGATCTGTGTTGTTTAATATAACTATAAGTACATGCCATCTTATTGGATTCTTCCTGTTGGAAAGATAGATTGTTTTGGAGCCTAAACAGAAGCACAGTGTCACTTCATCAAAAAGTAACAGAGAGAGAGATGAAGATACTGCTAAAAATAATAAGATAAACAGATATATTTGATTTTTCATAAATTAAGTCTCTTAAAGGATGGCAGAGGGTAATTTTTGTAGAAAAGAATTGGCTTGAAGAAAGATATATATGTATATATTTTTCCTGCCATTTTCCTATAGGTTGGCCCAATGCCCTGGCTGGGTCCACAGACGAATGAAACGATTGAAGGACTCTGTAAAAGGGGACAGAAGAACATTTTGTTGGTTCCAATAGCATTTACCAGTGACCACATTGAAACTCTGTATGAGCTGGATATTGAATATGCACAAGTTTTAGCAAATGAGGTAAACATTGCTTAAGTTCTCAACATTGCTTGGGCTGTTCAGCTCTCAAAGGTCTTTCCCTCTATTTTGAGCTCTAATCTTATTCTTAAATATTTGTATGGGTTTCGGGTCACATCCTGCTGTTCCACTGGTGTAGATCTTAACTGGCTTCAGAGATGTTACTGTGAATTTTTATCAGTGTAACTAATAGTGAATTTGACCCCTTTCATTTTAACTCCTTTAAGAAAAATTATTTGGGTGATTGTCAATACACAGGGGGTTGGAAGTAAAATTTTGTCTCTGCCATTTTAACTGTGCTGAACAAAAAATATTGCTACATTTAATTCAGTCATATCAGGGCAACCTTGAAATGATAAAGAAATGAGGTACTGCAAAAAATAATGGAGGATGATGGTACTGGGATATTTTTTCCATAACAGTACTTTTTCTTTTTGTCTTCTCTCTTGTTTTTGATTCAGTGTGGAGTTGAAAACATCAGAAGGGCAGAGTCTCTTAATGGAAATCCATTGTTCTCCAAGGTATTCCTATTGTTACTACAGCTTTAATAGACAATAAACCATATCAATCCTCTGGAAGGCTCTAACAGATTGATTGTTTCCTCTCATATTCTGAGTTTGATTATTAAAAAATAATTCCCTCTTCTTTGTAGTTCATAGCTCACAAAGTATTTTAATTTGTCACTGTGATTTTTAAATTGATACTTATTGTGACCTTTGCATTGACAAAGAAAAGTGTTTTTCTCTTGTCATTTTCAGTCACCTATTTACCAGAATAGCAGAAACATTCCTTATTAAGGCCAGTATTATGGCAGTGAATTTACAAATCAAGGTCTGCATTGAAAACAAGGGGAAGTTATAGTAAAAATTAGTGTCATGATACATCCCTTTATCTGACAGATTGTTGGTCTGGTAACCTTGTAGGTTGGTAACATGCATGTTTTCTGCAAGTGGTTAACTCGCTTCTGCTTTTTAATACTGTCTTTCAGGCACTGGCAGACTTGGTCTATTCACATATCCAGTCGAATGAAATCTGCTCCAAGCAGTTAACCCTCCGCTGTCCGCTTTGTGTAAATCCTGTCTGTAGGGAGGCAAAATCCTTCTTCACTAATCAACAGCTGTGACGAGCAGCATAGAGGAACACACTTGATTCCTACAGGGAAATCACCTACTGGTGCAGCAATGCAAACATGAGAAATTGCACACAAATAACCAACCTCTAGCATTCTGGTACACTCCTCTTACTCCAGTGGGGTTGCAGTTTTATAACAGAGGAGAATTTGAAGTTTTTCTTTGTTTTTGTTTTTTATTTGAGAGCTGTTGGTGGAAGGAAAGGAAGGAAGGAAGAGCTACATGCAGTGAAGTGCTGAGCAGTCTCAGTTCCCCTAGATTTAATGAGCACTTCATAGCATCAGGCTCAAAAGTAAGCACTGAAAAAACTTCGGTACAAATTGGCGCCTGAAGCTCTTTGCAGGAAGTTCTTTATATGCACTAATGTCATGAATATATTCATTTCAGCCTTCCAGGTAGAGTGTACTATTTTTTTTTAATGCTACTGGTTCAGTTTGCTCACACCATTACCAGTCATCCGTTCTTACAGATATATTTTCAAATGCGTTTTGAATTCTGATTTTTTTTTAAAAATGTATATTTTTTAAAGCATAGAAGATTACTCTGTTTTTCCTGGGAGAAGAAAGATTCTGCAAAAGTCAGGCAGGCTTTGCTCCATTGGAACAGTGGCTTTGTAGGAGATTTGTTTACATTTCCTTGAAATTTTCTCATTGTCTGAAGGAAAAGCTTTCTCTGGGGAGAACGTGAAGCAGAAGAAATGACCCAGGACTGAGTTATATTTTTGGAGCACACTCCACTTAAATAGAGCTTTAGATATATTACAAACCTTGTAATGTCAGTAGCAAACACTGTAGCTGGTTGTAAGGTTTGACTTATCCTTTAAGCCAAATGTTTTTCTCTTTAAAGGGCTTTTCTCTGTTTGATAAAACAAATTCAGAAAGTTGAACAGGCTCTTCTGAGGGTTTATAGATTTGCTCTGTGTTTTCCACTGCGTCAGGACACTGTGGTTTTTGTGGGATATCTATGGGCACAATCGATCCAGTTTAATTCATGTTGTCAGTTAAAACCCCAATGATATATTAGGAATCCTTTATATTGTGATTGGTGGGCCAGATGAGGGGTGCAGGATTCCTCTGATCCTAACAACTGCTGTGGGTATAAATTCCCTAACCCAGAAACAGAAGTTTTGCCCTCTTACATTTCCTTGGCTACCTTTAGGGTTTGATCCTGAGTTACTGACTCACCTAACTCTCCACTGCTTTCAGTGGACATTTGAATGCACCAAGAATGTAGAGTTTAGTCCTAAATATTTAAGTTGTGGATGTTTTATAAAATAGATCAATGGCCATTCAGTACGGGGGAACTAGTTTTGGAGACTAATGTTGTCTTTGAATGTCTCAGTTGCTGGCCACTACACAGCATTTCTCAGTTTTGGCCTGAAGCACGTTCAGCAAGCAATTATGAGAGTCTGGGTTACCAGTTCCTTCATATAGGAGCCATTTTTTCTGGGTCCAAAAGAATCCATTAAAAGTATTCTGTGGGAGAGCTCCTTTATAAGCACTGGTCCGGCTGTCAGCTTCATGGATACAAATGTTTAGCCTGCGTAATTAGCACTGAATACTGGAGGCTTTTTGCAAGTGCTTCTAACATGCAGAGGTTTCTTGAACTGATGAATCAACTGATCATAAGATGTGGCAGAGTTGTGGCTATGGTTATTAGACAATTTTACGTGTCCAGATAACTGTGAGATGCATGCAGGTTGTGCTTCTAATCCTCCTCAGAGGGGGTATTTGACGATAACATAGGCCTCTGTTGCCATCAAACATTGTTTTGTTCTATTTTATGTTGGAAGAGTTGGCATTTAGGATGCTGGTGACATATATTAACATAATTGTTTATCAGCCAATGGGCTGAGATATAGGGAGATGGAAATTATGTTCCCTGCCTCAGCCAGTCCCCCACCCCCACTCAGTGCCTAATACTGTTCCTGTGAGATCAAAAAGGTGCTGCCACTGCCACCCGTTTCATCTTCCCAGTGTATGTATGAAGGAGAAGGCTACATGTAAACTCCTCTTGAAGCTTCATAGGAGGTTGGTGCTGAGATGCTGGTTCAGTACATCCGATAGGGAGACCTACATCCTCCACTTTTGTGAAGATTCTTACAGTGCCTCCGTTCTTCAGCAGAAAGGAGACCACTTCTGTTGTCTGCTGCTGCATCTTCTTTTCCTGCTGGATCCCTGCCACTGATGCGTTGTGCTTGGATTTGTGCCTGCAGAAGCCAGATGAATTTAGAATACCTCCTAACTAGTGTCGTGATTTTCAACACTTGCCCTGCATCCTGCTCCACAATCCACACTGTCTGGTGTATAGTTTTGTATCATCTCTAGACTGTGACAAACTTCATGTGATGTCTTCTCCTTCTCTGTGTGTGTTATTACACTGGCCTTTTCCCTGCATGGTATGGTCTTTCTCAAAGAGACTGAAAGAGGGATGGCCAGGTACCATCAAGCTAAATTTGTCTTTCTCCAGGAGCTCCAGTTTCCCTTAATTCCTTCAGTCCTAGTCAGTCCTATTCTCTTGCCTATTTTGAGGCCCCAAAAGGGCATTGGTAGTCTCATGACTCCTCTTCACAATTAAATCTCAGTAGTGATTACATTTCCATTCTGTCCTTTTATCCCTTTCCCTTATCCCCCACCACACTGATGGGTGAATAGGCCACCAAAAGCCAAATATTTCCCTCATGGAATCAGTGAGAGTTATCCACCTGCCTCATTGGGCAAAATTGAGCCCGAACATGGGAAAGCCTGTGGCCATGTTTGGGGAATCAACACAATTCTTGCTGCATACCTTGGATACGTTTTTAGCCTTACACTTCCCTTACATAGAAGACTTCTTGTCTCCAATTCCACTTCTGTTGTCCTCATTGTTATGGGGTAACAGAATATAACATATTTACAAAAAGTCCCTGTGAATGCCTCTAAAACACCTGTAATAAATCAGCCTTCTGATATGCATGGTTACCAGCAAAATGAGGAGTATACTCAAAAGTTGGAAACAGAAGACTAACTTTATGTGAACACTATAGTAATATACAAATTGATCGGCTTTTTATTTTCGTACTGAAGAATGTAGAGGGAATTTTAGTTGGCATTAATTATGAGGCATTATATTTATTCCCAGTAATAGAAGATATTCAGTTTTTATGTACACTAACCACAAGTGGGTTAATTACCAAAACTGTTCAGGCTATTGTTGCTATTAGCCTGGAGTGTAGAAATCATTTAATTTTCTAGCTTTTAGCAGACTGATCCAGTCTCAATGTGTTGGTGTTTTTTTTTTTTACTTAATAGAGAGTACATTATCACTCTCTTGCTCTTTCACCCATTGTTTTGTCTGACAGGTTTCATCACAGCACCAAAATTATAATAAAATACCATTACAATTAATTAGCAGTTATTACTAATTGCTTTCATAGCAACCAATTGTTTTTCGTGCATTTTAAAATAAAAATTGTGAAAGCAGAGATACTGATGCTAAAGTGAATTCCATTACAGTCAAAGTCATTTGATGCTAAAAGGACATACTCGGACGTATATATGTGTGCAATAACCAAGAGTTTCCTGGGAACTTTCTGTTTGCCTTGACCGTTTAATACTCAAACAGTCTCCATCTTTTGTAATTGTTGTAGTGGGGAAGTTAAAATCTTCTCTTACCAATTACGTTTGTATGCATTCAGCGGCAGCAGAGGGAAGGTTTAAGGCTTTGCTGCTACTAACTCAGAACCCAGCCTTACCAGATTCTGAGCTTCTCTGCTGTGGACGAATTGGATGGGAGTTGAGCAGGCTCAGGTCCTTGGACAATAATCTAGCTTGATGGTGGTCATAAGTGGTTCTCCATTTATCAAATCACAATTCATTTTGAAGACGTTGCTCAAAATAACTATTGAGAAGAGGACTGAGGTAAATATTTGTAAGTGATGTGCCCAGGTTTGGCTGTGTAACACCTATTTCTTTAATGAAAGCTCCATAATCATACGCCAAAGTATCACTTAAAAACCCAGAGGCCGTGTCTACACTAGCCAAAAACTTCGAAATGGGCATGCAAATGGCCATTTTGAAGTTTACTAATGAAGCGCTGAAATACATATTCAGCACCTCATTAGCATGTGGGCGGCCGCGGCACTTTGAAATTGACGCAGCTCGTCTAGACGGGGCTCCTTTTCAAAAGGACCCCGGCTGCTTCGAAGTCCCCTTATTCCCATCTGCTCATAGGAATAAGGAGATTTCGATGTTGCCAGTGTCCTTTCGAAAAGGAGCCCGGTGTGGACGAGCGGCATCAATTTTGAAGTGCCGCGGCTGCCTGCATGCTAGTGAGTCGCTGAATATGTATTTCAGCACTTCATTAGTAAACTTCGAAATGGCCATTTGCATGGCTATTTCGAAGTTTTTGGCTAGTGTAAACGTAGCTAGAGGGAGAGGCGGGGAAATAGAACCCTTGGTGTCCTGAGGAACAAAACAGGAATTACAAACATTTGCAATTTGGGAAGAACTGGCTTGTGACTAGATTGCTGTCATGGTAGTTTTGTTGTCTGTCTGGATGCTGAAATTTTGTCTTACTTGTGGTTGAATACAGTCTTCTTAATTACCTACTTAAATAAGTGATAGCTTCCAATAGGGGGACCCTACTTCCACAGTCGAATGTGGCCTTTTTCTCTAATTCATAAAGGAAAAAACCCTGGCTCCGCTAAAGTCAATGACCAATTTGCTATTGAGTTCAGTGGGGCAAGGATTTCATTGAAGGTATTCAAAGGCTCCTTTTAACGTCCCCCTCTGTCCCACCCAAAATGTTGGAACTTAGCATGAACTGAAAGATGTGAAAGAGATAATAGTTCCTTTTATTTCTTATTATGTTACATGTTCCAAGATTTGTTTGAAATGCAACATATGGATATTAGATTGAATAGGAATTTCCATTTAGTGTGAAATCAATTATTTGTATAGTCCAGTGTACCAATGGCCATTGAGATAGAGGCAACATTAAATTTTTTTTTGAAAGAAATAATTGAGATGTCTGTCTTAATATGTAAAGGAACATTTTTGTCAGACCAGTTGTGATGGAGTGGACTGGACCCTGTGCCCCCTGCTGGAGGTGTGAGGCCTTGATCCAATCCTAAGACCATGGAAGAGGCCTCTAAGGATGCCAGAGCAGTGGCTGGGAAAAGCGGCCAATCAGGACTAGGAAGGCCTATTAAAAGAAGCTGCAACATCAGATCCAGTTCATTGTGGTTGGAGATTTCACTACGGAAACACCTACCTTGAAGAGCTCCATGTGGGAAGCTGACCAAATGCAGATAGAACCTGGAGAAGGGCAAGGACTCTAATGGAGGGTCATGGAGTCCTGAGGAAGGGGCGAGGACTTTGCAGGCCCACAGGGGAATGGCCCAGGGAATTAGCAGCTGTTAAGTTGGATTTGGCATGTAGCTGGACTGGGATCTGGAGTTGAGGGTGGGACTCTTCCCCTGCACACCCCTGTAGCAACTGGGAGGTTGCCTCAACATTGGTGTCCTGGGAGTCTAGAGACCTAGCCAGAGGGCTGGAGCTAGAAGGGCCCTGCAACAACAACCCAAATGCTGTCTTCAGGAGGGGAAGCCCTGGAGACCCCACTCTCCCTGACATGAGAGACTTCAGCAGTGGGCACCCAGATGGGCCCCTATTATGTGGGTACCTGGCAGGGGTTTGTTTGGCACCTGAACTGTGACTCCATCAGAGAGAGGGCTGAGTAGCCAAAGTAGTAAAAACACTGAGTGCAGTGCAGATGCACTTGACTGAATGGGGGCACTTGCATGAGGTGAGCGAGTGCCCCCCACCCATTACACCAATGTACAGAATTCTCTGTGGTGCCTTCTCTTTCTGTGCACGATGAAAAGAAAGTGCACGTGCCGTAACGTTGAACTTACGGTAGGTGCACTTGCTGTTCAGTGAAAATGATGGTGTGTTATTCCTGTGGGGTAGCATGGTGTCCTGTATGCTGTGTATATCAACATTGAAGTTTACTGATCAGTTTAGATGCACTTTTTTTTCATTCCAGTGGTTGAATAGTGGATTCTCTTATATATGCAAGTGTCACCACATGTTTGGTAAATTAACAATCCCAACAGTCAAAGATGTTAATTCAGTTAGGGTAGAAGTTTATCCCTCTGTATCTTTCAGTAAGATTTCAGAAATGTGAGCCCCTATAGGTTTCACTTACTTCCATTGGGTTGTTGGCAACTCTGACAATCTTATCACAGGATGTGGTGGCTAAAACAATTGAACAACAAGACTTTTAGATAAGGAAAAACAAACAAAGCCACAGATTACTTGCAGCACTTTCTCTTGTCACTTTCTAGGTAGGGAGACAAGTGGTCTGTTCTCTTATTGATGAGTATTTTCTCTTTCTTACTTGTAGATGGGTTCCCCTTTGTCTCTGCTCCCACCTCTAACATTTTCCATGACCTCACTGAATGTTTGATCTGAAGCCAAGTTACCAATCAATATATGAAAGTCGATGTAAAATTTACACACGATCCCCGTAAGTGTATTTCCCATTATGAGAAGGTGTGAAGTTTAGCATAAGTCCAAAGACACCATTTGTAACAGTAATCTCAAAAAATGGTGAGAAATGGATTTGACCTGGTTTCAAATCCTACCTACAACTGTTAATTTATTTGGTTATCTATTAACAGTCTCTAGGCAGCTTACTTTTTATGTTTAAAATTAAGTGCTTGATTGATTATTTTCTAGAACAGTGATGGGATGTTGTTCTATACTTAAGCCAATCCATTAGTGAGCTCTCATTACTAATCTCTTCTGTGTGTGTGCATGTGTGAGGAATGGCATGGCTGGATGGGGGGAGGGAGAGTTCAAAAGGGTGGCAGTGGGCTTTTTCTTTAGCAGCTCAGTTTCAAGGGCATTTCCACCTTTAGAAGACACTGACTTTTTCAGTAGGCTAAGATCCAAGGAATATGGTTTTTAAAAATGGAAGCCCCATCTCCTGAGACCTTTTAAAACCAACCTGAACAAAGCACTGGCGAACTTAATGTAGGAAACAGTTCCACACCAACAGGGGGATGGGTGAAATGGAGGACCTTTCATGTCCTCGATGACTGTGGGCAAAATTCTGGACCCCCATGGATTACATGGATAATAGAATTTGCCCAGCAGCTCTCTGCATGGGGAGAGCAAACAGAATGTCCCCTCGGCTATTTGCTATAAGCCCTAATTCAACAAAGTGCTGAAGCATGTGCTTAATTTCAAGCATATGAGCCAGCTATTGGGTATATAGTTAAACCCGTGCCTTGGGTTTCTGCCAGATTATGGTGCTGGTCCCTTAGAATGATGTGTTGCTGGAGGGAGCACAGCAGGTTTGTATTTGTTTGAAAGTAGATAGCTTTGAATTTCCTGTTAGTGGCAGGTGTCATCAAACCCATTTTCACACAGTTTGTAATAACCTCTTAGGAATTTGAAGAAAGAACTTATATCAGTATTTTTTTTCTAAAACTGGAAAGAAAATGGTTCATTATTCTTTCCATACATTGGTCAGGAAGCACAAGGTAATTTATGTGCCACTTTCTCGTTTTGCCCGTGTCTACACTAGCCCCAAACTTCAAAATGGCCATGCAAATGGCCATTTCAAAAAGTTTACTAATGAAGCGCTGAAATACATATTCAGCGCTTCATTAGCATGCGGGCGGCCGCGGCACTTCGAAATTGACGCGCCTCGCCGCCGCGCGGCTCGTCCTGACGGGGCTCCTTTTTGAAAGGACCCCGGCTACTTCGAAGTCCCCTTATTCCCTCATGGGAATAATGACATTCCCTCATGGGAATAAGGGGACTTCGAAGTATCTGGGGTCCTTTCGAAAAGGAGCCCCGTGGGGATGAGCCGCGCGGCGGCGAGGCGCGTCAATTTCGAAGTGCCGCGGCCGCCCGCATGCTAATGAAGCGCTGAATATGTATTTCAGCTCTTCATTAGTAAACTTTTTGAAATGGCCATTTGCATGGCCATTTCAAAGTTTGGGGCTAGTGTAGACACGGCCTTTGAGACTCAGAGAAATGGGCAGTATTGGCCTTGAAATAGTCCCCTTGATTTTATACTCGGAGCAACGTGGTATATTTGAGTTGCTTTAAATGACTTTTATGCCTCCAATAATCTGAACATGAGTGTAAATTAGCCTTTGTCAGGCTGCGTCTGTCCTATTGCTTCCTATGACGCCATGTAGGAAGCAGAGGAGCCCCTCTGCAAGTTGAAAGTTATAGCTCAGGGGTTTGAGCATTGGCTGGCTAAACCTAGGGTTGTGAGCTCAAGCTTTGAGAGGGGGCCAGTTAGGGATCTGGGACAAATAGATTACTTTAAAAAAAAAAGGCAGGGGGATGGTGCTCAGTCCTGCCAAGAGGGCAGGGGAACTGGACTTAATGACCTCCTGAGGTCCCTTCCAGCTCTACGAGATGTGTGTGCATCTCCATAAAGTTCAGGCCCTGCCAAAGCCTTGCACTGCCCAAGCCCCAGAGACTGAAGGTTAATAAAATGGGGTCAGCACAGGGCCCTAGTTGTGCCAAAGGCATCTCTGAACGTATTGTCTGCCAGCTTTCCACACCTAGTGTGCCACAGGGCAGATAACAAGAGAGAATTTGACTTTGTGCTTCTTGGCTCCATGTTCCCTCTTAGTACAGAGCCAAACTGAGGAGCTTTCCATTGGCTTTTTAATTAATCTGCATGCTGGCTTAAAACATGTATGTATGTCATTTAATTGGAAACTTCCCAAAATGCTATAACTTTGTTACATGAGCATCTTTAAAAATCCCTGATGTGACTTGGTATTGCAAGAGGCTTGAACCACAGGGCACTTTTAAAGATGGTGACACCTCTACTGGGCGATCATAACTTCTGCCTATTACAGGTAACCTTATTATCACAGAGTGGGTGGGCTCAAATAGACAGGTGCCATTGTCTGCTTAAGTAGGAAGTAGGCCATGGTGAGAAGATATTCAGTAAACTCTTTCATATCCGGCAGCCCTGGGACCAGGAGGTTGGCATATATTCAAATATTCTGGGTAATAGGGAGGTACACCTAGAAATGCATAACGCTAAAGAAAAACAAGATTAGATATTAACAAAAAAGTATGCAGGGTACTTTATTTACCAACAACAGTAGTACTGTACACTGTAAACTTAGACTGCATTTGCTGTATTTAATTACATTTACTTTCACTATACTGTACTTATAGAAAACAAAGCTAACATTTAATTATGGTTAAAATGCCAGTTATTTGAGAAATCTGGATAATAGAATGCTGGCTATAGAAGAGTTTATGTTATATCCCTTAGAACGGTATCCCAGAAGGTCAGTGTGCTCACTGGGAGAAAGTCAATGCTGGCAAGAAGTAAGGAAAAACTACTGATGGCAGCAGTTGGGTTGCAAGACTCCTTTGGATACGCAACTGCCCTCCCAGGTACCAGAGCCTAGTGCCTCAATGAGGACAAAGAATACAGTAACCTTTCCTTTCAGGTATCGAGAATAATCCTGCTGACATGAGCTAGGCTCCAGTATTTGCCCTCCCCGGCTACTACCCGTGTCCCAGAAAATTGCTCCTGCAAAGCAGGGCAAAGGGAGTATAAGCCCTCGGAACCTGCTCACTGTCCTTTTTATGCCAATTTTTTAAAATGACACCGAGCATTCATTATTTAGTCTGACCTTTGATACTCTAATTAGACCTTTGCTGTGTAGCATGTGCGAGCCATGTAATGAACAGTCTATCTAGAGAGAATCTGCACAGACCCAGAGATCCCATCTATTTTTCAGCATATCACTTTTCCTGTTTATGCCAGTGCTGTGACATTAATGTTTACATTGTACATCACCTGTTAACACTTCTCCACCATTCACACTGGATTTGTAAGTAACAGAGAGGGAGCCATGCTAGCCTATATACTATCAAAACAAAAAGCAGTCAAGTAGCACTTTAAAGACCAGCAAAATAGTTTATTAGGTGAGCTTTCGTGGGACAGACCCACTTCTTCAGACCATAGCCAGACCAGAACAGACTCCATATTTAAGGCACAGAGAACCAAAAACAGTAAGCAAGGAGGACAAATCAGAAAAAAAATGATCAAGGTGAGCAAATCAGAGAGTGGAGTGGGGGGGTCAAGCACTAGATTGAGCCCAGTATGCAGATGAGCCCCTGTAGTGACTCAGAAAGTTCCCATCCCGGTTCAAACCACGTGTTAATGTGCCAAATTTGAATATAAAAGACAGCTCGGCTGTTTCCCTTTGAATAGCGGTGCGAAAATTTTTTTTCAGTAACACGCACGCTTTTAAGTCATTGACAGAATTGTCCACTCCGTTAAAATGTTGACTAACTGGTTTGTGGATCTGGAGTGTTTTGATGTCTGTTTTGTGCCCATTAACCCTTTGTCTAAGGGAGTTAGAAGTCTGTCCGGACACAGGGGCTCGTCTGCATACTTGGCTTAATCTAATTCTTGACTCCCCCACCCCCACACCCCTCCACTCTCTGATTTGCTCACCTTGATTATCTTTTTCTGATTTGTCCTCCTTGCTTACTGTTTTTGGTTCTCTGTGCCTTAAATATAGAGTCTGTTCTGGTCTGGCTATGGTCTGAAGAAGTGGGTCTGTCCCACGAAAGCTCACCTAATAAACTATTTTGCTGGTCTTTAAAGTGCTACTTGACTGCTTTTTGCTTGAGATTCATAAGGAGTTCTTATGGCCAAAAAGCAAGTTACACCACAGCCAGCAGCTTACAAATTCAACCAGCCCTTAAGCAAACAAACAAAAAACTGATTTATAAATCCATCGGACAACACATAAGTGACTTATTTATAATTCATGACTTTGAAGCTCTTCCGTTACCACATTTGCAAACCCTCCTCTCTCACTTTAAACACTTTGAGGTCTAAATTTGGAATGCATTTTGAATCTATTTTTTTTTCCCCTCCAAATCTGGATTTGGCAGAAAGTGCCAGAAAAATGTTACTTAATTTGCATCTACTGTCTGATCAAGCAGCATTCTTCATGTGACCGTACTGAGATGGACTGGCTCCTTGAGCAGCATGGTCTTCTATCCTTTGGAGTTCAGAGGTTACATCAAAAACTGCCTGCCTGCTGCCTGATGTGACATTTGAACTCCAAAGGGCAAGAGATCAGGAGGCCATAAAGTAAGACGAAAGCACTAAAGGTGTCATTCCTATTGTTCTCAAAGGACAAGAGTTTGAGACTAGATCATGTGACTTATGGGGTAGGGAAGGGTGAAATAATGTAAAGGAAGATCAGGAAACAGCGGGTGCACATTTCAATTAAAAACCAGTTGGTATCCAACCTGTATTGAAGGCTTGTTTCTGGGGTGTTTTATTACTGGAACATGGTTGACTTGCTCTCAATATGAATAATAGCCTTCCTCTCTCTTCTCTGTGCATGTGGGTGGGTAGCTATCTATGTGACCCACAAAAATGTCTGAGCAAGCATATGCCTGCATGTGGGGACACAGCAGGATTGTGTGTGCCCATGCACAAGGTGTTGCCTGGTCAGAGTAGAACAAAGCTGAAAACTGCTTCATGATATATTTCATTGTTTCTCAGAGTGGGGAACAAAGGAAAAATTATTGCAGCTTGAGTACTGGGGTAAGTAGCTTTACAAAGAAACATGTTTTATTAGTGCTATTACTGTTTTTTTTTAAATAATCACTGTCAGTGATTCAGTCCTCAACACCATATGTCATTAGGAGAGAGTCTATTTGGAATAAGGGTAAAGCTGTATTTCTGGCTAGTTAGCATTGCTGTGTAAAGCAAAATAAATTTGGAAGGTGAGAACTGCTGAGTTCAAAATGAGTATAATGGATTTGATTCTTAATGGTGCTGAGCCCTGAACACTCACATTAACTTTAATGACAGCTATAGGTGCTCAGGCCCAAGAATTAAAAGTCAAAGCTCTGCCTCGTTATCTTGACATAAAAATACATTATCCACAATATGCTAAAAACCAAAACCAACTTGTACTGATTTATGGAAGGGTTTCAAGGGTCTTTCAGAAATGCATGGGAAGACACATTTACTCTCCCTAGTGGCAGGGAAAGCCTTACGCTGCAGCAGAAAGGAGAAATACTCTGGCAGAGCTGAAAGCATAACAGCTACAAATATACTGCAGCATCTGAAAAGAGCCATTATAAATAGAAATCTCTCCCCAAACAGTATTCCCAGACAGACACGCCAGTGCACCTAATGCAGTTGCAGAAGACAGGCTTTGAACAATATAAAACCACAGTGTAAGGGGAATACAATGTAAAAAGGAAATTGAATTGTGGTGATCTGAACAATAGCCAGGCTAAAGAAAGGCTCTGGAGATCATGCTGAATTAGAAATCCCAGAAATTATAATAATGTTGGATGCAGATGTTAAAATACATGGAGATAATTTACTGTTGTGAGTTCCTGGCCCTGTTGGGGTCAATGACAAAATTCCATTGTCACCCAGGATTTTTAGAACTTGCTATTTCCCACCACATACAGTTTTCGGTGGAAATGTGTGACTGTTCTGTTCAAACCTGATATACTGACTGACTTCTGTAATGCTTGTCGTCAGAGATGATACTTCCATAAAGCAGTGCCATAAAAATTATAATTACTACTCCCATAACAATAGCCAGTGAGGAACTAACTGTTACGTAGCACACACATCAATCCAAATTGAAACTCAAAACATATGTCTAGATAGAGTATGGCAAAATATTCATCTCTATTGAAGTTATCAAGTGCCTTGACATTGTCTTCAGGGCATTCAGAATTTAGTACTTAGAGAGAAGGAATCAAGTGTTCAGTAAATTATGTCATGAGTTTCACCACAAATATGTATAGTAATTTCAACTACCAGGAACTTAATTAAGAGGATTAAAAAAATCCAGTGCCCATTGACTCAATGGGAATATAATCAGTCAAAGAGGTAAATTTGAGTGTGGTGTTTTTTGGTTTTTTATGCCTTTAAGGTTGTAGTGGTAAAAGGGCTAGTGGAGGCACAAGCTACATGTTCAAGCACATTAATTTTAGCCTCTTAATTGGTGCATTTGCGAGGGGAAAAATTGGAAGAATTCTTCCTATTTTCTTGCATTTTTTTTTGCCATTCTAATAACTTCCTTATACAAAGCCTGCAGAAGACAGAAATTCCCATGCCTATGCTTAAATCATGAAAAACACATCTAAATGGTAATTAGGAACTTTTCTGAAAAATTAGAATTTACTAAACATACATTAAACTATTGGAGCAACATGTAAAACAGCCCCCTATGCACATGGATCAGTGCCCCAGATTAGAGGTATGGTATGTCAGACATGAAAGGAGGGAATTCAGAATCTATCCTTATCTCACATCATTGGATTTATATATCCTACAGACTAGAAGTCTCCCAGGATGATAACTTTGTAAGCAACAATCCAATTAACAGATCCTCTGTTGGTATAAATTGGTTAAATTAATTTATACTAGCTGAGAATCCTTGCACAATACCATTTTTCTCTATTCAGTGGCATCATAAGGAGAGTTGATTGATTCTTTTTTAAATTTTAAAATGGATTTTCAAAGGAAAATACATTTCAACAAAGCTTAAAAACATTTTATTTCCCATTGGACTCAGATAACTTGTATTAATCACTGAGGGGAAAAGGGTGACGAGAGATCTGGAGAGGAAAGAACAAAACTAAAATGAACCTTTTTTATTTAAAGCAATAGATATAATTAGTTTTACAATAAAAGTTTTTAAAACTTTGACCAAAGCAAAAATGTTTAATTTTGTTTGAAATGATTTACAGAAAAATATTTTTGATTAGCCTTACATCTAAGATTTCTTAATAATACATTATTTTTTACTTGAATTAATATTTCTCATTTATTTGCCTCAAAGCAGGGTGTATTTGATGGGTAGGGAGTGTTGTCTGTTTACTGGAATGGAAACCATTTTATTTCCAGATGTTTAACTAGGACTTGGCCAGTATTTTTACAAGTTATTTAGGGTCAGAATATATTTTGGTGATATCTCCACATTCCCTTTGACAGCTGGCAAAATAAAATAAAATAAATAAAAAGCCACTGGGTAGACACTCTGAAACAGAAATAACACAACTCAAAGGAGATTTGAAGTTCTATCTGAAAAAAACAGAGGGTATAATTCCAGTTCTGTGTTATTTTCTTTAGCAAAATTCTCTATATGTGTTTTGTTTGAGCAAAAGCAGCATTGTCACATCTTCTGTAGGAGACACCTTGTCACTTTGGTCATGCCGGAACAGTCAAAATGCATGGAACATCCATCCCACATGTAGGCTTTGTCTACACTTGCATTCCTCTTTCAAAAGAGGCATGCAAATGAGGGAAATTGCAAATGCAAATGAAGTGCAGATTTACATATCTGGTGCCTCATTTGTGTATTTTCTTTTGAAAGAGCTTCTTTCAAAAGAAGAAAAGCAGTGTAGATGAGGCTCTTTTGAAAGTAAGTCCTGTCTTTGAAAGAACCCTTCTTCCTACTTTTTATGGGAAGAAGGGTTCTTTCGAAGACAGGGTTTATTTTCAAAAGAGCCATGTCTACACTGCTTTTCTTCTTTAGAAAGAAGAATATGTGAATGAGGTGCCAGATATGTAAATCTGCACCTTATTTGCATTTTCAATTTCCCTCATTTGCATGCCTCTTTCGAAAGAGGAATGCTAGTGCAGATACAGCCTTAGTTTTTCTGCAAAAGAAGTCATGTTTTGGGCAAGTGTTTATATTTTAAGTTAGTTTTATTTGACAGTGCTTCCATCAATAATGCATCCATATCTGGTAACCCATAGAAATTAATGAGCATGTCCAAGGTGCATTAGACTTGCCTATGAATTATGGAAAATTGAGGGAAATCTTGACTAGAGCACAGTTAATGGCACAGATCTTTGGTGATGGATGGATTGAAGTGAACATTAATCTACTCCCTCTAGTTCGAGTGATGCCTTGTTTAAAAAAGCATTGTCCATCACCACTCCCCAGAAGCCAGCCATGTGGCTAACTTGTAAAAATGGGGTTCACTCTGACTTGAGGGAGAACATTATACAAATTTCAAACTTTTCAGCCCATTTTAAAAGATTAATTACAATACCGAATTCTGCTTTAGAATTAAAACAAGGGAGGGCTAAAATCTTAATCATTCCAATTCTCAAACATTGCAACCATTCCTTTTCATCCTTCAATGCTATGGAGGATGAGACGGAAACTACATGGTGATCTTCGCACTGGATGAGACTGTACTATTGCTGTAGGCAGAGTAAATGTATCCCTTGGAGCAACTTTGAGGAGACGTGACAAATACCGTGCAACAAAATTACATGACAAAACATTGCAAACAATGCAACCTAACAAGGTGTCTAAATGATCAAAACAAAATGCTATGTGCAGTTCACAAGTGGGGCTCAGGACGTTGCCCATCGTAGTGAATTCTTCCTCTTCAGAAGAGGTGAAGACCAATGAACATTTGGATCCAGGGATCCAAGATCAATGAAAGAGGTATTCTGGCTGATAGTTTGGGGGGGAATCTTTGAAAGACTCTTGTGAACAGAATCTTGCCTGAGATTTGGCCCCTGCAGACTTCCAAACACATAGCCTCACTAAGCAACTTCTGTGTCAAGAAGTACCTTGGAGAAATGTATTTTTACTGGAATTGTTTTTAAATATTTTAGGTATTTTTAGAAGCTACCTAGCAGTCATATATAATATTCAAATCAGTTCTGGAATTGCCTTGAATGAAATGCATTGTCATTTATGCAGTTCCATAGATATGTATTGTTCCTTACAGAGGAAGTCTGCCCCAAAAAGTTTACAATCCAGCAAAACTTTGTCCTTACTCATGCAAGCAAGGATCTGCAAAATGAGACACTTAATAATCAAGAAGCAGCTTGTTCCTCTAATGATTAGAGCACTGGACTGAGTCACACGATGTGGCCTCTATGTGACTTGCTGTGTGAGTTGTGGCATGTTACTTCATCTTTCTGTGATCTTGTTTTCCCTCTCTTGTGTGTCTTGGACTATTTAGAATGCAAGCTCTCTTGTTATGTTTGTACAACACCTAGCACAAAGAGACCCAACTGCTTACTGAGGTTCTGTTCTAGTACAATAGATAGCTTTTTTTCTTGTCCACTAAATATGGGATATTTTAAAATCTCCAGCTATCTTAAATTACTAAAATTATTTATCAGCAGATTAGGTTGAGATGTACTGTTTTCTTACCTTCAGCCATTGCCACATGCCACAGCAAGACCCAAAGAGGCACACTCCGATGCATTATTAGTGGATTTTTTTATGCAGAACGATGGAGAGAGAGGCCTAATGAACACTTCAGTGTGCTGGGACATTTTTTTTCCCCTGTCATTTTTAAGGATGATCCACAATGTGTGAACATCACCCACAAGTGAGGCCTAATTACGTTTCTCAAGTGAGCATGTTGCATTTTCGAGGAAGTCTTAAACGAGCACTTAAGCTGTAATGCTCTTGAGTACACCACTGTGGATTTTAAGGATGGTTTTGTATCCTGAAGACTGTGCTGAGCTAGAAGCAGCCTACTCCCACAAGTACTTTTATCACAGACTTATTAGACCATTATGGTCTACGATTGTCTTTTACTGCCTTTGATTTCTTCTGTTGTCAGACGTGAGGAAAGTGATGTGTAATATGATCCAAAATGCTCTTGTTTGTTTTAATCTAGTGTTTTAATATATTATGGCTTCCTGCCATTAAGCTTTTCTGAGCTGGACCCTAGAGTCGTTCAGTGAGGTTTTATATGTGCAGAATCCAAAGGGCACTTTTCAGATGGGCATGCCTCATAACATGCAGTGCTAATCTTATTTTCCCATGGCTCTTATGTATGTCTGTGTGTGTGCGCATGTGCCAACTGCTTGAAATACAGCTATGCAAATAGCCAGATGCTGCCATTGCTGGTGTCCTCCCATGCTTTGCTGTGCATAGACAATGAAAGCAAGGACACACACAGGCCTAATTTGCAACTTATGGTACATAACTGGCACATTTATGTATGCCTAACTTATGGGAACAAATACTTGATTCAAAAATACACAAGGGGTTATGTGTACTCCCAGCTCGGCTGGGGCGAGTGTCGTGTGCAAACTGCATGGGACTATCTCAAATGTGATCAGAGGGGTCTTCACAGCTAAGGACAAGGGAAATCAATGTCAGTGTCCTAAGAAAAACATCAGGAGGCTTTACAACTCTGCATTATGGTTCTGAATGGAGTTTCTACCAAGACATAAGCGGGACGCATAATCCAGTTGTGTTCACATCCAGGACTAGTAGAGGGGAAACAGACTGGGGCTCAAATGCAGGAAATGACATGTTCCTCATCTTAGCCGCTGGGTTTTCTTTGTTAAACAAGTAGGTAAATTAAGGGAAACAAGTTCAGGCATGAGTCAGGGATCGGTTTGTCCTTCCTAATGTAAGCATTGTCCCTGTTGGCTGTCATGATGAAGTGGCTGCATGAGTCATCTGCTCTATGCATGCTTGTGGTATTGGTAACAGGTTCTCACCCCCACCCAAATCCTGGTTCCTGTGAAACTTCCAGTAGGGACAAATCTCACTTAAACAGATTCTCAGGTATGATGTTTAAGAATGTTCATTCTTTGTGTTTCTGCACGCATATCTGTACATTCATGATTCTCTTTTGTACATGTGCATCTCACCTCATGTCCTGCTGACAGAAGGCAAGAGAGTATCCTGTTTTCAGTGTGAATATGGCAGTTTCCTAATTTTCCTTCCCTTCCACTGGTTTGGGCCCAGTAAGTCCTCTGAAAGGTTTACTGTACTGAAGAAAGGCTGCCTGTTGACATCCTCTATTATAGCCTAAGTAATTTGATCTGCAAACAAAAATCATCCTTATGACAGTAGTAATAAAGTATCTCCAGGACTTAATGCATTCTTACAGAGTCCCTTGTAACAGAACTACAGGTTACTGTACAGACCTACTGTGTGTGGCAGTGGATAGAAGCATAGGTTTAAAAAAAACTATATATTTCGATGTTTAAATAAAGTGACAGACTTGAACATTTCACAAAACAAAGAAAGCAGTCCTGTAGCACCTTAGAGACTAACAATAGACTAACAGTGCTACAGGGCTGCTTTCTTTGTTTTGTGAAGATAGAGACTACCTCTCTGAGACTATTGAACATTTCAGTTTATTAACTTCTACAGATTACACTGAATGCAAATAAAATAGTCTGCTATTTTAGGCCTTTGTGAACGAGGAGGAGATTTTTGACAACATATATCCCAACAAATATGTTGGAATGTAGTTACATATCCAAAAGGTCTTGTTGGGGTGAGCCTGCTCTTGTATGGCCACTTTTGCATTCTTGGAAAGCAGGGCCATTTTACAGCTGTCCATGCAGGCCTGAAATCAGGTCAGCTGTCTGGCAGCACAAGGTATCGGGCATGTGTGATACCTCAGCCAAGAGAGGTTTAAAAGATTGCACTGATGATGAGTATCCAGCTTTCCCTCTCTCATCTGAAATGTGTTGGATTCTTTCCCACCCCATCCTAGTGCTGGAGAGCCTGTGTTATAAGAGGATAGTAACAGACACCTTATATCTGTCTAAATTGAGTCACATTATGTTTCTGCTAAACTAAGGAGATCTCTCCAGACTGCTAAGGCAATTGCTGGTCACAAATTCTGCTCCCATGAAAATTTTAGCACAAACATCAGTTTTGAAACTAACTGAAAGAATAATGGCCTGTGTTGTGCCCTCCTAACCAACTTATTTATGGTAGCAGTCTCCTTCATTATTCCACTAAGGGGCTTTAGAAGACACCAGAGGCATAGGAACTTAGGGCAGACCTAATAACATTTCTCACCAATAAATATCTATGAAACTGTCTTTTTCCTAAGCTCAAATATCTCACAACATGGGAAAAAATGGTATTTTTCTTAGACAGAAAATCCCTGGCTGACTCGCCCAAGGAAAACACTTGGTTTTGGACTCACTTAAGAAAAAATACTGGATGCTTCAGAGGAAACATGAGGATCTGATGTGAATTGTGCCATAAGGAAGAAAGAAAAGATCAAAGGGAGAGATTTACCCTTTGAGAGAGTAATGATTCTGAACATTCACTTTAGGAATTATATGTACCAGCTCTATAAATCTTCAGTCCAAACCTGCTTTATGCTGCCACTAGACATAGCCATTATCCCTGGTGAGCTGTCCAGCAAAAATCCCTTCCTGAAACGCAGTGTGGAAAACACACTACAAAACCCACCCAGCCAAACAAGCAGCCAACAAACTAACAATTCCATTCTGCAACAATAGATAGCATTTCCAATCAAAGAGACAGTGACACATCTGATACGTCTGTGCTATTCTCTGCTGAGTATAGAAAATATCAAAGTATCTAGGTGCCAGTAATACAGCAGGCAGCTGTCAGCTTGAGTAAACCAGTACTGATAGCATTAAACAAAACAAAGTCATCTGTTCCTTATTTCTATTCTCTACCACACAATGAACTGCTGTAAGAAGGGAAAGTAGTGCTTTAGGGCTGTGTGGTGAGAACTGTTGGCAAAAGATTTCCAAATTGCAAAATGCATTTTTGTCTCTTCTGCCAGCAGTTCTATTGGGAGAAGGTTTTCTGACATTTGACCTGTCCATGTGGGGCCAAATGTCAGAAAACCCCTTTAGTTGAGACATCCCTTCTTCTGCATGGAACTAGGTGTGCAGGGATGTTGACAGAACGCTTCTGCCTGGCCGATCTCATTTGAAAACAGAAGTTTTGTCAACAGAAGCCTGCAGTCTACACATAGCCTTCATGTAAAATGAGCTAAATAACTTGCAGCCGTATAACACATGGGAGGGAGAACGTGATTTGAAGCCTGCTAGGAACAGCTATGGTCAAAGGCCATTTAAAAGAACAACCTTTCAAGGGAATTGCTCCAAAGCAATTGTGACAACTATCTCAGCTACAAAAGCTACAAAACCCATTGCACTAGCTAAATCTAAGACCTAGGAATTAAACATTCTGATTTTTAAAACAAAAAGCAGTCAAGTAGCACTTTAAAGACTAGCAAAATAGTTTATTAGGTGAGCTTTCGTGGGACAGACCCACTTCTTCAGACCATAGCCAGACCAGAACAGACTCAATATTTAAGACACAGAGAACCAAAAACAGTAAGCAAGGAGGACAAATCAGAAAAAGATAATCAAGGTGAGCAAATCAGAGAGTGGAGGGGTGTGGGGGTGGGGGAGTCAAGAATTAGATTAAGCCAAGTATGCAGACGAGCCCCTATAGTGACTCAGAAAGTTCCCCTCCCGGTTTAAACCATGTGTTAATGTTCCGAATTTGAATATAAAAGCCAGCTCGGCTGCTTCCCTTTGAAGACCGGTGCGAAAATTCTTTTTCAGTGACACACATACCTTTAGGTCATTGACAGAATGCCCCATTCCATTAAAATGTTGACTAACTAGTTTGTGGATCTGGAGTGTTTTGATGTCTGTTTTGTGCCCATTACCCTTTGTCTAAGGGAGTGAGACGTCTGTCCAATATACAAAGCATCTGGGCATTGTTGGCACATGATGGCATATATGATGTTAGTAGAGGAGCATGAGACAGTGCCCGTGATTCTGTGAGTAACCTGGTTAGGTCCAGTGATGGTATTTCCAGAGAAGATATGTGGACAAAGCTGGCAGCGGGCTTTGTTGCAAGGAAAGTTTGGTGCGTATTGTTCAGGCTTCCACAGAAGTTGGAGAGTTTTTGTTTTGTTGTGTTTAAAATAAAAAATTAAATAGTAATGTATGAAAAGGAACAGACTACCCACCTTTGCAAAGCACTTTTAAACCCTTATGTGAACTGTACTGTGGAAGTGCTGAGTATGGTACACTGTGATTGCCAACCTGAGAAAGCCAGAAGTGAAGACAAAGGGAAGCACCATGACTTTTCTTCTTTCACTGACTAAATCATTTAAAGAACAGGGATGAAATTGTCTACTAGATTAAGACAAACTGTCTAGATTATGGCAGTCTCCCTGTATTGCTCAGGGGACTGTGTGGAATCTCCTCAGTCCTATATGCTTTGTCCGCACCCCGTGCATGCCCCCCCAATGCTGGACCGTCCTTGGAAGGCAGCCTTATGGCTAGAGCTCTGAAAATCCCTGGAGATTCAATTTATATCTCCAGTGCAGATGTCCATAGCTCATTTTAACATAAGAACATAAGACTGGCCATACTGGGTCAGACCAAAGGTCCTTCCAGCCCGGTATACCGTCTGCCGACAGTGGCCAATGCCAGGTGCCCCAGAGAAGGAGAACAGAAGACAATGATCAAGTGATTTATCTCCTGCCATCCATCTCCTGCCCCTGTACTGAAGGCTAGGGCACCATACTTTACCCCTGGCTAATAGCCATTTATGGGCCTAACCTGCAAAAATTTATCGAGCTCTTTTTTAAACCCTAATAGAGTCCTGGCCTTCACAGCCTCCTCTGGCAAGGAGTTCCACAGGTTGAGTGTGCGCTGTGTGAAGAAAAATTTCCTTTTATTAGTTTTGACCCTACTACCCATCAATTTCATTTGGTGTCCCCTAGTTCTTGTATTATGGGAAAAGGTAAATAATTTTTCTATATTCACTTTCTCCACACCATTCATGATTTTATATACCTCTATCATATCGCCCCTCAATCGCCTCTTTTCCAGACTGAAAAGTCCCAGTCTCTCTAGCCTCTCCCCATATGGGACCCGTTCCAAACCCTTAATCATCTTAGTCGCCCTTTTCTGAACCTTTTCTAATGCCAATATATCTTTTTTGAGGTGAGAAGACCACATCTGCACACAGTAATCAAGATGTGGGCGTACCATAGTTTTATATAGGGGAAGCAGACACGGATGTGGATACAAATTTTGTGTGTGCAGAGGGCTCTACTTATCATGGAATCATAGGGTTGGAACAGACCTCAGGAAGGCACTGAGTCCAACTTTCTGACAATCCCAATTACATCATCCCATCCGGGGCTTTATCAACCTGGGACTTAACAACCTGTAGGGAAGACGATTCTATCACGTCCCTAAGTAACTGATTCCAGAGCTTTACCACTCTCCTAGTGAGTTTTTCTTAATAACCAACCTAGACCTCCAAGCTTGACCTCCCCCACCACAGCTTGCAACCATTGCTCCTCATTCTATCTTCTGTCACCACTGAGAACAGCCTCTCTCGATCTTCTTTGGTTCAGGTAGTTGGAGGCTGCTATCAAAGCCCACCTCACTTACCTCTTATGTAGACTAAGTAAGCCCAAATCCCTCAGCCTCTCCTCATAAGCCAGGTGCCCCAGCCCCCTAATCATTTTGTTGCCCTCTACAGGATTTTCTCCAGTGCATCCACATCCTTTCTGTAATAGGGAGGGGGGCAGAATTGGATATGATAGTCCAGATGTGGCCTCACCGGTGCCAAAGAAAAGGGAATAATCACTTCACTAGATCTGCTGGCAATGGTCCTACTAATGCACCCTAGTATGCTATTAGCCGTCTTGCTACCAAGGCACATTGTTGGGTCATATACAGCGTCTCATGAGCAGTAATCTCCAGGTCCTTTTCTGCAGAACTGCTGCTTAGCCAGTCAGTTCTCAGTAACAGGTGAGGTCCCAGGTCAAGGAGCTTCAGCAGGGCTACTGCTGGGCTTGGGACATGGCGGGACAGTGCCCACCAGCTGCCCTTACTTTAAAGAACTAGACCGCCTCCTTGGGCCCAAGGAGGCGGGACCCCCGGCCGTGCTCCTGGACACAGCTGACGCCCCACCAGACCTGGAGCCGGAGGAGATGGGGACTGAGGGAGAGGACCACCCCAGACTACTGGCCACCTGCAGGCCCCCACCATGGATCCTGGCCAGCAGCGATGACAAGGGCTTGAGCGAGGGGCCCTCATCATTGACATCACCTCTGGCCCATCCAGCCTGGCCCCCTCCAACTGCACCTCGCCCAAGTTCCTGCATGGACCCACAGGTATATACAGTGCATGCCAGTGGCTGTGGTGTTGGGGGAGGGGGCATGCAGTCCTTCCAGGGTGGCCACAGCCCACCCATAGGGACATCAGTCCCAGGACACAGGCAGGCCAGACAGCCCTGTCACCCTGGTCTCAGAGGGCTGATGTGTGGCCCTCAGCACCATACGGGCTGGATAGCACCATGGGGTGCAAGGTTGTGGAGGGAGCAACGGTGGCAGAGGGGAGCAGAGGGGCGCTAGTGCTCCCACAACCCAGACTGGGAACCCCAGATGCAGTCCCTGCAGGGCCCCCAGGATGGGGTGGCAGGGACCGGGGGGGCTCAAGGGGTTCCTCACTGGGACTAATGGACCATGCCTCTCTCCTTTTGTCTCCACAGCTCCCGGAGCCAGCAGCTGGACCAGCCCTGTGATGGGCCTGGGGACCCCAATGACCGAGGACGATGGGGAGCGTCCAGGCCCCGAACGGGACAGTGTGGGGCTGCTGCTGGTCCCTCCACCAGTGCCACCAGGCTGGGGAGGTGGAGGTGGGGGACATGGCCTGCACAATTGCCCTGTGGGAGCTGATGGGCATCATACAGGAGTGGAGCATCAGGCATGGGACCAGATGGCAGCCAAACTAGACTCCCGCACCCAGGCTGTGGTCAGCCACCTGGTCCCAGACACCGTCCCATTGTGGGCCACTCATGCACCCAGCTCCGCCCTCATCCCCCCACCATTTCCTGTGTCCCCCGTTGCCCGCTCTCTTTCGCAAGACGTTCTTTGAAAACAGAGCTGTAGTGTAGACGCACCCTAAGTGTTTCCAGATGGATTCGTTGAGGCTCCCTTCCATGATTTTTTCCAGGGATTAAGGTGAGGCTGACCCGTCTATAGTTCTCCGAATCCTCTGTCTTCTATTTTCTGAAGATGGGTGCTAAATTTGCCCTTTTCCAATCATCCAGGACTTCCCCCTGTCAGCACAAGTTTTCAAAGATAATGACCAATGGTTCTGCAATCACATTATCCAACTCCTTCAGCACCCTTGGATGCATTTGATCCCGCCCCATGGATATCTGTGTGTCCAGCCTTTCTAAATAGTTCTTAGCCTGTTCTTTTCCCACTGAGAGCTCTTTTCTGTGAAGACAGAGGCAAAAAAAAAAAAAAGCATTGAGTATTTCAGCTTTTTCCACATAATGTTCATGAGGTTGCCTCCCTCATTCAGAGGGATCCCATATGATCCCTGACCATCCTTTTATTGCTACCATGCCTGGAGAACACTTTCTTTTTCCTTTTCACATTCCTTGTTAGCTACAACTTCAACTGCACTTTGACCTTCCTGATTACACCCCTGCATGCTCAAGGAATATATTTATGCTCTTCATTAGTCATCTGTCCAAGTTTCTACTTCTTATAAGCATCCTTTTTGTGTTTAAGGTCACCAAAGATTTCCCTGTAAAACCAGGCTAGTTTCCTACCATATTTGCTTTTTTTACTGCCCCTCAAGATAGTGTGTTCCTGTGCCTTTAGAAAGGGTTCTTTAAAATACAGCCAGCTCTTGTGGACTCCTTTCCCCTTCATGTTAACATTCCAGGAGACTTTGCCCACCAGTTTCCTGTGGGAGTCAAAGTCTGTTTTCTTAAGTCCAGAGTCTGTATTCTGCTACTCTCCTTTCAACCTTGGTCAGGATACTATCTCATGATCACTGCTACCCACATCTGCTTTCCTTACCAATTCCTCTCTGTTTGTGAGCAGCAGGTTGAGTTGAGCATGGCATCTGCTTGGTTCCTTCAGCACCTGCACCAGAAAGGTGTTCCCAATGTTCTCCAAAAATGTAAGGCTGCATTCCCTGCTGTCTGCCCCCAGGAGTCCTTCCTCAGTCAGGTAGGGGACTTTCTGGGCCTCTGTCTACTGCTCTGGTTCATTTTTTGCCGTGTAAAGAGGTGGAACATTGGTGAGGCACTCAACCCCCATGCTTCTGTAGAGCCAATCAGATGTCAAGTATGTATAATTATGTGGTACAACATAGACTCAGCTCCTTCTGAGGGAAGCAAACTTCGCTGTCCTTTTTAAACGCTCAGTTCCATTCCATAACACGGGGTGCATAAAATGGGGGGTATACCCCCCCAAAGGGGGCATGGCATGTTGTAAGGGGAGCACTGCACTATCAGCTCTTCCACCCTCAGCTTATGCAATGTCTGCTTTCTCCTGCATGGCCTGTGTTGCCGCATCGCCAAAGGAATATACCCCTTCCCCACCACTAGGCCAATCAGAGTGCAGAGAGGCCCAGAGACAAGCAGCGGGGGCAGCTGACAACTTCCTGGTTTGATGAGGTACCCTCCTGGGGTCCTCACCCTGTGCAACCCTCCCCCTCTGAAGCAGCCCCCCCCCCAGAGCCTCCTAGCACCCCCTTCCCAAGGATCTCCCCCTCTTTCTGAGCCTCCATCTGCATCCCTTCCTGTGGTCCTCTCACAGGTTGGCAGGGGGCAACTCATTACAGAGCCAAAAAGTGGGGCCTGGCCTACAAAATTTGCTCACCCCAACATAACTCACTGATGATGTGAAATTGGTATGGAATGAGATATGGTAATTTCTTAGCTAAGTGGTGAGCTCACTGTCAAAGAGCATGTGTGCGCATTTGTGTGTGTGTGTACTTGTGGTACTTTTCCTAGAACTCTGACTGTTGCTGAATATTTGGTAAATATAAAACAAATCAATAGGGACAGGTATATACCAGCAGACCACAACAGTTGCACCTGCTTAAAACTAATGTAATATCTTTAGAATTCAAAGATGTGTTTACCAAGAATCCTAACAGAAAGTAGGGCTGTAAGGTCCCTCAAGCGATCCTTAGGTCCTCACATTGAGGCAGGGTTATGTATATCAAGAACATACTTGAACTAGCAAAACAAAAAGCAGTCAAGTAGAACTTTAAAGACTAGCAAAATAGTTTATTAGGTGAGCTTTCGTGGGACAGACCCACTTCTTCAGACCATAGCCAGACCAGAACAGACTCAATATTTAAGACACAGAGAACCAAAAACAGTAAGCAAGGAGGACAAATCAGAAAAAGATAATCAAGGTGAGCAAATCAGAGAGTGGAGAGGTGTGGGGGTGGGGGAGTCAAGAATTAGGTTAAGCCAAGTATGCAGAGGAGCCCCTATAGTGACTCAGAAAGTTCCCATCACGATTTAAACCATATGTTAATGTGCCGCATTTGAATATAAAAGCCAGCTCGGCCGCTTCTCTTTCCAAAACGGTGTGATAATTCCCCTTCAGTAACACACATACCTTTAGGTCATTGACAGAATGCCCCATTCCATTAAAATGTTGACTAACTGGTTTGTGGATCTGGAGTGTTTTAATGTCTGTTTTGTGCCCGTTGACCCTTTGTCTAAGGGAGTTAGAAGTCTGTCCAATATACAAAGCATCTGGGCATTGTTGGCACATGAAGGCATATATGATGTTAGTAGAGGAGCATGAGAAAGTGCCCGTGATTCTGTGAGTAACCTGGTTAGGTCCAGTGATGGTATCTCCAGAGAAGATATGTGGACAAAGCTGGCAGCGGGCTTTGTTGCAGGGAAAGGTTCCAGGACTGGTGTTCCTGGGGTATAGACTGTGGCTGTTAGTGAGGATCCTCATGAGGTTGGGAGGTTGTCTGTAGGAGAGAACAGGCCCACATGCCTGTTCTCTCCTACAGACAACCTCCCAACCTCATGAGGATCCTCACTAACAGCCACAGTCTATACCCCAGGAACACCAGTCCTGGAACCTTTCCCTGCAACAAAGCCCGCTGCCAGCTTTGTCCACATATCTTCTCTGGAGATACCATCACTGGACCTAACCAGGTTACTCACAGAATCACGGGCACTTTCTCATGCTCCTCTACTAACATCATATATGCCTTCATGTGCCAACAATGCCCAGATGCTTTGTATATTGGACAGACTTCTAACTCCCTTAGACAAAGGGTCAACGGGCACAAAACAGACATTAAAACACTCCAGATCCACAAACCAGTTAGTCAACATTTTAATGGAATGGGGCATTCTGTCAATGACCTAAAGGCATGTGTGTTACTGAAGGGGAATTATCACACCGTTTTGGAAAGAGAAGCGGCCGAGCCAGCTTTTATATTCAAATGCGGCACATTAACATATGGTTTAAATCGTGATGGGAACTTTCTGAGTCACTATAGGGGCTCCTCTGCATACTTGGCTCAATCTAATTCTTGACCCTCCCCCCCACCCCTCCACTCCCTGATTTGCTCATCTTGATTATCTTTTTCTGATTTGTCCTCCTTGCTTACTGTTTTTGGTTCTCTGTGTCTTAAATATTGAGTCTGTTCTGGTCTGGCTATGGTCTGAAGAAGTGGGTCTGTCCCACAAAAGCTCACCTAATAAACTATTTTGATAGTCTTTAAAGTGCTACTTGACTCCTTTTTGTTTTGATAGTGTATAGACTAGCACGGCTTCCTCTCTGTTACTAATACTTGAATTAGGTTTCTCTAACAATACCCCACTTCAGATGGTACACTGATGTACAGTCATGTCCCCTCCTGTATTACCTATCTGCTTCCACCTCAACACGACCTCCTCCTTTCGTCATGTTCTGGTTTATACGTCTTGTAATCTAGAGGATAGATGCAAGGAAAGCAATGCCACTATTAAATGCCTGCTTTTCAAAGGTGCTGAGCATTTGCAGTTTCCATTGACCTCAGGGGAAGTGATAGGTGCCTGGTACTTCTAGAGCTCAGGCTAGCTGGGTGTATGGCTTCCCTGGAAGGCAAATTCGTGTAAACCCAAAGCTCAGAGGCAATAAAAAGAGACTGAGTATAAGTTACATAGTCGTAGGTGTGCAGAGGTCTGTAACCTAACAAAATAGAAAAACCTGCTATTTTGCAGCTTGCTTTATACTCCATCCACTGCTAGATTATCCCACCCCCTGCCATTTTTAATGCTTCTTCCCAATGAGTGAAGTCTCTTCAAGAGGAGTGTTGTAGAAGATTGAAGACAGCTGTAGTCTCAACATGAAATTGTATGTATTTAGGAAAATAAGCTTTCAGGGCAGACACACTGGCATCGTGTACTCACAGTACTTAGCACAGTGGGATTCTAAAACTTGCTGAGGACGCTGGAATGAGTGTAATATTAAATATGTTTTATCAGACAGATGAGACAATTTCACGAGGAAGAGCTGCTGCTTTCCCAAGAGCTTCAGGATTTCAGATAACCAATAGATTCTAAATCTTTCTCTATGAGTACTTTTGACTCCAGGAACAAAACTGGGATTTATAACATGGTTTAAATTGAAATAACCAGGTGAGACCTGGTGTAGTGAGGTGAGACCTAGGTCATTGGGAAAAAACAAACAAACATTGGAATATGGGAGAAGTTAATCCTGTAGGCACCAAATGCAAATTAAGTATTAGTGGCATGACCTTAAGATGATAGACATAACAGGACAGAAAAGTTATTTTTGTCTTAGGAGGTTTTTTATTGATGTTTTGCCAATACAGGCGAAGGGGAGAGATTTTGGCTACGTCTACACGTGCACGCTACATCGAAATAGCTTATTTCGATGTAGCAACATCGAAATAGTCTATTTTGATGAATAACGTCTACACTTCCTCCAGGGCTGGCAACGTCAACGTTCAACTTTGACGTTGGGCAGCACCACATCGAAATAGGCGGTGCGAGGGAACGTCTACATGCCAAAGTAGCACACATCGAAATAAGGGTGCCAGGAACAGCTGCAGACAGGGTCACAGGGCGGACTCAACAGCAAGCCGCTCCCTTAGAGGGCCCCTTCCAGACACAGTTGCACTAAACAACACAAGATCCACAAAGCTGACAACTGGTTGCAGACCCTGTGCATGCAGCATGGATCCCCAGCTGCCACAGCAGCAGCCAGAAGCCCTGGGCTAAGGGCTGCTGCACACGATGACCATAGAGCCCCGCAGGGGCTGGAGAGAGAGAGCGTCTCTCAACCCCTCAGCTGATGGCCACCATGGCGGACCCCGCTATTTCAATGTTGTGGGACGCAGATCATCTACACGTGCCCTACTTCGACGTTCAACTTCGAAGTAGGGCGCTATTCCCATCCCCTCATGGGGTTAGCGGCTTTGACGTCTCACCGCCTAACGTCAATGTTAACATCAAAATAGCACCCAACACGTGTAGCCGTGACGGGCGCTATTTCGAAGTTGGTGCCGCTACTTCAAAGTAGCGTGCACGTGTAGACGCGGCCATGATGGTGGTGGATTTTTTACCATGTCATTCCCAATGTCACTATTCAAAGCTGTACCTCTCAATCACTGTGCTGACAATTTACGCCTAGACTGAGCAGGTTTAGAGACAGAGTGAAATGGATGATAGTCAGTACAAGAGTTTAAATTGCTTTGCTATTATCAGTGTGGAGGTGGGGAGGGGTTAGGTCATAGAGCCAGCTGTACATTGGTGTGACTGCATGGAAGACAATGGGATTACACCAAGACTGAAAGGAATATAATTGTAAGTCTTTAGAAGCCAACACTGAAAATAATAACACTAAAGCCTGGCATTTGTGTAATGCCTTCAGGCAAAGGATCTCCAAGTACTTCACAATAAAGTCTTCCAGCATCTCTTTGAAGTACACATGGTGAATATCATCTCCCTTACTACATGTATAAGATGATCACACACTTATTGAACTTGCTGGCAAAAATGATATGGTCTTCAATGGGACAGGACTGGCCTCATAGCCTGGAGTGGGAATGCAGTACGTACACTAAATATTTTTAGAGCCAAATTCTGGTCCTTGCTCCAAGCTCTTGAGGGGAACTGTGTGGTATGGGAGGTGTGTGGATGTGTAAAAGGAAGCACAGGAGTGGTCTAAGGGCTCAACATCCTCCTCTGGGGTTGCTTTGTACTCAATAGTTTTACCTTTTCAGTTAAGTTAAAGCAGAGAAACTCATAATCTGAGCCAACAAATCTTTGTCACCCAAAGCAGCTGTGCATATAAAGCCCGCAACAACTGAAATTGCCTTACTGCCACATGTGGATGCCACTGCAGTGCTGACTTAAAACCTGCCAGGCTCTCAGGTAATCTCTCAGCTCTGTGAACTTAATGAAATGGTGTGGTCGCCTCATTCTAGATGTGACCACTGTTAAGTGCTTGCCAAATGCTTTCCCGGGGGTGTGGACCTGCAAGAGAAATGGAAATGACCCACTATAGAGTGCATTTGTCTCAGTATAATCCACTTCATTCCAGTTTTTGATGGCAAAACACTTTTACCCTCCCTGGTTGTCAACTCTCCTTCCAATTGTTCTTTGGGAATTCTGATGATTGTTGTGGTGGAACCAATTTGTCTTTCCTATACAATACATTTTGCTAATGGAAGTTTTCAGTTGCAGGCTTTCAATAACACCTTGTCATTAGACATAGACTTGAATCAAAACTCTTAAGCATTGGGGAGGGGTGATTTCAGAAGCCAAACCTAGAGAAGAATATATTATATTGCCCCCCAATCACAGTAGCTAAGTGATGGCATCTTTATTATGGATTAATCAAAATCGCCATACCCCTGAACTTTGAAGCCTGTACTAAATGATGGAGAAAATTTGACAAAAGCTTCTTTTACCTGTTCTGTCTATTCAAAAACATGCGCATATTTCAAACATAGCACAAAAGTATTGTACTGGCAGCTTAGCTCGTAGTGGCATCTTATTTCATGCTACTTTCCTTTTAAACACAAAATATCAGATTCCCTTGTTTATTGCTCGATGTTGGTTCTGCAGGCTGTTAAAAAAGCAAACTTGCCTCCCCCCACATGCATGCGCGCACAACCAAAATTACCAGTGGTTAGAATACTGAACCATTGTTTAATTGATATACAGCTGCATTTCCAGAGACTCAGTGAAATGAAGGGCTGGAAGGGACATTGATAAATCATCTAATCCAGCCCCTTAAGCAGAGGCAGCTCTAGTAAATGTAGATCATCTCTGACTAGCATGTGTCCACCCTGTTCTTTAAAAACCTCTGGTGATGGGGAGTCCTTGACCTCCCTTGGAAATCTATCCCAGAGCTTACCCACCCTATAGAATTAGAAAGTATTTTCCTAACATCCAACCTAAATCGCTCTATAAATTCATAATTTCTTGTCTTATCTTTCTTGGACAAGGGAACAATTAAGCATGCTTTATAAACAGACCTTAACACATTTGGAGACTGTTATCAGGTCCCCTTCCCTCAATCTTCTGTTCTCAAACCTACATATGCACAGTTTTTTAACCATAGGTCAGGTTTTATAAAGCCTTTGTCACTTTTGTTTGCCTCCTCCAACTTATTCAAACCTAAAGTTGTGTGGCTAGAATTGGACACAGTTTACCAATGGTGGCCTCACTGCTTCCTTCTGCAGTGGAACATTTGCTTCCAGAGTCATACCTGTGGCACTCCTGTAGAATACACTCCCAACTGATATTCGCCTTTTTTCAGCTGGAGCATACTTTTGATTCATACTCAGTTTGTGATCCACTATAATTCCCAGATCCTTTCCAGCAGTACCACAACCTACCCAGATATTTCGCATTTTGCAGCTGTGATTTGATTTTAATTTCCTACTTGTAGGTCTTCACACCTGGCTTTATTGAATTTCATCCTGTGGATTTCAGTCCAATTTGTAAATCTTCTAAGGTATTTGTGATGTCTAATTCTAATCTCCAAAGTGCTCGCAACCCCTCCCAACCTGGTATTATCCATACATTTTATAAGCACTCTCTCCATTCCATTATCCAAATCATTTATGAAAATATTGACTAGTGCTGGGCCTACGTCTGACCCCTGTGAGATCCCAACCTGACAGAGAACCACTTACTGGTAACTAGTCTTTGAGCATCATCTTTTAACCAGTTGTGCACCCACCTTGCAGGAAATTCATCTAACCCACTTACTTTTCCCTAGCTTGCTTATAAAAATATTACGTGACTACGTCAAAAGTCTGTCTAACAGCATTACTAAATGCAACATATAAAATTAACTATAGCTTTGCCAGAATGTCAGGTGAGGGATATTTAAAAAGTTTTTCTGTGAAGGCAAACCACATGTCCACATTCCTTACCTCCACTTGGTACAACCATGAGCAGATACACTTTATTTGGTGTTTTCCATTGCTGGCATTGAAAGTGCTGTTCAATGCTCATTATTGGCTTTGTACATTTTTGCCTGTGTGCTTTTAGGTGATTTTTTTCCATATGAAGCATGCCACAAACATTGGTGTCACTAAGAACTGTTACCATTTGGGAGATCTATATGTCTTGTTTCCTAGTCAAAGACATTAAACTTTGCAGTATTATTTATTGGCTAAAGTGGGGATGGCTAGGCCACACTCTCAGGAAAGCCATCATCCAGTATAGTCCATCAAGCTCTCACATGGGACCTGCAAGAAAACACAAAAGGGGAAGAACTTGGACAACATGGAGAAGATCTACTGAGACTGAAGGACATCAACTGGGGTATTCCTGGAGTCAGCTAGAAGTTTTGTCTTGAGACAAAGTGAAGTGGAGGAGACTTGAAGATGACCTATGCTCCACTCAGATTACAAGGGGTAAGTAGTAGTAGGTAGCACAAATGTGGCTTAAATGTCCTCTGAGAAAGCATTGGCTCAGTTTACCTCGGTATAAGGAAAAGAAGGCATTGTAATCTATCACAGGTGAATTAAAGCTGTTTATTTGACATTAATTGCAGAATTTACAGCACTACGATTTAATGATAGGAATGAAAATATAAAGACTCCAGTGTAAGCAATGTTGTAGACAAAAACATCAGGATGGGAACATAATGGCTTCATGATGAAAACAGCAAATTGAAAATAGCTTCTCAAAACTCAACCAAATTATTGAAAGGACTGGGAATTTAGCAAGGGTTTAAAGTGCCCCAATGTGTCAACAACTACCATGATGGTCAAGCTACAGTCAATGCAACAACTGAAACATATAACACCAGTAACAGCTTTTTTTAAAAAAAAAAACAACTTTTTTTTCTTTTGATGACTTATAGATATGGAATATGGAACACTCCTGTTGCAGCACAGCCCAGACAGAATTGCTGCACTCCTACCCTGAAGGAAAGGATGTATGTGAGAAAATGCTTTGTTCTAATAGTTGCATGTGTGCAAGTTAATTAACAGCACTTTGAGAGAAACACTTCTTGCTATACACAGGAGTATGTTAGCTTCCATTGATGGTCATCCTGGTTTCAGTACTGTGTTGAGAGGCACCTAATTCCTTTTCATGGAGTTTTCTGCAGTTTTCTGCAGAAACTTCTGCAGTTTTCATATAGCCAAGAAGCCACCACACCAAAAAACACAAAAACCATGACCCACTGGAGTTTGCCTGAAAAGTAATGTTTGTGATTTGTGTTTTTGAGGAAAACAGTGTTAGGACATTTGGGCACTGTCTACCGCAATCATTTGTAAAAGTGTTTACAAAGATATACAGTAAATGCTTTCACATCCAGCAGCCCCGGGACCAGGAGGTTGCCGGATATTCAAATATTCTGGATAATAGAGCGGTACACCTAGCAATGCATAACACTAAAAAACCCCAACCAAACAAACTAACAAAAAAACAAGTTTAGGTATTAAGAAATGAACAAAAATGTATTCAGAGTACTTTATTTACCAACGGTAGTATTGTATAATACACACCCATACTGCATTTGCTGTATTTATTTGTATTTACTTTCACTATACTGTACTTTGGGAAAATGTAACTAAAATGTACTTGTGGTTAAAATGCTGGTTATTTGAGAGTTCCGGATGATAGAATGCTGGCTCTGAAAGAATTTACTGTATTTGCCTGGATTCTCCACTTTAATGGGGCTGGGCAGTGTGGATCTAGATTGTATAGAATTTGGCTGTATTTTCAATTGAAGTACTGTCGATTTTAACAGGTTATGAACCAGGCCCATAGTGATGGATGGTTTCATTTTGTCTTTTTTTTATTATTTCCTGTTTCCAGTGCATACATGACCATTTTTCATTCTTAAAATAAGAAATTAATGCAGAGCTTTAAAGCAGAGCTGCAGCATCCCTAACCCACCCCTCTGTTGTCTCATTCAAGACCCACCCTGCTGTTTTGCTTACAGAGTCCAATGACTGAGTCATACATTTGCATGTGAGCAGTGGGTTTTGACAGAAGAGGCAGTTAATCGACAAGAGAGGTTACAAATTGCTATACTTCCCACCAGCGGAACTGATTTTCAATGCCTACATGCCAGCTGAGCTGCCAAGTGTCATGGCTGAAGCAAGATGACTATGGCATTGGCTTTGTTTTTAAATATCTTTTGAAAAAAATTCATTGCATGTAGAAGGCAAGTTGAGGGGAGAGCTGTGGCAGGAAAATGCAGAGGAGTGCAGAAAAGCACATCTACAAGACCGCTCACAGGCCAGGTAACACCAACTTCAGTATGACTACATCACTCAAGAGTGTGAAAAATCCCTGTTGCAAAGCACCTCAATTATACCGACCTAACTGACAGTGTAGCCAGCACCATGGCAACAGGAAGACCTAGCTACATAGTAGCATCTTCCCTGAAGCATTGCAGCCACATAGCAGCACTGGTGCAGCCATGCTGCTGCAGCTTTTTAGGTATCGACCTGCCCTGAACTGTGGCACTTCTGGCACCAGAGGTTTGTGGATATGAAATTTGATTCAGGAATCAAAAAGGAATTTAATTCTTCTATTCTCCCCATCTGCCTCACAGCCTCCGAGAGACCATAAGAGGGAAGAGGCTCAAAATAACATCCTGCGTGCGTTAGGATCAAATACAAGAGGCCATAGTCTGCTTTGGGCTGGCCTACTAATGTGCAATGAAATTGAAAAAGGGCAGCATCTGGTTCAAAGTGGCCAAGAGAAGAATAGGAAGAGAGTCAGGCTCAAAGTGCATGGTTACATGTTTTTATTCCCCCAAAATGGCCTAGACGCTAAAGCCCAAACTGCCCTTTTGCTGCCAATGGTTGTCCATAACACATTAGCACCTATCAGTTCTGTAGTTAGTGTTACACAAAACATCTTTCATCATTGCAGGACTAAAAAGCAGTCATGTAGCACTTTAAAGACTAACAAAATAATTTATTAGGTGATGAGCTCATCACCTAACAAATTATTTTGTTTGCCTTTAACGTGCTATATGACTGCTTTTGTGTTTTGATAGAATACAGACTAACACAGCTACCTCACTGTCACTATTCATCACTGCAGCAAGTTTTCTTGAAGCTCGGGATCATCATGGTGCCACATTTGTGCTAATGGTGGAACTGTTTAGCAGGTCTGGTTTAGCAAGACTGGCTACCAATCACAGATGTCAACAGCAGGTCATCCTTCTTCAGAGGAAAAGCCATAAGAAATGCTTGCTAGGGTATAGCCCAGGGACCAAGTAGGGAAAGGGCTATTTAAGGACCTTTTTTTAGTGAGGGATAAACAAAGGAAAAATATCACCTTTAAATGAATTTCCGCATTCACGCATTTTGCATCTGATCTGCTCTGAATGAGGCCACTTAAGAAGAGTAAAGGGCATGCCCCATAGCTACAGTAAAGTGAAGGTTAACATATCTTCCCTATACCAATCCTTACATTATTTATTTTCTTGTAGAATATACCATGACCCATGTAGAAAGATAAATACTAATGCTATGTGGTTTTTCTTAGCCTGGGATACAGATCAGAGATGTACATAATATTAACAAGTCACTTTCTCAGACGGAGATGGAACTTCACCTAGAATAGCACCTGCTGCTTCTTGCTGCTAAAGTGGTAGCCTTTACTGTGCGAAGTTGAGTTAGGGTGTCAGGTTGTGTGATTACATGCTTTTCTGAACATACTAATATGGTGATCTACCCTTTATGCTGTTTACGGACATATACCCTAAAACTAGTCATGGTTGGCCTAGAGGGCAAATTAATACAAAGGTACCCCAGGGAATTAGGGTTTGAATGGCAACTTCAGAAGACTAGCGAGACAGTTGGGGTGGGGGGAAAGCCCAATCTGACTTCTGCGTTGCCCAACTTCTGTGTGATGATATGTCCTGAACAATAGCTAAAAAGACAATCTTGGGGTAAAATTCATCCCTGGGTTGGAGTCCAATTACTACAAGAGGGATGTATTTGGGCCCTTGTGTGTGAACTGTATTCAATGGTAGGGATGCTGAGGTACAAAAAAAGTTGCAGAGAACTAGTGGGGCGGGAGGGGATGGGTTCTGCAACATGCAACTATGGTAAGGAAAGTCTACAGGACAGTAGAAATTAAGATGTATGTCCCCTGCTTCTCTCCCAACAACTGTGCCAATAATGTTATCATTGATCCATTGTCTTTTCCTCTGCCATTTAATAGACTATTGAAAGGCCAAGACCAGTTGCATAGCCAACAAGAATGGCTGAAACTTGCCTCCAAACCTGTCTCACTCTCAAGTTTAAGAGTAGATCCTGAGCCTGCAATGACCTGTACACATGCTTAATTTTAAGGACTGTGAGTAGTCTCATTGAGATCAATGGATCTGGTTTCAGTGCCTACAGTTAAGGGCATACGTAAGCCATTCAAGGATTTCGGCTTTGGAAAAAAGGGTCCATTACAGAGAGTCTGCAGCATAAGTAAGACTTTTTTCTTTATCCCCTGATTTTATCCCTGTCCTTTATAATTCCCCTGTGGTATTAGCTAAGTTTGTCACAGGCCTATGGTAACAGCTAAGACTTTTTTTTCAAGCACATTTGCTCACATGGGGTCTGATCCTGAATGCAATGTAACATGCCTTAGGATCAGTCTCTGCACTGTGACATATGTGCCCAGGTCTCCTTTATAGTCTGCTACTGAGTATGACATTTCAGGGTCTGATCTGCGTCTCATTGAGATCAATAGCAGAATTTCCATTTACTTTAGTGGTGCAGGATCAGATGCTAGGTGGGCTTCTAATAACTACAAAAGGCGCCTGAAAACAAAGGACCTTTTCATTGTACAAGGAAGCAAAAATGTTGGGTTTTCCTCCTTTATTGAACTTTGGCAAATCATATGTGTGTGGTTTTTACATCAATAGCTATAAATAAAAAATTGAAAATCATACAGTGCTTGTTATTAGGATAAAGGACATCTATTGGCACAAATCATTGAGTAAAAACCTTTAATAATAAAATAACAATCACTCTGTAGCTACTTTATTCGTCTGGAAAACTCAGCTTACAGTCAATTCAACATATCACCTTCCACAAAGTTTAAAAAAAAGACATAAAATGGCATAACAAAATATACCTTAAATTTCAAAATACAAGTACCTTGGCAAATCTTAGTAAGCTGGACCATCTGCTGTTTGTAATAAACAGTAATGGACATTGTCATTGTCTCACATACCTCTTCTTTCCTTTAGATTGAAAAATTAATTTGAACTTAATGTATAGGTATTCATTAAGAAGGAATATTTTGGCTCTGTTAGCATGATTCGAATTTACTGAAACCAATATTGATTCTGTTTATTGCGGAAGAAGAACATATACAGCTTTTTGGAAGATTAAACACTATTACAATCATTAACTGTCTTACAAAAACCTATTTAAAATTCTTGTATCCATTACCATCTTTGGCAGATAAATTAGGGGAAAAATAAAGAGACTATATTACACAGCTTCCATATCACAATCTACTTCATAAGGCCAAATAAAAATATGTTTTTGCACTAATGAAAGCACAGCTCCAATATATTATTAATTCCAGACAATATAAACACTGTACTGATGTTAACTTTAGATATTGTGTATTGTAGACTGCTGCTTTTATGTCTTCTGTTTCCTAAATTGCATTCTTCTATGGAAAGTAGTTAGTAGTTGATTTGGCTTTATGTTTAGCATGGTCTATGAGTTAGGTTTATGGGAAAGTTTGCAAGTGGGTGAGTGAACCCAAATATAAAAATCCCACAAAATTTTCCAGTACCAAATAGTGCTACTATAAAATTTGGTGTGTTTGTATTTGTTTTGGTTTTTGGTTCTTGAAGTTTAAGATATACAGATGATTTTAAATTGGGTACCAAATATCTTATTAGATAGTAACCGAGGGAAATAAGGGATGAGTGTGTCCTAAGGGACGAGACAAAACAGAGCTTTGGTATTCTTCAGTAAGATTCAAATAAAACCAATATGTGTACTTCAGACTAGAGACAGAAGTGAGACACAGTTTCTCAGGCAAGGTAAATGGGAGGGGATACTAGCTTTGTTTTTTAGACTGAATCACTAAGGCAATCTGAACTGTTGTCAATTATGGCAGACAACATGGCTATGTTTGTTATATCTGGTAATACTGATATTTTTGGTTCATGCTGGCTGCTGATCTTATTACAAAATGCAAAAAGAAACCAAGCACACAAAAGAATCCAAATGGTTATTTCTGACAAGATCAGCAGAAGAGAGCTGGAATCTTTACATTTCAGGGTATTACCTGTTATGTCTAAGGTAACTACCATAAAGCCAAAATAACTCCTTGTATTTTTGGAAAAAATGCACAGTTTACCATATGTTGAATAAATCAAAACAGCAGTCATGTAACACTTTAAAGACCAACAAAATAATTTATTAAGTGACGAGCTCTCATGGGGCAGACCCACTTTTTCAGATCTGGAAATAGTGCTGAAAATGAACTGGCATGACCAATATGTAACAGAGAGATTAAAAAAAAAACAAAAAAACCCAAACAAACAAACAAACAAAAAAAGAAACCTAAAACTGAAAACTGACAAATCAGCTGGGGGCAAAGGGTAGGGAGGAGGGGAAGAAAATTATGTACGCCAAGTATCTATTAAGTTAAGTGACTTGCCTGAGGTCTCTATGAGATCACTTGGGCTGGGTCTACACTTGTCCCCAACTTCAAAGGGGGCATGATAATCAGGACCACGGGAGATTATTAATAAAGTGCTCCGGTGAATATGCAGCACTTCATTAGGCTTATTTTCCTCTGTGGCAACTTCGAAGCACAAACTTTGAAGTGCCCACAACTACACGCATACCGGCACTTTGAAGTTAGATGCTTCGAAGTTGTCACAGAGAAAATTTATTCATCTCCCATGGCCCTGATTACCACGCCCCCTTTGAAGTTGGGGGCAAGTGTAGACAAGCCCTTGGAGTAAGTAATTTTCTCCCCTTCTTCCCACCCTTCCCCTGCATCTGGCTCATTAGTTTTAATTTCATTTTTTTGTTCTGTTTTCTCCCTCTCTGTTATGTACCGGTCGTGCCAGTACATTTCCAGCATTATTTCCAGATCTGAAGAAGTGGGTCTGCCCCACGAAAGCTCATCACCTAACATTGTTTTAAGCCTTAAAGTGCTACATGACTGCTGTTTTGTTTTGTAAAATACAGGCTAACACAGCCACCTCTGTAAACTATTTTGAATAAGACATATTTTGAAATGGCGCATTAATAAATTAAATGTATGGGCCATAGGGAGCACCTAATTGACTTTGCTTTGAATGACATTTCCTGTTTTATAACTGGAAGCCAATTTGTTTTAATTGGTTTTTAAACATGGACTGATCAACATAGATTTTAAAAGTGATGTAATGTCTCACATAACCTAGTGTTTAAATTGCATGAGGCAGAACTGTGCATATTTTCACAGTTTAAATGTATACACAATTGTTCCACAACTGCTAACAGATAACAGGCGCCCATGCATAAATTGCAATAAAACAAAGTTTAAGGTCTATTTCTGAACAAAAAAAAAAGTTGCCATTAAGAACCACAATGCATCACACTGCTAAATTTTTTTTTGCCTCATGCATACAAATTATAGCACTGATTGGCAGTTGCTAATTATAATACTACACTGTAACACAGAACAATTAGTTGTTCAGACCAAGTAGCACAAATGTAGAAAATAATCATTTTTTTTTCAACAGAGCAAATTAACATAGATTGTTTCTTCAGCAAAATATGAAACTGTAAACTTTGGGTTCATTCTGCAACTTTCCCCAATCCAGAATAAATAAAAGTCCAAAGGGAAAAAAGACAGACGTACATTATTTAAGCGCACCTTTTTTTTGTCTATTACAAAAGCACAACCTAAAACGTATAAAGCTTTTTTCTTTAAATCACAGTTACCAAAAAGAAACAGTGAATAATTTATTACATACGCTATAATAACATTACTCTAAACACTATCATCTATGAGGTATATCTGAGAAAATTCGGTAAGGAATTGCACGGTCTGCGTTGCCAACATGCCCAGTTTTATATTAAAGCTTTGGAACCATGAAGAAAAGAAGGAGGAGGAGCAGGAGGAAGAAGAACCTTTGGTATTATTACAAATATTGTTCTTTGTGGGGTTGCATTGCAAAGCACCACAGTACAATAAGCCCACCAGGTACAGTATGGCGGCCCAGTTGAAGCTGAGGTATTTACAGGAAGAATTAAAAAAAGCACAGAGAGGTCTAGACTGGCAAATCGTTGCTTTGGTTCAAGGAAGGCACTCGTCCCGTGGTAATGTCACACTTTGCAAGTGAAGCATGAGTCTGGTAAGGAATGCAATTGCTGCAGGGGATCCTGCCAATTCTGACTATTTTCTGTGTTCAAGCTGTCAACGTCTATAGACATATACTGGGAGGTGAAAGGGGGTGGGATGGTATGGAAGGTTTCACTTAACACAAGGAATAGATCATCTCCTCCATACCTAGAAGGCATCCTGAGAATTATTATAGCTCCGTGCAGAAGGTGGATATATAGGAATACAGACAGGTATAAAAGATACACTTATCAAACTACTTTCTTTTCCAACAAAGAAACAACAAAGCAACCAAGTTTAATATGCAAGTGGAGCTTTTGGTTTGAGGTGAGAATGAAAACAATTTGAACCAACAGTGCAATGCTGATGCAAACACCTTACTGAAAAAAAAAAGCTCAAGAATCACTATAACATAGGCAAGTATGTAAGATTATTCCCCAGTTTTATGACCCTGACCCTAGCAGACCTATCTGCTTGGGGAGGCTCTCTGAAACCCATAAAATTCTGCATGGGTTAGACCCATGTTTCAGAACTGGGGCCTCTGTGTCTTTTCAGGGCTGGATTCCCCTTCTATTGAAGAGTTTTCTATGTCACGGGGAGCAGGAACAAGCCCATAGATTCCACAGGACAGACAGCAAACTCAGTTACTCTTGTGTAACTAAACCCAACATTTTGCTTTACTACGCTACAAATCTGCATACAGTGGCACAATCTTACTTGCTATTCGGGCAAAACTCCCAGTGAAGTTGCAGGTACTGTGCAGGACCCAAGTGAATGCAGAATTGCCCTATGCCTAAGCCTATTTGAGAGAAACCTGTGAAGTTAAACACTGAATACAAAAAGCAAATGTAGCTGATGAGTAGATTTTCATAGTCATTCAGTCATATAATGGGCTAAAAGAAACAAACACCCAAGGGCACAATTTATTACCTGATGACGAAAAGAAGCAACCACATTTTAAGTAATCTCTTAGGAGCATCTTACTAATGGAACATATTGTGCCTTTATCTCTCTGCTAACTTCAGAAAAACTAATTAACAGGTGACAATGCAAAAAAAAATGGAATTGTAAAAAAAGAACAAAAAATGAGCCAGAACCTTTTGTTTCTCTTGCATCTGTTAGTTAGAATACAGTGCTTGTTTCTGAGCTCAGTTTTGCTGGTGTAAAAATCAGAGTAATTCCATGACTTCTTGGGATATAGCCAGGTTTACACTGATGCTATGAAAGATAAGTCTATGATCCAGAGGATTTACTGTACTAGGTCTGACTTTTGATTCAGTGACGTATGGGTACACTGCAGTCAGGAGGTGTGATTCAGCACATGTAGCCATAACCAGAGATGCCAACAGACGTGCCAAGTCCCAGGGCATGTGAGAGAGAGAGAGAGAGAGAGTGTGTGTGTGTGGGGGGGGCACCATGCTCCCAGAAGGGGTGGGGCCTTGGAAAGAAGGGGCAAAGCTGGGGACAACAGCCCTCAGCATTGCCCAGACTGCAGTGTGTACCCCTCCCACTGGCCCTCAATACTGCCCAGACCGCACTGCCTGGGGATCTGGATAATGCTGCCTGGGGTCCAGCAACAGCAGCAGCAGCAGCAGCAGTAGGCAGGACCTGCAGGCCCTTTTGAATTGCCAGGCGCTGGGGCAATTGACTCCCCCACCTCCATCAGCAGTCCCCGACATAACAAAAGCAGGGAATCTGTGGCACCCTAGACAGCCAACTGGGCAGCTGGTGCTAGACCAAGGGTTGCACGAAGTGGAGAGTGAGTCCCCTCGGGGGGGAGGGGTGAAATTTCATAATGGGGGAATGCAGTGCGATTGGCTGCCGTGTCTCAGGCTCATCCGTCTCACTAAAAATGTTGAAATATGTTACTGGTTTTACATACGTGCATTCACATTTACATACTGATCAATAAAGTTTTTACAGTCTACATATTTATTTTCTTACACGTGCCAACTTTTTTTATATGAACTGAAATTTCCATTGGTTTAGATTACATTAGACAGGGAGAAGGGACCCCACTAATTGCAGGGATGAAGAGTGGGGCCCCAACATAAAAAGTTTGCTCACCCCTATGCTAGACCACGCAGTTGCTTGAGTCCTGGCTTTGTTGCTATTGTTACTCAAGCTAGCTTGAACATAGTTCAGGTATGTGGATACATGCTGTAATCACACCTTCCAACAGCAGTGTGAACATACCCTAATAAGTCTGGTATTTTGCTTCTTGGAGCGCCCAATGCCTGATGGTCTAAATCCCATAATGCACACAGTCCCATGTGCAACGTTTGCATAAGGCAACAATTCCCTTCTGACTGCACTAAAATCCACTAAAATAGTGCTGTGCCACAGCAGACTCTGGCTTTATGTGAATTAGAGATACGTGTGAGTTTGCAGCAATGAGCGCCCACAGATGTAATTCTCCCTGAAGCCAATGGAAGCCCTGTGTGTGGAGCATCTACTAAATCAGACAATAAGCAGAGAGAAGCACCGCCTTAACTGTGTGGGGTTTCCCTGATGGTTCCTGATACTGCACTTACATCTCTGAGGATCATCAATGGGAGTTTTGCTTAAATAAGGACTACAGGATCAGACCCATCACATAGTTAAGCAGAGATAAAGACACTGGTTCAGTTTCTGCCATTGATTCAAATGCGAACCCCTCCACCCCCTGTAACTATTACAGATGAAGGGCTGCATTTGGCAAGATAACAGGATATAGATTTATTTTACCAAGGTAATAGTCAATGAACAAAAACCAGACACCAACTATGAGTCAGCGCAGTTGTGCCAACCGACTCAGTTTGGCAGGTGTGGGAGTAAAGGGGTTCTCCCAGACTCTGAGCTTGCCTGAACTGGCCTTATGCATTTTTGGCTGGCGGAAATGAATAAGATAAACACAGAAAATACCCTCATCAGAATTAGCAGTCCCCACTACAGGAATTTCTTTGGGGTATCTGAGCTGCAGCTGTACATTACTGTATGTAAGAGAGAAAGGAGAAAACTATAAAAGAGCATGAGCAAAATGCAGACCGCACAGAGAAAGAAATCTTTGGTATCTTTGGTATCATCAACACGATTAAAATTACAAATGGAAAAAAGTCAGTGAGGTAGCCTCTTTGGTTCTCACTAGAAATAGAAAGTTTTTTTTCTTTATTTTTTTCTCTTTATTTCCCCTTCTTTTTTCCCCCCCACACACAGAGTTCATTCTTGGAAGCAGCTAATTTAAGGGTTTCTCTGGTTTTGCTTGTCATTATATGTATTTTCTCCCAGCTTAAGTTTTCAGAAGCCACAAAGTTCAGGCAAAGTATTGGTGTCTTTTTTTCTATTGTTTCTGAATGCACAGGTATAGGTTGAATATTCATTGCTTGTCCACAAAATTTGCTTCGTTGTTCTGACAGCAAATAAACTGTAGTGCTTTAAGTAGTTTTAAATAAAAAATATAAAACTATACAAGGGCATCTTTTGCAGATGCTGAATAAGTTAAATAAATAAGGTATATTGGGAAGGCTTCATGCGTCGTAATAATTAAAAGTACAGCACACTTTCTAATGAAATGGGAAGGGGGATTAACTTAAATAATTTAATTATTGATAGTTAAACAATTTAAAATCAATTAAAAGAAGAAATAAGATTTAAAAATCCCTTTTTAACCTATTTTTCCCTGTCTGTAACAGATCTTGGCTGCTTTATGAAGCAATACTAACTTTAAAGTGTATGTACTAACATAAGCATTGCATCTATGATGCGCTAGAATTCTAGAACTGATAAATACATAAAATTAATTCAAATGACAAAGTAATTAGGAATGACTATATTAAATAGTTACAAAAGATTATCACTTGAGCCTGTTCCTGCAGTCTATATAGGCAGGCAAAACTCCCACTGAAAATTAAAATGAAACCAAATGGGGGTTTTAGCCTGCATAAAGACTTCAGGATTGGTGTGAGACTAATTTAAATAAACTACATCATTGAAACGATATATATTTGATCATAACCAAAAGAGTCAGGAAAAATTATTATACGATTTCTGTTTTTTTAAATTTTAAACAATAAAAATTCCCCTTACCACATATAAATTAGGACCAGTATAATTTATAAACTTTTTCCACTTTTAAAAATACACAGTTGTTGAGACAAGCAAGAAAAACATCATCTTTCCCCCCCACCCATATCTAGCACAACCTTTCCAAAGCTATGTCATCACCATGTCTCCTTTTGGAAGAGGAGATTCCTATTCCATTAAGTAGGTTTGAGCTTTGCTGGTTTAGTCCTTGTCAGGTCTTTGGATTTAGCTTGAGTTATAAGAGATCCAGAATAAAGCTATTCAACCGAAGAAATTAAGCACATTCTTTGTTCCTTTAGAGATGATTAAACAATATCCAACGTTTCTTGAAAGTTGAATTCATCTTGGATGTGCCCATGATAGTGACTCCAAGTATACAGTAAAGAAGATGGTGGGATACTATTTTCACATGTTATTTTTTTGTATCAGAATAAAAAAAAGATATAGGCTATGACCATATAGATATATGGAGTTAAAAACAGATGGCATAAATGTAACACATTTTGGATTTTTTTTTGGAATAAACAGAATATAATGCATACCATACATATGTGTACCCTGACTTGCATATATCTCTACACTCCGTTTACGCTGTTAACACTCATTTTCTGAGTTATGATACAAAAAAGCATGCTACAGTTGACAGTGAAATGGAAGACTAAGTACTGCATGGGGTGATAAAATATATGGGAGTCAAAAAGCAGCAGTGTGTTCATATGTCTATAAAAATCATTTTTGACAAGTAGGCATGTAATGGGCATGTTGACATGGCCATGGCCTCAAATGCAATCCTCTCTCAGGCAAAATCTTACACAGAAATTTTGCTTGAGTAATGGCTGCAGTTTTGGAAACCCAAACATAACAGCAACATCAGGGAATCACCATTGTTCACTGGATATATTATTATATTGTTTCCATTGTCTGATTGTTTTCTAGTAGTTTAAACTGAAGGATTGGAATTTGCACCAGGATATTGTCTACCAAGCAATCCAAACATTTATGGACAATCAAACATATCACAGTTTATTTTAAGAATAATTTTTGTTAATAATTCAGAGTTTAAACTGGATTGTCCTGGCTGCAGCTGCTGGTCTATACTCCAAAAAATCCAAAAAAACAAAACAAAACAAAACAAAACAAAAAACAGCCCTTACACTCATCCTTGAATAAAAATATCATTTTTTCTTTGCATGCTTAACAGTTTTTGCATACTACCATAATAATATGAAGGTTAGACACAAATTTTCTAGTCATGCTGTCTTTCCAGGGATTATTGGGCATCTGCTGCATTTTTATTGGTGAGATGAGACAAATAAAGCCTAAAAGGTGTTTAGACTTTGGACAATAAGTGATGCTAGTTTGGTCTGAAACAATCATGGACCAGATTCTGATTCTCTTATAATGTTTAGAAATATATGCCACAGGGTGTTCCAATAAAACCCGTAAGGCTACTCACAGACTGCAGTACTACTCACCCCAGGTCAGGAGGGCACTAGAATCTGACCTCAAACAGTAAGAAAGAGATGCGACAAGAAATTCTAGAAAATCCACTGGGCTTTGGCGCATATGCTGCAAAATGGTCTGTGAAGTTGTGAGAATTTGCTCACTCTTCTTTTACTCATTAAAAGGTCACAAATCACTCTAATTTCTCAGCATAAAACCAACATATGGGAAACTTGACACTTTCCCGTTGATTAAGGAGATATTAAACAAAACATAACCTATGAGAAGGGGATGTGCTTAAAGTTAGAAGGCCATCTGTATGGATAAGTTACTTTGGAATGGATATCTGAGGCCTTGTCTACACTAACATTCCTTCTGCACGTTCTCCCCCTCCCCTGCCATTGATTTACCCTACACAACTTCAGCTATGCAAATAGCATAGCAGAAGTCAACATACTTATTGCAGTGTCTTCCACTTTGTAAGATCAGAGGCAAGCTGCTCTCCCATCAACTGCTTTCCCAGATACTCTTTTTAGCCTGGTTGAGGAACAGAGTCCATGAGAGAGCACTCGCAAATCGATTTATCACATCTAAGCAGATCCCTGCATTGCCAATCCACCGAGTAGTGAAGACAAGCTCTCATACTGACCACATTCCTTAAATGATGGCTGGGATATTATTTCCTGTCAGATATCTGTATCAATTCAGTGCAGCCACAGGGAAAACTGACCACCATCTAAAAGAGGGTAAGAAATGATATTGTGTGCTTTACCTAAAGTAATGTGACCATTCCCTTTATGGAACAGCAAAAGCTATATAACATTATGGAATGGGATATGAGAAAACCATTAAAAAAGGTAGCATTGTATAATACCGCTAGTCTATGAAGAACACTACTATTAGATTGGTAAATTGCTAGTATGGTCAATGATCATACCCAAGATGGGTAGATAGGTAATCTCAAATCAACGCTGATCTAAACACTAGCTTCATGACAAACTTTGAAGGTGAAGTTTAGATTTGGATCAAAGCTTCATAAGCTGGACCCTTATTTTATTATGGGCCAAATAAAAACTTTAAATCCCAACACCTTGATTTTTTTTGGAAAAGTGTGAGTACAGCTCTGGCTTTTCCAACTCAGTTCCATCTCTGATAATGAAGCTTCACTTGTTCTTTGGAGACTCGTGGATGACTGATCTTTAAGAAAGAATTATCTGAAAAGAATACTTTTTCCCCAAAGCTAGCATTTATCAGGCTAACCGCTGATGCTGATTCCCTGGTACCCATTTTGAATTTATTTCTATGGAAAGGTCTTTAGCTATCCTTCTGGTACAGAAACATTTTCTGTTTTTCTTTCTTTTCATAAAAAAATGTAAAAATTAGAAAGTGATTATATTATTTCATGTGTAGTGTTATCTAAAAAGAAGCCCTAAGTCATATGTAGAGATGGATTTAAATTGAGACCCTGGTTGCAATCCTCCTCTGATTTCCTCTTCTCCCCAGACTCTGAGGAAATCCGCTTTTGGTCCTGGATTCAAATTTCATTCTTTGGAACTACAGTGGTTTGAACCAGAACAATGAATGCAAACCACCGGACCTACTAGAAGCTCTGATCCAGACTGAATTTCAGAAATGATCTTTGTGACTCAGGCTCATCGCTAGTGATATGCGGTATTTACAACGATGTACATCATTACTTATCTTGAGAGATTCATTTAAGGGGAAGAAAAAGAGGATCTGGTCAGTAAATCATTTTTTCTACATATGGGATGGTTGTTCAAAGCTCTGAACATATATGAGAACAATTCTACCTGTTAAAAACAAATAATATTTGTTATACACTTTCCCACCTATTCTTATGGACAGAGAAGACAGATTAGTTTAGTATCCCAACACCTTATACTTGGAGTCCATGGAATCCTTGAAAGATTCCATGTGGGGGAAGAGACAAAAAAAAAAAAATAAAAACCACCCTTTTTGTTGCTCAAAGAAACAGAATTGATTACCTTTACACAGATCAATGGTGCTATAAGCATTTTAGCCGTGCAAGAGGAGATAATGAACTGAAACAAAAGTTGCGAGAAATCCTCATCTTTGGTATTGTAGCTGTTGAGGTTTCGGTTGCTCTGTTCCTTGTTCTTTTGAAAAAACTGCATAGGCACAAATTAAAGACAATCTTCAACTTTAAGATTACTGAGTTGTCAGATGAAGCAGCACTCACATTGGCTTTACTTTGTTTTCTTTTTTAACCCTTTCTTTGAAATCTGCTTCCTAAGATGTCCAAGATGTCTGTCAAAACACAGTGGGTTGTGTGTTTGTTTGTTTCCTGACGTGCTTCCTTGGTTTTTTATTTTATATTATTTTACTAAAATGGAACAGTTTGTTGCAGAAGAAGTAGGTGCAGAAAAAGTTTCTTTGGTTTCGATTAAGTAGTACATAAAAAAGTCTCAAGTGTCTTTAAAGAATCATTACAGCGTTTGGCTTGCTTTTGAACACCCAGTTGGTGTTTCAAAAGGGGCCATTCACTGGTAAATATGCACATCAAGTGACCGTAACAATTTCAGTGATAAGGATTGTTTATGCTATTTGAAGACTATTGTAACTGCGGCTAGTATGGCCATGTTAGCTTTGCTACTCCACTCATGACTATGCTGCTTTTTTTTCAGCATTCACTTTCTGCTCAATTGTACAGCAAACTAAAATGGTAGTTACATTTTTGAGGCTACAAGGCTTTCTGATTTCTAAATTACCACAATACTATGATGATGATGATGATGATGATGAAAATAAATGGCAAGTGATAAATGTCTTTGGCTTGCAATATATTGCATCTTTGGTGTACTATGTTCTCTTCAGGTTAAATGAATTGGTAATGGAAACGTGACAGATTTGGATGTCGTATTTAAGCCATATGCAGCACATCTAAAATGGTCAGCGACATCCTGAAAGTGGATGCTTTTTCCTCTTAAGAAAATATCAAGGAATTGTAATACAGAATGCAAGAATAAAAATATAATCTGAACTGACTTCAGTAACAGTGAAATGATAAGGAGGAACAAGATGGTAGTGACTAACAAGGCCATATTAATGACCTAAAGAAATCTAGAACTCTCAGTGTTGTGTTTGCTCCATGCACTGTAGCAGTTAAATTGACCTCCTGAGTGTGTATCTGCATTATGTACAAACACAGAATTTGTGACAAACAGCAAAATGTGCTTGAAGCTTATGTGGTCACATATTTTTTCATTAACAACTTCATAAATTAGAGTGTCTTGAAAGAACAGATGTAGCAAGTTAGGAACCATTCTATTTCTGTATCTATTGTCTTTTGTGCTTGATACTTTGAGCTCAAGTGAACTGAATTTTTGTGATCCAAGACCGTGTGAGTGTTCACAGATAAGTTTAAAAAAATAAACTCAAAACATAAAATTGAATCCATTTTTCTCTAAAACATCTAAACGAAACAATGCCTGAGATTACAAAACAGGTTCTTGGATTTTTCAATTTCTATGTTTTAAAATTTGTGCTCAGTTCTCATGTCATGTTATGGGTATGAGCTATAGGGTACTGTGAAGTGGGAAGGCTGAGCATTTAGAAAACAAAGTAGATCAGACATGTTTGCACTATTTCTCTATCAACTCTTGGCAATCCTGAAATACTCCTATCACCTTCAATACTGATCCATAGCTGGTTCTCAGGAAAAAAATTGCATCATGAATGACCCACTTATATTTTGGACATGCTTAGCCTGTCTTGGATAGAATACTATGTAGAAAGTGACTAATTTGTGATTTGCTTCTTCTAAAACTGACTAAATAGCCATTAAAAAGTGTCCTGTGTTTACAGCTTGACTAGAATCCTTTCCAAGAGTATTGTGCTTTCAAATCACCAGTGAAGGGCCCCACTAAGAATCCATACTTTCTTTTCTTTCATTCTTTTCTTTCTTTCTTTTGTAGTTGAGTTGTGCCCAATTTAGATGCCTTTTTCTTTTTTTCCAATCATGCTTTGGTACAAGTGCTGGAGGTGGATGAGGATCCCCCTGTACTCAAATCATCCTGCCATTTCTCAAGGCTGCGCCTCCGAGCGTTCATGAAGAAGTTACTGACAGTGGTAAGTTCCAAGCCCAGCTGTTGCGAGATGGTGATCTGCATTTCTTTGGACGGACGTTTGTTCTCTTTGAAGATGGCAAAAAGTGTTCTGCGCTGGAGATCAGTGAAAACCAGGCGAGACTTCTTCTGGGAATTGTTCCTGTCTTTATTCGGCTCTTGTTCTTTGCGTTTGCATGCTTGGGAAACCAGAGAAGAGAGAGAGAGAGAGAGAGAGAGAGAGAGAGAGAGAATCAATGTATGCATAAATACCAATAAACTGAGCAGGTGATACATTGGAAACATTGATAAAGCTGTGCTGTGGATGTAAACTGTTAAACTTTATTGTGCAAATTGCAGCACTGTCAATAACCAATGTTTTAAGGTTCCTCTCTTAAGAATGTGAGTCACTGACATGGCTAGTGTAGGCAGTAAAACCAAAAAAGATCAATAATCTGAATTACCACTGAGTAAACCATTAGTTCTTGGGAAAGCTTTCTCAAAGGATTTATACATAGGGTTGAATTTGATCCCAAAGACAAAAAGCCTGATTTTTCAAGTCACAAGTGATTTTGAGTTACTTCAGATCTCGATGCTCAGCACCATCTACAGATAATCAGGCACCCTCAGGTGTCATACAAAAATTAAAGCTCCCAAAATTACTATCCTCTTTAAAATTATAGGCTTTTAGTTCTATTCCTACTATGAATGGCACCCTCTAAGAAATATGTAATTCCCCGTAAAATTGCTTCATGATCTGAAATGTAGAATACAAGATTTCAATCAAGAAAAAGAATTTCAAACTGTATCTGTCTTGCCTTTCCCAGTAGCTAACAGAAAACATTATTACTTCCAGATACTCTCTAGGTACCCTTTCAATACACAACAGGCTCAGATTTTATTCTGTGAATGAAAGTGTGGAGGCTGATAGTCCATTATGACAAGACCATTTAAGACGTGGATCCATGCACAGAATAAATCCAAATGGAAATTCCTATTATATGCCTGCAGAGCATGTACTCCATTGGAATGTGGAGGCAGAGGGCCTTTTCTTGGAGCTGAAATGACATATGTACTCGAGTAAACTGCAAAGGGCACCGCACTGCAGTGATGAGGGCATGAATATCTGCTGTGTAAAAATACAGGAGAAGGTACAGAGCTGAACCAGCGTAATCCACCCCATCCCCCTTCTTGCAAAAGCCTCCCCACACAGACACCATCCACCCAGGGCTCCGTGGAGTGAAAGGATGTGTCAGTATGGCAGCAGTCTGAAGCTAACCGACAGCTCTCTACACTGTTATCTGCCAGCAAATCAATGTAATTTCCCTAGGAAATTCCACAGGGAGTGAATGCTGACAGTTCCACCATTAATTCCAGCCGCATACCTTGAGGGGAGAATAGAAAAGCATGGACTCACCAAGATTGGGAAGGGATGCTCACAGTTTAGCAATCATGGGCGATGTGGGGTATGCACAGGGGGACACATGCACCCCCACATTGTCCTGCCCCCCTCACTTACCACAGTGTTGCCACCAATGAGTGCGGGAACAGTCTCTTTCCTCCCCAGGAGCGGCATGGCCCAAGAGCAGGATGGGCTTCCTAGCTCGTGCTACTCCTAGGCCGTGCCACCCCAGGGATGGGGAGGTGGACTGCCCCTCATGCACGCAAAGCCGCGTGGCACTTCTCCGAGAAGGGGTGGGTGAGGGCAGAGCTGGGGTAGCGGAAGGTGGGGCTTAGGCAGAGCAGGGGTGGGAGGGGATGGGGGATGGGCAGAGAAAGGGCTGGGACAGGTTAGATTTAAAAAAAGTAAAATCTGTCAGGGATGGTGATCAGTCCTGCTGTGAGGGCAGGGGACTGGACTCGGTGACCTCTCAAGATCCTTTGCAGTTCTACAAGATGTGTGTGTGTATGTGCATGAGTGGAGGAGGGGTTGGAGGGGGAAGGGCGCACGGCCGATGGCCCCCCTAGATTCCCCACACCAGTCACCTCTGTTTGCAATGGAGGGGAGGCACTGATCTCCTAAAAACCTATGCAACTTACACTCCAGACCTCAAGACATATGTCTGGAGAGAGGATTATGTCCAGCTCCAAGCCCTGGAACTATGAAGTCTGAGCCAGATTACAAAATGCATGTTGGTGCCTAGAGATGCAGATGGGGGCTTCGTGGGATTTTCAAACGTACGTAGGGGTCCAACTCCCATTGAATTTCTAGTGAGAAAATCCCTCCTGCCACCTATCACGTCCTTACTCAGTGGAATATCTGTAAAATTCTGGCTTTTTGTGCTTTGCACTCTACTGCATTTCCCCTAGCTTTTCTCTTTAGCTGCGTCTACACGTGCACGCTACTTCGAAGTAGCGGCAGTAACTTCGAAATAGCGCCCGTCACGTCTACACGTGTTGGGCGCTATTTCGAAGTTGAAATCGACGTTAGGCGGCGAGACGTCGAAGTCACTAACCCCATGAGGGGATGGGAATAGCGCCCTACTTCGACGTTCAACATCGAAGTAGGGACGTGTAGACGATCCGCGTCCCGCAACATCGAAATAGCGGGGTCCTCCATGGCGGCCATCAGCTGGGGGGTTGAGAGATACTCTCTCTCCAGCCCTTGCGGGGCTCTGTGGTCACCGTGGGCAGCAGCCCTTAGCCCAGGGCTTCTGGCTGCTGCTGCTGCAGCTGGGGGTCCGTGCTGCATATACAGAGTCTGCAACTAGTTGTTGGCTCTGTGTATCTTGCACTGTTTAATGAAAGTGTGTCTGGGAGGGGCCCTTTAAGGGAGCGACTTGCTGTTGAGTCCGCCCCGTGACCCTGTCTGCAGCTGTGCCTGGCTCCCTTATTTCGATGTGTGCTACTTTGGCGTGTAGACGTTCCCTCGCTGTGCCTATTTCGATGTTGGGCTGAGCAACGTCGAAGTTGAACATCGACGTTGCCAGCCCTGGAGGACGTGTAGACGTTATTCATCGAAATAGCCTATTTCGATGTCGCAACATCGAAATAAGCTATTTCGAAGTTGGGTGCACGTGTAGACGTAGCCTTTGTGTGGCATCAGGAGAGAAGATGGTTTGGCCCCCAAGTGCTGTCTGGCCTGTGCTGCTATCTTGAGATGTTGAAAAAGAAGAGGCAGCACTGGAGAGAATAGGCCAGGACTTGGCCTCTGAAGAATTGTTGTCCAGTCCCAGCTCTGCCACAGACTTCTTCTGTGCCCTTGAGTAAACCATTCAATCTCCCCCGGCCTCAGCGTCCCTGCTCTGTGGAATGGGAACAACGAAGACCTACTCATTTACACCATTTAAAGCTCTTATCATACATGCAAATCTGGAGTGGTGGAAAAGTGGTGGGGATTCAAATTATAATCAGCAATACAAGCTCGTATCCCAAATTTCAGGCAAACTGAACATTTTTTGAAAATTATTTAGATCGTTTGGATTGGGTGAACATATTTCCCTGTGCTGAATATGGGACACCTGGTAAAGTGACTCATCTTCAAGTGAGTTCAATGGCAATCAATCGGAAGTGTGCAGTACAAATGTTCCAATTAACATCCAGTTGACTGAGTCCCTGTTAAAAAGAAACACCGTGTACTATCTTCATCTCTTTAAGGCTTTAGGATTCCCATGGGGAGAGGTGACACACACACACACTCTGGCACAACTCTCTCACATGGGGGGGAGGGTGACCGACCAACCCTCCCTGCCTGGCAGTCTTCTCCCTCCATGCTGGACTGGGTCCCCAGTATGGACCCTGGCACTGTGTCTTCCTGAGGCAACACTTGAGTGGGCATGGAGGGTCACATGGCCCCTCTCCCCAGATTTCTTGGCCATCAGCAGCCTTTCAGCACTGTGTGGGAGGGAAAGGAAGGGAGTCACAGGCAAAGGGGGTAAGCAAGGGATGATCTACAGGGCTGACTAGTGCCTGTAGCAGATGGGGTGCAGGGAGGGCTACCCAGAGGGAGCGGGAGGAGGCATGTGGGGTACACTTCACTTAGCTAATAAGATTCTGGCAGGGACATGGGGGACAGTGTACCTTCCAAGTGCTTCCATGAGTCATCTATGATTAATTTTCCCTCCAATCTTCTCCATCCATGTGCAGATAAAATTTTATGTGCGCCAAGACCTGTGCAAATGTGCACCACCAGTAGAAACAAAAACACTAGCAGTGGGCATGGTGCTAATCAGCAGAGCCGCATTTGAATCTCTCTGGAGTGGCTGCACAAGCACAGAGCTAACAGGAAACGCAGGTTGTGATGGCCTGGTTCATACTTTTCCAGAGCTCATCTCTCCCCTACCCCCCACCCCCACTCTCTGTGGCTGAAAGCTGAAGGGAAGGCTTGTCCCTTCCTGCCTGCACAATGTGAAAAGGCAGCTAACACCCCCAGGCTGGTGCTGGGCACTGACATAACCCAGCTGCCTCCTGTCCCCTAGCTACAGTGAAGGCAGGAAGGGGTTAAGCCATAAGGATGCACTGTGCACCAGTCTGGGAACATGACTGCCAGGGTTTCAGCAAAACTGGACAGAGAGGTGGCTCAACAGTGGAGTGTGCCTAGGGGATGAAGCAGCCCTGCACTCCTCGGGGCAGGGCCCAGGCCAGTGGGCGGGAGGGAGAAGAGAGAAGAGAGTGCTAAGCCCCTGCCCAGGAGGCTGTTGTGGAGCCTGCAGGCAGAGCTGTTCCATCCACGGGATGGTTCAGGGAGGCTGCCCCAGGCCTAGCACTTTGGGGACCCCCACAGTAGCCAACATATCTCTCCTGTGGGTGGGATGATCCCCCATACTGATGTCTGCTCCAACCTCCGGGGCCCAAGGTATCCTGGGGGATTACCTGGGAGGCCTGGGGCCAGCGGCAGGGGTCAGCCTCTGCCCATGCTCACAGCAGCAGAGGGAGCTGTGGGAAGCAGCTTGACCCAGCAGTCTGCTCTGCCCCACCATCTCCCAGCTGGGTCGCTCTGCTTCTCCATGGTGTGGGCTTGGGGAAATGAAGCGGAGCAGGCAAGGACCAGGTCACTCCACTTCCTCCCACCTCCGCAAAGCAGAGCAACCTGGCTGGGAGATGGAGGGGCAGAGTATATTGTTGGGTCACTCCACTTCCTGTGGCACCCGCTGCCACAGTGAGGATAGGAGAACTCTTGCGTCCACCCTGCACCAGGCCCCACGGAAATTCACCGAGTTGTGTTGCTTGGGGGAGGGGCTTTGGGGAAGGAGTGCAGTGAGGGCAGGCGAGGGCGGAGCAGGGATGGGGCTAGGGAGAAAGGGTGGAATGAGCATGAGGCAAGGGTGGAGCAGGGGCTGGAAGAGGTGGGACAGAAACAGTGGCGGGGTTGTCCTAGGTCCTACACCCTCCAAGGGATTGCGCTGCCTGCGAGGTTAGGGCAGCAACAGGCTGGAAATCACTTCCCCCCTCCAGCTTCAGAGCTTAGTGGAGAGGTGGAGAGGCTTTGGCACATGTAGGGCTCAGAGCCTCCTGGCCAGTACCACAGGTTGTAGGGTCTTACTCTTGGGCTTTGCCAGCCCAGCCAGAGGCAATAGAGAGGAAGGAACCTGATGGCCAGGCTGCTGGTGAGCTGAATGCTCTGACCAGTGCCTGGTTCTCTGCAAAGCACTGGGAGCAGGAAGTGCCCCACTGTGGGGGGGTGGGGGATAGAGAGGAGCAGAGGGGCCAGGGTGGGGAGGTGAAGGGTCACAGGAGGGACAGGAGAGCGAGATGGGGAGAGCATAATGGGTGTGCAGCAGAAACAGCACATCACCCGGTGCCTGCTTGCATTCACCAGCCACTGCAGCTCACAGTGTGCAGCCAGTACCAGCCAGAAACTGGATGGGAGTGGGCACTGCTGGCTGAAAGCTGGCATGCAGAAGGGGCCGTGCAATCAGACCAGCAAAGGAAGCAGCCAGCTCCACACACTGCTGTTTTGCCTGCCACTGGCACATCAACCCCCATCATTGGCCACTAGACCACCTCCCCCTGCCACACACACAAACACACTCACCCTGGTGGGAGGGCAGCTGGCAAGCAGTTATCTGGCCAGGAGCAGAACCTATCAGTATTGATGTGGAGGAGAAAGAACAAGACAATGTGCCCATTTTTATGAAAAAACTGGGACGTCTGCAGGAAGGTTTAATATTGAACTGTCCCTTTAAATATGGGACTTCTGGGCACCCCTGACCAGTGTTTCCCAATTTTATTTGGCTCCAGAACCCTTTCAAACTCAAAAAAATTTGCAGAACCCCATTCCCAGGCTCTACCCTCCTCAGCCCCCAAACCCAGCCCCCTCTCCAGGCTTTACCACCTCAGCTCCCAAATCTGCCCCCAGTACCCAAGCTTTACCCTGCCATCCTGCAAACCTGCCCCCCGATCCCCAGGATTAACCAACATCAGCCTCAAACAGGCCTCTGGGACTAACCCATCCATGGTGCTGGCTGGGGAACCTAAGCCAGGTGGCCATGTGCATCCAGCGGAAGGAAGGCTGGCATGGAGGTGTTCTGCTGGTGGGGGTGAGCCAAGCCACACCCACCAGCCACTACTCAGGTAGTGGGATGAGTGAGGGGCTCTCTGTGACTCCCTGCTCTGCCGCTGCTGAAATAATGGAACTAAATTCAGTTGGTTTAATGGCCGGATCCCTCCTGCCGCCCTGCTGGCCATTAAACCAATTAAATTTAGTTTTACTGTTTCAGTGGCAGCGGGTCAGGGAGCTGCAGAGGAGTCAGCTACTATAATGGATTTTTCTCACAGAACCCTTATTTTCACTTTGCGGAACCCCAGGGTTCCATGGTACACCATTTGGGAAACACTGACCTAGACAGTCTGCATAATTTCTTCCCATCTTCTAGTCTTTGTCATTTTCACCCATTTCTGCACAACCTGAAAAAGAGCTGCTGAAACATCCCATGAGTTGTGGGGGCTATTTGTAGTCCAACTAGGCACAAAAATTACCAGAAACCTGTCAAATATATTTATTCTCTTGAGGTTTCCAGACACACTTTGCAGACTTGAGATGTTTGAATAAAGTTCAGCTAAGAATCAAAAGTCTTGATGATTATCAGACAATGAACTGAACTTCTGGACCTTTTGAAGTTCCTGCATTGCTGCTAGGAATATGTAACATGAAGGAGACAGAGACATCAACCCTGTTTTTTAATATCATTCAAACAGAAAGCAGATCTAGGTTAGATCTACGCAGCAAAGTTATTTTGAAATAACTATCCCAGCTTCTATATGATACAACCATTATTTTGAAATAAATTTAAAATACTGGCTGATTTATTTCGAAATTGGTAAACCTCATTTGAAATAGGTGCTGTTAAGAACAGGAACAGCACCTATTTTGAAATAAGCTACAGTGCATCCAATGATTCTGTTTTGAAATAGGCTCTATTGTGTGTAGATGCTATATTTTGAAATAGCTAAGGGCTACTTCAAAATGCATTTTGGTGTGTAGCAGCATTATTTTGGAATAAATTATTCCAGAATAATTCTGGAACAGCTTATTTGGGAATAAGGCTACTGCATAGACATGACTCTTGAGTTCAGCAATTTTATTTTTACTAGCCTATCCCAAGTACCCCACCAAAATCAAAACTAAACCAATCAATCAAAATCTAAAAAAATCCAATCACTCTCCAAAATCTCCATGGCAAATTACAAACCCCTCAAATGATATGCAGATTACATTATCTTTTGTTAATTATCTATTATTAGAAACACAAAACCAAGAAAGTTCAGTTAAAACTGAAACTCCTCTTTAAGAGGTACATTTCATGTTGCAATAACCTTCTTATTTCTTTATTTCTTTATTTATTATCTGTATGGTATGACATGACCTAGACACAGTGCTTGCATTCTATGATGCTGAGCATTATGGAGAAACCCTAGATAGCTCCATTAGATTGAGAATTGTGAGCATTCACTTAAAAACCTTGATTCAATCACTCTCAAAATAATATTTTTGTGATTGAGAACTAAAAGGGCCACTGTCAAGGATGGTAGGCCTGAAAGTTCACTCACTTTTTTCTTTTCCCTATCTGTTTGCAAACACTATGCAACTTTCTGGTTTTGATCCTGCAAGGTGCTGAACATTCTGGCCCTGATCCAGAAAAGCACTTAAGCACATTCTTAGCCTTAGGTATGTGTCTAATCCTGTGGAAAGCAATGAGGATAATTACATTGTTTTAAAATTAAGCACGTGCTTAAGTTCTTTGCTAGGTCAGGACCAGAATGCTCAGCATCTTGTGGCATGGAGCTTGTGCAACAGTCAGTCTTGTTCCTGGGCTTCTGGCCTCTGTTCAGTTCACTGGTCCCACTTAAGGGCTCAGTTGCCCTTGCTGGGATGAGGGGTGGTCTGGGGGGAACCCAGCATCCCTGCCCACTCATGCCAGGTTCTGGCCCAGGGACCCTAAGTAGCTGCTACTGGGGAGGGCTGACTCCCTTAGCCCTTGGTGCCACAGCTCTTCTTCCTGGGCCACTTCCCCAGACAATTCTCCCTGATACTGTCTCTACGCTTCAGCAGCAGTGAGTCCCCGCTTTGATCTGCTTCTCTGGGTGACCAATTCTTCCCAGTCTATGGCTGAGTCCGGGGTTACCAGGGCTAGGAAGTCTATGCACTCACTGTGAAGCTCCTCACCTTCCCTCTGCTGTATCTGGTACTCCTGATATTCTCCTCTGCTTCTCTCAAACCTTCTCTCTCCCACTACTCTGGTCTCCTCACCTCTGTTCCCTCGCCCCTCACACTCTCCTCTTGTCCTTCCCACTGTGAAGGGCTTTTAAAGGCCTCTTATTACACCAGTCATGGAGTCAGCTGGCCCCAATTAGGCTGACCCATCTCCTGCCCAGCTGCCTGTGACTGCCCTGCTGGTGCTCCGCAGACCCTTCTGCTTGTTTGGGCTCCCTCTGAAGGGGCTCCCTCTGACGGGGCCCTCTGCCCTGGCCCTGCCACACTAGGTATGTCATTTAAATCTCCACCCCAAACTTCATGTTTGTCAATGATCTTCTTGTGAAGTAGGAAAGTTAAAGAGCAGATGCCCCAAAAACATAAGCAACCCTACAATTACAAATCAATCTGTGCGTGACAGAAGACAAAATTTTGTAATATAAAAAGAGCTTCTAGTTTGAAATGGTCACGGACAATTATATAACAGAAGAAAACACATATGAGATAACCCCTTCATAGCAGTTTTTGCTTTTGCTAAAAATCCACATCACATGTATGTGCACTTGAGAGTAGAGCATCTGTTATAGTCTCCTATTTCATAAACCTCAGTGCTTTTTTGCAAAATAGACATTTTTTTTCCAAACAGCCCTATTAGGAATTATTCCCTTTCTTCCTAAATCACCACCCAAGCACACTCAACATGGAACCTTCTCCCAAGCCTCCTAGCAACATAAGCAGAGATGCCATTCCCAACAACTCTTGTGTCATTCTGTAACAGATAAGTTGGCTTAGTTGACACATATTCAGTAAGGGTATGTCTACACAGCAGTGTTATTTAGAAATAAGCTATTTCGGAAGAGATTTTCCAAAATAGCTTATTTCAAAATAATGCTGCTACACATGAAACACATTTTGAAATAGCCCTCATTGTCTACACACAATAGAGCCTATTTCGAAATACAGCCACTGGATGGACTATGGCTTATTCGAAGTAGGCTCTATTCTGAGGCTACGTCTACACTATGAGATAAATTTGATTTTATTAATATCGATTTTGTAATTCTGGAATTAATAAGTTCGAATCTGATCATCCTCACTCCCGACGTGCGCCTCACAAAGTCAACTTATTGCTGCCACATTCAAAGTGCCAAACGTTGACTGTTGCAGAAGTGCATTGTGGGAACCTATCCCACAGTTCCCTCATCCCCATAGCATTCTGGGTATGCTCGCTGGTCTTTGACATCATCTTCCCACACTGCATTTTCCTCATTCCCCTCCCATGCTAAGCAAACATCCATTTTTTCCATGAAAAGGAGGGAAAAGTAGGGAATCCACAGGGATGGCAAAAAGGTTTACAGAAATGTCTTTGTTCTGTAGCTGAATTCTCAATTGGCCATCCACACAATGTTCCCCCTTCTGTGATTGCATCTGATCCCTGAAAATAATACAGGGACCCTGACTGTATTCTCAAAGGAAGAAGGAAGAGGATAGAAAAGTCTAGGAAAAAAAGATTTTTGACTTTCTTGAAAATAATACAGGGACCCTGAAAAGCGTGAAGAAAAGTTTTTGAGAAAAGATTGCTGCTGAAGGGAGAGTCTTTGGCTTTCTGGTGCACTATAAGGCTTCTGTGTAACAACTGTGTTCCCAACTGGCCATCCACTGAGTGTCCCCGCTCCCATCATTGCATGTGATCCCTGAAAATAATACAAGGGCCCAGACTGTATTCTCAAAGTTACAAGCAAGAGGATAGAAAAGTCTAGGAAAAAAGAATTTTTGACTTTCCTCTTCACTACACGGATATTGCCAACACTGGTGATGGCAGTGAAATATCATACACTGAACTTATAACACAGACAGGAGTCTCAACTAGCCCCACTCCCCATGCTTCTGAGTGGGTCAAAGCGTGAAGACAGATAGGAGATTTTAGTAAAAAGATTTTGTAACTGAAATATCAAACCAGCAGGTGCCTGCAATGGACAGAAAGCTCCTGAAAACGTTTCTGGCAGTGTGTGTGTTGGTGGGGGGACACTGTAGTCTGCAGCTGCAGAGCCGCTTGGTATGTTGAAGTAGCTCCCATGACTGTCTTAGCTGCCAGAGGAGACTTCCCCCAGCCGCTGCAAGCCCCAGTGGTCTCATGCTATGGGTTTGGGGAAGTGCGAGTTCGGTGGGAGGTCACTTGAAGTGGTCCTCCCCAAGTATCTTAATTGCTGGGGGAGACTTCACCCGGTAGCTGCAAACCCCCGAATATCTTTCTCACCCTTGGAGCCCTAAACGTGTGCAAGCTGGACATATTGGCAGGTTGGTCAGCATTGAACGACAGGCACATCCCTTTACTGGGCCGGGGGCTACCCACTTGATGTGGATGAGTGTGGGAAAGATCCTGACTGCGTGGCACTTGTGGGGGAGGGAGGAGGGTTCATGCACAAATGTAAACCACTGAGAAGTTTCTTGGCATCTTATGCAAACAGGACCCCCACTACAGCCTTGTTGCCATTTGGTGCAGTGGGGCAGCAGCTGGTGCCAGGCAGTGCAGAAAAAAATAACAAGTGTAGAGACAGAACCACGAACTCCACACAGGGGCTATTTGTAATGGGCAGATGCTCTCACAGCTCAAATAGCAAAGAAAGAAAGACATTTCTCAGGCTCTCATACAAACATGAGCCCACAGACACAGGCTTACTGCTCCTGCTTTGAAATTCAAGGTCTTCCTGCTACCAAATTAACTAGAGAGCAGCGGCCAGAGTGGAGCACTGAGGGGCATTGTGGGTTACATACGGGACACCTCTGGGGGCCAATAAATTCAATTTTAAGATGTGGCGCTTCCACACTGGCCTTTAAATGAACTTCTGAATTTGAGCTCGATGCTATATCCATCAGGTAATGGCGATATTGTAAGCTCAATATTAGTGCTCCCAAAACCAAGCTAATGGTATAGACAGTGATGTGGTAATATTGAGCTAACTGCCTTAAATTTGAATTTATCCCATAGTGTAGATGCAGCCTGAGTCTATACAGCCCTTATTTTGAAATAGCTAATTCAGAATAGGCACTATTCCTTATGGAATGTGGTTTACCTATTTTGAAATAAGCCAATTGCTATTTCAAAATTATTTCGAAATATCGGTTGCATTGTGTAGATGCTAGCAAAGTTATTCCGAAATGGCAGACGTTATTTTGAAATAAATTTGCTGTGTAGACATACCCTAAGGAAACAGGTTTTAATTCAAAATCCAACCTAATCCATCAATTATGGTATGATGCTCGACAAAACCCTATTTAGAGCTAGCTGGTTTGCTTGAAAATTTTCTCGGGTCCTTCGGGGCAACTCATGCCCTTAGATTAATTTAAGGCTAGTAGGGTTGCACAGGTGTTTCCGAAGACTGTGCTTGGTAGCGGTATGGCTGATAGCACAATTTGGCTTGCATATTACCATGAACCCAGAACCTACAAGGCTCTTTTTACATGCTGTGTGTCAAGGTGGATCAGTAGTTTAGTGACAAACTTTCATCATAGGCCTAAGGGCCATGGCAGGCCCGATTCAGTGGATCAGTGTTTCACTGGTGCTGGATAAATCAACAGTGGAGGGGGATAGCTGAGGAATTTCACATCACTAGCACCATGCTTGCTGCCCATAGACTATAGCAGGTGTTAGCATCAGGCTGAGGAAAGCTGGGAGGCTGCTTCTTCTCACACCAGTTTTATTCCATTGACTTCAACAGTTACTCCCATTTTACACAGGTGTAACTGAGAGGAGAAAGGAGTGCCCAGCTATGGTGCTCCTGTTTCAGTCCATGGCTGCAGACTTACACTGTGCCCTGCCTAAAGGATGGACTGGATTCTGACCACAGCAATTCATAGAGGCTGTTCTGTATGTATGTTCTGCCACCTTGCATGTTGTCCAGCCACAGCTCTCTGGATGACCCACAATTGTTTGGTGCAGCACAAGGTTATTATAGACTTGGGACACCATAGGAAAACATTTGCAGCTTCTTGTGAAGACTGAGCTACAGATACTGCCTGTGACTAGTCTACAATCCTTGCCATAAAGACAGCCAGTGAAGGATCTATTTGTCTGGGCTAATTAGAGGGTGATGACAGCAGCTTCCAAAGCTTCTGACAGACTCGGTGACCTCTGCAGCTTTTTTGGTGACCACAGCCAGCAACCTAAGTGGAAATGACCCTTTCTGCAAAACGTATTTAAATATTTTCACATGCACAATGTGCTCCACAGCACAATCACAGTTGTGCACAACATGCCTTATTCAAACACCCATGGGTAGTGGAGGGAGGGATAGCTCAGTGGTTTGAGCATTGGCTTGCTAAAACCAGGGCTGTGAGCTTAATCCTTGAGGAGGCCATTTAGGGACTGGGGCAAATAGATGTCAGGGGTGGTGCTTGGTCCTGCCAAGAGGGCAGGGGACTAGACTAGATGACCTCCAAAGGTCCCTGCCCGCTCTAGGAGGTGTGTGTGTATGTGTGTCTCCAGCAGACTACAGCATACAGATGGTGCTGCTGCTCCAAACATTTCCTAACCCCCACAGTCTCATAAACTTTGACAAGCAGAGGTGACTGTATAGAATTCTGCAAGAGTAGAATCCTGCTCAAGGAAGCCCTGGGTCAGAGGGGCAGTTACCTCACACTACTCATTAGTAGTACCTCACAAAAGAAAGAGGAAGCCATCCAAGAGCACTTTCATCCACACCTGTCAGAATTCAGGTGGGTGAATGGGTGGGTCAGGAGATCAATTACTTCAAAGACTGCTAATGGATCTTAAAACATTCAGTATAAATAGCTGATTTTTATCCATTACCAGGAGAACTTCAACCAAGAAAACCAATGCCTTCCACATGACACATCCAAGGCTAAAACTAGATTGATAGAAGACCTGCACAAGAGCAATAAAAATATGCATGTTTTCACATGCTTTGGTAACATGCTAAGATCAAAATGTTCCTGTTAGCAGAGTCCATAGGATAAGTTGGGGTGGCTGCCCAAGGACCTGCGCTTTTGGGGGACCTGAAGTGGTCACCCCAGCCATCCTACACATGGGAGGAGGGAGGATTACCTGGGGCTGGGCTGGGAGATTACCAGCAGGCAGGGGATGCACACAGCAACAGCAGCAGCAGCAGGAACAGCAGGGCCAGGGGGTCTCCTCTCTCTCATCACACAGGTGGTGGGAGTGGCAGACTGATGCATTGTGCTGGCCTTCTGGTCCATTATGCCTCAATTTGCCACAACAATGGGAAGCAGGGCACCCCTCTGGTTCCTACCATCTGGAGAGAAGTGGGGATAAGGAGGCTGGGAGGGCTGCATGGCACACCAAGGCAGAGCAGGCTGGAGCTTCCACTGCCCATGTGGTGAGTGTGAGAGGGGGGTAAAGGGGCGGGGCAGGGATGGAGGATGGGAGGGGTAATGGGGGAGTGTTGCCCCAGGCCATACCCTCCCCCTCGGCACAGCCCTGCCCATTAGATAAGTGATTGGATTTGCAGATGTACTAACTCTAGTTTGAAAATTCCATACCCCTGGTACTGAGAACAGAATCTGAGTAACCTGCCTCCATTCAAACCTAATAGAAATGGGTGTAAATCAACTGTCTTTCATGGAGGGACATCCACCTCCACATTCCTACATGGCACAATTGGGTGTCTGATTGCTCAGTCGGCTATACAGCTGGGGTTTCACTGATAAAGTCATTTGTGCACATCAAATATTTATTTGGATTTGTGCAAGGTGTGCACTTATGTCAATGAATTGGGCCTGACTTCTCGTACTGTCAGTTTTATACCAATATAATACAATCAGCTTCAGTGGCCTTGTAATCCACACACCTAGGTGTGGTTCACTGTCCCATGTAGTGGCCCCTAGACTACTTACACAGAGAAAGAATGAGTCTCCGGCTACAGTCTTATCATAAGATCAGCAGAAGTGCAAGTCTTTGTCTCTCTCTGCATGTTTGGCTAAACTTGTAATTCAGACTCACTATTCTTCTCTGATTTTCCTCCAAGTCCTACCTACCCGCTCCTGCCCACCTATGCTGAATGGGAGAGGGGCATGCCATGCTGTAGGGAGCAAGGAAAGGAATGGTCACATTTCTGCCTTTCTTTATGCCGGAGTGACAAGCTCGGCATGGTAGTATCTTTAACTGGACCCTCTTCTGTTGGTGGAAGGGACAAAACTCCTACATTTTTAAGAGCAGGTTAGACAAACACTGACTTGTCTGAGATGGTCTAACTGGAGCTTGGTTCTGCCAGGAGTGCAGGGCACTGGATCTGATGGCCTCTTGAGGTCCTGACCAGGCCTATGATTCTATGATAAGCTTTTGAGTTCACAGAGCTCTTCATTATGCCAGAATGACACCTGACACATTGAATGCAGGTATAGTGAATGCATGTGGTAACTGCTTTTATGGCACAAACATCAGGAAAGAAAATGAGTGCATATGGCATGATTCCTTTTCATGAAGCACACCCAGGCTACGTCTACACTACGGGATTTTTGTCAGCAGTGGCCAGTTTGACGACAAAACCCGCAAAGTGTCAACAGAACGCAGCACTTTTGTTGACAGATGTACCCCACCCGACCCAAGGAACAACGCCTCTGTTGGCAGAGATCTGTTGACAGAAAGCCAGTCTGGGCATTCCAGGGGGGCCTCAGTCGACAGACAGGGCTTCCTGGACATCGGGCAGCCCTGTCTGCTGTGCTTCCGGTTGGCCGTTTTTCTGAGGGAGCGTCCGGGCAGTCCAGATGCTCTCTGTTGACACTGTGGATTGCTCTTGCAATCTGTTTGGCAGTTTGGCTGCGATCTGTCGACAGAAGTTTTGTTGGAAGATATCCGACAAATTCCTGTAAGCTAGACATAGCCCGAGATTTCAGTGTCAGTCATGACCATGTGTGGATCCTATGCACAGCGGGGGCAACAGCCATTGTGGGCCCTGGGGCAAGGCAAGAGGGAGCGTGCTCCCCACTGCCCAGAAGGGGTGGGGTCCAAGGGCAATCAGCCCTTAACGCCACCAGGACTGTGGCACTGGGAACCCTCCCTCAGAGTCACCCAAAGCGGTGGAGCAGTGCTGCTGTGGCACTTCAAAGAGGCCTGGATCTCTGAACATTGCCACTGCCAAAGTAGCAGTGGCAATGGCCAGAGCTCTCGACCACCTTTGAAACATTGGGCCCAGAGCAACTGCCCCCTTTGCCCACTGCTCCTCCGTCAGCTGGCCTGCCTATGCACCTCCAAAATGAAAGATTAACTGAAGGAACGAAAGGACAGAAAATTAGCAATCAACAATGGCAAAACAAGAGCAGCCACAGTGGAAGCTCAGAGACTGTATTTAGAAGCCAACAAAGAAGTTAAAAAGGCTGTAAAATGGGACAAGAAGAACTTTGTGGAAAACCTTGCACAACAAGCTGAACAAGCTGCAGGACACAGAAACTTGAAAGAGCTCTGTAACATCACATGGAAGCTGGCTGGGTCATGGTGTACAGTGGCTCAGCCAGCATAGGATAAGAAAGGGACTGTTAAAATAAACCCAAGTGAGCAGCTTAGTAGATGGAAGGAACACTTTGAAGAGTTACTGAACTGCCATGCCCACATGGAACCTCCCAAATGACCACCTGCAAATATAACGCTGCAAATTAACAGCAGCAGACCTACAAAAAAAGAAATCCGAAAAGCCATTGCCCATCTGAAAAGCAGAAAAACACCTGGACCACACAACATCCCTGCAGAAGCAATAAAGGCAGATAGGGAAACATCAGTCAACCTGATGTATAATCTATCTGGGAAAATCTGGGACACTGAAGAGATCCCACAAGACTGGAAACACGGCCTTCTTATCAAAGCTTCCAAGGAAAGGCAACCTGAAGGAATGCAAGAACTAGAAGGGCATCACATTACTGTCTGTTCCAGGAAAAGTGTTCAATAGGATTCTCTTGGAGAGAATGAAGATAGAAATCGATAGACAGCTCAGGGAAGAATAGGCTGGCTTCCGAAGAGAGAGATCCTGTACTGATCAAATAGCAATACAGAGTGATCATAGAACAGTCGTTTGAGTGGAACTCCGCCATGTACATAACCTTCACAGACTCTGAAAAAGGCTTTACAGCATTCATAGAGACATTTTGTGGAAACTGCTGCAACACCATGGCATCCCATCCAAAATTATTAACTTGATTCATTACTCACATGAACCCTCAACATGCCACGTTGTTCACAATGGTGTCTTGACAGAATCCTTCAGCATACTGTTGGGAGTGCAACCTGAGTGCCTATTGTTGCCTTTCCTGTTCTTGATCACAGTGGACTGTATTATGAACAGGACAACAGATGGCCATCAATGACGCGTTGAGTAGACACTTTTCAAACAGCTAGAGGACATTGATTTTGCTGATGATGTCGCCCTCCTTTCACACCAACGTGAAAGCATGAAAGAAAAGGTCACAGCACTAGACAAAACTGCCTCAATGACTGGTCTGAGCATTAACAAGGGAAAGACGAAGACAATGAGGATCAACCAGTCCAACACCACCACCATCACACTGGGAGGAAATGACCTGGAAGATGTGAAGCAGTTCACCTACTAGGGGAGTATTATGGGCATAAATGGGGGAAAAGATAAGGATATCAGTGCCAGGATAGGGAAAGCAACAGCTGCATTCAAGACTCTCCGTCCCATATGGAGCTCACAAATAATATCTGCAAAGATGTAACTGCGGATCTTCAACACAAATGTGAAGAGTGTGCTCTTGTATGGATGCAAGACCCAGTGTACTAAAAAGTCTTCAAATCACTAGCTACAGACATTCATAAACAGATGCCTGAGGTACATCCTTTGCATCAAATGGCAAGACTTTGTCACAAATGAGGAGCTTTGGAACAGAGCAGGACGTTGATTTTGAAATCAAGAGAAGAAAGCAGGGATGGCTGGGCTACACTCTCAGAAAATTATGCTCTAGCATAGTCCATCAAGTTCTCACATGGAACCTGCAAGGAAAATGCAAAAGAGGAAGACACTGGACAACATGGAGAAGGTCTACTGAGATTGAAGGACAACAACTGGGATACTCCTGGAGCCAGCTTGAAGTTTTATCCCCAGATAGAGTGAAGTGGAGGAGACTGTAGATGACCTATGCTCCATGTGGAGTACAAGGGTTAAGTAATAGGAACAGTACAGCCCTAAACACTTTACACTATTATTTTACATAAACACAATTTTTCCTGTGATATTTCTTTGAAAATACAGTGGCCCTGATTCTGATCTCACAGTGGGTTTATACAGGTGTAATAACAAAGGTTTCAATGGATTACTCCTGATTTATACTGGTGTAAGTTGGGGGAAAATCAGATCCAAATAAACAAAAGATTTCATTGTAATAATTTTGCTTACAGACAGCATTGTCTTCCAACCAAGAGGAAGTCCAAGAAGAAAAAAAAAAAAAGCATTCTGAAGTCTTTGACCTAAACATACTGGCCGTGTCTACACTAGCCAAAAACTTTGAAATGGCCATACAAATGGCCATTTCAAAGTTTACTAATGAAGCGCCAAAATACATATTCAGCGCCTCATTAGCATGCAGGCAGCCACGGCACTTCGAAATTGACACGGCTCACCGCCGCGCGACTCGTCCAGATGGGGCTTCTTTTCAAAAGGACCCCGGCTACTTCGAAGTTCCCTTATTCCCATCTTCTCATAGAAATAAGGAATATGTATTTCAGTGCTTCATTAGTAAACTTCGACATGGCCATTTGCATGGCCATTTCGAAGCTTTTGGCTAGTGTAGACATAGCCGCAATGTCATAATTTAGCCTTGGTGTAAGCTTAATGCAGCTACACTGAAGTAAATGGAACATTGGGATATGTCTGGAGTTCAGTCATGGAGTAGAGTTAAAACATTAAAAGATGTTATCTGGAATTTGAGGGTACAGAATGTATGATTTAAAACCAACTGATTTTCCCTGCTATTGAGCCAAGGTTTCACAGAAGGAAGCTGGTTTTCCATCTGTTCCCCCAATGATTGTTGAGCTCTCTCATCTCCTCACCAAGACTCCTCCTTAATCTCTCCTCCCCTCAAGTTTTCCAAGGGCCTCTTTGCTCTGAGTATTGCTAAACTGTCTCCTCCTCACAAGTTTTCCCCGATACAATCTTCAGCCCACTGCTTAATTCCGACCCTCCGAATTTTCTTCCCTACAAGTTTTGCCACCCACAAATTCCCTGTTTCTAAACTTCCTCCTTAACCCCCTCGAGCTCTCTATAAACTCTCTGTTCTAACTCAAGCTTTTTCATCCTGAGGTCTTCTCCGTTCCCCAAAGCTCTAATTCCACCCTTAAGCTGTCAGATAACACTGTCCAAGATCACGTTTCATTATATCATCATCATCAATAACCATAGGCTCAGCGCCAGTTGGTGTCCGATGCCTCTCTCACTATTTCCTTCCATCTTTCCCAATCCAGTGCAGAGTGCCTTAATTTCTGTAGACTAGCTCCGCACTAATGTACTACATCATCTATCCATTCTCTGTGGGGTCTGCCTCTCCTATTTGAACCATCCATTATGCCGAATACTAGGGTCTTGATTTTTTGTTCGTCGTTCATTCCGCAAATATGTCCAAATAGTTGTAGCTTCCATTTTATTACCTTCTGCAGCAGGTTCTCTTTCAGCTGTATCTTCCTATATAATTCCTCATTGGTGACCTTCTGCATCCATCCTATTCTCAGAATCTTTCTATAACAACTCCTTTTGAACGCCAATATTCTTCTTTTCGAATCATTCGTTATCACCCACGTCGCACATTTGTACAACATGCTGCTGAATACACACGTTTTCAAGACGCCCAGCTTTGTTCTTAAGCTATATGTCTGAGACCAAAGAAAAGGTTGTAATGTTGTCATACTGGATTTTTCCATACTGCATTTTAAGTAGTCGTTTGCTTCAAATCCAGTTCCACAATATATGCAAACAAAAGGCATGTCTACACGGACAGCTTCCGTCGACAGAAGTTACTGTTGACAGAGAAACCTTGTCAGTACCTCTGTCAACAGATTGCATCTACACATAAAAGCAGATCTAAAGAGCAATCCACTCTGTCGACAGAGAGCAGCCATGCTGCCCTGCCCTCTCTCTTGACAGAACAGCTGACTGGAAGCTCTGCAGACAGGGCTACCCGGGGAACTGGAAGCCCTCTTTGTTGAGTGAATTGTCTACATGGGCATGCTGTTGACAAAACACTGTCAACCGAGGCACTATTCCTGACTGGGAGCAGGGATAGCGCCGCCGACTGAACAGCTGAGTTTCATCAACAAACACTCAACAGAGCGCTTTAGCCATATAGACGCTTGGTGAGTTTTGTTGACAAAAGGACTGTTCTTTTGACAGAAGCTGTCTGTGTAGATGCGGCATGGGAGGTCTCTGTTATTTTCTAACATCACTAATTTATGTCCAAAGACATTCTGGGTATTACATTTATTGGTATCTAATATAAATAATGCAAAGCAATGTGCTTTTCAATGTATTCAGTAAATATTTTCCTTGAACTGTTAAGTTTGCTCTTGAAAAGGAAACATAAAAGCAAATGTTTTTCCTTGATGTGCATTTATCAGAAAGGAAAAATGACAGGAGCACTCTCTTATGAGAGACAGTTATTGTTGAGGAAACCTGCCTACAGAGTGAGATTCATTTTTAATAAGAGAAAGAGAGGAAGGAGCCATCCTGATTTTAGAAGAGTCTTGATTTTATGTACTGGATTTAATATTGAATGTTGTCTGTAAAAAAAAACCAATAGGTAGTTGGCAATAACTATCAGCTTTATCTGTGGCCATCTGGAGCAAGAAATGCAGATGCATGTTTCTTTGCACTAGGGTGCACTGTCCTACAGGAACACTTTGAAAAAAGTCATAGCCTGACTCACCATAGTGCTACTTCCATTTTACACATATGTAATGTCATTGGCTTCACGGAGTTACACTAGCACAAAACTTTAGCACCATGGTGGTGCAGCATGCCCTCAACATTTTTCGTGTCCCTCCTAAATAAAGATAGCAAATTTGAGTTGGACAATAGAAAACCAAATAATGGGCTCTGAAAGCAGCAGAACTTTTAAAAAATCAACAGAAGCTTAAAAAAAGACTGAAGAGTTTGTCATGGTTGCATTCTTACAGTGTCACTGTAGAAATTAAAGAGCTGGAATGCAGATTCAAAGTGGGAGGTCTGCAATTCAGTTTGAGAAGTGAGGGTGAGACAGGAGCAAATGGAATCAGTCTAGCAAGCTGTTCAGTTATGTATTTTTAATTAGCCTTCATTGATTAGAAGATATAATTTTTTCTACTATAAAGGTAGAGAGCAAGATTCTGATCTCAGTTACAGTACTTAACATTTACAATAATCTTCATATGATGAAGCAGGTCTTTGTCCATGAAAGCTTATGCTCCAAAATATCTGTTAGTCTATAAGGGGCCACAGGACTTCTTGTTGTTCTCAAAGATACAGACTAACATGGCTACCGATAATAATCCTCATAGTTTCTCCATCTTTTCACAGCTGGAATTATATAAAAGTATGGCCAAAGACTCTGGTGACACAGATGTCACTTGTCCCACTGCAAATCCAGAGAAATTCCAGGAAAGCCAATGGAATTACAGTACTGTTAAACCCTGATCCAGCAAAGTACTTACACACAAGTTTAGATTTAATTCCATTGACCTCAGCGAGACTACTCATAGGCTAGAAGTGAAGCATGTTCAGAAGTGCTTTTCCAGATCTAGGACTCAGTGACTGCATAAGAGGGCCCTCGTTTTTCCTTTCTAGCATATACTGACGCCATTACGTAGCTGTGCTCTGAATATATTACTTTTATAAGTGAATTTAATATTCCTAAAAGCTGCCTGAAGGATGAAGTCTTCTGTTCATGTACAGAACAGGTACACTATGAATAGAACAAGGTTTCCTTCACTATACCTGACGTGGTGAGACAGAGTCTAGGAATGAGAGGATAATTACTGTTCCAGGCTCGTTCCGTCCTTGGCCTCTCCACTGAAATTGTAAAGAAGGCTACCAGTTAGCATCTCAGCAGTGGTGATTTTGTGATGAGGCACCTGTCCACTAAGCCTAGACTGAGACCACAAAGCCATTCCATCCAGGCCATGATGGCTTTACGATGGTGATGACTTGGGTCACTATAAACAAGGATGGGATACAAACTGATAATGTAGAGATGAAAAATCTTCCCCCCCACTACTGAGGGGTCTGCAATCTGCGGCTCCGGAGCTGGGTGTGGCACTTTAAGGACTTCTTTGCCCTTAAAGCCCCCCCAAAATGAGCAACTCATATCTAAATAGCAAATGATATGTAATCTCAAAATGTTGGATAACTCCTCCTAGCACCCTCCAGAGAGAGAGATGGTTTGGGAATGAAAGTCAAGAAGACAGTGATACAAACACACACGTAAAGTGTGAGGAAATAGATTATGTAAAAAATTTGTGACTATCCAGCAGTAAACATATATTACATTCTTAAAATAGGAGCTACAAAAAGTATGGTTTGACATTATTTATTAAGCACCATCTCATATTCACGAGCATTGCAGATCTTGAATTATTGAGTTTTCTACCAATTCAGGAAAAAGTGGATCTCCTTCCTATTTTGCTTGCTGACCCTGATCAGTACTACTCATCCTCTGAGCAATCCAGCTCACATGGTGTAGGGAATTTTATCATATTAAGTATTGCATATTCCAGGGCATTTTTCTGGGGCTCCAGCAGAGATTTAAAGGGCCCTGGACTCCAGTTGCTGCCATTTCCGTGGTAGCAGTGGCTGGGAGCCCTGGCCTGGATCCCGAAGCAGGTGCCCCCGGCTTCCCCATCAATAGGCCTGGTATAATGAAAAAAAAGTATCCTCTTCCTCTTCAACATCACTGTTACTGTTATTTCATTGATGACTGCAGTTCTTAGAGACCTGAATTAAGATGAGGGTCCTCCTATGCTGTCATGCATACACATAAAAAAACAGACCTTCTCCAAAAGAGTTTATAATCCAAACATAAAACATAGTCAAAGGGTTTGTGGGAGAAAACAGTTCAAGAATTAGTCTGTCAAGAATCCAGTTTGTCTCTGACTGGCATATATGATGGGTGCAGCTGACATTCAGTAAAACTTTTTTTCTGAACATACAGTATGTCTTGCTGTAATAAGTTACACCACTGTAGTCATCCATCCAGACTTAAGAGAAGAATTCCTGGACGCAGAAAACAAGAAGAACATAATACCTCATGGGGCACTTCCCTGGAACAGCCAGCCACAAGTATCATTGAGAAAAAAACATGGTGTACCTCTTCTTGATGTGGTTAAATGCTTCACAGAGTTACTAATTTTAACAACAATACAGGAATACCTTTAGTGCATAAAACTGTATCTCTGAAGCAGAAGCTGCTCGAGCTTCACAGATAGGAAAATAAATGTCATATGGGGCCACCCTGCCCTAATGTACTGTCATGAGTCTTAACCCCTGTGATGAATGAGGTGGTGATGGTTATATCCTTTTCTGGACATTCCAGCCATTCAGTTAACTAATGTCTTTTCTCAGTAGTTAATTCTGAAGACCCAATCTTAATTTTCTCGACAGTTAGGGTTAAAACCACTGAGAGTGTGTCTTACAGTCAGCAGGAATGCTAGGAACCAAGAAGTGAGTTGTCAGGAGACTAGGAGAACCAATGGAAGCATAATGGGGGTTTTTCAATTTGATGCAGTAACCTTCCTGTTCCTGTGTGATCAGAAGAGAGCCTGGGAGATATGAATTAAGCAAGGAACCCGGGCATGAAGTATCCAGTGACATCCATGCCTATGGAAGGAACAACAGATACGTGAGTAGAACGGGGAATATTTCTTTATTTTTGGGTTTGTTGGACTTCCCTATGCTGAGCACACATAGGTTCTCCTTTACACTGTAACTTTCCAAACTGAATCCAAGGGAAGAAATTCTCTGTTCTTTAATTCTTTTTTCAGTTGCTTTGTAACACCTAGCAACCAAGTAACATTTCACCATTTTTTTTTGTGGTTAATAAAAGTCACCCTTTTAGGACCACAAGCTGATTCCTGAATCCTGGAAGGCAGGAGTTCTGTGTGCATGTGCTTAAGACTGCACAGCTAAACTACTAAGAGAAATTAAAGTTTTCATACTCTTTCCAGAGGGAGGATTAAAAGATCTTAAAGGCCCATGGGAAGGAATTCCCAAATGTGATTCTTGTGTTCTCAAAAGGGTTTTGCATTTGGATGGTGGCAGCAACACTAATCCAATGCCAGGGAGTCTATATGACTTTGGGGAGTTTTAATACAAGCCTTTGCTAGCAAGGTATTATTAAAGCCTCACACATCCCCCTACTTTCTGCACTCCGAGTGCAAGGTGGGGTGCAGCCTTGAAAACCCCCACCATCCGCAAGGCTAGTGAATGCACCTGATTACTCATGTTCTCTGCCAATGTTCCCTCTAATCCTTTCTGATCACGTGCAGAATAAAATTTTACGTGCATTAGGCATGTACAAATGTGTACGACCAGTAGAAACACAAAACCTAGCTGTGGGCATTCTGCTAATCAGCTGGACAGCATGTGACTCTCTCCTGAGAGGCAGCACAAGTGTGCAGCTTACAGGAAATACTGCTGCCCACCAAGGGAGGTGAGTAACTAATTGACTCCCAGTCATAGGGGACAGAGCAAAAGCATAAAGTAGATGACTGAGAGAGAGCTGGCAGAGGGGATAGAGAAGCCTGGTTGAAAGAAGCCCAGGGTTATGATGCACAGACAGAAGCAGTGGGTGGAGTACACGATAGGGCCACAATAGGCTCCTGCAACATCTAAGGAGATAGGGGCTGCTAGCGAATACACCCAGTTAGGACCCTGATCCTGGGGTCATGAAGAGCTAATTGGTGCCTGGCCTTACAGCAAGGAGCAAAGTCATAATAAGCAGACAGAAGGAGTTCAGCTGAGCGAGAGATGGCAGAGGAGACAGGTATGTCTGGCTGACAGAAACGTTCAGTATTGACTGGATTATGATTCCCCAGAAGGAGTGTGAAATTAGGTCACTTGTCCAAAGGCTGAGATCTCGACAACATGGGGCCACAGGAGGCAGTTGGCAGAAGGGGCTGGAGCCAAAGACAACAGCAGTCTCCCACACTGACGCAAGGAGATGCTCTGAGGGTGAGTGTGTCCCGCCACAGGTACATCTAAAAAGCCGGAGCAAGTGGTTAGACACAGTTTCCCTCTCCATTAACCTCTGGCAATGTGACATAGATTATTTTTGCAGGGGCTAAATTTATCAAGGCACTTAAAAGCCTTGCTGCTATTTTAGGCTTTTTTGCATCCCAGGCTCAAGCACTACTGGTGCTGACAAACCCCAATCTCAGCAGCCACATAGCCCTGTAGGCACCGGAACTCATTTAGTCCCTACGATTTTGAACACAAAGTCCCCTTGCAGATGCCTATGTCTCTGCCTCTGAGCATGTCCACTGCTGCTTCTCACTAAGCATCCAGATAACTTAGCCCCACTGAGGTTCATGAACTGAGAGGAGATAAGGCACTTCCCTGCCTAACTTGCTCATAGGGCTGAATCACGTATGTATGCTCAGAGGACACCCAGCTCTACATTCTGCTGCTGCTGCTGCTGCTAAAATGTAGGCATTTGACTCTGAGAGATGGTTCATGCCTGTGAATCCCAGGTGAATATAGGTGCCTCTCTGCAACCTGGTGTTTACCTCCCTGAGAGGGGCAGGGCACCCCTTTCTTCAGTCTTTCCCACTGGCTACTGTAACTGATTTAGCAAGCAGGCTTTTGTTAGTCCCATTCTGAGGCCTGGTCTACACTAGACCTTAAAGTCACCTGCAGATACACAACTCTAGCTATGGCAATTGTGTAGCTACAATCAATGTATCTATAATTGACTGTAAGGTCTGTCCTCACTGAGGACAGTCGATGGAAATACTTCTCCCATTGACCTCCCTTACTTCTCACAATAGCAAGGAGTACAGGGGGTTGGCTGCCAACCGCAGATAGATCGACCTTAATCAGGTCGATCTTTGAAAAAGTGAAGGCAAGCCGTTAGGCTCCTGTCTCTCCACTTCATTGTACAGGAAGCTTAGGCACCTCAGTCAGATTTTGTGAAGCCCAGGGATTTTCCAAGGGTCTAAGGCTCTTTGTGAATCTAGCCCTAGGAATACAGTATAATAAAATGATTCTAGTGGTGGCAATTTGGGAATTCCAAACTCAATTGGGAAGCTAATTATAATATCCACTTTCCATAAGAGGACACATGTTTATTTAGAAACCTAAAAGTTTAATTGACATTCCAGTGCACTCTTTTAGTGGCATCTGGATGTTCCATTTTGAGATGCCAATGTCTGAAGATGAAGCCCACATTTGTCAATGAACGTAAGTGAGAGCACTCTGTTTTGGGGAGTGTTTTTGGCACCACTATAAAACTGATTAGGAATCAGTAAAATTATTAACTGAAAATATAAAACTTACATGTCTGAGACTTTAAGATATGACTACTCTCATTCACACTGGGTTTTATACTATCGTAACTCCAATTATTAAATAGAATGATAGAATCACTGAATACTAGAATAATAGAATCACTGGAAGGAACATCGAGAGATTGAGTCCAGTCCCATGGCAGGAAAAGACACTACCTGGATTTTCCCCAACAGACGTTTATCTAACTTGCTCTTAATTATTTCCAGTGATGGAGATTCTACAACCTCCCTAGGCAATTTATTCCAGTGCTTAACCACCCTGACAGGAAGTTATCCCTCATGGCCAACCAGAACCTCTCTTGCTGCAATTTAAGCCCACTGCTTCTTGTTATATAATAATAATAATAATAATAATAATAATAATAATAATAATAATAATTTTCTCCCTCCTTCTTGTAACAAGCTTTTTAGATACTTGAAGGCTCTCAGTCTTCTCTTTTCCAAACTAAACAATCCTAATTCTTCCAATCATCCCTCATAGGTCATATTTTCTAGAGCTTTAATCATTTTTGTTGCTCTTCTCCAGAAGCATTCAGCTTCTCCAATTTCTCCATCTCATTTTTGAATGTGGTGCCCAAAACTAGACACAATGCTCCACATGAGCCCTAATCAGCACAGAGTAGTGTGGAAGAATTATTTCTTGTATTTGCTTCTGACACTCCTGTTAATAAGTATCAGAGGGTTACCCCTGTTAGTCTGTATCTGCAAAAACAACTAGAAGTCCCGTGGCACCTCTAGACTAACCCTGTGTCTATATGAGCCCCTTCCTTTCGGAAGAGGCATGTTAATGAGCAGGTTTGAAAGATGCTAATGAGGCGCTGCAATGAATATGCAGTGCCTGATTAGCATAATGGTGGCCACGGTGATTCGTAAGTGCGGCTTTTTAAATCGTGCGCCGCCCATGGAGACGGGACCTTCCGAAAGGACCCTCCAGTTTTCGAAAGCCCCTTCTTCCTTACACCAGATAGGAAGAAGTGGCTTTCAAAAACTGTGGGGGGGGTTTTCGGAAGGTCCCATCTCCATGGGTGGCGTGCAATTCGAAAAGCCACACTTTCGAATCACTGTGGCCATCATTATGCTAATCAGGTGCTGCATAGTCATTGCGGCGCCTCATTAGCATCTTTCAAACCCACTCATTAACATGTCCCTTCTGAGAGGAAGGGACTTGTGTAGACCCAGCCTAACAGATTCATTGGAGCATAAGCTTTGGTAGGCAGAGACCAACTTCATTAGATGCATGTTTTGTGCACAGCATGTAGCTGTTAATACATCCCAGAATCATTTGTTTTTATTTTTTGTTTTTTGCAACAGTGTCATACTGTCTCATAATTATTACTATTATTAATCATTCTTATTGCAGCAGTGCTTGAGAATCAAACAAATCTGGAGCCTGATTAGGGTACATGCTCTGCAAACACCTAGAAGTAGAGAGTCCCAGTCCCAAAGAGTTTACAGTCTAAAAACATGAATTAGGTAAGAACTGAGCCCAAGACCTTCTGTTGGGATGTCTTCTCAGTAAAAACAAAATATCATCACTGAGAATTCCATTTTACATCTATTTGCAATGACCCCATAAAAAGAGAAAATCAGAACAATTTCAATATAAATTCCATATACAATAAGCCTGCATTGCACAATGGCCGTGTCTACACTAGCCAAAAACTTCGAAATGGCCATGCAAATGGCCATTTTGAAGTTTACTAATGAAGTGCTGAAATACATATTCAGTGCTTCATTAGCATGCAGGCGGCTGCGGCACTTCGAAATTGATGCGGCTCGCCCCGACAGGGCTCCTTTTTGAAAGGACCCAGCAACTTCGAAGTCCCCTTATTCCTATCTGCTTATAGGAATAAGGGGACTTTGAAGTAGGCGGGGTCGTTTCGAAAAGGAGCCCCATTGGGACGAGCCGCGCGGCGGTAAGCTGTGTCAATTTCGAAGTGCCGCGGCTGCCCGCATGCTAATGAAGCGCTGAATATGTATTTCAGCGCTTCATTAGTAAACTTCAAAATGGCCATTTGCATGGCCATTTCGAAATTTTGGGCTAGTGTAGACACGGCCAATATGTTTTATTGTGGAAACTTATTTTGTTAAAAAAGACCATGAAAAGTGGGACTTGACCGGGATTTTCTTTACAACCAACCAACCAACATATATGACAGGCAATATGTATGTAGAGAATACGTACGACATGTAATTTTGAAAACATGGTATTCATGTGGGAAATTTCACTTTCATTTATGTTTATTATTGTTATTTTATTTTGTACGTGCTGGATTACAGCATGTAATATTGGAAGTTTTTCTGGGCACAGCTGAGAGGGCCAAATCAGCTTAAAATGGGGCAATTTACAGCCCAAGACTGTGGTCTTCCACTATAAGGCACACCAAACCAGTCACACAGAGCACTTCTGTTGCCACACAGGCCAGCAAGAAGTCACACAAGCAATTCCCTCGCATACTGCAGCTTCCCTTGTGCCACTTCCAGTATCCCCCCTTACACAGATGAGAGGTTATGAAAACCAATCTCACAAAATCTGAACAGGTTCTTCCAGTCCCAAAGAACCAGCCACACTCCCAGGTCAATGCACACTTCAGGTCTTAACCAAAAGACCATGCTGTGCCAACCCCTTAGAATCTAAAAATCTAAAGGTTTATTAATAAAAGAAAGAAGAGGGTGAGAGTAAAATTGTTAAAGCAATGAAATTACATACACCAATCACAAAGTTCTTGATGCAGGCTTGCAGCAAGGATGGAGTAGGCTGCGGTCTTAAAAGTCTCTGGAGTACATCCTTTGTTAGGATGGGTCATCAATCCTTCTGGATTCAGTTCATGGCAAAGATGCTCCTGAAGTGATGAGCTGGAATGAAGACAAAGATGGAGGAACTCTCAGGATCCTCTTATACCCTTGCCCGTGTAGAGGGAATTCCACTGTTCCTCCCTGTGTGGAAGCACGTGTGGGCTGGAGTCTGTAACATGAGTACATCACCTGTCCATGTCCTTTTCAAGCAATCTGTGATTGCCTGTCTGCTGGGTTATATCTTACTGACAGATTCCTCAGAGGCTCACTGGAATCAGTCAGGTAGCGCTTCACTTGACTAGGAACCCTTTCACAATAGGTTGCCACACCTCCTAATGTGGTCACCCAGAAACAAAAATTTCAAATACAAGCACGGAACCAGTACTTAGAACTCCAAATATAAAAGATACAAGCATATGAGCAGTATAAACAGATTCAGCAAATCACCAGCTTTCAACAGGCATCAGTTGGCCCACTTGGCATAAGATTTGGTGCAAATATAGAACAGTAGTGGCAATAATGTTCTGCGTGTTCATCTTAACATCCAGTAACATCACAGAGTACCTTTCTGTGCTACTCCTTTCTAAGCTGGTTTGACCTGACTTTTGAAAGAGCTGTTCACATTTTTTTGTACACTGAAATTGTCTTTATGTTTCATTACATGCAATGCATATCTATTTTCTAGGTGATTTTTATGTTGGTAACTTCTGAAGGATATAACTTTGGTTGTCTGACTCTAATCAAGCTTTAAACTAGCTGGAACAATCCAGGATTTACACAAAGGCAGTTACAAGAGAAGGAGTATCTATCTTGGGGATGGCATTCTTAGTTTGGCCTTTACGTGTCTCCTTCAGTCTGACTTCCCTGCCATATTTAATGGATATGCACAGACGGCAACCTGCAGCTCTGGAGCCACATGCAGCTATTTAAGGACTTTTTTTGTGGCTCCCGATGCTATAATTGCAAAGTTAAAAAAAATCCCTCCTGATTTTGTCTGATAAATGGTGACCATCTAAAAGCCCCAAACTGAGCAACTTGTATCTAAATACCAAACTGTATGTGATCTCAAAACGCTGGATAACTCCTCCAGCATCCTACAGAGAGAGGGGAGGTTTGAGAATGAAAGTCAAGAAGGCTGTAGTAAAGTGTCAGAGAATAGACTGACGTAAAAAGTGTGTGAATGTCTTGCAATAAACATGTATCACATTCTAAAAACAGAGGTTACAAAAAGTATGGTTTGATGTTATTTATTAAGGACTGTCTTGTATTCGCATGCATTGTGGCTCTTGAATTATTGAGTTTTTTACCACGTTGAAAAAAATGGCTCTTCTTGCTGTTTTGGTTGCTGACCCCTGCATTAGTGTGATCTGCTTTGTGCTCAGCATCGTACAGCCTCTACCACAGGCAGAGTTGTTTAGAGCTTATCTTCTTGCACCGCGTGAAGCAAGTAATAGGAGCAGGAACAGTCCCCTAACGTCGAAGAGCGGGCTAGCCATGAGCCTATCTTATTCACACTAATGCCTAATGATACTGGGCTAAGTCCATCAAGCTTCTGAGCATTCTGGGCATCATAAAGCAATACAAGCTTAACTTGAATTTCATTTACAGTCCTAGTAATTTAAATGGAACCACTCAAAGGGTTTGCACCCTTTGACTTCATTGGTGGATACTAGGGCCTACTGCATATAAAGTCAGGCACTTAGGTGTCTCTTTGCAGGGTTGGGGCCCAAAGCTCAATATTTTTCACAACGGAGCCTTTATTAATGGATAAGAAACATCATCAACTCCTGCAGCCATTACAATATGGGGACCATACGTGTAAAAAGCATAAGTGATTAATAAGTTGAAAAAATATATTAATTGGAAAGCTGTGGTAATTTGTGTGAGTTTAATGAAACAGACTTGACATAGACCACCACTGAATATTATGAATTTAAAGTATTAATTGAATGTAGAAGTAAAAGCATCATTGCAATGCTTTACTGTATTTTTATTATTAATTATTTAGCTGACGCAAAGGTTAAATTTGGTTATAATAATAACAACAAAGCAAAACACCTTAAATGTTAAAGGAACATTATTTAAATTGCAAAGTGAAGCACTTGAAAGTTAGGGAAAGCTGGACTGATGGTTTCCTCTGCAATCTTAATTCTGTCTATATGACTATCCTGTGCACAAAAGACAGGTTCCTGCTCTAAAGAGGTCACAATTTAGATTTTAGACATGGCACAGCAAATGAGCAGACAGGGTTGAGAGTCTTCAGACAAATTTAGACAGTAAGATCTTCAGACAGTAAGATCATGTGGCTACTTAGCTTTGACATATGCACAGCTTGTTGGTTCTCTTTTGTTTTTATTTTGAGTAAAATAAAACTTCAACTCAAAACCACACACATTAGTATAACCACAATAAAGTGTGCATATGGCAAGATGCACCACATAGTGGGCCCTGATTCAGGAAAGCATATAAGGGAAAGCACCTAGTGGCACTGTCCCAGGAGCATATCATATCCCTGCTTAGACATCTCTTTTCAGAGCTGAAAAATCCAAGTTTTATTATTCTCTCCTCATATGGAAGCTGTTCATATCCCAAATCAAACCATTGTGCCTTCCAGTTCCAATATCTTCTTTTGTTTTTGAGATGTGGTGACAATATCCGCATGCACTATTCAAGAAGTGGGCATACCATGGATTTTTTAGTGGTAATATGTTTTATTATCTATCCCTTTTCTAATGATTTCCAACATTGTTAGCTTTTTTGACTGACACTGCACCGTGAACGGATGTTTTCAGACAGCTATTCACAATTACTCCAAGATTCCTATCAAGAATGGTAACTGCTAATCTAGACCCCATTGTTTTATCTGTATAGTTGGGATCATGTTTTTTCAACATACATCGCTTTGCCTTTATCAACATTAAATTTCATCTGCCGTTTTGTTTCCCAGTTTTGTGACATCTCTTTGTGACTTAGTCTATTTTAGACTTAACTTTGCTGAGGAGTTTTGTATTATCTGCAAATTTTGACAGCTCACTGTTTACCCATTTTTCCAGATTATATGTGTATATGTTGAACAGTACGGATCCAATACACCACTATTTACCAGTCTCCATTCTAAAAACTGACTATTTATTCCTACCTTTTGTTTCCTATCTTTTAATCAGACACTGATTCACGAGAGAAGTTTCTTGTGACAGGTTAACTTCCTTAAGACTTTTGGTGAGGGACCTTGACAACCTAAGTATACTATATTCATTAGGTCCCCCTTGTCCACACACTTGTTGATCCCCTCAAAGAATTCTAGTAGATTGGCAAGGAATGATTTCCCGTTACAAAAAACATGTTGACTCTTCACCAACTAATCATGTTCATCTATGTGTCTGATAATTCTGTACTTTACTATAGTTGCAACCAGTTTGCCTGATACTGAAGTTAAGCTTACCAGCCTGCAATTGTCAGAATTGCCTCTGGAGCCTTTTAAAAATTGGCATTACATTAGCTATCCTCCAGTCATCTGATACAGAAGCCTATTTAAATGATAGGTTACACATCATAACTAGTAGCTCTGCAGATGAATATTCCTTCAGAACTCTTGTGTGAATACCATCTGGTCCTGGTAAGTTATGACTGTTTAGTTTCACATTTAATTTCATGCAACCATCATACTCCTAATTTTTACTCCCTTCAATTTCCCTAATCAAATTCTCTCCTTTCTCAGTGCCTAGATCCTTCAGTACTCACTGATTTTTATTGCTGGAACAATAATGACAAAAGAAACTACAATTTTTGGAACTGTGAAACGAACACATGAAATAACTGTTAAATGGTAAAGGGGTCAAATCTAGTAGTTAAAAATAGCAGTCCTTCAAGTTTGAATTTAAGCATTTCTCTACATCTTTGCGAGGGTAAGCCATGCATATTGATCCCTAATGTGTTGTTTTATACAAGTGCAGTTCACATTTAGTTAAACCAAGTTATCTTCCTGATGGAGTTCAAAAATGTTTTTCAAATTGATTTCAGACAGAACTCAGTGTGGAGGAAATGTAATTATGTTAGTAATACTGAACACAATGAAATGACCATCAAAACAGTTTCCAAAGATTTAAAATGTTTTTTTAATAATTTAGTTAGGGCACCTCTTGTATATCTGTATTAGTCCAATCTCTTAAAAAGTAGGCCTCAGAAATCAATTTGATTACCTCTCTGAATTAAGTATGCACAAATGAGAGCAATTGAGATCAATATAAATTAGGTTAAGTACTCCACTGTGTACAAAGCCATTATGTAACAAGAAACAATTTCAATGAAGACACAAATAAACACATTGTGGGGGTTTGCTGCATGTACATGTTCATCTGCTTATTTCTGTCTGTTACACCTACAATAAAAATGCTTGATTTTTTTTTACCCTTTAGAAGGCCCTTTAGAAGCATTTGTCTATCATGATTAAATACGCTCACGAATGAAAATGCAGCATTAAGCATGAATTCTTTCAGCGAACATGAAGTGATGGACTTTATGGACTGGAAAACTCTCTTGGGTCACATTACCAAATACCCACGCCACTGTAGGAAAGCTCCAGTGCTTTTCCCAGGCTATGTTCAAATGCTCCAATATAGGGTGATTCCCTGGCCGTGCACCTTACACTGAGCTGAGAGTGAGTCTCCCCGTGCAGATTATCAGACTTGTTCTAGCTGGGCTCCAGCCAACACAGTAAAAATAGCAATGGGGATGCTCTGGGTTGGGCTGGAGTTCAGGCTCTCAAGCATAAAAGGGCAGGTAGCCTTGAGAGCTTCAGTGGTTCCAGCCCAAGCCAGAGCATCCATATTGCTATTTTTACCATGTGAGCTTGAGCCCCCCTCTATCATGAGCCTGTTAAACTAAGCAGGGCTAAGGACAGACTTTGCTGGGCCTGGGACAAGGCTGGCTCCTGACTCCCCCAGCCAGCCCTTCAGCACCACTGGGTTTGTGCCACGTAGGCTCTCCTGACAATTTAAAGGGCCCAGGGCTCTGGCCGTTGCTGCTGCTGAGGTAGGGGGAGCTGGGAGCCCCAGGTCCTTTTAAGCCACCCAGCCCTGTGGCAGCCACTCCCCCCCCCCAGCCCCTCCCCCTCCACCATCAGCAGCCCTGAGGCTTCCCACAGCCTCCCAGATCTTATTAGCCAGACAATTTTCTTGATTGCCAATATTTCCTGTCTTCATTTTATCTCCAGGATTTCAACTATACCCTGGACCACATGAAATCATTCCTTTCTCCCTTCAGCGTCTGTCATCCTCCTGATATCTGTAATTTCAACACCAAACCTAGTTCTAAAGTGGTTAGCAATGAAATCTAAAGCACCTTGTTAACATTATTAACTATTTTAGAAAGATTTATTATTAACTGGCCCAAGTCCCACAAAAATCCAGGAGTCAGGTTCCCATTGATTCCAATGGGCTTGGGATCAGGTCCTAAATGTATGCATCTCCTGTAGTAAAATATATTTGTAAAGACAAAGCGACTTTTCTTTTCCTCTTTCAGCTTCTTTTAAAATATTAAGTGTGAAACAAAAGAACAGATGGAAGGAAGAAAGAGATGAAAAGAAAGTTGGTGAAGGTTTTGTTTCGGTAAGTCCAGGTGTAGTGTTTAGCAAGTCTCAAGGCAGCACAATGATAAGTTTCTTGTAAGTTCGACCTATGACTGAAAAACGAGGTTAGATTGTTATTTTTTGGAACAGAGATCGTTCATTACTGATCCCTGAAAGGGATGTCTAAGCAATAGTGTAACATGCAACAGTAATGACAGTGACCATTTATTGCACTGTAATGCAAGCATAAGTGGAGGTGTGGTGTGAGTAGAAGATAGTTCAAGTGACATCATTTCCACTGAGTGGAAGCCTCAAACTTTGTCTTCTGTAGCCTCCACTGGCCAGCTCCACTCTGCATCCTGGTGAGGAAGCCCTTTTACTTCTGAACACCTGTTCACAATCCAGTTATTCATGCCTGATTCTGGGCTGGTAAAATCTTCCCTAATTATTAAAAATTTATTGGTCCTAGTTTGGAATACCACACTGCTTTGGTTTACTGATAGAACCTTCTAAATGCAGTTTCATTCATAAATCTTCCATTATTTTGAATTGGTTCCACCCATTTTATAGCACTGACTAATTCACTGATGTACCTGTTCCTGTATTACAAATCTTCACGTAGTTGTAGAGCAGATTCTGGTTTAGGAGCACTCTGTAAGTAGGGCTAAAATAAACAAATTCAAACTTGCAAATTGAGGAGAATAACACACTTAGTGTAAGTCATGCAGACCATCCCTCTATTAAACAAAAAAGTTTGGTGATTGAAATTGATTAATTACATGCTGAATTTATTTCCAAGCATGGGTCATTTGTAGGGCAATTAGCCCTACGGTTGATCACAGTTATGGCAAGGCTGGCACACAACAGGCCTCGGGAGATGAGGTCAAATATCTTTATTGCAGCTTTCCTCTCTTAGCTGAACACTATCTTCCCTGGGCACAAATGAGGATGCGGCTCACTGTGTCCATTCAAGCTTTTCACGTGATATTTTCTAAACAAAGTCAAGAGTAACTGTGTGCCAGTTGACATGGTAGAATCAACCCAGGTTCATTATTGCTAATTATCAATTACTTTGCCCTCTCTGCTCAGTAGAAGCAATTTGGAGCAACAGAGAATTTCCCAAACTCCTGTGAAGTAAGTCTTGTTCCCTGATATTCATGGGGAAAGTGAGACATGGAAAAGCTAAGAGACCTGTCAAAGATTGTGCAGGAAGTCAGCGGCAGGGCCAGGAATGGTGCTTTGATGCACAGTACAATGTTTTCCAGAAATTGTGATTCACAGCCAATAAAAAGATAATAATGGCTTACTCAGAATGACTCACATTAATGGGATACAGTTGGGAATAGTGGGACTTTGAGCATTTGAGCCCTTATGTGTAATTTCTGGGCCAGCAAATTTTTGCAGTCTGTAACTAAGACGTTTTTGTAGGGCTGATCTGAAGGTATTGAGAGTCTTTCTATTCAGGGCCTGTGTAGATTATCTCAGGCCCTTGCTAAGGATGGGTGGGGGTGAGGGGAACTTTTTCAGCTGAGGAAGGGCAACTCAGCCAGTTTGTGGCATTTGTTATGGAGAGGAACAGCAAGGGCAGCCATACATCTGATGGGAGCTAGTGAGGAGGGTTGGAGCAAAGAACCATAGGGAAGGGAGTAGGGTGGAGAGTGGAGACTGAAGTGCAGAAGGAGAAACAGGGAAGAAATTTTGTCTTCGCAGAACAGTCGCTTTCTGGAGCACTGCTACCTCTCCTTTGTGCCATCACTGACTCCAGGTTGAGCCCAATGTCTCAGTCTAGCATGTAGCGCTTACTCTTTCCAGATAACAAGAAGAGATCTGCCAGAAAACATCACACTCATCAATACACACCTCAGCTACATCAAAACAATTTTGGTCAAAGAGGTAATGTGGGAAAGGGCCTGCATGAAGTTATAGGCATCACTTCTCCAGTTCTAAATGCCAGTGTTTTGAACCCATGTTTTCACTCTAGAATTGCTTGATTGTTGTGTTTTTTTATCCCAATAACCTTTTTGCTTTTGTATTTTCCTTCAAAATCAGTGCAATGGCTGGTTGACTCCTGAATACTTTGCTTTATTATTGAACCCACCTGAAAGAGATGCAGAATCCTGCAAGTAAAATTCACCCAGAAGTTAATGGGAAGTTTGTGTGGACCATGATGCACGAGTAGAAATGCACACCATGATCTTTCACTGAGGAGGAAAAGGCAATACCTAGCATATACAAGCCTACTGTCTCAACACATTCATGTCCAAATTATGATTGATTTTTTGCTCGAGTTCTCTTCTCCACTGAAACAACTTCCATTCTGAAGGCAGCCATAAAAGAACTGATCATCTCTCTGAACCAAGGAGGGGCCTGCTAGTGCTGATGCTAGAGGCCCCAGAGGACGCACAGTATAAGAGATAATTTATCTCTACTCTCTGATTTGCTCACCTTGATTACTATTTTTGGTTCTCTGTGACTTAAATGTTGAGTCTGTTCTGGTCTGGCTATGGTCTGAAGAAGTGGGTCTGTCCCACGAAAGCTCACCTAATAAATTATTTTGTTAGTCTTTAAAGTGCTACTTGACTGCATTTTTGTTTCAAAAGAAAATGTGCAGATGTTCTGCAGAGCCCTCTTTTTGAAAGAGCAGTCCTCATGGCACCTGATTTTTTGATCCCTGGTCCAATCTTTCGAAAGAGCGGGGCTGTGTGGACGCTCCCTTTCAAAAGACTGGATCACTCTTTATCTGCTTTTTTGGCTGCGCCTACACTTGCATTCCTCTTTTGAAAAAGGCATTCAAACAAGCAAAATTGAAAATGCAAATGAGATGCAGTTTGCATATCTGGCACCTCATTTGCATATTTTTCTTTTGAAAGAGGAAAAGCAGTGCAGACGTGGCTCTTTCGAAAGTAATCCTCATCTTCAAAAGATCCCTCCTTCCCATAAAAAAAGCGAAGAAGGGTTTTTTCAAAGACAGGGTTTACTTTTGACAGAGCCAGGTCTACACTGTTTTTCTTCTTTTGAAAGAAGAATACGCAAATGAAATACCAGATACGTAAATCTGAACCTCATTTGCATTTTTGATTTTCCTCATTTCCATGCCTCTTTCGAAAGAGGAATGCAAGTGTAGACACAGCCTTTGTGGCCGTTTCTACATAGGCCACTTCCAATACACGGAGTGAAAGATGCTAATGAGGTGTGGATGCAAATTCCCCGTGCTTCATTAGCATAACGTCACATGACTTGGAGTCCGGAAGACAGTTCTTTCGTACTCCAAAACACCACGTAGAAGCATGGCCCCCGGGGGGCCTACTGGAAGGACATATTTCTTCCGGAGGCCCCTTCTTCCCAAGAATTTTCGGGAAGGGGCCTCCGGAAGAAGGACTTCCTTCTGGAAGGCCCCCCAGGGCTGCGCTTCTACACGGCGTTTGGGAGTCCAGAAGAACGGTCTTCTGGACTCCAAATCATGTGACGTTACGCTAATGAGGCACAGGGAATTTGCATCCATGCCTCATTAGCATCTTTCACTCCGTGTATTAGCATGCCACTTCTGAAGGAAGTGGCCTGTGTAGAAACAGCCTGTGTGTGGAGCACTCTTTCAAAAGAGGTTCTTTTGGAAGGACTGCTTTGGAAAGATCTCTGTAGTGTAGATGTAGCCTGCGTGTCCTAGAAATTGCACCAACAGGTTTCTCTTTATTTAAATAAGACAGATTTCTCAGTGTCCCAAACAGCATTCCTAACCTGTTTTCTAGTTCTTTATTAAACCAGCTCTAGGAGGGCTTGGTTAGCAACATGCCAGTGAGGAGAGCATCTAGGACTGAACCTCTAATTTATGTAAACATACAGATTTGGGGCCCGACAAGCCTTACAATCCCTACAATCCTTGGTCTCTTGGGAAGAATCATTGGCCTGATATTTAGGAGGTTGAATTGAAGTAACTGTTCATGGTCCTGAAATTAACATGACGACTCAGTTGCAGAATGTATTTGTATGCCTGGTATCACTGTGCAGAGGAATGCATTCAGACACCTGCCTTCCACCCTGCTATAGCATTCAGGACATTTAGAACATATTGCCAAAGAATGCAGTGATGTATCACAGTATTTTCCTCTAATTTCACTGTAATTGCTATTAAGATGCCTTAACTTCTTAATGAATTTAATGTCATGAATTTCTGTCCGTTATCATAATTCCTTATTGATAAAAATGTCATATTGAGTTTTCTAATCTTGGTGAATATCTTACTTTGGCCAAAGAAAATCCAAGCTATTACATACAAATAAAGATTTTATCACATAGGAATAAAGCATACTAGCAGCAGATGAAGCATTTCAATCTTAGGGAAATCACCACTGCATCTGTGTAGCAGGTAAGCAGATAAAGAAAGAAGAAGAGCTTGGGTATTAGTTCAACACTGTGGAACAAACTTCCACAGGACTGAAGTGCCACCACAAACCTCATCTCGTTCTATACCAAATGCAAGTACATTTTTTTGACCTTGCTTTTGCTAATAGCAATATATACCTATCACTTAACAACTACAATAATAAAAGCCATTGCACACACAATCTCTCTCTTGGGAAGGACATGTGTGAGAGAGAAGAGAGAAGAGAGCAGAAACCATTCATGACAGATGTTAGCCATATCTCTTAATGCACCTCTGGCAGGTGCTCAGACACCATGGCGATGAGAGTGGTATAAGAGCAGAACAGAATAGGTTTTGCTAACAATTGTGCACGCGGTAAATGAGGTTCACGGCTAAGATATTCAAACCAGAATTCTTATAGTGGCTTACTCACGTCCATCTGTATTTCGGCTCCTATCTAAACGTGTCTGATTTTCAAAGATGTTGAGTATCTACAACTTCATTTGACTTTAATGGAAGCTGCCAGGCACAGATGATCATCCCACTGAAATCAATGGGATTCAGACACCGAACCCAATGGGGTTTAGGCACCTAAATCTCTTTGGGGATCTGGAGCCAGTAACTTTCAAAAGTGCTGAGGACTAATAGCTTCTGTTAAAGCCAATGGAAGCAGTGCATATTCTGCACCCTGGAAAATTAAGTTTTCTTTATATAGGTGCTTGAGTATGGATTTAAGTGCTTAACTTTTTGGACACACTTTCTTAAGATAAACAACTTCCAGATAATAAAAGAGAAAATATCTTAATGCCACTATATAAATCCAAACCACACGCACATCTTGAATATGGCATGCAGTTCTAGCCATCCCATTTCAAAAAGCAACCTTAAGAATTGGAGAAGGCCAACAAAAGTGATTAGGGGTATGGATCATCTTCTACACAAGGAGAAATTTAAGAGACTGGGTTAAGCTTAGAAAAGAGAAAACTAAATGGCGATATGTCAGAGGTGTATAAAATCATGACGGGGGGGATAGTGAATAAAGAAATTTTATTTACCCTTTGCATAACACAAGAACTGCGGTTATCCAATAAAGCTACAGGGAGCAGATTTAAAACAAAATGTAAGTAAGTACTTCTCCATAGAACACACAGTCAATCTTTGGAACTCATTGCCTGGCCATGTTGCAAAAGGCACAGATATGATGAGAATCATGAAAGAATTAGATTAGCTCATGGAGGATAGGTCCGTCAATGTCTATTAGCCAGGATGGTCAAGGAATGCAACCCAAGCTCGGGTTTCTTTGAACCTCCAAATGTCAGAAGCTGGGACTGGCCAACAGGGGATAGACCACTTGGAACTGCCCTGTTCTGTTGTTCTGAAATCACTGGCCACTGTCAGAAACACGATACAAAGCTACACCTGGCCCAGTATGGCAGGTTTTTTATATAGCAATAAAACCGCCAGTAGGTGGTGCTTTGGTTCAGAGCTAGAAGGGACTCTCTTCTGCCTCCCTTGAGAAAACAGTAGCTCAGAGTTCAATGTCTGTCTCCTCCAATGTTTGCACATTTGTCTTCTTGATCTGCATTTACCCAGATCATATTCCAAATACAAGTACTCTTTGGACATTGCTGTTTGCTGAAATACACAGCGATCAAGTTAATATGAATACACAGTGGTCAGTAAGAGTATTCTGCACAGATGAATCATTGATGGCATCTCAATATTAAAATGTTTCATCATCAAAGTAATGTGATTCAGCAATCAGGAAATGCAAACAAGTTATGCAAGCATTTTGCTGATTAGCTCAGGAAAATTGTAAGTATTTACAGAGTGCAGAACTGGTCTTACATGGTGTTTTTCACTCCCTATGAACTATCATTTTTTGTACACTAGGGCTAATTTTGACCCTTGACTTTTCAAAGCAGTAAACAATCTGGATGGGGTTAATTGCACTTGCTGCAAGTCCTGACTGTGTAAACAAATGTCTTATCCATTTTAATAGGGGCACATTATTCTGAGAGCTGATTTTCAGTTAAAGCTGCAGCAGCTGCTCTACAGGTCACTGGTACCAATAAAGCAATTTTCCAGTGAGAAAACACTTCTCACCCAAGGGGACTCAAAGGTTTTACCCGTCATTTCATAACCAAGTTGAGCTTGGTAACCTACATAAGACTTTGTAATGACAGCAATTTTAATTGCATTCCTCATGTGTCTGCTTACATTGGATTTGGTGCAGTATTTGCTTAACAGAGATTTGGTGCACCTTCTAAGAGATAATATTCTGACTTTTAGTACTTTGCAGCAAGGCAGACATTAGGATATGGCTTTGTGTTCAATTAACTTGAACCACAGTTGAACTCTGCCCCTTGAACCCACTAAACAGATAAATACATTAACTCACCTAGGGATCATTAATATTTTTCATCCTGACAAAAAATTTAAGAACTGCACAATTAAGCCCAGATCAAATAGAGAATTAAAACAGAATGTCTCCTAATTTGTTATTCATGCAGTTAAAAGGCCACAGAATTAGTGAGACTGATCTAGCAGATTAGTGCTGTAAGTGAAAGGGCCTTTCACACTCTGTAGTTACTAGAATTAGCAGTATTAACCAAGGAATGCAGCAATCATTCCTGTGCTATCTCCTGAATTTTTCTGTTTTTACACTCCCATGGACTCTTCCCATGGTCCATCTAACATCAAATCTACCCCCAAAATGCCACATGAAAACTCTTTAGGAGAGATCTCAGGAGGTGCAAATGTTTGAAAATCTATTGGTGTCAATCAATATATTCTATTCTTAAAAAGAATAGATCAAAATTTTTCCCTGGACCTTGCATTTGTAAAAATAATTGACATTGAACTACAAGGAAAGACCACATGTATTAAGGCTATTTTACCATTTGTATATTTATACATGCACTTTCCAACATGTAACTATACTAAAGATTCCATAAAAATTAGCATATTCAAGGAGGAATAATTGGCACATGTTGGCAAATATTTTAAGGCTTTGCCATGCAAGTCCTTTCTCAGCCAAAATTCCCTCTGACTTCAGCATTGACTTCAGTGGGAGTTTTTCTGGGACAAAGGCTGCAGAATGGGCCTTTAGTTTTGTAGCATCTGAAATCCTATTGTATTTTTCTATCTTGCTTTTTCTGGACCTCAGGTTTAATGCTGCAGTACTAGCCGAGATGAGACCACTTAAAAGAATATTGCAAGCATAAAGGATAAATATATAACTATGTGGCTTACTTAAAGGGAAAGACTGGATCAATGAGAACAACACTAAAGGTTTCCCTGGCCCCGCATAAAACGGTAAAGGGCTTCTCTTTTCACTGTTTTAACTTTCCTCTCTGACACATGCAAATCAAACGGATCTGTGTTTACAACATACTATCTAAATGACTCAAAGAACTCCTGCTTAGAGCAAGGGCCTTAGAAGTTTGCCAGTTGAAAGGATAATACTGGATACTGGGCAGAAAACCCAAGGTCATTATCAATTTCCATAAAGCTAAATAGATTGAAATTACCCTCTCTTATCTTCAATATGGAAGCCTGATCTAAGGATGTAGGAACTTTAGAATCTCCAGTCACCACAGGCCATGCTTACATTTATTATTAATTATTATTACTATTATTATTGTTTACAAATTTACTGTAGCCATTCATGTATATGCAAGTAATAACCCAGGCACCTCTAACACTGCACAAAAGTACATTTAAATCAGTAAAATTCAGAAAGGGGTATAATGCACAATAACTAAACAAACAGCCTGCTCCTGTTGCCACTGAAATGAAGGAAGTTTTGGCCAATGACTTCAGAGCGGGGTCAGATCTGAGCATTCAAACCAACGTATTGGGCCAACCTCTAATCTCAGACTTGTTTTACACCAGTGGAAATCCATTGATTCAGCAGCACTGATGCTACTGCACTAAGTCAGAGAGATTACAATCATGTTCGAAGAATCCAAACCAAACACACCAGCTGGGGAAGCTACTGGGCAGCACTGTGGAACCAGCACTTTGGCCACTCCTGAGCCAGCAGTCCTGAACAGGCAGGATTCCAATTGCAAATAGCTACTTTATTATTCATAAGATCTGATCCTGCATTGTTTATTCAGGCAAAAATCCCATTTGCATCAGTGGAATTTTTGGTTGAGTAAGGACTGTAGGCTCCTGGTCAACACAATATTAACAAAGTTAATCGATGTTAGGATGCCTACATTACATACTGAGATCATAAACGCACTTTGAATAAGGGAGGTAGATACACAAGAATGCACAGTGCTTTCTTATTTAAAAAAATACACTTATTTTGCCCTCCACAGAAAGTCTGATTCTTTTCCAGTAGATATTCCTGTTCCCTTTCTAGGTTTCATATGATTACTACTTTGCTATGCCCCAAAGTAAATATAGAGTATATACTTTTAAACTATTTTCTTTTTGCAGGAAAACATATAGGTATCTCCAAGTGTGGTTAAATTACTGGGGGTTATATGCTTATAAGCCAAAGAACCATCCTAAAATGATAGAGAGCAGCCCTGAAAGAACACAAATTCATCTTCCCTTTGAATACAGTGGGCCTGATTCTGCAGGCCTTACAAAGAAAATATTACCACTGAAAATGATGAGTGTTTTATCCTGGAAAGCATTGCAAACTGGTCCCTGTGTGTGCAATTTGATCTATACACACTTCATACCACTTTTAGAGATTTTAAAAACTGTTATTAGACATTCTGGTCTTTCCTTACAATATTTCTACCTCTGACAGGCTTTGTCCTCTTAGTACGTATATGGCCTCACGCTATAGAAAACCTTTGGAAAGATCTGTACACACTGTACATACTAAGACAATGCAAACAATGTCCTTGTATCTTCAAAACATTTGATGAACTAGTTTGTTAACCAAGACACAGGAGCCAAATCTTGGCCCTATTAAAATCAGTTGCAAAATTAATGGGAATTGACTCCTGGGTATCTATGGATAGTGAGCTTTGACTATATTCCCCTTTCAATAAATCTACGATCATGATTGAAATCTGTATCTGCCTGAATTTCTTATACATCTCTGAGAGCTGAGCAAACAGTGCAGATAGATTTATATCTAGGAGTTGAATGGCAAAAATGGTTGGAGATGAACAACTGACCTCTTCATAATCAATGAAAAAAAACGAACAGCAGGTACGTCCACCCAGCAAGCCTTACTAGACAAGCATGGCCTCCTGAAAGATAACACTGGTAAGCGACATTTGAGAATGGGCAGGAAAGAGGACAGCATGAGGTTTGCTCCTGTTATTGTAACCTGAGCAATGTCTGAGGTCTTCCTCTCATTCAAGGGTTAAGGTCGGGGTAACAGAAGAAGGTCAAGGAGGAGAAAGCAGAAGCATACACTGGAGCAATGAGACTGCATATTCACAGGTGCCAGCCAGAAATCAATGTGCCAGAGAAGGCTGTAATTCACAGATGTCCTTCCCTGCTGTGAATCTCTCTAGGCTTCGTCAGGTGGGTCTCCTCTCCTGGAGAGAGCCAGGCACAGGCAGGGCAGGGGCACATGCCACCTGTGTGTTCTGAGATGGGATGTGTGTGAAACAGGGCATTCTTGGCTGCACAGCAGTGGTGAAAGGTCTGCCCTCTCCATACTCGCTGAACCAGTGGGCTTTCCTACTTTGCTTGCCCTTGTTTACGAGGCACCAAGGCAAGCCAGGAAATGCTTAGGCTGCAGTTCCAGAAGGCTGGCTGCTTGAGTGAGGATAGAAATTTATCAGCAATAATTAAATATATTGCACAAAAACCATCCGGGGCATTTCACTGTTACCACCTGTGCTCAGGTTTCATCCAGGGCCCAGGATAGACCACCTGTATATTCCAGCCCATCTGCTGGTTCCCAGCTGTGTGTTGTTGCATGTTTGCACAGCAGCCCTGGTCCACAGAGGTGCTCCCTCCCTGCACCAATAGTGCTGGTGGGGGAGACTCTTGTTGCAAGAAAATAGTGAGCTACAGAGCTGGTGACAATGCTGAGTTATGGGACTGGAAAGATAAGGGGCAAGGGGGAGAAATACACCTACAGCATGGCTGGAAACACAAAGCCAGGGGGATCACCTCACCCTTTCATGTCTCATGGGGCACTGTATCTGGGCTAGGTCGGTGCTAAGCTGTTCCACTCTTCTACCTACAGCCAGCAACAATCTCCCAGCAGATTTTACCTGTCAGCGAGCCCTGCTCAGATCTGCAAAAAGCTACAGCTTTGTCAACCTGATCCAGGCAGTTCCCGAGGAAATCCACCTACCTACCACAAAAGGAAAAACAGTTGGAGAGTCCCATTTAGAAGAAGAATTGCTGGGGGAGGGGGCAGCGGGGGGCATAGATTGGTGGTTGAGTTTTATGTTTGGTTTTAGTTTGATAGAAGTAAGGTTTTATTTAAATCTTGTGTATTTTCATTTAAAACAGAAAATGCTTTAGATGGCATTCTGAATGCATTTAAAAACAGTTGCAAAAGGAAACAAACAAACCAACAATAACTCACCATCCAGCTCATTCTTAAGCTCTGGCTTGGCCACCAACAAACTTTTGTATAAATTTGCTTTTCTTTTTTCCCCCAAACTCAAATATTTTGGGATAACTGCGTGTGTTGTGCATCAGTGGACGACACACACGTCAAATCTACAAATTTGTACTTAAAGCTCAGAAAAGAAAAAAAAAAGAGTTTAAAAAAAGTTGGCATTTCCCTCTTCTTCCCAATTTTGCGCAGAGCTTTGAGATGACACACTCCTTCAGTTAGTGGAGTCAGAAAGTGAAATATTCCAGTCCATCGTGGCTCGACTCCACGGGGATGTCAAATAAACCCTTAAGGCTGAAACTTGTGTGTGATTTCACCAGCTCCTTCCCTCCAAAATATCTGAGTGAGCCTTTACAGGGGAAAGCTGCCACAGCGGGAGCGAAGAGGCGGGCAGAGCAGGGAGGCCGGTAACTTAGAGGACCTCTCAGAGAGCACCTGGCTGCTCGGGAAGGGAGTTTCACCCGCTCTGTGCTGCCCGCGGAGCAGTTGGGACGAGCTGCGGTCGGGATGCCGCGTTCCCACGGCCCGCACGCGCGGGCTGCTCAAGCGAGTTAGGGGAAGCGGCGGCTGCGCAGGCAGTAGCGGCGGCGGGGCAGCGGGGAGGGAAGCGGCGGCGGGTGACAGCCGCATTAGGACGGTGAAGCGGGCGCCGGGGTCATTTGTACCGGCTCAGGGACAACCCCCCCCGCGGGGTAACACCCCACCGAGGGCAGCGCAGCGCCGCGCCGCGCCGCGCGGGGGCACCAGCCGTTCAGGCCCTGCTGGCGGAAGCGCTACGAACCGCGGGTAGGAAGGCCGGGCCGGGCCGGGCCGCAGCAGGTCGGAGCTACCCCGACCCCGCAGCCTGCTTCCCCGCGGGGCTTGCACGCCGAAACGCGGCTTGGCCGCATCGCTGGGCTGGCCACGAGCGTTCACGGTCCGCTTGGTTAGCCGGCGTTTTGGGAGTCTCTCTCTCTCTCTCTCTCTCTCTCACACACACACACACACACCCTTGTGCTGGGAAAGCCATCGCCACACAAACACCCGCTTGTGCCGGGAAAGCCAGTACCACCCGCGCACCCCTCCTTGTGCTGGGAAAGCCAGCACCACGCGCGCGCGCGTACACACACACACACACACACCCACACACACCCCTGTGCTGGGAAAGCCAGTACCACCCGCGCACCCCTCCCCCTCGCGCTGGAAAAGCCAGCGCCAAACACACACACACACCCCTGTGCTGGAAAAGCCAGCACCATACACACACACACACACACACACGCCCCTGTGCTGGCAAAGCCAGCAACAAGCACACACACACACCCTTGTGCTGGGAAAGCCAGCATCTCTCTCTCTCTCTCTCTCTCTCACACACACACCCTTGTGCTGGGAAAGCCAGCATCTCTCTCTCTCTCTCTCTCTCACACACACACACACCCTTGTGCTGGGAAAGCCAGCATCTCTCTCTCTCTCACACACACACCCTTGTGCTGGGAAAGCCAGCATATCTCTCTCTCTCTCTCTCTCTCTCTCTCTCTCTCTCTCTCACACACACACACACACACACACACACACACACACCCTTGTGCTGGGAAAGCCAGCGCCATCAGCTTTCCTGGAAACAAGCCGGATCAGGTTCCAGATCAATGAAAACTGGGTCCACACGTTTATGTTACTGTTGCCAGCATTAATGCTCTTTTAATCTTCTAAACATCATCAGCATCGATCTCCCTCCATAGACACACGGGTTGGAGAAAGGGACATAACCACATGGTTGCAAGGCCCGGGTGGAGGCTTCTGGCTTTCCGGGCTCCTCTTCCGCTGGTTTTTCCTCGCGGGCGGTGTTGGGTCCCCCGCCCCTCCCAAGCTCGCAGGGCCCCAGCTCTACTGCACGCTAGAAAGGTGTTGTTGATTCCCGGGGGGCTCGAGAAGACAAGGGCAGCGGCGAGCGAGCTCCTCAATTATTGATGCCAGCAGCCCATCAAGCCGAAGTGTGTCCGTGGAACGTGCAAACGTCCCCACGCGTTCCTGGCGGGGACAAGGGGCCCACTTACGGGACTGGACCCCCGCGGTTCTCCTTCGCGCGGCTCAGCGGGGAAGAGCAAGTCCGAGCGCACAGGACAGGCAGGGCCGGGACGTGCAGCGGTAGCAAACCCAGAGGCTGGCTGGAGGCACGCGAGCATACGCGGCCCCAGCCCGGCTACATTCTCGCGCGGGCCGGGCTGCAAAGACGTGGGTTCTCGCCGTCTCAGGAAGGGGCTAAAGTCTTAGGAAATCGGAACCACCGTCATTAACGCCCCTTACGTTTGTCTCTTTAGGTCTTTTCTGCCGTTCGCTGGGAATGCGGGCGGCGGGCGTAAATGAACAGGGGATGCAACATGCAAAGGTAACAAGAAGTCCTGGGGCCCCCTTATAGACTAACCGATATTTGGGAGCATTAGCTTTCGTGGGCTTTGCAACATGCAAAGGTTTGGTGCATAAGCTTTCGTGGGCTTTGCTTTGCAACATGCAAAGGTAACAAGAAGTCCGGGGTCCACCTTATGGACTAACCGATATTTTGGAGCATAAGCTTTCGTGGAGTTTATGCTCCAAAATATCGGTTAGTCCATAAGGTGGACCCCGGACTTCTTGTTGTTTTTGAAGCTACAGACTAAACCCGCTACCTCTCTGTTACTTGTCCCCACGCAAAGCTGGAGCTCAGTGCTGCCGGCCCAGAAAGCAGAAGAAATCTCACAGCCTTCCCCGGGAGCAGGATGAGGTCTGAAGGTGGGTCTCGGCCGGTCCTTCCCCGCTTTGGCGCGTGGATGAAACTGTGCCGAGAAAACAACGTCGGCTGCAGGGCTCCGGAGACCCGGCTGCCGGGGTTGAGGGACTGCGCTGGGGGTTAATCGACCCGACACGTTCCTAGTACAAATCATTGCTGGAAAAGTTATCTGTTTTAACTCGCCCCGCAGCAGCCCGGCCTCCGGCCTCCAGCCAGCGAAGCCTGGAGCCCGGGAGTGGCTTGCGCTGTCATTTCTCCGCTGGAGACAAGGCAACCGGCCTATTCTCCTCCTCATTATTTTATGTGGCTCTCCTCGGCCTCCACTAGCGATGTCTCCCTCCTTGCAAATCGGTCCTTTGGCGTGTGCGTGCAGAAGGGACCGCACGGCGAAGGAGAGACCCCCTCACTCGGGGCCTCTCTCGCTTGGGAAGCAGCAGAATTTGCTTCGCCACACTCATGCACCGCCCATTCAGCCACTCGCCTTCTCCTTTTTGAAGCCAAAGGCCGCTCCCTTGCACAGTCGCACGGCTGCACTCCGGCGCGGAGCCGTCGGCTGAATCCACCCCTCTGGTTGCAAGGCGAAGGAATAAAACCACAACCCGCTCTCGCCCTGGGTGTGTTAAAGAGGAGACGGAGCCAAGGACCAAATCACCTCCCTCTCCCAGCCAGCAGAGCCTTGGAAGCGAGGGGGGAAATCAGCAAGGCCACAGCACTGCTGTGCAAAGTAACCTACCTCTGGGCCGCCTCCCTCCCCCTGCAAACCTCCAAGCCCCTCAGCTGGATCCCAAGACGGAGACTCCGGGGTTGCGTCCCTCAAGCCCCCAGCAAAGTGAGCTTGGCCTAAGCAGGCCGGGGGAGGGCAGAGACGTCTATCGCGAATTTATGGGGAGGGAGCTTCTGCCCTGCACACCCAGCGCAGAACCCCGACCTGCCCCAGTCCGCGCGAGGGCATGTTTTACACCAGGCGAGCGAGCGATTGACCACAAATAGCCTCCCACGACCCACCATAAGCCCGTAACACACTTGTTGTTGCTAAGCGAATCACCCCACAAATGGCAAAACCTCGCCTTACTTTCCATACCAGACACAGCCCGAATATCTGTGGGCAGCTGTTTAAACGGCTGGCAGGAGCAATCTATTTTGTAAGCGTTTTGCCTTTATCCAGGCCTGCAAGGGAACCAACATCCCTCCTCCTGCAGTGTTAGCAACGCTGGGCAATCCCAACCCCCTCCGCTAAATGGATCAGAATATGAGCCTCGACTTCTCGCTTGTCCATTGCACTGGGGGGGGGATCTTCGTTCACACAAAGGTTGCAGTTATCAGCTTCACTCCCGCCAAAGAGCCCACCGCCAGAGTCCCCCTAGCCACTGAGAAAGGCCAAAGAGCTCTATTCTCTTCACTCGCATGAATTGTCCCCAGACGGAAGGAGAAGAAAGGAAGGGAGTGGAACTTGCCTTTCCCTGCACGGTATTTCCAAAACTGCATTGTTACCAAGTGCGCCACCTGCGCGCGCACACACACACACACACACACAAACAAACAAAGGGTTTCAAATCACACACCAGGTTTCATTCTTCACAACAGCAACTACGCACGCAGCTCCCCTACAGTCTGCGCTTCTTTCCACGAGGCGGAGCGTCGCCCTGACAATTAATATGAATCAATAATTATAATTAGCGAGAAATCGCCGCGGAAGCGCGAGAAATAAACGAACTCGGGATTTGACAAGAAGCCCCTCGGAGGCCGAAGGAAGGGAGGGTGGTTTGGGAAGCGAAAAGCAATCTTTCCGAAAGGTTATTTACTCTCTGCTAATCAATAATACCAAACGATTAATTGCTACCGATTGGAATCAGTCCAACCACAGGTAAACGAGGCTGTTGTCAGAGCAGAAATTCCTTCCAGCCCGCATTTGTAAACATGCTCCCGTCACAGGCTAAAAAGGAGCCACGAACTAGTCCATGTATGTGACAAGTTTGCGGGAAACCGGTCGGTGTCAAAACCAGATGGTCAGTCTCTGGGGTGTTACGCTCAAAGGGGATGGTTCAGTGAAGCAAAGCCCCATAAAGGCACCTATGTTAATTCTTGCCTATGTGCCTGGCTTTCCAGCGGCAGAACCAAAGCAATGCTGAAAGAGTTGCAGATGTTTATCTGGACAAACACTTTCTCCTCACTCTCGGGCGGAGAAGTGGCTTTCGCTCCGCGCGCTCCCTACGAATACAGGTTTTTCCAAAGCTTAGCGACACTATTTTTGCAGCCAAAACACTCTCTTGGTTCCCGCCTGCCCCGTACACTAAACGAAGGGAAGAGACAGCTCTGCCTAATCCCACGCGCACTTTTCCAGATGGGGATTTATTTTACAACCGTCTGTGTTGTTATCCCTCACTCCTTTCAAACAGCAATCTCAATGGACGATTTCTGGTCAGTTTAGAACAATAGATGGTTGCACTTCCCTTTGATTACAGCAGAGGGAGCACAAAACAGCTCACCTCCCATTAGAACAATATAGCAAATGGGATTGTTTTCTCCCTCGGCTTCAGATCCGAACAGCCTCCGCGCTCGTGTATGCAAAGAGATATTGCAGCCTCAGACTTTGCCATGCATCATCTAGAGCTGAATTGCTCGGCAGGTAAACTGAGCACGCACCTAAGGCGCGTTCTTCCACCAAGGAATCCAGGAGCCTTGAAACGATTCACACAACGTTGGCAGAGCAAAGAAAAAAAAAAACCCACGCGCGGGTTGTGATTTGTCTCCTACAGGCTTTGATGCGACAACTACAGCTACGAGAAAGGAAAGGCGCTGGGGCTATGGGGCAAGATCAAACGGAAAGCCCGGAGAACAGCTGGTGGAAAACCGCCTGCCACAAAACGCGCCAGGCTTTGTAACAGATTTTCCGGGCTCAGACGCTTTCTCCTCTCCTAAAACTGACAACAGGCACCAGACAACACTTCGGGACTTCTCTTTGGGGCCAAGGAAGAGAAATAAACCAAATTGCCTCTGTCCTATAACCAGGGGTACGATACACCTTCCTTGTGGGTCAAAGCTGGAGCGCTCTTTGCTGGGTGCATTAAGGATCTGCCAATAGGCTATGTCAAAAGCTCGCCACTATTCTCGCCCAGGTCACGGGTAAGAATGACAGAGCAAAGAGAGAGACAGACCTGCCAAACCATTGTCCGCTTAGCGTCAGACAAGCCCGTCTGGCAGCCCCCAGTACCTCGAAGTCGTCAAATTAAGAACAGAAAGGGGGGCGTTTAGTCACGACAAGGGCAATACATGCACCATGAAGGTCCTTTAGAAACACAGACTCTTCCACACAACCAAGCGCTCGGCTCTGCTTAGAGCCAGACCCGGTAGCATCACAATGCAGTTTTCAGTGGCTCTTTCGGTGGGACACTTTGCGTACATAGATGGTATATTAGGTGCCAGAACTTACCTGCAAGCCTTAAGGCTGACATCCTCTGGAACTCGGGTTCCTGCAGCCACTTCCACATTCTCCTGAAGGTCTCCCTGCCAGATTTCAGCTTACTCCAAGGTTTAGGGTTCCTTAGCAGGTCTGAAAGGGTCCCCTGAGAACGGCACAGCACCCTCTGGGCAAAGATCGCCTGGGGGATGCTATAGCGCTTCAGCTCTGCAGTGATCCTTTGTGCCACTTCTTTGGTGTTGATCTCTTCTAACTGCCCGGAGTTGTTCACTTGAGATCCAGAGGAGGAGGGCGGCCTTTCCCGGCTGGAAGCCAACACGGGCCCGTGAGACTGAGCGTGGCCAGGGTGCCCAGGGTGGTGCAGACCGTTTAAGTGGGACATCATGGCCGCAGGGGGGGTAGCCAGCCCCCGGGAGAGGTGCTGCTCACCCCTGGCCAGCATGGCAGTGTGGGCATCAAAGTTGGGGCTGAGCATCTTGTCGTGGCTGGGGGGTCCGTAGTTATGGAGGCTCTGCTGGGTGTTGTGGATGGACCCCAATCCGTTGCCCAGGGGGGTGCCAGCCAAGGGGGAGAGGCTCTGCCCCATGCCGGACATCTCCTTGTAGGGGCTGTAGAGGTTGTTCATGGCCGGCAGGCCCCTCTCGTCCCTCATGAGGGTGAAGCTCCCGCTGACATTGCCGGAGAGGCGCTGGTGGTGGTGGTGGTGGTGGTGGTGGGCATGGGGGTGGTGGTGCGGGTGGTGGAACTTGTCGGAGACGGTGGAGATGGGCGGCAGGGGCTGGAGTGGAGTCAGAGTCGTGTAGGTGCTGCTCATGCCCATGCCCGGGGGCGAGGAGTCACAGGGCATGCTCATGGCATGGTGGAGGGGGATGGACAGCTCCGGGCGGTAGTCCCCTGCCCCGTCGAGCAGGGAAGCCATGCTGGACACCATGGCCGAGCGAGAAGAGGCAGAGGCCAAGTCCTGGTGCGAAGGAGGAGGATGGACCCGTAGCGATCCGGCGCTGCGGCTGGGGTGGTGCGGGCTGGGGCTGCCCAGCAGATCCTGCTCATGGCCGGCTGCCCCGTGCAAGCTGCCCAGGCTGTCCATTGTCATCTCCGGGTTCATGGCGCAGGCATCCAGCTCTTTGGTGAGGCATCGATAGGCGGTGTAGGCAGTCTTCATTCAGTCCATGGGGGTGCGGGGCTGGCGGGATGCTCGCGGCTGGGGTGGGGGGGGGGTAAAGATAAGGCCTCTCAGTTGTGTGTGTGTGTGTGTGTGTGTGTGTGAGTGCGTGCGCGCGCGGGAGGGAGAGGGTGCGCGCGTGTGTGTGTGTGTGCGTGCGTGTGTGTGTGGAGGGGGGGGGGATCACCAGTCTCGCTCAGCCGGGCCAGCGCCGTTCCCTCGCCATGTCCTAGCCCTTTCCTCCTCTTACGTCTTCTGTTTGGGTAGCTGGAGCTGTCCAGAGTGGGTTAGCTGCTCGCGCAGCCTAGCCCAGCTAAAGTGGGCGGGGCTTAGACCTGGACTGACAGGCGGCCCAGCCAGTGTCTGACGCGCGGCGCCGAAGGCTTGGCCGCGCCGGGGAGAGCCTGCCAATAGGAAAGGGGAAGGGTGGGACTGGAGGCTTCAAGCTTGACTGAGGTTTCAATGCTCCTGCCCGCCCCCCTCCCCTTGGAATCAAACGTCAAGGAGAGCGAGCGGGTTTAAAGATGCAGCGTCCCCCTTGGGCGGGCCCCGGCTGGAGCTGGGCCTCCCCTGCCCCCCAGGCTGGGCGCCGAATTTGCTCTTAATACCGGCCCCGCTCAGGAACGCGCCGCTTGCTGCTGGAGCCCCCGCCCGGCTTGGGGTTGGGGGGGGGGGGGGGGCGGGAACACCACGCTGCGAGCCCTCCCTCCACCGGCCAAGCGGGGGTCGGGCTTTAACCCCGGCACGAGTCCGGGCGGGTTGCGTTCGCCCCGCGCCCGCCAACATCCCCCGGGGGGTGCGAGGCTGCGCGGCAGTCAGGCCGAGCCTCACGCGCGCTCCCCCAGCCCGGACCCGCGGGATTCCGCCTCGCCCGGGCCCCGCAGCCCCCTCCGCACTGCCGCGAGTCCGATTTCCACCTCAGGTGAAGGGCGCCGGAAAAACACCCCCTCCCCCAGAAAAAACCCTCTCATGGCTCGGAGCGACCGAGTCGTGCAGCGCCCCCCGCGCTCCCGCAGCGCCGCCCAGCCGCCGGCTCCGGCCTCACTTGGCTTTTTAAAAAGCTGGGCGCCGCTCTCGCCTCCCCGGGAAAAGCCCAGGCGCCGCGCAGCGCGCGCGCTGCCAGCGGGCTGGGAAACCTCTGCGTTCCGGAACGCACCGCCCCCCCACCTCCACCCGCCAGTCCCAATTCCCTTCGGAAACGCAGCAGCGGCTGCTGGAGGCATGGCCGGGGCCCGGCTGCCCGGGGC